>NC_139513.1:253035925-253655925 GCF_947247035.1 Vipera ursinii
AATGTAGCATAAATGTTTGTCAGTTTTGTATATGTTAACTTTCTTATTTTTTGTATATAAATTGTTTATTCAATAAAAATGTTAATCACAAAAAAAAAAAAAAAAAAAAGAATTACATGAAGGACACCCAGGAATAGTACGTATGAAGGCGTTGGCTAGGAGCCACTTGTGGTGGCCAGGACTGGACCACGACATTGAGGAATGTGTTGCCAATTGTCATTTGTGCCAACGTTCTAGGCCAGAACACCAACACATTCGTACGCATAAGTGGGAGTTAGCTAGAAATCCGTGGTCCAGGATTCATATTGACTTTGCTGGACCTTTCCAAGGGTTAACATTTCTGGTAGTGGTAGACAGCTTCTCTAGATGGCTAGAGGTAGTACCAGTCAGTTCATTGACTTCAGGTAGAACAATACAGGTATTAAGGGGCCTCTTTGCCACTCATGGGTTACCGGATGTAATTGTGTCAGATAATGGGCCACAATTCACCTCTGTTGAATTCCAGGATTTCCTCAAGGCCAACTCGATTAAACACAAGACATCAGCACCCTTCCACCCATCCACCAACGGCTTGGCTGAACGAAATGTGAGGACCACGAAAGACGCCTTAAAAAGAATCATTCGGGGTGACTGGCATCAAAGACTGGCCGAATTCTTGCTGATCCAACATACGACCCCATGTACTGCTACCGGCAAAAGTCCAGCTGAAATGAGGTGGGGAAGGAGACTAACCACCAAATTGGACAGATTACACCCTGACAGACTTCTACCAAGTGCTGAACTGGACATTCCAAATAGAACATTTAAAGTGGGGGATTTAATCTGGGCCAGGAACTATGCACAAGGGGACAAATGGATCCCAGGGGTGGTTACTGAAATATTAGGTCCCCTGTCGTACACTATTGAGGGGGAAGGGAATAGGATCAGCAAAAGACACATAGATCAGCTGAGAAAGAGAACTAGTGGATGTTTGCCAGTAGAAGGGGATCAAAGTATATTTGGGGGGAACAGTACATCCAGGTTCAGTGATAACAACATGCCAGATAGTGAGGTAGAAGAAAGGCAAAATAACCCATCCCCTGGTAACCAACAACAACAATTTAGTCAACAACAACAATTTAGTCAAATTGACTGGGAAGTACCCCTGCGGAGTAGGCCAGTGACCGCTGATCTTCAAACACAAACAAATACACAAAACAGCAACAGGGAAACATCAGAGTCTGGTAGCCAAGAGCCCAGGTCCAACAGAGACAATCAGCCAAGCAGACAATCAGAAAGAGGGGTCCCTAGCAGCCAGAGCAATAGATACCCTTCTAGAATCCATAGGCCACCAAAATATTTAAAGGATTTTGTACATAAATAACAACAACTGGGGGGTAAGGGGTGTTGTGTATGTAAATAGTTGCAAACAAGGAAAATAGTAGATTGCAATAAAGCAGGGTTTAGAGCGGGAGATTCAGGTGCAATCATTGGTTGCAATAAACAAGAAGCGGGAAAATAGACTCCGATGATTGGTTACAGTTCAAACAGTTCCACTATAAAAGGTTGCAACATTTGACAGTTGACAGTTGACCTTGTGTATTCAATAAACTCGTTCATTGTTAAACCACTCTGAGTCCTCGTCTATCAGAACCAAACATATTCTAAGTTGTACGCTAGAGATAAGATTAGTGATGCAGATATTGATGAATATTTGATGAAAGCCAATATTCCTGTTCTTACGCAAGAACAAAAGGAAGAGATGAACCAATTGATAACTGATGAAGAAATTCTTTCAGCAATCAAACAATTGAAAGCGCCAGGTATGGATGGACTGACTGCTGTGTATTACAGTTAGAGATGGTGAAGCCTTTAAGGGAATTGTTTCAGACAATTCAAATGGGAGGAGGGGTACCTCGGTCTTGGAAAACTGCTTTTATTTCTTTGATCCCGAAGGAAGACCAGGATGTCACCCAAGCAAAAAATTATAGGCCAATATCACTTTTGAACACGGACTACAAGATATTTGCTAAAGTTTTAGCTAACAGATTAATGAGGGTAATGCAACAAGTAATTCATGGTGATCAAACTGTGTTTATAAGTGGTAGACAAATGAAGAACAATGTGAGGCATATAGTAGATTTGTTGGAATTTTTGGAAAGAAACAATCAGATCTCTGCAGCGTTGATCTTCTTGGATGCTGAAAAAGCCTTTGATCAATTGGATTGGCAATTTTTGTTGAAAGTATTAGATAAAATGAAATTTGGGGATAAATTTTTACAACCAATCAGGGCAATATATCAAAAGCAAACAGCCCGCATAATAGTTAATAATAGTTTGACTGAAGTATGTAACATTGAAAAGGGTACAAGGCAGGGGTGCCCGTTGTCACCCTTATTGGAAATATTATTGATTAAAATACGGGATTCGGATAAAATTAAGGGAATTCAAATTAGAGACCAGGATTATAGATTGAGGGCGTTTGCAGACGATCTGGTTGTTACAGTGACTCAGCCTGATTATTCAGTTTTAGAATTGATGGAGATAATAACGCAATATGGGAAAGTTTCTGGATTTAAGGTTAATATACAAAAAACTAAAATGTTGTCTAAGAATATGACAGTAGCACAAAAGGCTGTCTTAGAAGAGCTAACAGGATTTGAAATAGTTAAAAGGGTTAAATATTTGGGGATATATTTATCACCCTCAAATGTAAAGTTATATAAAAATAATTATGAAAAGTTATGGGGAAAAGTACAAAAAGAATTAGATAGTTGGAAAAAATTACAATTATCTTTATTGGGAAGAATTGCAGCTGTGAAAATGAATGTTTTGCCAAAATTTTTATTTTTATTTCAAATGATACCTGTACTTAAAAAGGATTTAAATTTGGAGGAATGGCAAAAAGGAATTAATAAATTTGTTTGGGCAGGAAAAAAGCCACGAGTCAAATTTAAGATTATGCAAGATACGCGTGAAAGAGGTGGTCTTAAAATGCCTAATTTTAAATTATATTATGAAGCTGCTGCTTTGTCAGCGATAAGTGATTGGTTTAATTTAACACAAGCGAGATTATTAAATCTTGAGGGCCATGATTTGTTATTTGGATGGCATGCATATTTATTGTATGATAAGAAGGTGGACAATGTGTACAAGATACATATTTTAAGGTATGCTCTGTTGCAAGTTTGGAAAAAGTACAGACACAAGTTAAATTATAAGATACCTATTTGGGCAATACCGAAACACGCAATAGAAAATATAAATGTTGGGTTTAAACATGATGTGATTACATATAAGGAAATTTTGTGTTTTGAGAGGAATGTATGGCAATTAAAGCCATATAATACAGTATTTTAAAAGAAGAAAAGATTGTACAAACCTGGTTTCAGTATGGGCAATTACAGGCTAGGTGGAAGGAAGACCAGAAAATTGATTTCTCAATGATTGATGAAAATTTGGTAAAGAAAATTAGAGATCAAGGTCAAGCACATATTAAAAGGATATATCTTGCATTGATAGAAATTGATTCAGAGACGGAACTTGTTAAAGATTGTATGATAAAGTGGGCTCAGAATTTTCAAGAAGTTATTACAATGGATACTTGGGAAAAGATCTGGGTGAGAAATGTAAAATTTACACAGGCCCAAAATTTAAGAGAGAACTTTTATAAAATGTTTCATAGGTGGCATTTAGATCCTAAAAAATTAGCAAGTATGTATCCGAACTGCCAGCCCAAATGTCGGAGGTGTGGCTGTGAGGATGCAACGTATTTTCATATATGGTGGACTTGTAAAAAGGTTAAAGCTTTCTGGATTAAAATTTGGTGGAATATGCAAAAAATATTCAAGAAAAGGATAAAGTTTTGTCCGCAATTGTTTTTACTGGGCATTATTACAGATACTACTGTTGTGGACACTAAGTTGATGTTGAATTTAATTACGGCAGCAAGACTTTTAGTAGCGCAATATTGGAAGAAGGAAGAACTGCCGACTATAGAAGAATGGACTTTAAAAGTTTCCAATTTGGCGGAAATGGCAAAGATTTCAGCGTACTTAAAAGACCAGTCGCAACAGAGATATATTGTGGAGTGGAGAAGATGGATTGATTACATCCAGAATAAATGTGGGACTAAAAAGTTTCACCTAGCATTTGAATAAGTATTGGATTTATGTGATATATAAATTACTTGTAGTTATTTTAATAAGAGTTAAAGTGCGATAGAATTTAATATTTTATTGTTGTTTGCATATGGTAGATTATGATTGTTTGTATTTTTATACCCTGTATTTAGCTCTGGGAAGTCGGGGAGGGGGGAGGGGGAGGGGAGGGAAGAGTTGGGGAGGTTTGGGGAGAGGGGAGGGTGTTGGGAGGGGTTTTGTCTTTTAAAAAATGTACTGTAAAACTTTTCAATAATAAAAAAAGAGCCACCACACAAAGACAGATCCTGGACATGGGCTTCAAATGTTGTATTCCTCTTGTCAAGCCGCTCCTGAACAACAAACAATGTCAGAAGCATCTTACCTGGGCTAAAGAAAAACAGACCTGGTCTGTTGCTCAGTGGTCCAAAGTCCTCTTTTCTGATGAGAGCACCTTTTGCATCTCATTTGGAAATCAAGGACCCAGAGTCTGGAGGAAGAATGGAGAGGCACACACTGCAAGATGCTTGAAGTCCAGTGTGAAGTTTCCACAGTCTGTGTTGATTTGGGGAGCCATGTCATCTGCTGGTGTTGGTCCACTGTGCTTCATTAAGTCCAGGGTCAATGCAGCCATCTACCAGGAGATTTTGGAGCACTTCATGCTTCCTTCCGCAGATGAGCTTTATGGGGATGCTGACTTCATTTTCCAGCAGGACTTGGCACCTGCCCACACTGCTAAAAGCACCAAAACCTGGTTCAATGACTGTGGGATTACTGTGCTTGATTGGCCAGCAAACTCGCCTGACCTGAACCCCATAGAGAATCTATGGGGCATTGCCAAGAGAAAGATGAGAGACAAGAGACCAAACAATGCAGAAGAGCTGAAGGCCGCTATTGAAGCATCCTGGTCTTCCATAACACCTCAGCAGTGCCACAGGCTGATAGCTTCCATGCCACACCGCATTGAGACAGTAATTGCTGCAAAAGGGGCCCAAACCAAGTACTGACTACATATGCATGCTTATACTTTTCAGAGGTCCGATATTGTTCTATGTACACTTCTTGTTTTATTGATTACATGTAATATTCTAATTTTCTGAGATTGTGGATTTGGGGTTTTCATGAGTTGTACGCCATAATCATCACAATTATGACAAATCATGGCTTGAACTATCTTGCTTTGCATGTAATGAGTCTATCTCATATGTTAGTTTCCCCTTTTAAGTTGCATTACTGAAATAAATGAACTTTTGCACGATATTCTAATTTTTCGAGTTTCACCTGTACATGACTATAAAGCAGTATCAAAAGGAATTCATCCTGTCATTTTTTAAACAATTTGCTTCTGAACTGACTGTAATATGGCAAGTTAATGTTCTACTTATATCCCGCACCCCACCCCAATGTTTTCCACAATAAAAAGGTACAACAAACTTTTATGCAGTGCTTTTAACAAGACTTGTTCTCTATCCATTCTGTTTTAATCACTCCATATCAAATGGCATTAGAATGGCTACAATGGTACATTAAAAATAGGGAAAAAATAGAATACTGTATTTTCCGGCGTATAAGACGACTGAGCGTATAAGACGACCCCCCAACTTTTGAGATGATTTTCAAGATTTTTCGTCTTATACGCTGGAAAATCAGCGAGCCCGGGAAGGCACGCCCTCCCCTCTCACTGTGGAGGAAGCAGGGCAGGCTGGCATCTGGCGGGAGCCGGCAGGGCAGTCCTGCACACACACGCGCACGCAGGACTGCCCTGCTGGCTCCCGCCCGACACTCTTCCCTCTTGAGGCAGCATCGCTCCCCGGCTCCTAAGGAGTACTCGGGGATGCTGCCTCAAGAGCCATGGCAGGCGCCTCACGCTCTTCCCTCTTGAAGCAGCATTGGCGGAGCCGTCCAGCATCGGGTGGGAGCCGGCAGGGCAGTCCTTCCCTCTTGAGGCAGCATCCCCGAGGACTCCTTAGGAGCTGGGGAGCGATGCTGCCTCAAGAGGGAAGAGTGTCGGGCGGGAGCCGGCAGGGCAGTCCTGCACGTGCGCGTGTGCGCAGGACTGCCCTGCCGGCTCCCGCCAGACGCCAGCCTGCCCTGTTTCCTCCACAGTGAGAGGGGAGGGCGTGCCTTCCTGGGCTCGCTGATTTTCCGGTGTATAAGACGACTGGGTGTATAAGACGACCCCCCAACTTTTGAGGTGATTTTCATGGGTTAAAAAGTCGTCTTATACGCCGGAAAATATGGTATGTAAAATGGATAAAATCAAATCCAGGATATGGAAGCATAAGGATGATTGAAATCAATCCCAAAGGTGCTTTTCAAATGGCAACTGAACGTACTTGGTTTTTTCCTTGAAAACCTTTTGCTTCTCATCCAAGAAGCTTCTTCAGTCTTCTTTTTCAGAAAACTGAAGAAGCTTCTTGGATGAAAAGCAAAATGTTTTTAAGGAAATAAATTTAAGAAAGTCAAGTTGCCTTTTGAAAAGCACTTCTGAGACAACCATGACTTTAATGATTGAGAATCTCCATAGACATTAAAATGAATCATTGACAACAAATACTGATCAGAACAAAATCCAGCTTGTTTATTAATGTTGAAATCAACGTCAGCTACTGATTCATATGTTCCTTTCAGAGGCAAAAATTACACATTTTAGTACATCTAAGATAAGATTTTGGGAAGTAGAGAGGGATGATGGCAGCTCAGGAAGAACAGAAATTATTTTTCTCATAACAGGAGCAATGAAAAATTTTTGGCATGGCTTTCCTATTTGCTTTCTTTTTGAAAGACAAGACTGACTTGACCAATGATTTTATTCCCCATGTTCAAATAATTATTAGGCCCAATATCATGGCCATGTAAGCTAGAACGTGAATTCAGATTTTCCTAGCCAAGTAGTCTTGGAATCCCTAAGATGGTATTATGAGTATCAGTGGACTTGTAGATGTCTCTTTTAGGGCCTACCATGGCCCCAATTCCTCACTAATGTTGAAATAATTTATTCTTTTTAAAGGACTAAATAATAGCTGTATTTTGCTACAAAGCAATTTCCCAATATTTTATCCCCAAGAATCCCATTGGGTGTTAAGCTTGTAAGCCGCCCTGAGTCTTCGGAGAAGGGCGGGATATAAATGGAATTTTAAAAAAAATATTTCCAGAACATAAACACTGCATCCACCTGCGGTTCAGTGTGTGGCTTGGAAGCATTTTCTTTCCACCCCTTACATGGGATAAAAATAAGCTGTGGATTAGTAGATACTATCCAGAAAGGAAAGAAGGGCAGGAAGCATTACCACCTATTTGCATACTATAAATGAATACTTCTTGGTTGGCTATTTCCTATACAGCAGTTGTTATGCGAAATGTGCATACAATGCAATCCAAATTACAAAAGTATCCACCAGTGTCCCAAAAGGTTGACAATTTGTTTTACAGAGAAGAAAAAAAGCTGGTGAAATTTATGGTGTAAACGCAAAAGTACTATTGTTCAGGCCACCAAAAAATCAAATTCAAAAGTTTGTGTGATGTATAATTTGCGAAAACAAGAGATAAAGATGGGAAAAACCAAAGCAAGAAGCACTGAAAGCCACTGAAACCTCTCTTTTGACTATAGCTTAAAAGGAGACACAAAGTTCTGAATATGAACATTTTATTATGACAAAGTGGGACAGGCAAATTCAGCAGAAGAGAGGGGCATTCTTTTCTTTTTGAAAGATGTCCATCTAATTAAGATTTTTTAAACTTCACATGTGCTTCTTCACTACTCTAACCTAGTGTTTCTCAACCTTGGAAACTCTGAAGATGCATAGATTTCAACTCCCAGAATTCATGCAGACTTTATGGATATATTCATGTATTTTTCTTGATAACAGTAATTCTTCTAGTTTTTTTTTACTCTGAAGTTAGCCTTGTGGTTTCTTAATGGCCTCCCATCAAAGTGTTAATCAGGGCCTACCCTGACCACGGACAAGGCCCAACCAGGGACTGCCTTCTTCTAAGACCTTAATGGAAAGACTTGCTATCTAGAAAGTAGAAAGCTTTGTTAACATCCAAATATGAGTGAAATCTTATATTTCTGTTTTCTGAGTGTTCATACTGTAATGACTGATGTACACCTTATTCATATGTCCCATATGCCCAAAATGTTAAATATAAAATATTACTTTAGATCCAGCACAGTATTTGGACTGTGGACTAAATGAAATCAATAGGAAAAGTTCATCATTATTAAATCAATGTACTTTTATATATTTATAAGCAAAAGTAACTGAGTACTTATAATATAACATAGCTGTTGCGGACAATAATACCATGGTATCTGTGGCTTCTAGTCATGTCTCATATAAAGCTCCTATCTGCCTCAGAATAAAATACTGTTGGAGAATATTTTGTTCTCATATTCCGTTGTGGGATCCTGTTGAACAACTGATAAGTTTGAGGGCAGTCCTGGTGCACTAAAAACGCTTCTGGCCAGGCCCTGCATAGTTGCTCATAAAGGAATTATTTTTTTCTTGAAAATGACAAAAATCATATAAGGAATTGTTGCTCTTTAATAATTTCAGCCAACATTTTGATAGTTCTAAACATGCCTGGAAAGCAGTTTTTCACAAGCTATCATTGCTCAATGGGTGGGCAAATGTTTTCATACAACCTGCTACAGCGTTAAGTACTTTATCTTGGAAGACTTACTTATGAGTCACTTAGACTAGAGCATTTGTTCTCAAGTAGAGATAAAATGCTTAAAAACAAGTGACAAGAAATCAGGCTTTGGCCTTTTCAACTGCTCCAAATCATGTATGATTGAAAGGCTTGTTCTTAGCACGCTATTTAGTCTAAAAGTCTAGTTTTGGCACAATGTACTTTGCAGAATGATGCCCTCATGTTTGCCATTTGCAGAAATAGGACTTTATAAGTCCTGATGTCTGTGACAAACTTAATTTGGCCTCTCTCAACTGTCTACTGCAAGAGGCTGCAGTCCTTAGCAAACTGTCATATTCTCATCTCAGCAGGTTAATAAAAGTATAAGGATTGGTTCATGAGATCATTTATATTACCCTTTAGCCCCATTTCTTTCCCTTTAGTGAGAGTCAGCCATATTACTTGTGAGCAGTGCTAGATTTTTAAAATTAAAAATAGTATGCATATGATTAAATGATGGTGCTATACACATATTTTATTTACCTTTGGCATCCCCAGTCCCCACTTCATAATTACTGGTTTGTCTTGTAATCAAAACTATGAATCCTATTACTTTGTTCAACTACAGTTAACCTCATAATTGCACTATGAAGTTGACTTATTTATCTAAACCAGGCTTTGGGTCAATGTTATTGGACTGAAAATTTCCAACAGTCTCAGCAATTATAGCAAATAATGCTTTGGGGAGCAAAGTTGAGCTACCCTCTTAAATCACAATTTAGACTAACTATATTTTATATTAGATGTATTTGTGTCTCACACAAAGCCATGCTTAATTCATAACTTATTAAATAATCACTGGACTGGATTTATACCAAAACCAAACATTGTTTTGTTTGCATGTATGCATATGCATATGTAATGAACTATCTGCAAGCAAGCAACCAAGCTCAGAGGCCACCAAGGACCCACATTATATGGCTCAGTTACAGGTCACCACTTGGAGAACCTCAGTCAAAAGGAAATAGAATGTTTATCTTCTGAGTGCCATACTGTAGGAATAGAGAGGCAGAGCTGATAAGCTTGAAATATTTTTGCATCCAAAGCCTTGAGAGAAATCAAATCATTGGGAAAGTAAGGGGAGCAAATGTCACAACATGCACAACCATGTGATTACATAAATGCAACAATTTAAATACGCTGTTAGATGTTGGGATACACAGATGTCATCACCATTTGCCCAATCATACTACTGCACATGTGGTGTCATCATCTTCACTGCAACACAACTGATAGCAGCATCATATTATTCATTATCAAGTTTCACTCTTAACTAGTTTTAAATCTGGCTAATGCATTCGGGTTAAGGAATTGGTTGGTAGGGTGAATTTATATAAGAAGATAGGGAAGCTGGGAATAGTGGACAATTCTGATTTTTATGTTCTCTTTTACAGTAGCAAGACATAATAACTCAATAATATATATATATATATATATATATATATATATATATATATATATATATATATATATATATATATATATATATATATATATATATATATATATAGGGAGTGCAGAATTATTAGGCAAATGAGTTTTTTGACCACATCATCCTCTTTATGCATGTTGTCTTACTCCAAGCTGTATAGGCTCGAAAGCCTACTACCAATTAAGCATATTAGGTGATGTGCATCTCTGTAATGAGAAGGGGTGTGGTCTAATGACATCAACACCCTGTATCAGGTGTGCATAATTATTAGGCAACTTCCTTTCCTTTGGCAAAATGGGTCAAAAGAAGGACTTGACAGGCTCAGAAAAGTCAAAAATAGTGAGATATCTTGCAGAGGGATGCAGCACTCTTAAAATTGCAAAGCTTCTGAAGCGTGATCATCGAACAATCAAGCGTTTCATTCAAAATAGTCAACAGGGTCGCAAGAAGCATGTGGAGAAACCAAGGCGCAAAATAACTGCCCATGAACTGAGAAAAGTCAAGCGTGCAGCTGCCAAGATGCCACTTGCCACCAGTTTGGCCATATTTCAGAGCTGCAACATCACTGGAGTGCCCAAAAGCACAAGGTGTGCAATACTCAGAGACATGGCCAAGGTAAGAAAGGCTGAAAGACGACCACCACTGAACAAGACACACAAGCTGAAACGTCAAGACTGGGCCAAGAAATATCTCAAGACTGATTTTTCTAAGGTTTTATGGACTGATGAAATGAGAGTGAGTCTTGATGGGCCAGATGGATGGGCCCGTGGCTGGATTGGTAAAGGGCAGAGAGCTCCAGTCCGACTCAGACGCCAGCAAGGTGGAGGTGGAGTACTGGTTTGGGCTGGTATCATCAAAGATGAGCTTGTGGGGCCTTTTCGGGTTGAGGATGGAGTCAAGCTCAACTCCCAGTCCTACTGCCAGTTTCTGGAAGACACCTTCTTCAAGCAGTGGTACAGGAAGAAGTCTGCATCCTTCAAGAAAAACATGATTTTCATGCAGGACAATGCTCCATCACACGCGTCCAAGTACTCCACAGCGTGGCTGGCAAGAAAGGGTATAAAAGAAGGAAATCTAATGACATGGCCTCCTTGTTCACCTGATCTGAACCCCATTGAGAACCTGTGGTCCATCATCAAATGTGAGATTTACAAGGAGGGAAAACAGTACACCTCTCTGAACAGTGTCTGGGAGGCTGTGGTTGCTGCTGCACGCAATGTTGATGGTGAACAGATCAAAACACTGACAGAATCCATGGATGGCAGGCTTTTGAGTGTCCTTGCAAAGAAAGGTGGCTATATTGGTCACTGATTTGTTTTTGTTATGTTTTTGAATGTCAGAAATGTATATTTGTGAATGTTGAGATGTTATATTGGTTTCACTGGTAAAAATAAATAATTGAAATGGGTATATATTTGTTTTTTGTTAAGTTGCCTAATAATTATGCACAGTAATAGTCACCTGCACACACAGATATCCCCCTAAAATAGCTATAACTAAAAACAAACTAAAAACTACTTCCAAAAATATTCAGCTTTGATATTAATGAGTTTTTTGGGTTCATTGAGAACATGGTTGTTGTTCAATAATAAAATTAATCCTCAAAAATACAACTTGCCTAATAATTCTGCACTCCCTTTGTATGTGTTGTCTGAAATTTTTACTAATTTATTCATTAATCCATGCGTCAATGGCATGTTGACATTTCTTTGGGTTCTTTTTCCAGCTCCAATGCCATCTGAGGTTAGCTATTGTATCTGAATAGTTTTGTCCTAAACTTTGCTTCCAGCTGATAAATTGCTCTTTATTATATTGTTCAACAGCGGTAGAGACTTTTGGATAGTTAATTATATGGTATAGCTTCTTGTTCAAAGATTGTGTGATTGCTGGAAACTTTGTGGCTACATCTGTTAGTTCATCTGGGTCAGCTGAAAGATCTACAACAAAGAAAATGGGTTAAGAGAAATTACAATAAACATAAGCTTAATTTTAGAAAAACAGAATTGTGTAGTCTGATTCCAATTCAGTTAAGAAACTGAATCACTCCAATAACAATGTTATTTAAATTAAGAAAGTACTGTATTCTTGTAATAAATACTTCATCTTTGCAATTCAGACATATGAACACGCTCTGCAGCAACTACAGAAGAAAGTTATGCCTCTGGAACTCAACAGCTTATATTGCTGGTGACATCTAATTCATAGGTTGCTTTATCTGCTATCTGAACAAACAGAGACTGGGTATGTGCCTATGCTATCAGCAGTTTGGGAAAAGTCACTCGAAAAGGATTTCAAATTGTATGTATCTGCACAGGTATCTTATTTGCAGAGGAAGAAAAAAGCTATCCTCTTCCACTTTATACGTGGTCTGCAGTAAATGCAAGCCTTTACAATCATAGCAGTCTCTTGAGTGGGAGCAGAGAGTGGATGGTGGGGGAAGGAAACTTCACCGGCATTTTACAGCCACCCTTTGAAAGTAGAGATGGGATGGGCAAATAAGATCAAAGAGGAAAAACACTTTGATGCTTTCTCAGTAGGGTGAATTCATTCTGTAAAGGGAGGCAATGAAGCTGAGGACTTGCAAAGCTATGGAAAAAATTGAAGATGTTTTTAATGATCTAATTCAGGGGTGTCAAACTCAATGTCATTGAGGGCCACATCAGCATTGAGGTTGCCCTCAAGGGGCCCGGTGGTATGGCCTGGGTGGGCGTGGCTAGAGTGTGTATGGCCTACTGGGTGGGCGTGGCCAGCTCTCCATCGTTCGCATCAAGGGTGCCTATGGGGGCCTCGGCAGGAGTGGGACAGATCTGAGGGTCTCTGGCAGAAGGAGGGTCTCTGGGCCAGGGCCAAGGCAGTGGGGGCCATTCCCTCACTGTTTCCAGGATGGCTTCGCGGGCCACATGAAACCACTTCGCGGGCCGGATCTGGCCCCCGGGCCTTGGGTTTGACATGTCTGATCTAATTGGTCCTCCCTTCACGGAAGGGTAGCCTCCCAAGAAAGGGAAAGTGTTGGGATATAAACACCTTTGAACCATTCCCATTAATGAATTTTATTAAGGAATCACAGGTTATTATAGCTTAGGGGCTGCACCCTACAGGGAGTGCAGAATTATTAGGCAAATGAGTATTTTGACCACATCATCCTCTTTATGCATGTTGTCTTACTCCAAGCTGTATAGGCTCGAAAGCCTACTACCAATTAAGCATATTAGGTGATGTGCATCTCTGTAATGAGAAGGGGTGTGGTCTAATGACATCAACACCCTGTATCAGGTGTGCATAATTATTAGGCAACTTCCTTTCCTTTGGCAAAATGGGTCAAAAGAAGGACTTGACAGGCTCAGAAAAGTCAAAAATAGTGAGATATCTTGCAGAGGGATGCAGCACTCTTAAAATTGCAAAGCTTCTGAAGCGTGATCATCGAACAATCAAGCGTTTCATTCAAAATAGTCAACAGGGTCGCAAGAAGCGTGTGGAGAAACCAAGGCGCAAAATAACTGCCCATGAACTGAGAAAAGTCAAGCGTGCAGCTGCCAAGATGCCACTTGCCACCAGTTTGGCCATATTTCAGAGCTGCAACATCACTGGAGTGCCCAAAAGCACAAGGTGTGCAATACTCAGAGACATGGCCAAGGTAAGAAAGGCTGAAAGACGACCACCACTGAACAAGACACACAAGCTGAAATGTCAAGACTGGGCCAAGAAATATCTCAAGACTGATTTTTCTAAGGTTTTATGGACTGATGAAATGAGAGTGAGTCTTGATGGGCCAGATGGATGGGCCCGTGGCTGGATTGGTAAAGGGCAGAGAGCTCCAGTCCGACTCAGACGCCAGCAAGGTGGAGGTGGAGTACTGGTTTGGGCTGGTATCATCAAAGATGAGCTTGTGGGGCCTTTTCGGGTTGAGGATGGAGTCAAGCTCAACTCCCAGTCCTACTGCCAGTTTCTGGAAGACACCTTCTTCAAGCAGTGGTACAGGAAGAAGTCTGCATCCTTCAAGAAAAACATGATTTTCATGCAGGACAATGCTCCATCACACGCGTCCAAGTACTCCACAGCGTGGCTGGCAAGAAAGGGTATAAAAGAAGGAAATCTAATGACATGGCCTCCTTGTTCACCTGATCTGAACCCCATTGAGAACCTGTGGTCCATCATCAAATGTGAGATTTACAAGGAGGGAAAACAGTACACCTCTCTGAACAGTGTCTGGGAGGCTGTGGTTGCTGCTGCACGCAATGTTGATGGTGAACAGATCAAAACACTGACAGAATCCATGGATGGCAGGCTTTTGAGTGTCCTTGCAAAGAAAGGTGGCTATATTGGTCACTGATTTGTTTTTGTTATGTTTTTGAATGTCAGAAATGTATATTTGTGAATGTTGAGATGTTATATTGGTTTCACTGGTAAAAATAAATAATTGAAATGGGTATATATTTGTTTTTTGTTAAGTTGCCTAATAATTATGCACAGTAATAGTCACCTGCACACACAGATATCCCCCTAAAATAGCTATAACTAAAAACAAACTAAAAACTACTTCCAAAAATATTCAGCTTTGATATTAATGAGTTTTTTGGGTTCATTGAGAACATGGTTGTTGTTCAATAATAAAATTAATTCTCAAAAATACAACTTGCCTAATAATTCTGCACTCCCTGTATGTGGCCTTTAAGGGGCACATGTCTGCATGTACACATTACTCATGAAACCCACATACACAGTAAAAAAGTAGAGTGCCCACAAAACTAAGTTATTAGGCTAAGGCAGCAAGTATGGGCAGGTCACAAGCCTAGAACTTTATGTGGTTACATTTATTATTGTAATTTAAATAACCCTAAACATAGCCACATAAAGTTCCAGGTTTGTGACATGCTTAGTTATAGCAAAAAGGGTTATTTGGCACCTCCATAGCTTGGACTGACCGGAAGCAGCCTGGGACAGGACTTCCTCAAGTGATTCTTTTGCGGGGGGGGGGAAGCAGGTTTGTGTCTTTTACCAAGGACAGCTCCTTTTACCAGGAGACCATTCTCAGCCTCGAGGGGAGCTGACCTCCTCTGGACCCCAAAGCCCCCAGCACATGAATTATAATAATAACTGCCTGCAAGCAAGAACTGGTAGAATCACAAAATATACAAAGTAATAGAAAATGAAGAAGCTAAAGTGCTCTGGGACTTTAGAATTCAAACAGACAAGCACCTGACACACAATATCCCAGACTTAACAATTGTTGATAAGGACAAAAAAATGTTTGCACAGTGAATGTTGCAATACCTTGAGACAGCAGAATAGAAAAGAAAGAGCAGGAGAAAAATCACAAAATATAAACATCTGCAAACAGAAATAGAATGACTATGGCAAAAGCAAACAGAAAGTACCAGTAGTAATAGGTGCCATGAGTGCAATTCCAAAATGTCTACAATACCACTTGAACATCAGAATTGAAAATACCACCATCAATTAATTGCAAATGGCAGCTTTGCTTGGAACAGCTTACATCCTGTGACGATATCTGTAACACCATCAAACATCCACATCTGCCTATCCCAAGTCCTTGGAAAGGACTTGATAGGTAAACGAAAATGCCAAATCCAGTATGAATATCTAGTTGACTATGCAACGAACCATAATAATTATTCTCAGATTGGACACAGTTCAATATGATATTGAAACCCAGATTTATAGATCCCAGGAGACCAGAATAGATATTGGATACTTAACGACACAGCCATTTTTTCTGTCTCCTGATGTGGGCAGTGTTTCTTGCATACTTTGACCCACTGTTCTCTATTGTACTGTATGTTGAATTAAAACTGCATGCTAACTTTCACTGATACAGATTCTTTCAGGCTTTTGACAGGACCTTAAATTTTAATCAATATTCTTCACCCTCCTCTGTTCTTTTGCTGAACGGAACAAGGCATAACACAGATGCTTTTCACAGTTTCAGGTCTTGTGCTAGTACAAGGCAAGGATTGTGTAGCTGAACTTGCGCAATATGGAAGTGAATCAGCTTATTTTGATCATTCGTATCACATCAGAGAATAAGAATATTTTCATCAAATGGTAAACCTACCAAACAACTGAGGAGATACGGAGTGGCCATCTGAATAAGCAATGTATTTCCACTTGTCAATTCGCAGCATGTAGGTTGAAGAATTCACATTGCAGCCATGAAACTCACTCAGAATCCAAGGAGGGCGGAGCCTTCTTGATAGGGCTTTATGATCTCCCTTTTCTAATATCAAAGACATCAGTGAATAACCACTGAGGTTTTTTGGAATGGGGATACTTGCAATGTCTGAAAAAAAGTGTCAATTTGATAGAAAACAATTAAAAAGCTGAATTAAGAAACAAAATGTATAAAACTGAGGATAGGGGAACAGAAATTATATCATTTCAACTACTTCACCTTTTTGCTATTCTGGTAATATTACTGTGCCTCTTTTCTTTATGTCTATTTTATGTTCCAAATGGAAGTTAGAAGCACAGAATGATAATCCATATACTGAATAGAACTATTCTCATTATTCTGAGTATAGAACTGAAGTCTAAATGCGGCTATATTTGGTTGTCAGAAAAAAAACACTCTATAAAGATTTCAGTTCCACTGAGTTAATGAGATGCACCTCAAATGTATTTATTTATATGCACACAATTGTCTGCTGAGTTCATATTAATATGATCTTAACACTGATTAAAAAAAGGCATAATAATCAATTTTTACTTTGTTAATATATTTTCAGAAGATGGTTGCCAACACTGGTTCTTCTCACTGGTATTAAATTTAATTAATTAAATGTACCCATGGTTCGATATGTTAAAGTCTCTGAGTAATCATTACTATTTAGGTTTAGAATATGGCACAATCTTTTATACTCCTTATTCATTAGTCAACAGAGAAGCCTGCAGTGATTGCTATTTTTACCATTATCTGTACAACTGAGTAAGAAAATAGAATTTCTAAGCTGAGCTTTTCTGTGTAACAATGGTAGGTCTTAGGCCCCAAGCTAGAAAGAAAGAGACCTGAGTATTATTTCCATCTTAGGCATGAAAGCTGGCTTGGGTGACTTTGGGCCAATCATTCTCTCTTAGCCCAATTTACCTCACAAGGTTGTTGTTGAAAGGAAAATAGGAGGAGAAAGGGAGCATTAGGTATGTTGGCCAATTTGAGTTACTTATAAAAGTAATAAAAGCAGGATAAAACACATAAATGTGCATATGTGTGAATGAATGAATATATTTTGTTGGTTGGAGAGTTGATTTACAATGCACAAACTTTTTTGCCTCTGTCTCTCATGCAAAAAATAGTCTGATTCAATAGTGCAGGTTCGCATCCCACCAGGCTCAAGGTTGACTCAGCCTTCCATCCTTCCGAGGTAGGTAAAATGAGGACCCAGATTGTTGGGGGCAATTAAGCTGACTTTGTAATAATGCCGCTTGGGGTGTGTGTGTGAAAGCCCTAATAAGCAGGCATATACATAGAATGAAGGCTACTGCTAAACTTGTAAGCCGCCCTGAGTCTTCGGAGAAGGGCGGGATATAAATGGAATTAAAATAAAATAAAAAATAAAATAAATACTTCCTATAAATTTACTCAGAACTGAAACTACATCAGAAGCTCTTTTAGGGTGCTGGCACTAAATGCATAAGCCTGATTGTATGTTTAAGGCATGAACTGGAGCTTACATGTGAAAAAATATATTATAAAACAAAATAGTATGAATTGAGAAAATATATATTAGGGAAAATAATTTATGTTTTTAACAATCAGGATAGCTGAGAAAGTAACATTAATCATTTGTTTTATTACTCATCTAAATAAATTAAACCCTGTTGATTTATGTTATTATTTTTAACTTTTTGATTACAGGATACAGCAATCAGGAGAACATATGGAGATGAACACAACAGGAAGGACAGCAATTTAAAAATACAAACTTCAGGAAGATCCGGGGGGAAAACACAATTAGAACCAAAAATTGCTAACTAAATTAGAGGGCTGAGAATTTGAAAAAATTATTCACCTGATTTGTAAAGCTCCTGTTAAATGTCGTCTTGAAAGAACTATTTTGCATCATGACAAAGCATTCTCATTTTTTTTTAATTAAAGAGTTTTACAAAATATTTTTTAACAATACATATCCCCAAAACCCACCCACCCCAAACCACCCCCCTTCCCCCCCCCGCTTCCCAGAGCTAAATACAGGGTTATAGATATAATAATCATATTCTAACTAAAAATTATCCATAATATAAAATTAACCAAATTCATAATGTGCTTTAACTCCCCTTTAACATACCGTAGATACATACAAACACTAAAATTAATAACAATATCCCTCTAAAATCTACTCATAAGCTAAATGGAACTTTTTAGTCCCATATTTATTCTGAATATAATCTATCCATCTCCTCCAAACTGAAATATATCTTTCTTGTGAATGATCCTTCAAATAAGCAGAAATCTTAGACATTTCTGCAAGATTCGATACTTTAAACACCCATTCTTCTATAGTAGACAAACTATCCTTCTTCCAGTATTGTCCCACCAGTAACCGTGCTGCTGTTATCAAATTCAACATCAAATTGGTTTCTTTAACATCACAATCTACAACAATGCCCAATAAAAACAATTGCGGAGAGAACTTTATCTTTCTCTTAAAAATCTTTTGAATGTTCCACCAAATTTTAACCCAAAAAGCTTTTATATTTCTGCAAGTCCACCAAATATGAAAATAGGTGGCTTCTAAACTACCACATCTCCAGCATTTAGACTGTAAGTTAGGATACATGTTAGACAACTTTTTGGGATCCAGATGCCATCTATAAAACATTTTATAAAAATTTTCTCTTAAATTTTGAGCCTGAGTAAATTTAACATTTCTAACCCAAATTACCTCCCAAATATCCAACAGAATTGGTTCCTGGATATTTTGTGCCCACTTTATCATACAATCTTTAACTAATTCCATTTCCGAATCCAATTCAATTAAAACATTATATATCCTCTTTATATGTGCACAATTTAAATCTCTAATTTGTTTTACTAAATTTTCATCTGTAATTGTGATGCCAACCTTCTGATCCAACTTCCACCTAACTTTCAATTGGATATATTGAAACCAAGAGTTTGTCTTAACTCATCTAATGATTTAAGTTGCCAATCATTTCCTTCCAATCTAAGTAATTCCTTATAGGAAAACATATCCAAACTCACTCCCATAGATACACCTTCTATCGCGTGTCCAGGAATTCCCAAAATTGGTATTTTATAATTTAACTTATAATAATACTTTTTCCAGACACACAACAAGGCACTTCTAAGAATATGAGATTTAAAAGCTGTCAGAATCCATTTATATCATATTCATAAATGGAATGTTTCAAACATTATTCCATGGATTCTGCCATCTCCCGAAGAGAAGAGAAGAGATGTGTATTGAACCGGTATTAGGCATTTCAAAGGGAAGGAGAAGCCTTTTGAACTGGGGAAACAAAAGGGGGGGCTAGCATCTGGCTTGTGTCACGGAAGAGAGCAATAAACATGAAGGGTCCTAAGTTCCTTTTTCCCACGAGAGGGATGATACAAGATAAAGGATGGGGGACTGACCAAATGGGGTTAAGGGGGGTTAAACCGGGAACTCTTTATAAGGGTTTACTTCGTGGAATAATATTAAGTCCTGTCTCATTTCCTACAACCAAGCATGTCATAGTAAAGATTCTTTTTGGAATAGATTTGACTCCCAAGAATTTTGTTTTCCTAAGACGTGGTTTGGGGTGGGTCCTGACAAAAGCCCTATCCACCTTTTTATCATAAAGCAAATATGCATGCCATCCATATACCAAATTCCAACCCTCAAGGTGAAGTATTCTCTTATTAGTTAAATTAAGCCAATCGCTAACCCATGTCAAGACCACCGCATCATAATACAGTTTCACATTGAGCTTTTGCTGATGACTTGGTTGTGACAGTATCTCAACCGATACAATCGGTTATAGATCTGATGGAAATTATAACTCAGTATGGTAAGGTTTCTGGGTTTAAGGTGAATAGTAATAAGACTAAGATATTATCTAAGAATATATCTATGAGTGAAAGGGAAATGTTAATTAAATTAACAGGTTTTGAAATAGTAAAAAAGGTTATGTATTTGGGAGTGTATATTGCAGCTTCAAATGTAAAATTATATAAGAATAACTATGAAACATTATGGTTGAAGATACAAAGGTATTTAAATAATTGGAAAAAATTACAATTATCTTTACTGGAAAGAATCGCAGTTGTTAAAATGAATGTTCTGCCGAAGTTTCTCTTTTTGTTTCAAATGATATCTATGTTGAAAAAGGATGCCAACCTTGATGAATGGCAGAAGGGTATTAATAAGCATTCTCAATTTTTGAACAATTCTTAAATCATTACCTCAAAAATGTCAACCTATTGAGAAGGTCTAACCCTTTTTCCAAATTACAGGTAACCCTCAGCTTACGACCACAACTGAGCTAAGCAAGACAATTGTTAAGTGAATTTTGCCCCATTTTATGACCTTTCTTGCTATAGTTGTTAAGTGAATCACTGCAGTTGTTAAGTTAGTAACTTGATTGTTAAGTTAATCTGGCTCTGTTCCCAACCCTATTGGTTGAGAACAATCAGAATCACCCTTCAGTAAGCATTACTGTGTCTAGTGCCTTACTTCCTTACTTACCTAGGGAAATGGTATTAATCTCAAAGATCACTTTAAGTCATATCTAAGGCTTGGAATGATACAAACAGAAAAAGAAAGCAATTACAAGTCTGAAAGGCATTATTAGTATATTAGATGTTTTGTATCTTCTACTAATAGTGAGGCAGAGCTAAGGGCTAATCATTTAGACAATATCTAACAACTTAAAAATATTTCAAAAAGAGATTGCTTCCTTGTATAATATGCCAGTGTCACAGACTGCTAGCTTGAAGAATTTAAAGGCAGGAATGTCCCCCCCTCCCCCCCTCCCGTGTAAGGCAGTTTATAGGCTGAATTCCAAAGAACTCCACAGTTTCCAGTTGAAAGTAAAACTGAATGCAAGAAGGAGTAGGAAATTAGAAGAGATATCATAGGAAAAGGAGGTCAAGAAAGAGGAGAGTTGTTTCCAACCATACGGGGATTTTCAAACATCAGATCTGATGGGTGACCACAAAAAGTTTCTTAAGACCAGGTAGAGCAGGGGTGTCAAACTGCTGACCCGCGGGCCGGATGCGTCATGGCGAAACTGCACCCACCCCATTGCCAGCAATGGAAAAAAAAGTTGTGATACGTCGCGACACTTCATGTGACGTTGCGAGTTTGACACCCCTGAGATAGAGGGTCTGGATAAAGCAAGGTGTCTTGTGAAGGGCTTCGTGGCATGCTGCAAGACTTCCTCCATAGCAAGACAGTGAGAATGTAAAAGCAGCCTGGTAGCATAAATTCTATTACCTCAGGACCACTGTGTGGGACAAAACTAGTTGCATTCTGGATTTCTGGAGCTGTGCCTGAACATCACTTTACAGCAAGTGTCAAAGAGCCTGCAAAATCTCCAACTCCACAGTATTCCAGTTTCTGAGACAACTGATAACACAATTGTTGTGTGGACTGGAGATGTACCACAATAGGAGGAAGGAGGAATGTGGAGCGGGGTATTATATGGACACAGATCAGAAAACTGGATTTTTTTTTCCTAATCGGTGAGTAGACCTAGATCTGAGTCTTATATAGTGGGAGTTCATGTCATTGTTTAATTGAAGAGGAGTCAGGCCCTCTTAACTTTCTTTCTTAAGGAAGTTAAGACTTTCTTTTTTAACTTTAACCTATTGGCATTTTTTCTATGGATAGACTCTGACTCTTTACTAAAGCAATCAAAGGCCATTTGCACTCATTGAGACCTATCTCTCACAAGGAGTTGATAGCATATGAACCCCAGGTTGAGAATCTACTGTGTTTTCCTCATTATCCTTAAAATCAGAGGGCTCCATGGCATTTTAAGCAATTGCTCCGGATATCATCAAACCATACACTGATAAATATATTAACTTTATATTAACTTTAAAACAAATGAGTTGTATGTACAATTATTCTTAGGCGTTCCAGATACTCCATAACTAGTAAGAGGTCCACCACCTGCCAAAAAGGGAAAGCCCTTCTTAAGGAGACTGGCCAGAAAGCAACCAGAAAGACCAGTTAGTGCCATATCTGTAGCAAGACCTACCAAGTGCCGTATCTGTAGTAATGAAGTGCACTGGATCAAATGAAAAGGTACGAAATGCTTTGAAAATTGGAAATAATAAATAGATGAATCGTAAAACAGTTGTGCCAATAAAAGCAATTGGACTGAAAATTAAAAAGTACAAGTAGATATAGAGAAAGGCACTTTCTGATGCACCGTTTTGCCAGTTTATATCATGTGGGCACCAACCACTGAAAGGGAATTAGTTGCTAGAGTGAAGATAATTGCATTAAGGATCATATTCCCTAAAATCCAAGAGATATAGAAAAGTATAGATTGTTATTCAGACTCTTGGTTCAGTTTCATTCTCAATTACCTTTCTTTTCCTTTACTGTCATTATGTAGCCAACTTTGTTTAAAATCTTAGAAGTATCCTGATAACTTTGCAATTCCTATCTGCTAGGATTGCCCCACAAAATTAACCCAGAAAGAACAGGCAGCCAACAGATGAAACAATGGCAACAAACAATACTAAAAAGGCAAACAATCCCATTGCTATAGGATAAATGTTGCTTACCAAGCATGGTAGGATAGATATCCACAAGGGACACCATATTTGATATAGACTGTGCCTTAATATTTGGACCCATTATAAGGAGGGGAATATGGGAACTTGCTTCATACATGCTCATTTTATAAAACTGTCTGTGTTCCATTGCAAGTTCTCCATGATCCGCAGTAAATATTATGTGAGTTCTTCCAAGCAGTCCTGTTTCATTTAGAGCAGAAAGTATCTCACCTGTAACACAAGACAAGGAAAAACATTTTAAAATTAATTAAATAGCACTGATGTTTCCAAAGATTCCAAGGAATACTTTCTTGTTAATAAGAACATTTAGTGATGAGTGATCGTGAAAGTTTCTCCCTGAAAGTTCTACGTTTCTTTCAAAGCTTAACTTCACCAAATGTAACTGATTTCCAAAACTCTGAACTTGAAATACTATTTTGTGAAACTTACTTAATATCTATGGCAGTCCAAAATCTTAATAATGAAATAAAAGGCCTGTCTCGAAATTTATCTCGAGGTTAACTCTTAGGACCAGGTTATATTTTCCCCCTCAAATTTTACAAACTACATCACAACATTCAGCTACTTTTAAACATAGCTTTATATCCAAGCTGACAATTAAAACCAAGTGATTGATGTTTCAGAGTCATTCTAAAGTCTTGGCGCATAATATATTATGCGTAGGTAATTAGTAAATAGTGAACATCATCACACCAACTTAAAAGCATATATTCTAATGATTAGATTGCTTCAAAGTTATAAGAGCAGATTATTATATTTTCTATCTAACACTTCATAGGGTTATGCTTTGCATCCTATTAATAAGTGTGCTTTTCAGTGTATAGAAGTTCTTGAAGTACATTTTAGCTGGTTCAAATGAGCAATATCAGATTGTACTAGCTCAAAACGAAACACATCTATTAAATATTCCATATTACTGAACCTTACTTTAATATGATCAATTCCTAAATTAAAAACTATATAGTCCTGATTAAAACTATATAAAGGGTAACTTCTAAACAGCTGTTTACCTCGCATCTAATTTATTTCAAATGTTACCTATGAACTGTTTTTTTTGACCCAAAGAAATATCCTTCTTATAGAGGGTGCAACTGAAAGTATTCCAAAATATTAAAAATCTCCTCTGCTCTAAAGAACCAAGAAAGTCACTGATCTGTAATTGATAGGGGCTATGTATGGACATTTCCAGATAATAGTTTTGATATCATCATGTGAAGGATAATACTGAATATTTTAACATGGCTGTAATGTATTCTTCATGAATCCATAAGATACCTAAATAAATAAAGAATAAAGGAAAATGCAATATAAAATACATTTTGCGGAAAAAAGCTTCCAACAAATAACGGTTCTAAAATTTCTGACAATGTACAGAATTGCATCACTAGGATCAGGATGATAAGCATATTCATGAATGTATATATTACGAAAGTAATAATCTAGTATCACCTACCAAGCATGGCATCTGTTTCTGCACACATGGCATAATAATGTGCTCGAATATTTCTGATTTCTTCCTGTGTAAATTGCCCACTGCAGTTCTTAGTGTAAGTAGAATAATAATCAACTGGGTGCATCTCTGAAAATGGAGGCCATTTTGGAATCTTTATGGCATCATAAAACACCTAATAACAAGACAGAAATGTGCCATATTTGATAAAATAGCTCTATTGTGCATTTGCAATTTGTTGGCAATTTTCAAGTAGGTGCCAAAAGTAAGCATGATGATTGAAAATGAGATTACAAATAAGATTTCTCTCCCTAGACTGGTAGGTACAAAGAAATGAAAAACTGGTTTTTTTCCGAGAGGTCAGCTGCTGGCGCTAATAGGACCCTGCAGAGCTACACTGTCTTTTTATATGTAACATTTTTAATAGGAGAAAAGATGAAAAAATGATGAGGCAGTTACAAAGAGAAAACAGTGTTGTCTGGACTTTCTTTTGAAATCTGTGAATGAGTAGGATAACAGTAAAAAAAAGTTGTTTGAAACTACTCCTGCAAACTTTTGATTTAATTACAAACCTAGATATAATGGTAGTGTCACAATACAGTTTAATTTTTAATTTGTATTCTTAAAAATAACTTCGTTCAAAAATACTCTTTTTGAAATGTTACTCAATTGCACATTTTTGTTACTCAAAAATGTTTCTAAGGACAGCTGCCCCTTCCTCTGAGATTTATTATTTTGACAAGGGGGAAAAAAACAAAGGAAAACAAAAGGGCAAAAGAGGAATCATATGCATTCTCCTCAATAACACCTACTGAAACTTAACGAAAGAATAGTGTTAGGAACAGGAGCCAAACAAATTGGCCAAAAGAAGGGTTTTGAGGGAGGTGTCCAGTCTGATACTCAGTGGCCTGGAACATCAGTGCAAGAAGTCCTACAATCACTGCTGTGTCTATCACGGTTCACACGTCCTTTGAGAGACTTTTTTTTGTGTGAGTGCCAGTGTCAAACTTTCAGAGATTGTAAACTGAATATTAAAATTTATTTTCACAATGTGCTGGTGGTTTTAAAGAAGTATTGAGGTAGGCTTTTTGAAATATATTCTCACATCGTGTAAATGCCTTATATATCTAGAATGCATTCTGTCTGCAAAATGTATCTTCCTTGCTTATTGCATTTCATGTATCTGAAAACAAACCACATGCTTCAAAGCTGAATCCAGCTAATATATTGCCTTAAAGACCATCTGCTTAGCAACACAGTGTACTATGAGAGCATCATGTTGATGCACTTCTCTAAGCTGAATCACCAAAGGAACAGAAAAAATGAATTCATGCTAACTTCTATTCCATTAAGATGGGAAAGCTGTGGAATGAATTCCATAGTTCCATCTTTCCATAGTTCTCTCATTCCAACCAGTGGAATGTCTTGCCTTTCAGTGCTTTTTTGTAAAAAAAAAAAGGTGCTGGAACTCACACATGTCATACAACCCGCCTTGCCTACCCTACAAAGTTCCATCCAAAAAAGGTGCCAGAACTCCATTCTGAGCGTTCTATGAGAAAAAAAGCCCTGTTGCCTTTAGATGCTGTGGTTATTCCATCACTGGAGGCTTTTAAGAAGAGTCTGGACAGCCACTTGTCTGGAACAGTATAGGATCCCCTGCTTGAGCAAGGTCCCTTCCAATTCTGTAATTTGGTTATTCTGAACTATTATTCCACTTCCCAGCAGAACACTCAGCAGTTTGTAGTCATATGCACCAATAGCAAATTGTGTTAAGAAAAAAGACAGTCATTGTTTACATTTATATCATATGGGTTGCACTGTACTGTCAGGATGGCAGGCCTACAGTTCTAACTCTGCTCAAGTTGCTCCAGTTAGAAAGCCATACTCGGATGAATCATTTACACTGGAGCTGGCATCTCAACTATATAAAAGTGCTGTGTTTGTCACTAGGCAACCTCATAGACAGAAAACAAGATGCTGTACTGATTGATTCAGTAGGACTCCAATATCCTTAGATGAATCACTACCAACAGCTAAGTAAAAACAGCAATAACCAGGAGGAACAGAATACTGTTCAGGAGGGGAAGGAATAATCAAGCCTTGAAAAGGGAGGGGAGATTTGGAAGAAAGATTACTTAGACACTCAAAGTAACTCTGTCTTGATTTGTTTAGAATAAGAAAGGACAGAGAAAAAACAGGCTTTCAACTTCAAGACCAGCCCTTTGAAGACTGTCCAGGTCAAGAAACAAACATAACAGGGAGGGATGGGATAGATAGACCCTACAAAAAAAAGTCTATGGTTGCTCTCCCATTATGATTCTCCCATAACATCATAGAAAATCTGTCTAGTTTATTGTTAAATGAAAAAGGGAAAGAGGAGATTGATGAAGTACCTGACTGAAGTAACCTAGATTGAAGTAACTGATTGAAGTAACCCTAAATATTGCATTAATGTATCCATTTTTGGTATGTACCGTTCCAAAATGATTTTAAAAATGCTTCTGAACACTGCATGAGCAGGCATCACTGAGCTATCATTATCATTAAAGCAGTTTGGGTTTTTACAGTCTTCCAAAGCAGCTCGCAAAATAGTTTTAACAGTCATAGAGTTGACTCAAAGTAGTGGCATGTTTTCCTATAGTCATGCAGAAATCTAGAAAAAGCTTGAATAAAAATAGAGGCCTCATACAAAGTCCAAAGCTTTTTCCAAATCATTTCTGAACCTTTTATGGCCCTAACATGAATATACTTGTAGATCAACAATCCTAGTTCTTCCCAGTTTAAGAATGTTCAGAACTGAGAAACACTAGTAAAAATAGAGCGAAATTTACGTCATATACTGTCTGGGTTAAACATAAGAACAATGCTATAGTATATGAAAATACTACGAGAGAAAAATATGTAGTAACAATTATTTAACGGCTGACATCTCACTAAAATTCTGTCCTAACTATAAAAAAATAAATATGTGAGGATGCTATTGTAGAGAAATTGTTTCATTACAGAGCTGGAGTGCCTTTCAGTAGCAGGAGCCATGGCAACAGGGCTCGAGAGTGTGGTAGCCATTGTAAAACATCTGGGGATAATTCATTTGGAATACAAATAAACAGGAGCATTTGACTCCTCTTCATGAAAATAATAACACTGATTTTTATTCAAGTTAACAGCTGGATTTTTCCAGCTTTAAAATGGGAAATGTAAACCAGTAGAATTACATTTTCTGTCCTAGCAGACAGCAATCATCATCTAAAGAGAAGGCACTGCATTTTCTCTAAGGATCAATCCAAAAGTCAATATTGTAGCTTATTATACATAACAAGAAACAGATTGGCAATGCAAAGTCTATACTAGTAAACATCATAATTGCTCAGATATAAAATGACACTATCACATGCAACTCATACTAACTTTGGCAGCTGGTTCTATTTTTTTCTTGTGGGAACATTGCCGAAGGGACTACAAAATCAGCGATTTTTTTCATTTCAAAAATTATATGGACATCAGTGACTAGTCAATATAATGTTATCTGTTGCCAATTTAAATCCTTTAAGTTTCAACCATACACACAAACATACACACACATAAATGCCCCTTTTCAAAGAAAATGCTGTTGCTACTATGCTTACATGATGTCTAACTATTCATAATCCTTCACGTGTGAAACAACCATGTTTTCTTGTGAAGCAAAATACATTGGCCACACTCACTCTCCCATCCTCCTCTCGTCTTCCACATTTAATCCCATTAATGACTTTAGTGTGGAAGCTTTTTCTAGACAGCAATCTTCCTATACCGCTCTTTAATTTGTTGTACACAATATATGATGGTGGGTGGATCCAGATTTAGATGCTTATAAGAGGATTATTTTTCCCCAGTACTTCCTTCAGTCTCCTAATATTACTCAGCAGGTAGCACCCACAGCAAACTATACTGCTAGCATAGGTGTTTCAGAATTGCTGATGATACTAGTGAAACAATTATGCCAAAATATGTTGCTAGAGCAGATGAGCCCTACTTGGCTTCCAATAATACACCACAGGTCATTTTAGAAGTGCTGGCTTATAATCATGCCAGATCTTCATCTAGGTTAGCTAAGCGCTGATTTAGTTGAGGACGACATTGAATCCAACCCTGGAAAATACTAGATTGTGGAAGGCTGATCTAACAGCATAGTCAAAGTCCCTCAGCCAGAGAAGCTTACTGGATGACTTTGGACAAGGTACTATTTCTCAGCCCAAACTACTTCACAGGATGTTTTTGTGGGGAAAACCTGGGAGGACAGAGTATTATATACATTACCTTGGGCTCCTGAAGAAAAGGAGAGCCGTAAATCAGTCAATGAAATGAATAATAAATATTAGATTGAGGTTGACTTATGTACCGATAGTCAGTTGACAGAGAATTCTTTAATCTTTTTTGTTATGTATCCAGTGCAGGTATCTGCATAGCAACAGCCACTAGGGGGCGTTGGCCTGGACAGTTTTGGTGGGAACCTGTTTTGGCGGGAAACCTAGGGCCAACCCCATTGGCTGGACGCCTACCTGGCTAGGTATTTAAGGAGGCCAGGTAACCCTTGTTCCTCAGTATGCTACCCCCCCAATAAAGAGCTGAACACGTACTCCGGCTGGCGTCTCTTCCTTGCGTCGGACCCACTACATTACAGTGGCGACGAGGATGGGATTCTGCCGACAGAAGAGCTGAAGTCACTGGGGGAACGCACCGCACGCTGAAGGAAAAGAGGAATCTTTTCCTTCCCCCCAACGCGATCGCCAGCCACCGCAACCGGCCACCGGGAGACAAACCATCCAGGCCAACGCCCCCTAGTGGCTGTTTCCATGCAGATACCTGCACTGGATACATAACATTTTTCATATGCCATGTGTTAACATATTTAATTTGATAACTGGAAGAGTAAAGTGTATAATAGGCCAGAAGTTGATTAGTTGGAGTGTGGACTCCCACATAAGGCAATCTACATTGTGATTGGTTGCTGGTTGTAAAGGTGAAGTTTCCTTCATCCCCCCTTTTTCTTCTGTATGTTCTGTAATTTACCTTATGATTTACCTCATGATGTAGTGATGTACCTGACTGTCTTATTTGATGTAAAATATTTTTATATATAAACTACAAGTTTGTGCTAGTGTCTCTGACTTCATTTGGACACTGGCTGCACAATTCCCTAACACCATGTATATACGTACCTTCTGTAGCCAATATGGAGATGTGAGAAATGTGGATGCTCCATAATTTTCTCCTGAGGATGGTGAAGGATATGGGTGAGGCAAATTTAGTCCAAGGTACAGAGCAAAGGGCTGTGATAGTTTAGTTGCCTTATTTTTTATCCAATTTGCTGCTTCTTCAGTAATCTTCCAATCTTTTTGCATGACTCTTATGTATGTCTTGTCACCTATGAGTTTAGCCACAGGTCTGCCTTCTTGCTGAAGCAAAAAATCGACATCTCTGGTCCAAGCCTCCACACGGTTGCTGAAAACAAGAACTTTCAAGGTATGCTTTTTAATCAACAGATAATTGCACACAAATTACCCAAGATTATGATGCTGGCTTGTTTTTATTAACTATTGCTGCTGTTAAAAAGATTAGGCTGTGCTGTACATGTATATATAACCAAACTACACTTTTTCTAAAAATTTTACATTCCTATTTCTTTCACAGCAGCTACAGAAGCAGAAAGCAAAGGTAAGAACCTGAGGCCAGCTGTGGTTCACAGAATCACAGAATTAGAAGGGACCACAAGGATGATCAAGTTCAACTTTCAAATATCACCCAAACCTGACTAATGGCCAACAGAGATTTAAGCAACTATTAGTTTCCACAGAAACAACAAACTAGAAAAGTGACTGCAAAAGAAAAGCAGTTTGTGAAGCAGATTCTTTTCTGCTCCCAAACTTTGTTTCATCCTGCATCCATATATGTAAATTTCCCATGGCCCCCACAAAGGGCTAGGCAACTTACCCATAGTATATTTTTTAATCAAAAACTGAATAATCTCTACTTCCTATGATGGTTTTCTAGCTACCACAAAAGTCATGTGACCTAAATCTCTGCTAAAAAGTTACCTATTGTGTTTCAGCACATCATGCAAACCAGACTGCTTAGAAAGATTTCTCCCAGCTTCCCTAGAGCAGCTTCCCACAGAATTCCTAAACAAAGGGGTTTGCTTGATTGGTTGTTATATTACTTTAAAACAGGGGTGTAAAACTGCCAGCCCACCGGCCGGATGCGTCATGCCAAAACCACGCCCACCCCATTGCCGACAATGGAAAAAAAGTTGCAATACGTTACGACACGTCACGTGACATTGCGAGTTTGACACCCCCGCTTTAAAACATTATTTGGAGTTATCCTTTCTGGAACAGAAAAACATTTTCCTATATTTATTTCTATTCTGGTTGATTTCAAAATGAAAGGGTTGCTTACAAAGCAATCAAAACAACAGGGCAGGTTACACAAAGGATACAAAAAATCCAAGGTCCTATCTACAGCTTTACAGTAGAACAAGTTAAGGGAAAAGATTGGTGGATTCCTCTGGTTTTGGTTCGATCTGATAGCCTCTACCCATAGAAAAAACAGCCATTAATCACACTCCCTAACATCCTTAACCTGGGTTGGGGCAGGGCTAAGTGAGTGTAGACAGATGATTTGAATAGCAGCTTCATTAATTAAGTAATTCTAAATCCAGAAGATGGTAGAGGATAGGAAGGCCTGGAGGAACGTTGTCCATAGGGTCACGATGGGTCGGACACAACTTCGCAGCTAACAACAACAAAATCCATTTTGAGATTAATATCCACATAATCATTTTTTTAAAAAATGAAAAATATTAAGCATTTTATAGGCTTTCTCCCATACATCTTTTAAACATGCATTTACAAACTACCAAACTAAGAAAACAAAAACTGTAGAAAATAAAAAAATAAAGAGATTATATAAAAAGTAACTTCCCTCTTTATTACAAGTATAATTTTAGTAAGTTGTCCATTTCTCAAAATGCAGCAAAAATCTCTCCTTTGCCTATCTCATTGCTTAACGATAAACAATCTAAAAGCCTTCATTCCTTATCAGCAAATGTCCATTAAGAGTTACCAGAAATAACTACAAATCTATTGTAATCTTGATCAAATAAGCCAACTCTATATTCTTTCCCAATCTTGATTTTTAATGACTTCAAATAATTTCTTAGAACTTGATTTCATTCCTTACATGGCATGGGTCCGGAATACCTCGGGGACCACCTGCTGCCGGCGTCGACTTCCCTCCGCCCTGTGCGTTCCCACAGAGAGGGCCTCCTCAGGGTGCCTCCGGTCAGAGAATGCCGGCTGGTGGCCCCCAGGGGGAGGGCCTTCTCTGTGGGCGCCCCGGCTTTATGGAACCAACTGCCGGTTGAGCTCCGGACGGCACCGGATCTTCGCTCCTTCCGGCGCGGGCTAAAGACCCATTTATTCGAACAAGCTGGCCTGGCCTGATGGGGGAACGTTAGGGTTTTAAATGGGTTTTATATTGTGATTGTTTTAATTGGGCAATTATTTAATCCTTTTTTTAACTTTTGTATTTCTATTTATATGCCCTGTTCACCGCCCTGAGTCCTCCGGGAGAAGGGCGGTATATAAATTTAATAAATAATAATAATTATTATTATTTTTGTCCCCTCTCAAATAATCCTTCAAGAACTCAATAGCTCTTTCATACATCTAATATGAAAAGGTATCCAAATCGCTCTCTTTGTTGGTTACTTATGTCCCTTTTAAATATTAAGACATCATCCAGTTTCATTTGTATATCTAATATATCATTTTTCTCCATATCATTCTGGTAATTTGTCATATTTAAATACTTTTGCAACAATTTCAGTTTTATCCAATATAGCTTGTTCCTCTGTGACATCACTAACCACTTCTATGGTATCACATATTAAAATTAATTTCTGAGGCCACTGTTGAAAGATATCCTTAAAAATATTCACCGTTGAGGTATTTTGCTCCATTCTTTGATAATGTCAAGCTTATTCTTCACCTTTAATTATAACATTTATGTTCTTTTAGTTCCCTCTAGAGTCCTTCAAACTCCCTTCCTATATTGATTTTTTTTCCAAAGAACCCTCTCACCCAAAAAACTATGGGAACATTTTAAAAAATTAATTTCAAATTTTTATTCCAAATCAATCTGGACCCTACGTCCGTTTTTAACTCTATACACTATTTTGCTGTTTATTCCAAAAACTAATATTTTTTCAAGTCCTTAAAATTGTTTTAAAAACTTATTTCTCTAAAACTAAGGAGATTTCCCCAGTGAATGCAATAAAAACTTGTAGTGCTGAAGGGTCTTAATATTTCCAAAGCAATAAAAATAGACTCAAAGGTGATTAAGAAATGAGACTTGCTCAAGTTTTTTTCCAAGGGTTGCATTATGAGCAATATCATCATGGCACTCACCAGAAGTCACATTTGAACACTTACTTTTACTTCCCTGAAATTCTCAAGAACTGCATATGGCTCTAGAGAAAAGTTTGTTGATGTTATGTTTTCATTATTTATATCACTATTCCTACCACTGAGCAAATAGACATACCAGGCTGGATTCTATCACGTAATAAAATCCCTCTGTATTAATCTAATATCCAGACAAGATTTGACATAAATACTACATAAAGTATGAAGTTGGACACCAATTACAACTTTAAGGAATGTGAAATCTGCAATACTGAATTAGTACAAAATATATGAGAGGCATTTTCATACATACCTGCCTTCATTCACTTCATACTTCAGATATAAAGCACATTTTTAAAAGGAAGAATGTCTACTGCTAGTGCAACAGCACTAACGGAAACAAACCTCTAATTCATTTTTTTAACTATAAATAGAAATCATTTCATGAGGTTGGAGTGGAAAGGAATAGTTAGTCACAACAGTTATTCATCTTAAGAATTATCTCTCAAACAATTTTTACAGTAGCCCTCGACTATGAGACACTTTTTCATGCTGAAAGATAGAAACACTGAAAAGCATTTAATCAATTAAAAGAGAAACAATAAAATGATCCAGATTTCATCAAAAAAGCCCGGAGATATATTTCATTCTTTACTCACCTTAAGGAATGATGTCCAGAAGTATAATCTAGTTTTCCATATTTTTGGGTGTAGTAGCCTTTCTTTTCCATAAGGTCCATCCACGTTGTGTAATTTGGATCTAAGCCCTTGAAGTTGTTCCAGGACTCCGTTAAATGAGTGAAAAGGCCACTCCACATGGCTAAAAAAATATTAATAAAACAATGCGTTTACACAACTGTCTTCTTCACTGGATACAATTTGAATGGCAGCGCATAAAGCAAGAATTTTGAAGATTAATTTCTTGCCACTTTTATGGAACCATACTGTGCAAGCTCCAAGGGAACTCCTATAGCATGAAAATCCATCAAAATATTATCTCTCTCCTTTTTCAAGGATGGAATATATTTTCTCTGTAGGCCCTTTATTTTTGTTCGGCCATTTACCCAAATATTGCCTTTTTATGTATAATTTTTACCTGCACGGGATGGACAGCAAATGGGAGAATTGGTGTAGGCATTAAGAAAGAGACTGCCTTGCCTCCTCATGAGATTTATAAAAGGCAAAACCACAGTTTCATTTTTTGGGGAAAATGTTAGCCTTCCGTCCTGCAGGAAAAGAAAAAAAATGACAATGTGGGAATGGAATTGGAGATTAAGGAGTATTACAAATCAGTGGCTAAAATGTACAATTTATGTACTGCATTTTGTTGAAAATTAGATATTTTAGGTATGTTTTCAGGGAGAAAAGAGAGCCAGCTATGTAGGGAGTAGGGCACCAGGATATAAAGTGGGAGATGCTGAATTCTAGTCCTACCTTAGGCATATAGCCAGTCAGGTAACCCTGGGTCGTGCACTGTATCTCAGCTCTGGGAAGGAGGTGATGGCAAATCACTTCTGAGATCTTGCCAAGAAAACTGAAGGGATTGATCCATGCAATTGCCAGAAATCAATTCTGACTCAAAGGAACAATAACTTTACCACACCATCATTTAACCCTAACAGGTCAAAAAAATTAAAAATTTCTTGCTAGAGTTACTTAAAATAATATACAGAAGGAATTCTAATTGAGAATATTTTCTATTCTGTCTACTTCCTATAGATATTGGAACAGAGAAATGTCCTCTCCTTGTAGCCTGAAGGGCTAAAAGTTCTGATAATTTAATGAACCCAGTCACTCATTTGTTCAACCTAAAAAAGACACTATAATTTTCTAAAATTTTGCAGTTTACACTGTGTTTTAAACATGGCGTTTATGGAGACACTCAATCATCCACGTCATGGTTGTCCCAAAAGTGCTTTTTCCAAAAAGGCAACTGGATTTTCTTGGGTGTTTTTTTTAAATGTTTCAGAGTGAAATGTTTTCAAAGAAAAAAACCAAGAAAGTCAGTTGCCTTTTGGAAAAAGCACCTTTGGGTATGTTTAAAAGCTTTTGTCTTTCAGTGGGATTCCATGAGACCAATCTGACATGTGCTCAGACAACTGTCATTTTTGCTAGTAATTTCATGGCTAAAAGCCAGCCATGCCTATTTTTTTTCCTAATGCTAATCACCTTCTCACTATTGTTTAAAAACACAGAAAAACTTGCAAAATATCTCACACCCAACCTATTATTTTATTAGTTATGTTGGTACGCCCCCTAGTGTACACAAAAAACTGTTTGAAATGTTTGCACAACTTGTTTCCCTCATTCTCACTATGATCCCATTTGGGAGGGCAGTTATCTTGGAAAGATGTAGCTTCATACAACTTTATGCAATGGAAGTACATTCCATTGGTTCAATGGGCAAACATTTATAGGCTTGCAGTTTACGTAGTGGATATACTAAAAGTATTTGGATAAAATTTAGCTATGGAGTCCACATTCAGTGTAATGGTGCGTTAGGTGTCTGCTTCAAATGGGAAGAGACAGAAAGGTGAAGCAGCCAAAAGAGACATAAAAGATAAAAGTTCCCCCGCACATGCGTGCTAGTTGTTTCCGATTCTAGGGGCCAGTGCTCATCTCCGTTTCAAAGCTGAAGAGCCAGTGCTTGTCCGAGAATGTCTCCGTGGTCATGTGGCCGGCATGACTAGACGCCAAAGGCACACAGAATGCTGTTACCTTCCCACCGGTCCCTATTTTTCTACTTGCATTTTTACGTGCTTTCGAACTGCTAGGTTGGCAGAAGCTGGGACGAGTAACAGGCGCTCACTCTGTTACACGGCAACGGGATTCGACCCACCAAACTGCCGACCTTCTGATCGACAAGCTCAGCGTCCTAACCCACTGACCCACCGCGTCCCTTGTAAAAGAGACATACAGTAGGCCAACTCTTCAGAACACAGCGCTCCGTTGTGGAATTACATCTTCCACTCCCAAAATATCTGGAGGGCACCACACTGGGGGAAGCTTGCAGTAGCTGAACATATGAGTCTTGTGTCATCACCCCTTCTTTCCCTTCAAAGTCAGTAGAAAAGAAAATCGTATAAATAGCCTTTTTAAAAGAAAACAAAATACTTACAAAAGAATCGCACACCACCAGCACAACATTAGGCTTTTCACAAGTATCACAGCTCTCTTCAGGACTGAGCAAAGGCCTTGCCTCTACAGGTCCCCAAGGAACAAATTGGACCAGCAGAAGGCACAAGCTAACTATTATATAGTTTGCAAAGCAGACGGATTTTCTCCCTCCGTTCCCCATTTTAAACATCTTCCTTAAGATCGGAGCAGAGACTCCAACCCCTTCCTTCAGAATTCCTTCCCGGAACCCATTTTCACTTGCGCAGCCAGGCAAACGATCTTCTCTTGACTGAGCCTGCGGGATGATTCATTTCACAGTTGGGAAGCTCGTGATCAACAAATAACACTATTATGCCGGGGGTGTGGCGGGGAAACAGCTGCACTATGAAAAACTACCCCTCCCATGATACATTGCGAAAAATTAGTTATTAATGCCAAACCCTTTGGTAAATGAATGCGCTAAAGCTGTCTTCCCGTCCAAGGTTAGGAATGTGCAAAAAGCTCATCCTTTTTTACCGTGAGAAAGGCGGGGGAAACGGGAAACGAGCCATAGTGTAACGCGACGAAGGAAGATAATTACAGCGCAGATTATAATTAGTGTAATTTGTAATTTACAGACCACGCATTGTCTGCGAAGAGAGGACCTATGCACAGGTTATAATAAAAAAAAAATAGGAAACCAGAATACTTGTGCAGTAATGTTGTCCTGTCCTCACCACCTAATGATAGACTCGGATGCAAGAATACATGCTTGTGTAAGAAAAAAAAAAGAACTCGTAACTTCCAGGTGAAAGTTTGTAGCAAATTTTTTCCCCATAAACGATTGCGTGCATTTCTCGCAACGTAATCCAGAAGTAAGAAAATCAGCAAAATGAAAAGTGCATTACATCCAGTAGTAAAATGGAATGTATTCTCCCCAATTAGTTTAGAAGTGTGAAAAGTTCGAAACTCTACAATGAAAGTAACTGCGTAGAAACGTCTCCGCCAGCGAACCACAACTCCCATCACCGCGCGAAAACTGAACCAGACAACCTCGCGTGGTTTGCCCTCTGACGTCAAGGACAAGGGAGAGGAGCTTTAAAATAAAAAAAACTCATCGCGCCTGCGCAGTTTTTTTTTTTTTTGCGAATTTGAGGAAAAGATACTTGGTGGCTACTGGTACTAGTAGTTTTCCTGGGTGCAGCGGCAGCTGGTGAGTGTGCCTGTTATGCGACCCCGGGCGAGGGTCTTGAGCCCTCCAGCGCACTTTTTCTGCTATTGTGCCCGATTTCGGCTTCTTTGCAAAGAAAACCCGATGAATCTCGCGCTTAAGCCGGATTTCGTTGGGGGGAAAGTGAAACGATCAGGCTCACAGCGCAGTTCTGAACGTCGCATCCCCCACCCTTCTCCATGTGTCCACGGCTCCCATTGCTACGTGGCCTTTGGCCTTGTCGTCTTAGGGTGGTTCCAGTCGAGGGTTTGTTTTTTTTGTTTTTTTTGCAAAGGTGACATTTCGCATCCCAAACATTTGGTGCAACGTCGCCTTCCATTTATAATTCTGCCTTTCCCCATCATTTTAATTTCCCAAAAAGTCTGTTAAGGAGGAAAAAAAAACTTCACAAAGTATCTAACTGATAAAGACATTTATTGTGGAGATGCCCTACCTATTGCAAGGAAAGCGGGACATTTCTGCAGTGAAAAGTTTTGTCTGGAAGATCCCTAAAGAAGCATACTGAATCTTCCATTTTTGGTTATAAACTTCGCGTGTAGGATACATGTCATCGCATTTGCCATGTATTTTTCAACCCGTGCCTTATATTTTCCTCCCGTAATTGTTTTCCTGTTAATTATTTAAGACTCGGGACAGAGACATTTGTTTTGTTGTATATGTAATTGTGAAGGACGTTATGGGCATTTTTTAAGTATAGCTATTGATTTCAGTGATGATCTTAGTATATGTAAATATAGTTGTACTAGCAAGTGTTGGGAAACAGAATTATAAATTCAGACCATAGCAGTTTAAATGTTTGCCCACACAAGATTAAAAGAAATTCCTAATTCCCTTGACATCTGTAACATACTTGTCATTTTGCTGCTTTACATTAGGTTGCTTTTAACAATAATATAAATGTCTTGAATACTCTGGCTGAAGGGTTCCCTCTGCAGACCATTAGAATAATACTGATAGAGAAGGTCTATTGAGAGATCTCTGAAAGTGAAAGACATGCTTTATTCAAAATGCTTAATTTGGCTGGGTTGAAAAGAAAGAAGCAACATAATTGTGGGGGGAAATAAGCAGATGAAATAATTTTTTGTTTATTTTGTCATTTCTCTCATTGAACTAAAAAACACTCAAAATTTCTTTAATTACCAAGAAATATATACGTATATATATACATACATACACATATCTATCTATCTATCTCTATCTATCTATCTATCTATCTATCTATCTATCTATCTATCTATCTATCTATCTATCTATCTATCTATCTATATATATCTTTGGTCATTCGGGTTTTTTCCCACGTAGAATTGAAGGTATTGAAAAATTGAAAAAACCGGAATGACCAAAGATCTACATACAAACACCCGCGAAAACCTCAGAAAAGACACACACACACACACACACACACACACACACACAATATATATATATATATATATATATATATATATATATATATATATATATATATATATATATATATATATATATATATATATATATATAAGCCCAACATTCCAGAGCTTGTATGCAATGTACAAATTCTGCAAAATGGATGAATAGGTATAGGCCTCCAAAGTGGGGAGACATATGACAGAGTACATATGTCACAATGCAAATTCTGGAATTTACCTGCTGTAGTTACATCTGATATTAGGATGCAAATACAAAAGGCCAGAGCTTGTGTTATTGCAACAAAAGTTTCATTATTTTTTATCACCACAATCATTTTGGATTATGGGTTTTGTATATACTCTCTAGTTGTATTCTCTTATATATGCAACAGCATGTCCTTGATAAAAATGTTTCTTTTAACCTAGCTATGCTGCTGAGTTAAATACTATACTGTATTACTTTACATATATACGTCAGATGTCTTCATATGTATCAGTAACTTTCTTAAATTAATATTGCCTGTAGTCATGTCAAACAAGGAAGTGAAAGCAGCATTGAAAAGTGCCAGAGATGCAATAAGAAATAAGGAGTATAAAGAAGCATTGAAACATTGCAAGGTAATCAATAGTCAAGAGTTTGTCTGCATTAAAACATTACAACATGTTCATAGGACTGTAATATTTAATGCCATTTCAGGAGTATCTTCTGAAATTATTCACACTTGTATAATTATTTTTCTTTCTCTTTTACTGTATAGTCTTTTAACTGCTGTCATACTATTTTTTCTGCAACAATACTTTCTTATCCTACCCTTTGGGATTTATTTTCCCTTTATAATTATATAAAATTTCCTGGTTAAGCCAGAGTTTTATTTAACCTACTTTGTTGAATTAGGCACAATCACTTTACAGACTACTTTGGAAGCCACAAGGAAGCATATGGCATTATAGTATTGTTTAGCATCATTTGTGAACCCAACCACTGAGCTAGGTTGTTAGTTTGTTTGTAATGTCTTAAGAGACTGGCACTGGCAGGCTGTTTTTCCACCAGCATTTTTATATATAATGAAACTTCGAAATTGAACATCCAGAACATATTTCTTACTATCAAGACTTTTGCATAGTTTTAGATGTTATCCCAAAGATGCTTTTTCACAAGGCAACTGGACTTTTTTTTCTGTTTGAAGACGTTTCGCTTCTCATCCAAAAAGCTTCTTCAGCTGAAGCTTCTTGGATGAGAAGTAAAATGTCTTCAAAGAGAAAAAAAGTACAGTTGCCTCATGAAAAAGCACCTTTGGGACAACCATGACCTATATGACTGAGAATCTCCATAGACTTTTAGATGTGATATAAATTCTGGATTTGGGGTTAAGGCAATACACAGTCTAAAACAATAAATCTGAATAACTTTTTAAATTGTTAAATCATTTAATAAATGTGCATCTGAATTGCAAAAAGAATAGTTTGATATTTTCACTTGAATTTCTGTTTAATAGGCAGTATTGAAACAAGAAAAAAATAATTACAATGCTTGGGTATTCATTGGCCTGGCGGCTGCTGAATTAGAACAACCCGAACAAGCCCAAGGTGCATATAAGAAGGCTGCTGAACTTGATCCTGGGCAGTTGCTGGCATGGCAGGTATATATGACATTAATTCCATTTTCCATGCAAACATGTTTCTATGAATATAAACATATCTGTTTATGTGAATAAATTGTAGATCTTCAGAAAATATAATAGTGTGGTGAACTCAAAGATTAGAAGCCTCCCCCTCCCCTTTTCCCCCCTTGGCTAATAGCTCATTTGCACATGTGCAATATAATATTATTTAAGATGCTGTGTATAGCTCAGCATTATACATTCTTCATTTTCAGCCCCAGAATGGAGCACTCTGGTTTTTGGGTCAATGACAGTTTTTCATTTCTGTTGCAAATCAAATCATTGGGAAACAGCTGGCAGTTAGTACCTTAAAAGATTATACAGATGGTCCTTGGCTTACATCCATTCCTTCAGTGACTGTTCATAGTTATGGCACTGAAAAAGTGGATGTACAACCAGTCATCAAAGTTTCCACCTGGGAATGACCCACGTGGTAACATAATCATGATTGGGGCACTTGGGTGTCTGGCTCTTAATTACAATGTGACAAGTAGCCACGGTCACATCATCACCATTTGTGATTTTCCCTGCTGGCTTCCCACAAGCAAATCAATGGTGAAATCATACGAGATGTCACAAGTTGTTCCGGTAAGTCATTCCTGCTTTTCCTATGGCCTGCAGCACCCCTGTGTATGGCCTGCACCAGCCCTCCCAGATCCGCCCCCAACTTCCTGCAGTTTTTTAATGTCCTGTTCCAGCTCTCCCTTGGTTTCCCCCACAACCCACTGCACTCATGCAATCCTACACCTCTGCATTCCTTCCACGGAAATACTCCTTTTCCTACTTAATGCTGTGTGTCATTGGGTTATCATGGCAACCAGGAATGCCTAGGATTGCTGTTGCTAAATAATGTAATCATGTGATATCACCGATTATGACTGCAGTCACTTAGCAATAACAGTCCGAGTCCCAATTACCAGTGTAACCAAAGGACTACTTGTAATTATCTCTGGTTTATAAAGAATAATTTACCGTATATATTTTCATCATGAATTGCTTTAATTCATTTTTTGTTATTAAATATGTTATGTTGGAAGGCATAGTCCATAAAAGTTGATAATTAAAGTTGAAGCTACATATTACACATCAAGTATTTGCTTCCAAAGTGACATCCTTCAATTTCACCTAGGGATTAGCAAATTTGTATGAAAAAAGGAATCATACAGATGTCAAGGAAGACTGGATTAAGGTTTACGAGAAACTACTAGAACTCTATGAAAAGTAAGAAATAGTTATATATATATATTGTCAGCTCTCAACCTTCTGTCATATTTAAAATATTTTTTAAAATAAGAGATTTTATCCACACATTCTTTAGGTGTGAGTATTTCACCCCTTTTGTTGGTTTGTATGTCTCATTTTAAAATTATTTTAAGAACATAGATGTTGTCAGCAGCAAAGCTATGGTTAAGGATTGTTAGTAAGTTGTGTATTCCTTCAGTTAGGAAACATTTTCCTCTTCCCATTCTCCTTTCCCCCCCCCTGAGAATTATCTTGGAAAGAGGCAGCAAATAACCCTCAATGTATTAAGCTTTCATCCACCTCCAAGTGGTGTTATAAATGCTAAGTTCTCATTCTGAATAATTAATAATAATAATAATAATAATAATAATAATAATAATAATAATTATTATTATTATTATTATTATTATTTTATTTGTATACCGCCCTTCTCCCGAAGGACTCAGGGCGGTGAACAGGGCAAACATACAAAAATACAAAGATACAAAAGTTAAAAGAGAATTAAACAACTGCCCAGGCTAAAACAATAGGTAAAAATATTTACAACAACAATAAAATCCCAACCCATCCCCCATCAGGCCAGGCCAGCTTGTTCGAACAAATGAGTCTTCAGATCGTGCCGGAAGGAGCGAAGGTCGGGCGCCATCTGGAGCTCAACCAGTAACCGATTCCATAAATCCGGGGCGCCCACAGAAAAGGACCTCTCCCTGGGGGCCACCAGACGGCATTCTCTGACCGGTTGCACCCTGAGGAGGCCCTCTCTGGGAACGCACAGGGCAGAGGGAAGTTGATGCCAGCAGCAGGTGACTGAGGAGAAGAAAGAAAGAAAATAATGCTAAGTGAAAAAGGGATAAAGGGACCAGGTAGTTGTAAAATTAAAGATGATCAAATAGAGACCAGTGAAGGGAAGCCATGTCTACTAGGTTGAGGAAGACAAAAGATTAAAAAAGATGTTGTAGACAGTACTAGTGGAAAAAAAATAGCAGAATTCCAAAGGAAGTTGGAGAAAAGATGACAGAAAGGAAGATGTAAAAAAAAAGAAGTAAAGGAGTCCTTGTGGATTTTACTTGGCTAATTGTTGTTGACTATAGGGGGTGGTGCTCATCTCTGTTTCACGGCCATTGATCCAGCACTGTCCGAAGACATTACCATGGTCATGTGGCCAGCATGTCACAGAGCACTGTTATATTCTCACCAAAGTCTCATTTGCCTGCTTTCAGACTGCTAGGTTGGCAGGAGCTGGGTGAGGACAGAAGCTCACCCCATCACATAGTTCTTGGGTCTCAAACCTAGGTTGTTGGCTTTCTATCTGAAAAGCCCAGCATCTTAACCACTGAGCTACCACACCACCCAAAGAAAGATGGAGAATGCTAGATGTACCTTTCATAAATAAAAATCAAGGATCAGAAGCAGGATAGAATTGAAAAAAGGCAGAAGAAGTTACCTTAAAAATGGTTATCTTTAAGCATTTTTCCTTTAAGAAGTTAAGTAATAACTAAATGCATCTTACTTTTTTTTAAGCAATGATCAACCAAAATGGTGTGAAGTATGTAAAAAGCTTGTGGAGCTCTATCATAAAGATAAACAATATCTTCAGGTTAGTTATATTTTACTAATTTTATTTTGGTCATTGTAAACAGTCTTTTACACAAAAAATGCTTTTGGGTAAGTACAGGAAAAGCTAACTGATTTTATATTTGTAAATATAATTTGCTTTGTATCCCTTGAGTTTTCTCAAAATTATGAGGCCTTTTAAAATATTCATCGGGGGACATGTTCCTAAGACTTCTTGGAATTTACTTTGAAGTGGTACTAGAACTAAGCTTACTATTGGATGCTGAAGCATTATTTGTGACAAGAAGTATTTTGCTACTGTGTCCTATGGTCAAGTCTAGCCATAACTCTATATGCATTTGCTTAAATTGATTAAATTGCTTATTAGACCCAATATAATTTGGTTTAGCCTGGGCAAATAGTTTCTGTTCTCAATTATATTGTACTCCCTTTTCATAATTGCACAGTTTTGCTTTCTTCCAGGTTGTTTCTCTGATCCTCCAGATTTTAGGTTTCCCTTGGTTTTATTAATTTCCCTCTTACTGTATTTTGTTTTTTTTGGGGGGGGGGGCTTGTGGATCTGCGATGGAATTTTTTTTATAGCATCATTAGGATTAGAAACATTTTAGAAATTTTTACTCAAAACATTTTATGCCAGTGGTGCAGGATTTGATCTCAGTTTTATTTTTATGATGTAAGATAGATAGATAGATAGATAGATAGATAGATAGATAGATAGATAGATAGATAGATAGATGATAGATAGATAGATAGATAGATAGATAGATAGATAGATAGATAGATAGATAATCTTTATTGTCATTTTTTATTGTGGGCACAATGGCACACATTAAAAATGAAAGCTAATTGCTCTCAAAGTGTACACATACATAACACACATTTAAACGTACTATATACATGTGTACAGACCTATACCCTTACATATAAGTAAAATGTAAATATTAATCACTGTCCATCTTGAATACATAACGGAAGGAGGAAGCTTTAGAGTTCACAAGGTTAATACTATATGGAACGAAACTGACTGAATCTGGATGTTCTGCTTCAGATACCATGAAGCCTCCTCCCAGAAGGTAACAAAGAAAACAGGTCACAAAGAGGATGTGTAGCGTCTCAGACAATGTTTATGATTTATAGGTTGGTTGTCCTCAGATATCATTGAGGAAGCCATTAGGTGAATCAGGTTTTTTAGAAATAAATATTGCAAGGATGCCTGTGATAAATCCTTCTTTAGGACTTGGTATATTAGTATGCCAGCTGGTGAATAACCCACACAATATTTGCTTTTGATTGCTTCCATCAATGTCAATTTTCTATTATTTCATTGCCTTGAAATATGCTGGTTGTTCCTTCTAGAGTGTTTCAGTGCTGCAGAGGTATTGCTTTTCAAGTATTAATGGAAGTGGAATTTACAAAGAGGTTTTCCTCAAGTACTTATTGCTAATCTTTTACCTTGTAATGCTATCTTTGCCATTGCTAATACCGTATTTTTTCTATTTATTTAATCAAAGGTAATCCATTTTAGCTATAATTCCTACCAACATTAAATATTTTCTTTTGTACTTTCAGCTAGCCTATTTTTGATACTTCCTGATTGACATAACTTACTCATTATCCCAATTAGTATCTCAGTTGCTCAAAACATCACTTCTGTTCCCATTCAAGGAAGAAAGGCATTAATTTTTTATTTTCATTTTAGAAACAAAATAGCATAGTTTTCTATTAAAAAGAGGAATCATGGAAGAAGTCAATAATTATGTTCTTAAAATCTATTCAGGAGATATTTTGTAGAGTATCTTTAATCTTGTTCTAAAGTCCAGATGATTACATCTATGGAATTTTCTTGACAGTTTTACAGACCTCATTTGCCAGTGCCTTCTTCCAGTTTGTTTTCTTCAGCTTTCACAGTTTTGGTCAACAGCTGGAATTCACAGATGGTCCCTAATTCAAATACTAACTAGGCCAGTGGTAGGCAACCTCGGCTATGCTGACTCAGGAATTCTGGGAGTTGAAGTCCATGAGTCATAAAAGAGCCAGGTTGCCTACCCCTGAACTAGGCTAATACTGCTTAACTTCATATCACCTGCTTTGATTGCAGCTGTCCTGAACTGAGATGTTGTTGACATTTTCTTGATAGATGGCACGAAGTTGGCACAAACTAATAAAAATAAGAAGAGAAGGAGGTGCAGACAATGTTGAACTTCATCAGCTTTGGAAGAAATTGGTCCAGTTGCTAGAAGAGGGCATACAGCTTAAAGATAATGAAATAGAGCAATTGGTAAGCAATTGGGCTGTCACTTAGATATAAATTTTACTGTTTTTGAACTCTTTATAAGAATGGAGCTCTAACCAGGAAGTATAATTCAAAACTTTTGTTTTACCAGTTGGAAATTGACAGTTTGAGAGATAATGTAAATGAGTACAGTTCTGATTTCTGACTTACTAGTAAATTCTCTGACTAGCTTTTCTGTAAAAAGACTGCTGCATGCAAACCAGAAGAATCGGTTTGAGAACTGTTAGTTTTCTTGCTTGAACCAGGGTCTAATGATAAATTAATGTATACATTCAAATATGTACATGTCTCTGTTTCCCCAGATGTTAGCAGGGGGCCTACGTGAAACGAGGTGAATTGTGATGATTGTTTAATCTGTGTAAAACTGTGACACATATCTCGGCCAATTGGAAGGAAAACCTCCAATTTGTAGATGAGGAACCTGCTGGTGTGTCAGCTTCCTTCACCCACTGTCAAATTGTCTAAACTGAGCTACTTGTCTGTTGATCTTGCTTGAATTAAATGTAAAAGAGATATTTTATTTTTATTTTTTTGACACATTTTGCTGAATTTATTATTACCGTATTTTAATCATTAATGCATTAACAGTTGGTTTAATAGTTAATGATTATACCCCACTTTGTAATTGTTTTTAATGATAAAAAGATAAAAAAATATCAATAAAGCAAAAAACATACTTCTGATTGGATAGTCTCTAAAACTGATAAATAAATGAAGGAGGGGTAGCAACATGTGGGCCTCAAAATATTGTTGCATTGCCGCTCTTATTTGTCATTGACAATGTTGACTAAACCTGGTTAAGGATGAACAGAGAAAAGCACTGTTTTCCTAAAGAAATTCGTAAAGGAAAGCTGACTGGGTGGCTTGAAATAAAATGTGTCCTAACTATTTCCCTGCTTGCCTTTTTTGAACTTTGTTTCTTCAACTTTTCCCCCCTATGAATATTGAGGTAGGAGTGGATTATTTTGAGAAAAGAAGTGATTGGCAAGGAAATAACTGCCAACTTTTTCATTTCTTTCTCCTTAAAGATCTAGCCACTCATTATACTAAAAAAAAGATCACAAATAATAATCCAACTACCGATAATTATTGGCTTTAATTTTTATTTCCTAATTATTGTTCGAATAGGATTAAATGATTTTCAGATAATAGGCATGCATAACAGTAAGTTGGAATTTTGAATACACCGTAGCAGAACATAAATGAAAATAATGGGTGGCCTTGTATAATACATTAAGCCCAAGTAAAACTCATAAGCACTGAATATTAGTGTCACTATGCCACCATTAGTTAAAAGCTTAGTAGTTTTTTGCTTTGTTATTTCATCTTACAATGCTTACATTGTTTTTTCCAGTTCCTTAATGCGTTTGAAGAGGCAATCAATTCTTCAGAGCCAGTTCCAGGTGAAGAGCACAAAAAGCTTTACAGAGAATTCCTTCAGAGTTTATCAAAAGTAAGAAAACTATTGAAATCTAAAAGTGCATGTTGACCCCTTATCTATTTTGCTAATTGTTTTTCTATTTCTATTAAAAGTTTCCTCATGAGTCTTCTAGAATGAAGAAGGCTTGTAAAGAAATGATGATTGTCTATCCTAACATGAGTTATCCCCTGGAAGTTCTTTGCTTACACTTCATTCAATCAGGTAATTTGACTAGCTTCTTAATTCTTAATTTTTATGAGTTTGTTCATTTTCCTATTCTTGTACCTGCCATTGTGGTGGTTGATGTTCTCATTCCTACATAACTTCCTTTGAAGATATGAATTTAACTACAAAGATAGATCTGGATTAGGCCATCTTAATCTACTTAAATGTATATTAAAGGGATGGAGAAAGGTCCTGGAAGTAGTTTTGTATGTATGTCTTAGAAACTAGAATATTTTTGAAGGAAGAAGCCCATGAAAAAGTAAATGGAAAATTATAGAGTGTATTTTAGTGGAAAATTATAGAGTGTATTTTAGTGCTGCCAGATTTTAAAAAGTGAAATGAAAATTCCTTTGTGTGTATTAGGTAACTTGACTGAGGAGGCCCTTGGTTGTTGTCAGAAACTTTTGGATATTGATTCAAGAAGTGGTCCAGCTCTGATCATTTTAGGGATTCAGTCCCTCCAAGAAAGAAATTACAATGAGGCTGAAAAAAAGCTTACAGAAGGTAAGTGATAAAAGAAGGAAAGTGTGTCAGTAATCTCTTCCAGTGATTGAACTGAAGTGGGGTCTCATCCTGTTTATAAACAGCCCATGTTTCTCATGCAGACATAATTGAATTTGGCCTAATCTTTGTGAACTGCACCTATGTTTGCTATGTTTCCCTTCTCTCCCTCTTTACAATCCATTGAAATTCCTGCTAAAATGACAGTCTGTTCATCATAAAATTATTTAATCACCAATTTGCCCAACAGTATTATATTGACTTTTTTGATATTTAACAACAAATGCAAGATTATTTGGGGTACAGTAATTCTGTGGAGTATGAATTCAATATGGCAAAGACCATCTGTTATTATTTGTTTATAATATGTTAAATTATAAATTCAAGGTTGACTCAGCCTTCCATCCTTCCGAGGTAGGTAAAATGAGGACCCAGATTGTTGGGGGCAGTTAAGCTGACTGTAATAATGCCGCTTGGGGGGTGTGTGAAAGCCCTAATAAGCAGGCATATACATAGAATGAAGGCTACTGCTAGGTTTGTAAGCCGCCCTGAGTCTTCGGAGAAGGGCGGGATATAAATGTAATTAAAAATTAAAAAAAAATTTAAAAAATTATACTTTTATGCCAGGTTTGCAGCAGTCCAATCAGTGTCCAGTCGGATGGTGTTACTTAGGGAAGGTGCAAATGAAAATGCATAAATACCAAGAAGCTGTTCATTCCTGTAATCAAGGTAATTATATACACCAATCTAAAATGTTATTTATAAAAATATAGACTTTGTCAGAAAAAAATCCATAATGTGATTATTATAATAAAGGTGTGAAAAAAACAGAGTAATAAACAATACTTTCAAAATTCAGTCAAAACATGAATTGCAGATTTTACCCTGATCTTTAGCAGTCAGGAGCAATTCTAATAAAGAGGTTTTCAAGTCAGTTTTGAGAAAAACTGGGATTTGTCTGAAAAATAATTTCATGATGTCAATATAAAATGCCTCACCAGTTGTAATAGTTCTTACAATACTGGAGACTTATAAATTTTTAGTTTATTTAATTGCATGTGTGAATATTATTTCAGACTTCCTTGATTCTAAAAAGAATTGGTTTATTGGATTTTATTATATTAAAGATTTCAGATATATGAGTATTTTTTTCTTGTTTTTTTAAAATATGGTAAATATTTTACACATTTTTTTAAAAAAATCACAAATTATGGAGCTTTATCACTGGTATCTTTCTAATTAGAAATATTAGATTATTTAACCTTTAAGCCTATACATGATCATGATATAGAGACTGAATTGTTTACTTGTTTACAGCTTTAAAGAGTCTGGGACAACTTAATGACCCAAGTTTCATTCAGCAACAAAAAAATATTGCCCAACATTTCAGAGCAAGAGCCTTCATTAAAATTCCAGGTGCTAACTATGCCGATGAAGCCATATCTTCCCTCAGTCAGGTATGTGAACAGCTTAAAAATAGCTTTCATTAATAAAATCTTACGTCAGCTTTAAGAAATATTAGGGGCCTCAGGCCTCACCCAGTTTATGAAACTGTATTAGCTTGGCAATCAGTGGTTAGATCTGGATTGCTCTTTGATCTTATTTTTTTGTGGGAGAATAGAGGCACAAAGCAACTATGATAGTGAGGAAGAAAATCATTCCAATTTCATATTATTCATCAAGGGGTCTGGAGATATAGCCCAGAGTTTATTGGTCTGGAAGTTCTTTTTCTGGTTAGTGTGAAACCTTTCTGTCCCTTTGTTTCACTTTAGAAGAATTTGTATCTCTTTTAATTGTAAGCTTATAATATAGGACTGACATTACATATTTGCAAATTAAAAACCCCCAAGTCATATTAACTGTTTTTAAAATTATAATATGCTTCCTTCTGGCATGGTATTTAAAATGTTAGAAAACTTATGCTGGGCTGCAGTTGTAATCAGCATTTATTAGTTAGATTCCATAATTATAGTGAATATAATTTTCCATGCTACCCTTAAGAAGGGAAGGGAATTTTACCTTCAAAAGAATTTCATGCATATTATCCGCTGTGTAAATCTTTTATTCCCCCAAAGTAATTGCTGAATGTTATATTCATTTTAACAAAAGTCATCTACCGTAGATTGCTAGGATTATTTAATTATTAATTGATGGTCAGATTTTAAGGAGCTGTACAACTTTTCCTTCATGCTCAAGCAACTTTATTAAACTGCTATTTGTTAATCCACTTTTAAAGCTAATGTTAATATTATCAAGTCTTGCTATCAAAGATATCTTAAGAGAAATGAGTATGTACAAGCCCTAAAATAGGCTGCTGAAAGAATCTCTGGAAGATAGCCAGAATGCTGAAGGGCGGTGAGATACCTTTGGCATATAATTTATTTATCTGACTCTGGATAGTATACAAGGATAAAAATATAAACTGTAACGTGAAACCCATCGTATCTATGGTTAAAACAGTAAACCCAATCACAACAAAAACAGATCAACAATAGCAGAGCTTGCCTGGCCCAAATGCCTAGAGAAATAAGTAGGTCTTCAGCATCTTGAGAAAACTTAACCAGATGACAGCCTGATTCAGCTGGATCTCTGGGAAATGCCATTGTCCCCTATGATAACCACTGCCAGAGACAAGGCATGATTCCATGGTCCAACAAGATATGTTTTGATGGAAGGGACCTGGACCATGATCCATCTGATTAATGGATATATGAATAGGGTTTTTTTAAAGAAAATGGCAGGCTGTTGTAGAGGCTAGGAGACTTTAATGATCATAATATCCATTGAGGTTTTCAGACCTCAGACCTACAATTGACAAGGGAAGAAATCTCTCTATGCTTGCTTGTGGATAATTTTCTTTTGTTGTGACTAGGTATTAGGGTTAGGGTACCCTAACCCTTACTGCCCATCCCTACTCCCAATGCTAGGAAATGATTAATATTTTTCTATGTATCCAGTAACTTAAATGATAAAACCTTTTTGCAGTTTGTTGAGAAGTTATGTAAACTCTGCTAAAAGTAGTATTCTCAAATTGTATAATCTATTCATAATATTTTAGAAGTGCCAGTGTTATTATGTAAAAGATTTGGTATGGACTCGGTTACAGTCATGATTAATGCACCATGGGAAGACCTAAAAGAACAGATTAGGGCTAAATTGTCATGCTATGTGGTCAATAGGATTCAAAAATGACTCAGTGGTACATAATCAGTCAATATATAGCAACCTGTGAAACGGCTTTAGTTTTCTGAACTTTGAGACTGTATTTCTGGTTTCTAGATCTTGGATAGAAATAATGATCCAAAGCTTATAGCTCTTAGAGGACAGGCCTATCTAAAGAAAAATCTTACTGATGAAGCTTTGAAGGTTAGTATCCTTCTCTTTTTAGTAAGTCTGCTTTTAATTTTAAATATTACATTGGTGTGTACAACACTGAGAATTTTAAATTGTACTACATACAGATTGCACAAGAGCTTCAGTTGGCACATCCAGACCTGGCAGAAGCCCACTTCCTTGAAGGACTGATACATTATAGGCAAAAGGAATATCATCAGGCAGAAATGAGGTACATTCATATTCATTCTTGGGGGGTGGGGGTGGAGAAAAGGCACAATCTAAATATTTAAGTAATTGTTTTTTCTTAGTTTCCAGAGAGCTATAGCAAAAGAAGCTGAAATAGCTGAATTCCATTTTTGGCTGGGCCTCACTTACTGGTTTATGAATGAGGAGACAAGAAAAGATAAATCAAAAGCCCTCACTCAATTTCTGAAGGTAAAATATAAGTGAGGTCACTTACTACTTCATACAATTAATAATTATTTCCCTTTCTCCAAATCTGTGGATATTGGCTGCAACAATAAGCAACTTAGATTAGTCAACAGAAGAACTCAGAACATAGGGAGAGAAGCAAAAAGCCGTTTCCTTTCTCTTATTGGTCTTAGCAGCAAATGAGGTTGGGAGTTTGAGTCAAGGCCATCACTGGAAAGAGGATACATGCAAGAATCCTAGGAGCGATACAACTGGGATTTTTTTTTTGTTAGTATATCTCGTCCAGATTTGAACCTATAAAGAGAGATAAACTAGCTGTCAGTTGTGTACTGTAAACAAATTTGGCTTGGAAGTAAAACTCTTGGTCTATGTTGAGTTGAGATGTTGAGTCTTAGAAAAGATACTATAATGCCTATGATAAAATGGATGCTTTAGGAAGCAACTTAAACAAAAAGAAACTGATCCTGACCCTACAAACTTAATATGTAAATGTTAGAAATAATTGCAACACATGACAGAAATATAAAATAAAGCATATTCAAATTTTCTTTTAGAACAAAGGGCGTAATTCAGTGGCTACTCAGGAGAAATGTACTTTGACAGGTTTGAAGAACTGTATAATTAAGAAAGAGTGAATCAGATAGTTTGTTCTTTTGAACCTTCTTTATTTAATTTGTTTAGTCAGTTATTATTTTGTACCTCCCAAATCACAATATATTGGTGCACAAAGAAAAAAGAAAAGAAAAATCCATAATATTCCATCCTTCCATGCACCTCATGAGGGGAAAGGAGGCTTAGAACTGAGCAGAATCATACTTGGGAAGAGAGTCCCTGATAATATCCCCATATTATTCCACTGAAGGCTTTATAGATGATAACCAATTCTCTAAAATAGGTCCAGAAGACTACTGGCAATAAGTATCATCCTCAAAATGGATGTAATTTTGCAGCATTTGGTTTCCCCAATAGTAGCCTGACTGCTGCATTTTGTACAATTGCATCTTCATGTCATCTTTAAAGGCAGTCCCATGTAGAGCTTATTGTAGTAATCTAGTTGCATAGTGATTAGGCTCTTTGGGGAGGATTTTCTGGTAAGTTAATCTGTAACTGTCACAAAATCCTGCCCATGGCTTCCACTTGCTGTTCACTCAGGAGCTGAAAGAAAGCTGCTCTGTAGGGGAGCATGACTCTTATCAAGAGGAGTTGATGTTTCCAGATCATCCAGATGCTTGTGGATAAACAACAGTTTTGTCTTTATAGGGTTTAAACTCTGTTTCTTTCTATCAGTTCTATACAGTAAAAGATTTATATACTTCAGCCTTGCTACTCCCAAAAATATAATTAAAACATAATGCTTATTAATGGATTACAATATGAAAGAGTGGATTAGTTTTAAAAAACTAAAATCTCAGTTCCAGAATGAAAAAGTAAGGATTTTTTTTAAAGAGTAGTTTTACAAATCATTTTGAACCAAGAAAACCCACTTTCTGGTCATCGTTCATCATCTACCTTACTCGTAAGAGTGAAAGTACTATGAGGAAGGTCTCCAATAATTATTTTAATATGTAGATAGTTTCATGTGGCAGAAGCTTCTTCCTCAGTTATCCAAGTTCCTGTAGCCAAATTTCATTACATTTGTGTTTTGAATTACATTGATACAGAAGGCACCGCTTGACATATTTCATTTTTTATTTCTACTTTATACATCAAAACTGTTTTAATGCAAATGCAAATAATAAATGGTAATATTGTGATATTTGTTTAACAGGCAGCAAAACTGGACAATTTCATGGGAGATGCTTTCCATTATTTAGGTCAATATTACAGAGATGTAGCTGGAGATAAAAACAGAGCTCTTGGCTGCTATAAAAAGGCTTTTGAAAGAGATAAAACAGATGGTGTTACTGGAGCAGCAGTAGTGGACTTGAGCACTGAGCTTGGAGACTTGGTAGGGTATATCTCATCTGCACTTTTTAATGTAGCAGTAAACAAAAAAGTTGTATAAAGTCTATAAAAAAGAGGTTTCAAAAATATTTTAAGTGTGCTATGATGGAGAATTAACAAAATTTATAAATCAAGAAATTTACCTTAGAGCTTCCAGGTTACTTCTCCTCATCCCCAAATGTTTCCCACAAGTCTTGGTGATTTTGGTATACAGGTAGTCCTCGATGTACAACAGTTCATTTAGTAACCATTCAAAGTTACAACGACACTGAAAACAGTGACTATGGCCGCTTTTCACAGTTACAACTTTTGCAGCATCCCCATGATCATAAAATCAAAATTCAGATGCTTGGGAACTGGTTCATATTTATGACCTTTGCTGTTTCCCAAGCTCATGTGATCACTTTTTGTGACCTTCTGACAAGCAAAGTCAATGGGGAAGCCAGATTCACTTAACAAACGAGTTACTAACTTCGGAACTGCAGTTACTAACCGAGTTACTAACTTAGGAACTCATTTAATAACTGAGGCAAGAAAAGTCGTAAAATGGGGCAAAACTCACTTAACAAATGTTTCAATGACAGAAATGTTGGGCTCAATCATCATAAGTCGAGGACTACCTATATAGACACGTTGGGCACAACAATCGGAAACATGTAGGATACAATATAGCAGACACTTCCTACATTTCTGCTGTGTTTGTTCCTCTGTCTTTCAGATGCAGTAATAAGGCCCTGAATAGGCCGTATCACACTTTCACTTACCCAGACTAATTTTGCTATCCCATTTGCTTCCTTTATTTTTATTTGTTTTTTCTAAATTTGCTCCTGCTGTGGATTCAGGTACTATTTAATATAGAGTAATATAGCATAGATATTAGTTATGTGAACAATGTATAGAAAATCTTGCCATTATTGGGAGAGGTTCTTTGTGTGAAATCTGACCATTGCTGTTACAATCAAACTTGCAAAGAGACAAATAATGATTTAGGTAATTTTTTTTCTTTTAACTGGCATTTTTGTTATTTTTCAGCTAATAGAGGGGCCTGTATGGACAAATGTTTTTATGCCTCATAATTTTGATAGCAATGGAAGGCATACTAATTCCACATAGATATTATAACAATCTGACAAAAACTGGCAAAGCCAACTTTATTTCCTAAGTCAAACTGTGATTGCTGTTGGCATATTCTCAGTAACATGGCACAGGGGTTTGTAATTACAGATACATGAATTACTATGGCCCATTGTTGGGAAATGCTAGCACCTTTGAATTTAGCAATATTTTTAGCATTAGTTTGAAATTAAAATCAGCCTTTGTTTCTGTTCAGAGGAACTCAAGTGTAGCTTCTAGATAGGCTTAAGCTGTGTGTGGTTCTCACAAATGAAATCTTTTAGGGTTTGCTTTTAATTCTATAGCAGGAAATGTAAGAAATACTCTGTGAATGCTGTTCTTATCTTTGTTCTATTTTTCTCAATTATATGCCCCATAACAAATCTTTCATAATATTTTGCTTGTGTGTGTTAGGAAACTGCCCTTGCCATCTTGACAGAGGTAACGGAACAAGCAAGTGCTGGGAGAGCAAAATGGGCCTGGCTTCGTCGAGGACTTTATTATCTAAAAGTGGGACAACATTCGCAAGCCGTGGCAGAGTAAGAACATTTAACAAATTGCATTTTGTTATTTTATGCAGAAGGCAAGCTTAACTGGTAGTCGATTGTATCTGTACACATTACTTTTTTTTAAAAAAGCAAACTGTCAGAATCCATTTATATCACATTCATAAATGTATGTTTAAAACATTATTCCCCCCCCCCCCCATGGATTCTGCCATCTCCCGAGGAAGGAGGAGCGCATGTGGATTCAGCCTGCCTTAGGTTATTTCAAAGACCAAGGGAAATCTTTTGAACTGGGGGAACAAAAGGGAGGGTTAGAGAAGAAGGCATCTGGCCTGTGTCTTCATTTAATTCTGTAGAGGAAGAAGGCAATAACCATAAAGATTTGAAGTTCCTTTTTTCCCATGAAAGGGATGACATGAAGTAAAATGATGGGAGCTGACCAAATGGGGTTGAGGGAATTGGGGTTGAACCGGGAACCCTTTATAAAGTTTCAATTTGTAAAACAATACTAGGTCCTGTCTTGTATTTCCACAACCAAGTATGTCCTAGTAAAAATTCCTTTTGGACTAGAACTGACTCCAAGAGTTTTTGTTTTCCTAAGTGGATTGGGGTGGGTCCTGACACAAACCTCCTTTTTCTCTGTGAATGTTGCTATTTGGTACTAGAATGCAGTAATCATTAGAAGTCTTTTGCATAAAACAGTGCACTCCTTTGTCTTATATCAGTGGAATATTATGGAGCAGTTCTTCTAGACACTGAGAAAATGTTTACCCTCTCCCAGATAGTACTTCTAGGTATTAGAGGTTGCTGTGTTGAAATTTGGCATGGTGTTGCAGAAGCAACCAATGCCATCCTGTAGTTTACCAACAGCAACCTATTGCTACCTCTCTGCTACTTCTCTTTGGGTAATTGCATGATCTAAATACCAGAGTGTTTGTTGAGGTAAAGGTGTGGTATCTTGGAAGTTTTTTAAAAAAGAATATTGGAAATATATTCTTTTTATTTTATTTTTTATTTTATTTTTAATATATTTTATATATTCTTTTAATTAGTATTAGTCTGTTTGGTATAAAGAAATTTATATTGAGCTCCTGTATGAGCCCAAATGAAATAATCAGGATGCTGATTTTTTATTTCCAAAATTAACTGTTAGCTGCTCTATAAATACAGGTTAGCCAAAATAATCAGATTTTGCATAAATATCATAATAGGACTTTGGTTTTGGTGTTGTCTCAACAAATAAGAGCCTTGGTGTAGCAGTGGGCTAATGCCTCCTTAAGTAACACCAGCTGCCTGCAATTAGTGCAGGTTCGCATCCCACCAGGCTCAAGGTTGACTCAGCCTTCCATCCTTCTGAGGTAGGTAAAATGAGGACCCAGATTGTTGGGGGCAATAAGCTGACTTTGTAATAATGCCGCTTGGGGGGGGAAGCCCTAATAAGCAGGCATATACATAGAATGAAGGCTATTGCTAAGCACATTGATTTGTGCTTTAAATTGTAAGCCGCCCTGAGTCTTCGGACAAGGGCAGGATATAAATGGGAATTTTTTAAAAAAAGGTCTATAAATAGTTTTTAGATATCATGTAGCATTACAGATGTGGGAATTTTTATTTGGTGCTCTATTTGCCTTTAACAGAGTCGCAGCATGGAATATTGTAAATAAAACTTTTAATTGAATAGAATATTGTTTATGCACTCAATGCTGGGTTTTCAATGTGTCTAGTTTGCAAGCCGCTCTGCGAGCAGATCCAAAGGACCCCAATTGTTGGGAAGCCCTAGGAGAGGCCTATCTGAGTCGAGGAGGCTACACAACAGCCCTGAAGTCATTCCGAAAGGCAAGAGAACTCAACCCCAAGTCTATATATAGTATTTATAAGGCTGCTGCAATTGAGCAAATTCTTGGAAAATATAAAGAGGCTATTGCAGAATATCAGCATATTTTGGAGAAATCAAAAGATTATGTCCCTGCACTGAAAGGTAATTATATATTTTATGTGCAATATATTTATTACTAAGCTGTTATTTCAATACAGTTACCCACTCAACATATTTCACTGCCTCCATTCCTTTTCTCTAGCCATTTCTAAACTTAATAAAATATGTGATTTTTCAACAATTACAGGAATAGCTATTTGGTTGTCTTAATTATGCAAGGAACTGTTGAGTCACCTAAACATGGGAAATGAGTAAATTGCTTGTAAAATAACTTTCAACATGTTTCATCTAAATCTTAGTCTCTAAAATAATAATTCCCTTTTTCTCATTCTGTACTTTAAATGGAAAATTTTAAAAAGTTGAAAATATTTCCCCCTCAATTTATTTTATGCATTCAATTATTGATTATTACATTTCTGTTCCTATGTACCCCAAATTTTTATTTTAATTAACAGCCATATCAAATATTTTCCTACATTTGATACCTTACGCTTAATGTATGTTTGCTTGTAATATTACTATACCTTAACAATCTTTTTTTTAAAAAAAAAATAAAACAGGTTTGGGAGAGTGTTATCTCATGATGGCAAAGTCTGTTCTTGCTAACTATCTGGATGGGAAAGCTTTGGACTATGTAGAACAATCACTTGATTTTTTGGCACGGTTAGTATTTTTATATAGTCATTCTTCATTGTTGACTTGAAAGATATTCTCTTTTTTCAGTAAATGGCACACAGCCTGTCAACCCTTATTCCCAAAAATATAAAATACAACCTAGTTTTTCCTCAGTCATAGGACCAGAAGACTACAATGTGGAAGGGACCAAACAGGTGTCGCTGCTACTTTACTTGATTTAGAGGTATTGTAAATACAGCTCTGTTACATTGCTTGGATGCTCCCTCTAACACAGGGGTGTCAAACTGAATTTCATTGAGGGCTGCATCAGCATTGCAGTTGCCCTCAGGGGGCCGGGTGGGTATGGCCAGTGTAGGCGTGGCCTACTGGGTGGGCGTGGCTAGAGTGCGTATGGCCTACTGGGTGGGCATGGCCAGCTCTACATCGTTTGCATCAAGGGTGCCTATGGGGGCCTGGGCAGGAGTGGGACAGATCTGAGGGTCTCTGGCAGAAGGAGGGTCTCTGGGCCAGGGTCAAGGCAGTGGGGGCCATTCCCTCACTGTTTCCAGGATGGCTTCGTGGGCCACATGAAACCACTTCGTGGGCCGGATCTGGCCCCCGGGCCTTGTGTTTGACACGTCTGCTCTAACAGAATAAAAACTCTGGATTCATACTCTTGATTTTTAATCAAATTAACTGCTAGAAACACATGGCCATACTGAGTCATGATCCACTTTCTGATGAATGTTCTTAATATGGTCAGTTGACTAATCAATACATTATTGCATTGAGATATTGATGAACATGACCATGGCTCTCTTTGAATTTGGCCTCTCCTTATGAGACAATATATACTTAGTCTCCAGATGACCACATGCTGATCAGTAGCTTATAGCTTTATGACCTTGGTTTGCATTTTTTTCCTTTGCTTAAAATCTTCCATCTTTGCTAATAGTGATAATTACCTAAATGGGAAATAAAACCTTCCAGCGTCTTCTTTGGGCGAATGTATTCTGTTCATCAAAAAGAAGAAATCATTTTCTTGTATATTTTCAAACTGATCACGAACACTTATTGGCCATCTGTAAGAAAGGGGTAAGGGGCCTTATAATCAGAAACATCCTTATTAGTACACGTTGTATAGACTATTATAAATTGTTGTTAGCTATATAATAATTCCTCTGTTTTTTGTTAAAGAAGAAGCAAAGAATTGTAGGTTTATTCTAGAGGTACAAGTTATAAAAAGAATTCATGAAAACTTGAACCAAATATGGAACAAAATACAAAAGATTACCTGAAGTTAAAAATTACTTGACACAGGGTTTTCTATGTATATTTGATAAAATGCCCGCAGCATTAGAAGCTTAAATTGACAGTTAAAAACTGGAACCAGGAGATATCCAGGATATAAGCCTTTACACAAGAATATGTGGGCAGTAATGACAAGAAGGTATACTTAAGGGGTAAAGAAAAACAAAAAATGTTACAGATCCCTAAATCTGTATCAAAATAGCCTAAAGGAAACAAAGATTATATAAGCCAAGACACAAGAAAATAAAGTAAAAGACGAAGATAGCAAAAAGGCTTTAAAGTAACCTAAGGAATGAAACAAGAAATTAAGAATTCTATCAAACTGATCAGCAATAGGTCACCTGGAGATTGACTATATATTGTTTCATAAGGAAAAGCCAAAGTCAGGGCAATAAGTAAGGTTCATTTAAAAAAAAGACTCATAATTCCAGTTCAGTAGGTCTCAGAGTTTCCAGGATTCTCAAATACAAAGGAAAAGAAGCCAACCAAAACACCCATATGTTCAAAAATTTGGGAGTTGTTAGGAGTATGAGGAAAATGATAATGGCATCTGTTTTAATAACTGTAATATATGGCTTGCATTTATGTTAAGAAGCAGTAGACCTTGAACCCATAATAAAGCCAATTTGATGTTGCAGTAAAGACACCAAGGTAGAAACCAGTAGACTATGTGTTCTACAGGTAGTTCTCACGTACCAACTGCCTTATTTTCCAACTATTTGCAGTTACAATGGTGATAAAGTAATTTTGTTACCAGTCCGCAGATTTATCACTTTCACGAGTCTAAAGCAAAGGAAAGCTAAAGTAGCATCATAAGCACAGTCACAATTTCACTCAGCAACCACTTTGCTTAATGACTGAGTTGCCAGCCCCAACTGAAATTACTTAATGAAGACTAACTATGGTCCCACATTAGTTACAAAGCCAACTGTGTGATCTTGAATGAGTCACTCTTTCTCACATCTTAAAAGGAGGCAGTGGCAAACCATTTCCAAAAATTTGCCAAGAAAATTGCAGGGACTAGTCCAGACAGTCATCAAGACTCAAGACTGACTTGAAGATATGCCTGCATGCATGCACATACAAATCAAGTACATAACTTTACTGGGACACTTGTATGTCATCTACAAATAATATTTTCTGGCCTCCTTTTAATTGCTGTCTGTTAATTGTAATAGTGTAATGTTTGAATGAATAATCTAAGTAAGATTAATTAACTCTATAAGGTCACTCACATTATTGTTACCTGCATCACAAATTAAAGTGCCATTAATGGACTTTATCCAATGGAAGGACAACCCCGAAGCAATCTATTATATAGTATAATGAACAAAGAAACTGAGGGTAATTAATTTTGGTCTACATAAGCAAAGAAACAAGTTTTTTTTTTAAAAAAATTGACCATTGGTGTATATATGAAGAAATGATAGTAAATTGAAAGAAAAGTTTCAGAATTGATAGTAATAATATATGATAAATCTAAATGAGAAATGTTTGGAACTAAAATAGCCAATATAATTCTACTCATGCTGAAATGGAAGAATGGAAAGTCTATTTTTATGAAGCCCTCATTTAACAATCATTTATTTAACACCACTTCACAATTACTGAAAAAGTAGTACTAGTCCTCAAAATTGCAGCCATTGTTGTGCCCCACATTCTCATGATTACATTTTGGGCAACCAGCCTGCATTGTGATGTAATGTTAGGACAAATACAAATGACAATAGACTCAAACCACGAAGAAATCCAAAACATAAGCATATTTCCAATCTAAGTTTTCAATTAAAAAACACCCAGGAAATAACAACAAAGGCACAAATAAATCAGACAGCAGACTACAAATTAGAAGAGTATGATCAAATTGATGAAACAACAAAGGAAAAGAATTACAATTTAACACAAACAGGAAAAAAATCTTCAAGGTTCTGATACAACAAGAAAAATGGAATTATCAGGAAAACCATCAAAGTTTGGGAGACAGAAAGTATTTATCTTACTTTCTGCATCTTTTGTATTCCCAACAGTTGTAAAAATATAGGAACTGTTGGGTAAGCAGATTACATCAATTTGGAAAATTACTCAGCAAAAGAAGACCAGAGACAGACAGAAGAGATTTGACTCGCCCTACCAGATGACTATTACGTGAATAAACATTTGTTTGAATATGGCTAAAAGATCAGAGAATTTTGAACACAAAGGGGCCTTATAACAAGAAGGATAAGAGATTTATAAGTATTATAGTAGGTTTTATAATATATGAAATGTTAAAATAGTAGGTTGATGTAACTTTTATTAATATATAAGTGAAATACGGTATAAACTGTTAAAAAGGATGTTATATCTAGATATTATAAGATAGATAAAAAGTATAGTATTTTTATAATGCATGATATAAAATATTGGGAGGATGTACCTAAATGGGAAAATTTGGACAGTTAGATGACTAATATGAAGAAATTATAACTGATTAGAATTGGATTGAATATAAGGGAATTTAAGCGAACAAAAATTATAAAAATAGGATGTGTGCTGAACTGAGATGATGGTTATGAGAAGCTGAAAAAAATCTTATATAGAGAGATTATTATTATTTTTATAAATATAAAAATGCCTATATCCAATCATTTATATATTGAAAATATTAAGAATTATATTTTGGCTAAGTTTGAAGAAGGAGAATACAAACGGGAGAAGGGAAGGTCAAAGAAATGTATCAATAATTAATATATCAAATTAATTATTATTGATTGTTAATTATTTTCTCCTTTTTTCTTGTTAAAACATAAACCAAGTCAACACGCTGTACACCAGGCACTGGAGATTGTTATAGTTAAAAACTAATAAAATATCTGTTAAAAAAAAGAAAATAAATCAGAGGCTGTAGTAGGAAAGGGGGTTTGAAGAAGGTTAATTTCCTTGAACCTCTGTTCAAGCCTAATACTTTCTGTTCTTGGTGAACTTTATTTCTAATAATTTTTTCTTTCTTTCAGGGCAGCAAAATATCGCCCAGAAGTATCTTGCCTTTGGAAGTTGCTTGGAGATGCCTGTAATTGTGTATGTGTTATTTCACCGCCCAAAGTGAATGTAAAAGTTTCAGGGTTCCTTATTGGCCAGAACATGGAAAAATGTGTGCTCCAAAAAAGTGATCTGCTCAGTCTTGGGGGAAGGTAATGGAACTTATACAATCCTACAAGGGTGGGTGTGTTTGAGTGAGGGATTGCTTATTCCTCTTAACCTGACCAGTCACTTCAATTAACAGGGGAGGCCCAGTGAACATTTCCAGAAGCTTAGTTATCTGGCATATAGGGAAAGGACTTTACAGATTATGGAATGCTTTCCCTTGGGAGTTACATTTGCCTTTCTGTCTTAATATTTTGGAAATGTTGAAAGTGCATCTTATTTATTAAGAGATTGTTAATTAACAATGAATTGTTTGTTGTAACTTCATTGATTTTATGATGTTTTTTTGTATTTCTTTTAATTGTTGTAAGCTCCTGGAGTGCTTATGTAAGCAGAACGGTGGATTATAAATGGAATACATTTTATTTCATACCAAAGAATGGAGCAATAAATGTTATGCCAAATTGTTAAAAATGTTAAGGGTCAAGAATAAATGTGGCCAATGACCAGTATAGCTATAGTCAGGGACAATGGAGAAAAATAATCATGGAATATGATTAATCCCAGACATCTAGCTGGAAAAAGAAATATATGGTTTGAACTGAATTGGTTAAAGCTTTGAATGTATTAGAATTGAATGTAAACTCAGATTCTTTGGTAGCAAAATGGCCCCTATTTCATTGCAGCAATATTGCCACATGACTAAGATCTCAGTGTTCTCAGTGCCTGTTTGCATTGAGCAGTGTTGCTATCGCACAGAAAAGTTTTGTAATCCTTGAAAGCACTCTTAAGTGTATAAGTCCATTTCCATCAGTTTTGCTAATGCGTGTAATTCTCTTCATTGGATGTTCCATGTTTCTGAAGATGTTATGGTCGTGGACTGAAACTGATGTCTTCACCAAATACATGGTGTGATCTTGGAATAAATTATTACAATCAAGTGCAGCATCTTGCAGCCACGGACAGTAACAGTAACAAAAATGAAATCAGTGAACTTTTAGAGAGATCCATACAGGTAATTTCTCCAATACAATATACAAATATTAAGCCTACTGCTTTTGTAGCATCTCCAAGCTATAGATAAAGTATCATATTCCTTAGCATGATGTATAACATTTAACACAGTGAATTGAATTAACACAGTGTTGAATTACAATACTGAGGTCTCAGTCTCTTCCAGTGCCTGAAAAAAGCAGTGCGATTAGACAGTAAAAATCATATCTACTGGAATGCCCTTGGTGTGGTAGCCTGTTGCAAAGGTACGTTTTAATGTAAACATTTTTTCATAATTTAAAGTTTTAATATCACAGAGGGTGTTACAGACAAATCTGTATTTTTAGGTGTTGGAAATTATGCCCTTGCTCAACATGCATTCATTAAGTCTATTCAAACTGATCATATTGTAAGTACTCTTGATAGCTGTATCTATTTTAAAGGAGAATACAAGCATCTTAAATTCATCCTTTGAAAACCCCTTTCTTTTGTTTAGAACGTGGTTGCCTGGACCAATCTGGGAGTTTTGTATTTAACAAGTGGAAAAATAGAGGTAAGTGCATTCTTATGATGCTTCTGAAACCATATCTTCATGAAAATGATTAAGTACAAGGAAGTAGGTGACATGTAACCAATAATGAAACAATGCAAAATGTTGCACGCCCATTAACTTATTGGAGCAATTAAATATTAATATATACAATTTGGGTGCAATATTTATTACATTTTTATTTTATCTTTCCTGTACAATCTCAAGGCAGCTTACTTGGAAAGTTATTGTATCAAAATAATTTTGTAGGTTAGGATGAGAGAGAATGGCTGGCCATAAGTCAAGAGAATGCTGACCCATGAGAGTAAGGAGAGATTTGAAACTGGATCTTCCTAATCCAAAACTTGAAGTGGTATATGATGCTAGCACTATATACTTATTTATATATAAATCGTTGGTGATGAACAGAATCATTGAGCATGTCTTGCTACAGTTAGATCTCTTGCACGATATAATTGTTACTCAGAGACACCTCAGGAATTGCTGAAAGGCTTCAGCGACAAAAACAAAAGAAATGTATTTATATTTATAAATATAGAATAGAACATACAGGTAGTTCTCTCTTAACCTCCCTTTTAACTGGAATTTCTATCACTAAGCAAAATGGTTATTAACTGAAATGTCATATGACTGCATTGCATAGTGATGTCACTTTTGCTAGTCCTGTTTGCAGTTGTTAAACAAGGACCTCACACTTCTTCTGTCCTGTGCATTCATTATCATCTCCTCAAGAAGGCCCAACAAGCTCCCTCCAGCAGATTGAGGCTCCACAGCCCTGCAACACTTGCTTCTGCTTCAACACCCCCCCCGCCCACTTATTTCCCCCTAACTGCACTTTTTAAGTTTAAGTTTATTGAATTTATATACCACCCTTTTCCCGTAGGACTGAGGGCAGTTTACAAAGTATTTAAAAACGTCAATACAATACAAAAGTTAAAAACAGTTAAAAATAATTAAATTTGATCCCTGAAAAATATAAAACCCCAATTAAAAACTCTCAGCTTGGGCCGGAAAGCTCAAAGAGCCAGGTCTTCAGGTCCCGGCGGAATGACCGAAGGTCGGGGGCAGTCCTAAGCTCCACGGACAGCTGGTTCCAAAGGGCAGGCGCATCCACTGAGAAGGCCCTCCCCCTGGGTGTTATCTGCCGGCAGTCTTACCGGCGGCACCCTGAGAAGGCCCTCCATGTGGAAGCGCACAGGACGAAGGGAACTTGATGCCGGCAGCAGGTGTTCCCTCAAATATCCCGGACCCAAGCCATTTAGGGCTTTATAGGTCATCACCAGCACGTTGAATCTCACCCGGAGGGCAACCGGAAGCCAATGCAGCTTGCGGAGTAGAGGTGTTACATGGGAGTATCAGGAAACCCCCATCACAACTCGCGCAGCAGCATTCTGCACCAGCTGAAGCTTCCGAGTGGTCCTCGAGGGCAGCCCCATGTAGAGAGCGTTGCAGTAGTCTAACCCCCCCATCCACTAGCCTGCCGCCCCCAGCTGATGTTTGGGAGGAGGCAATGGGACAGAGCCAGCAGAGAAGGTAGGGTGGTGGTATAGGCAGCAACTGCCCCACTGAAGGTGGTGGTGTCTGCTAGTTATTGCTAACTAGTGCTGATCTGAAACTGTAATCCTGGTATGGCAGCCATGGAAGTTTGGATGAAGCCTATGAGTAGAAAAATCATGAATGTACAGTTTGGTTTAGTGGTTAAGGCAACAGGTGCGAAAGTGTGAGACCGTCTTAGCCATGAAAGCCAGCTGGGTGACTTAGGGCCAGTCATTCTCTCTCAGCCCAACCCGCCTCACAGAGCTGTTTTAGTAGGGAAAATAGGAGAAAGAAGGTGTGTTGGATATGTTCGCCACCTTGAGTCATTTGTAAAAATAAATAAATAAATAAATAATACATGTACAGTACTTTCTGTAGTTATTTCATACATATTTAATCCTTTTCACCCAATTTAATAATTCTGTGTTGATTTTATGTAACTTTTCCAGCAAGCGCATGAAGCTTTTAAAGTAGCCCAGTCTCTGGAACCCTCTCATCTAACCTGTTGGATTGGACAGGTAGAGTCTCTAATCTCTTTCAAATGCCTATTTATGTAGCAACATTATTAGGATTTAAACAGCACATGTTTAATACAGCTCGTATTAAGAATCAAATTGCCAACATAGCAAGTTACTTAAAGTATATGCCTTGGTTTATCCCTACATTTGACCTTGGTGGGTGAGTAGATAGGAAAACAGATGGAGAGAAACACTGGAATAGCTTTAAATTTAATATAGATAGAACAATTTTTATTCAAATTCAAGGTAGTTTCTTTTCTATCAGTGGTTGATTTTTATATGCTGCACCTTCATATAATGACTACATTTAGTGGCGTTTTCACTTTGTGATAAGGCATTTAATGCCTATGGTTATTTTTTCAGACACCGTGGAAGCATTTACTAAGATTGGAGCTGTTATTCTGCAGATGTAAATGAAACTAGCAAGATTCATAGAACATTTTGCTATACCTGATTTTAACTTCTTGTTAATCAACCTGTGGTGAGGAATAAACAGGCTATGTTTGAGGCATATATTTTCAAAGCAGATTAATTTGAGTTTTCAATTTTATCTTATTCTCTTGGTAGGCCCTTGTTGCAGAAACTGTTGGCAGCTATGAAACAATGGATCTCTTCAGACACACCACTGAACTCAGCATGCACGTGAGCTGATTTAATCAGATGCATTATATGGCAGTTCTGAAACAGAGCTGTAATTTTGATTCAGTCTTTACCCTCAATATATTTGTGATGTTAGCTAAGTCAACCGGATGCCTAACTCTTAGGCATGTGCTTAAGTAACAATAAAATAATTTCCTAACTGAGCAGTTATTAATTCCAGTTCTTCTCCAATAGACGGAAGGGGCAAAAGGCTATGCCTATTGGGTGTGCTCAACCTTGCAAGATAAAACCAACAGAAATACTGAACTATATAAGTACAACATCCTTCAGATGAACGCTGTTCCAACAGCACAAGTTGCTTTAACCAAATATACAGGTAACTTTTTTTGAAGCTTTTTTTTTAATCCCACCTGTATTCTGTAAACAACTTGATATGGATGGCGAATATACTGTATATAGTACTCATTCCTTCCTTCCATTTTTCCACAACAACAACCCTGTGAGGTGAGTTGGGCTAAGAAAAAGAGACACTGGCTGAAAGTCAGCCAGGCGGCTTTCATGTCTAAAGCAAGACTAGAACTCACAGTCTCCTTGTTTCTAGGCCATCCCTTTAACCACTACACCAAACTGGCACTCTCCGTCCTACATTTAAAATGCTAGATGATTTCAATTAGATTGGTCAAAGTGGAATCCAGTGATTGTTGTGAGGTTTGGAAAAGAAAAGAGGAAGCAGGTTTGGAGCAACTTTCAATGAGTTTCAAATTCATTGCTGCTTCATGTAGAATCAATTTATAACTTATCCTTAGCCGTGACATTTTAGTAGAACCTCAGTGAACCTTTCCAGTATATATCGACGTTCCAGAGACTGGAGAAGCAGAGAAGGGCTGCTACATTTTTTGGGTGTGTCTTTAAAGATCCCAGAGGCTTAGGCTGGCCGCTATTGGGAACAAGGCAATAAGGCAGCAGAGTTGCTGCTCTACGTTGTATAGCCTAAACCAGGGGTAGGCAACCTTGGCTCTTTTATGACTCGTGGACTTCAACTCCCAGAATTCCTGAGTCAGCTATGCTGACTCAGGAATTCTGGGAGTTAAAGTCCACGAGTCATAAAAGAGCCGAGGTTGTCTACCCCTGGCCTAAACCTAGAATAGCGATACAGCTTTTTTTCCTCTTTCTTACCCTTTTCTCCCTTACTCCTTTTACAAATATGCTAAACATAAAACCCAGACTAGGAGATATAACACACTCTTCCCCAATCCGGTACCCTCCAGAGCTATTGGGAAGCTATTAGTACTGACAATTTTTAAAGCTGTAGTCTCGAAATATGCTGGGATACTCACTGTTCTATGGAAAAGGATAATGTGTAAAATAAGATTTAAATGTGCACTCTTGAAGTTAGATGTATCTGAAATGGTCACCTATCGTTTGTACATTAATCCATCCACAGATGATGGAATAAGTGTAGTTTATCTGAAATGCCTGTGTTTCCTTTTCAGTTCTGCAAATGGTTCTAGTAGCATGCTTCGGGATGGAAATTTCAGATTGTTTTTGTATGCTCTCCTGTTTTCTTTTTTCATTTTGCACTTTCCCTGCCCCCCCAGAAAGAATCCAAAATGATGCCTGTGCTTTCACAATGCTTGGTTATTTGAATGAGTATCTTCAGCTGAAAAAACAGGCAGCAGATACATACCAAAGGTAACCTTCTTAAATACACATTTTGAAGTATCAGTGGCAACTTCAGTGTTTTCCCCAGTAAATACAACATACAAATTATTAAAATAATTGTTATTGGTCTTAAAGGTAAAGGTAAAGGTTCCCCCGCACATTCGTGCTAGTGGTTTCCGACTCTAGGGGCCGGTGCTCATCTCCGAAGAGCCAGCACTTGTCCGAGGACATCTCCGTGGTCATGTGGCTGGCATGACTAGACGCCAAAGGCGCACGGAACGCTGTTACCTTCCCACCGGAGTGGTCCCTATTTTTCTACTTGCATTTTTATGTGCTTTCGAACTGCTAGGTTGGCAGAAGCTGGGACGAGTAACAGGCACTCACTCTGTTACGCGGCGCTCGGGATTCGACCCGCCAAACTGCCGACCTTCCGATCGACAAGCTCAGTGTCCTAACCCACTGGGCCATGTAAAGCCATCTGAACTGCAGAATTCCCTGTACTTCAAGAGTCTCCATGATTTTTTATATGTCACCGAAAGATGTTTGAGATGTTAAATAATTCAGTTAAAGAGTTGAAAGGCAATGCAGATCATTTCAGTTGCTTCTGTTTGGCAAAAATAGTATAGTTAAGATTAAATGCTTTTCCCTGTTGCATTAAATTCTGTCTTCAAAGTTAGGAAGCAATGAAAGTAGAAAAAGATTAAAATAACTATAGTTGTTAGCTAAACTTCCTCATGTGACTTCTTCTGTCTCAAGCACAAGTTTTTAAACACTTCACAAATGGCTCTTGCTTTTGTTCAGTCTCCCAGAATGATTTTGTAAGTAAAGTAAAGTAATAAGTTATAAAATTTACAAAAAAAATAGAAAAAAGAAAAGAAAATGTTATAGAGAAGCAGCTTCTGGGCTTCTCACAGCAGTTACAAATACATTTATATTTTACCCATGTAGATTCCACACAATTTCCTTCTTTCTATAGTCTATAATCACAACTTCATTTTCCCTATTTTCAGCAAAAATGTCAATTTGGAGTTTCCAGTGACTAATGTATTTATTGTCCTTTGCTATTCAAACAAATCAGTTTGCCATCTTTGCTAATTCTGTCAGGAGAAAGGTGTGAAAGGGTTAGTTTATGGTGGCACTACATAAGTACCAACCAACCCTTTTAACTTCATCTCAGCTTCTGGGATCTTCTAGGTTGGAATTTGTTTATATAGTGGTACCTTGGTACCCCACTGCTTTGAAGCTCATTGAATTTGGTACTCAACACACTTTGACCCAAGTATTTTGTCCTGGGAATCATCGTTTGTTTGGTACTCAATGTGCAAGCTAGAGCTTGCTGATGTTGGCTGCTTTGTGATTCACTATATTATTCTTTTTGAGAAAAAAGTTGTTTGATACTCATTGTTTTTGGTATTCGTTGTGTCTCATGGATCCGATTAACAATAAGTATTGAGGTACCACTGTATTAAGGGATGCGGTGGCTCAGTGGGTTAGGACGCTGAACTTGTCGATCAGAAGGTCAGCAGTTTGGCGGGTTGAATCCCGAGTGCCGCGTAACAGAGTGAGCGCCTGTTACTCGTCCCAGCTTCTGCCAATCTAGCAGTTTGAAAGCACGTAAAAATGCAAGTAGAAAAATAGGGACCACTACGGTGGGAAGGTAACAGCGTTCCGTGCACCTTTGGTATCTAGTCATGCCGGCCACATGACCATGGAGACGTCCTCGGACAAGCGCTGGCTCTTCGGCTTTGAAACGGAGATGAGCACCGGCCCCTAGAGTCGGAAACGACTAGCACACACGTGCGGGGAAACCTTTATCTTTACCTTACCACTGTATTGGTAAAAGTTGCAACTTGAAAGTTTGCAAGTAGAGTAATATATGTTTGGTTTCAGATTCTTTCTTGTGCTGTTAAATTCCAAATTCCTGTTATCTGTCTTAAATCTTTCTCTTAACTATGCATATGGAAACAGTTCAAAACTAAATCCCTCTGTAGTCAGTTAAGCTCTTTGACTTGATTTTATGTTCTCCATGCTGTTGTTAAAACAACTCTTTAATAGGCTAACCATCTTTCTTTGCCTGCTATTTCTTTTCAATAAAATGTATCTTGTACCAAAACACATAAAGGCATTTTTGGACACAATCTGGGATTATATTTATTCCATATTCTTAATATGGCACTTCTAATATAATGATTTTTAAAAGCTACATTAGTTTTAACTTTATTGTATCATAGAAAGCCATGCCATCTAAATCTTAGGTCATACTTTTCTAGTTAAAAATTGACTTTAGCAAATACAATGATAAAGATAAAGCTCTGGATACAAAATCTGAATAGTGTCTCTCTGTAATCAAAATAATAGAATTTTTAACTTCTCGAGCATTTCTTTGGAAAGCTACTGACGTTTATTTATGATACTTTTTTCAGGGCAGTCCTATTGCTGACAAATTCTGATGATAGAGAAAGATATAATATAGTGATGAGAAATTATGGAAGATCACTCTGGTAAGTGGAAAAATATTATTTTTATCAAATTAAGATTCTTAGTTCTAGAAAGTACATAGTAAATGAAAACCTTCTCTCTTAAAGTACTGGAAAATCAACTTAGGAGCTTCCAGTCATTCTTTTGCAAACCCAGAGCCTCCTGAAATCATGGCACAAAAATTTGGCAGCAAACAATTTTATTTTATTTTTTTGTCTAAATATGAAGTAAAACAGGAACTCTCATTTTATTGAAACAGAAAGAAAAGGCCACCAAATTAGAAAAGAGATATTTAAAATTACACCCACTCACTGGCTAATGATAATAGCACTATGCTATGTCCTTTGTAAATGTTGATGGCTCAAGGCACAAATCCCCTACTTAGGTAATCAGTTCCTACAATATGTAATGGAGAAACAATTCAGATTCAAACACATTGAGATGTACAGGTTAAACACAGTCTGTTAAATTTTATTGTTGGATATATTTATAGCCAAACAGTTCAATTCTGATCCTAGGTTTTACATCATTCACCACATTATCACATGAATTTTCACCATTCGTGCTGGTGATTGATAGATAAATTTACATCTAAAGTAGTACCATTGCAAGGGGAAAATTTCACCCAACAAATTTTGAATTTTAGTCTGAATTTATGTGTGTGATTATTATTTTTCTAATTGGACTTAGTTCTGTTTCTTTTTAAAAGTGCTCTTGGCCTTTGTGATGATGCCATCAAAGCTTATTTGGCAACTCATATGATAGAATTTGATGATATTGTAGGAATTGCTCTGTCTTACTTCAAGAAAGGACATTTCCATGAAAGTCAGAAGGGTAAGTGTTTCTGTTGTACAGTATCTCCTCTGAACAACCTATGTGAAAAATCACTATTTAGATTTTGTGATGACTTGGTAAAGTATTAAGATCACAAGCATTTAATCCCCAGAAAGAATAATCATAGATTTCATCAAATCTTCCTGCAAAGTGCAGCTTAGTCAGAAATTATTAACGATGTGAGTTACCTCTGAAGCTTTGCCCAAATTAAATTTGTTTCTTAGGCCTGAGATGTAGTTTGGTTCCACTCTTGGTTTTATTGTGCTGACATAGATTGTTGAACTGGGGGTCTATAAACTCTAATAGGACTTAATTTCTATCAGTGGCAATTCTTAACCTACCTGTTTCAAAATCAGAAGCAATAATGCAGATAGCCCTTGACTTACAGCCATTCTTTCAGTGACTGTTCATAATTATGATGATACTAAAACATACTTACAACCCTTGCCTAAAGTTATAGCCATTGCAGCATCCTGCAGCCACATGATCAAAATTCAGGAGTTTAGTAGCCTGCCCCCACTTGCCAGCACAGGAGCACTGAGTGTGTTTGCATGTGTGTATGTGTCTATACATTCCCCTCCTCCTGGGAAAGCATTTGATGAAGTTTGCTGCTTCCCATTGTTTTGAATTTCTTATTTTTATTCCTAGCTTATGAGAAAGCACTTGCAATTGCAGAGTCTGAGCAAGATAAAGCATATATATTAACAGCCCTCGCAATAATAGAATACAAACAAAATCGAGTGGATGCTGCAAAGACCCTCTTATTTAAATGGTAAGCAGTAAGTACAGCCGTATCGTTCTAAACCTATTAAAGTACTTTAGAGCCATCCTAATCCTTTTTAATAAGCTTAAGAGAACTGTAGGCAAAATGGGATCCTTGCTGACTTGAAGGAATCCCAGGGTCTGCAGAAACATCTTTCAAAAAAGAAAGATAAAACAGGAAATGCCTCCTCTCAGGAATTGTGCAGTGCAGTCACAAAATCTAAATTTATAGCTTGGTTGTGGGGGGGGAGGAAATTTGGCATGCTTTGAAGAAGAAAAGTTCTTTTACAAGAGTTACAGTTTCATGTTTCATGTGCTCTATTTAATAGACTCACTGGTTGTGAGTACCTAGAAATGTGAGAACATGTTGCAATAAGGTGCAGAGTTGGAAGATAGTTCTCAGTTATACAGAGGTACAGAAGTTTGTGAGTTTAGATAGTGTTCTGTACCAGCCTGCTACCGGCCCTGCAGAAAAGGCAGGGACAACCCCTTTACAAGAAGGCAAGAGGCTGGAACTAAGCCTGCCAAATTTATTAACATAAAACAGAGCAAAGAGAGCAAACACGAACCATGAAACAGGAGCTATTCAAACGGTTGCCTTCAGCAAACCAGCCCTCCCACACATTCCCCTTTTAAACAGTTCAGGGCGTGGCTTCTCTCTGCCTCCTTCCGAGGTGCCCCATTGCCTTCCTCTGTTTACTCCTGATTGACTGCCTCCTGCGTCGGGCATCCTTGAACAGGGCCAGCTGTGGGTCATCTTCATCCACGCTGTCAGGCTCACACAGCTGGGTCTGCGTAGTGACCAGATGGGAGGGGCCTGGCTGAGGGCTCTGTGAAGCCTCCGGGCTGTTCTCTGGAGGCTCTCCAACACCCCCCTCCTCCTCCTCTGAATCGTCCGACCCAACTGCCGAACCCACAGGCTGACCCTGAATCACAACAGATAGAAGGAAATCCAAATTGGCCTGATGTGGGATATTTTAAGGATAGGGTCAAAATATATCTGCCTGAATTTTGGTCCTTTAGGGTTTAGTTCATAGTTGAGTATAGCCGAGAATGAAATATGCATTGAGTTGGTTACAGCACCTGCCTTTTCTTCCACAACTCCAGTGACGCAACAGCATGATCAGATTTCTTTTCAAGGCTAATGGGAGCATGAATAAAATCATGCTTTGGGCTGAAACATATTGTACCAATTTGTTCCCTATTACCATCTTTTTCATGAGGTTAATTTGGATGTATGATGCTATTGTCTTAAAAAAAAGAAAGACAACTTGGCATATAGTTGGGTTTGTAAATTATGAGAAAAATTAATTCATTATCTCACTTTTCAATGAATAGTGATATTCCTTAATGCAATAGTAGATTGCAAATGCATTTTTATTGCCAAATAACCAATTTAACTGTTAATATGACTTTAGTGCCTCCAATTTTTATTAGTTAGCCATTCTCCCCCCCACCCCCCTTGGGATGATTTATAGCTTCTATAGTCAGGTCTGTCAAATAGTGGTTTCTGAAAGAAGCTTCCATGGAAGAGAGTTCCTAAGAGAAATTATTTGACTAGTTATTTGATTATATATAAACAGAACCTACATTTGAATATTACTATTGTTAGTCCTGGATCATAAATGTCACTGGTAAACAGATTCATAGAATAATAATTGCCATATTTACCAAAATAAATCTGTACTTTGCATTTTTTCTTAGGACCAAAAATTCATCTAAGCACGAAGCCTGTTCTTATTGAGTCAGATCATTGATAGAGAACTTTAGAAGGCTCTTCACCACTGGGCAGCAGATCTCTAAAGCCTGCTGACTTTAGAGTGGTGATGGGACTGATTTCTTTCAACTGGGGATATTAAGCCCAAATGTAGGATCTTCTAAACGTAGAATAAGCTTCCCCCCCCAAAGCATTTGACAATGCGTCATAAGCATAAAAGTTTTCAGGTATAAGATGGCATTTAGAATTGTAAATATTGTGCCGGGTGTGCAACAGACTCTTCATATTGTACTTTAAGGCAATACTCCTAGAGTAATACATTTTCTGTGTTGCGTTTACAGTTCTATATTACAAGAGCCTAATATGGAAAGCCTGCAAGCCTTGTGTAGTTTAGGGCTGATCAAGCAGGATGCGACACTTGCAACAGCAGCACTTAAAGAACTGTTAAAGCACACAGGGGGAAAAGACAATGTTTATAAGAGGTTCCTTCTTGCATCTGCTGTCTATGCATTACAAGGCAGACATCTGGCTGTTCAAAGACAAGTTTCTAAAGCTGTCCACAGGTATGTAATTCATTTTGTAAAGCAAGCAATGCTACTTTTCCATATCACCCATTCCCCAAAGAAAGGTGCTATGTTGAAATCCTCTGAGTGTCATGGTTCCGATAGATGAGACCAACTAAAACAGAACTCTGAGATTTCCTTTAAGAGCATGTTTATTGGCTACAAAGTATCGGCACTTTCAAAACTAAAACCAAGACTAAAGTTCCCTCCAAAAAGTTACAGTATACAAACTTCCCACCCCATTACTATGCAGTCAGCTAAGTTTCCCAATAGATTAGTTTGGCAGGCATTCTAACAGAAAGTTCAGCCTCCCAGTCTAACGAACAGAAATGACCTTGGTTTCCACAGGGCAGAGAATTGTTTAGGCTAGCAGAAAAATTTCACCATCCCCCCCCCCATTCTGGTGCAACCGAAAACGAGCCATATGGCTTCAGGTTCGTTGCAGAGTTGACACTGAGTTTTACTTGCAAAAGCTGTCCTGTGGGTTTCATAGCTGAACTGCGGTAATGCAGAGGTTTGCAGTTTTGAGATATCTTTAGAATAAAAGTAGATGTAAATAGATGACTACTTTCCCCCTCTGGTGTTAAATAGGATTTTTATCCAGCTAATATGAAGTATTTTTCATACTGATTCTATGATTTATGGGAAACTATGAACTTTCTCAACTTATGTAAGGTAAGACAGCTATATTGACTTAAAATGGAAGTCAGGATGTTTGACTGAACGTTGCCTGCTGATACTTCTCTGTTAAGTGATTTCTGTTAAATGTAATAACATTTGCAGGTACTCCTTAAGTTATGATGGCAATTGGGGCTGGAATTTCCATCACTAAACAGTGTGGTTGTAAAGTATGAGGTCATGTAACTGCATCACTTAGCAATGGCAGTCCTGGCTGCTATCATAACTCCACTAAGTAAGGAACTCATATGACAAAAAAGCAGGAAGAGGTGGAAGTATCAGGCAAGCAGGTTGGTGGGTTAGAGGTACAGGTGGGTATAGCAAGTGGGCATTATGGATTATGGGTGGATACTACAAAGTGTGTGTGAGCAAGCAGGCACTGTGAGTAGGTGGTGGTGCAGGTGGGCACTACAAAGTGCAAGTGGGTAGGTGACCTCTTGCCCATTGACTTGGTGGGAAGCTGACAGGGAAGGTTGCAGCAAATTGTGACCATGTGATCTTGGGGTGCTGCAGCTGTCGTAATTGCAAGCCACTTTCCAACCCCCTGAATCACGAATACATAATAGTGAAAATGCTTCGGTGACTGCAACTTTGTGAGTCCTTTTATTCAGTGCCATCATAACTTTGCCCTGAATCAGTGGGTATAACCTGAGAAACTGTACGTAAATGAATTTAGAAGCAACTGATTTGTCGTATCAATTATTATATTGAATTAAATTACTGATAATATCGGTGCAAAGTTCAAAATTGGAAGGCTCACCAGTATCTTAACAGATTTTTATAGCCAAATTAAATATCCAACTGGATATAGATTTTTGTGGGCCCATTGTGCATCATTAATGATATCAGATATGAATGACTATCATTTTTCAGATTAGCAAAGGTTACGTGCTCCACATTATTTTAACAAAATATAGAATCTTGTTCAAATTGAACCGTGGAGACTTTAAAAATGCACTTCATCTGTCAGTATTGTTTTGAAATTTAAATCTATTTAACCCGTTTATTGTTTTTTCAGTTGGTTCTATTTTCATCAAAAATCCCTTCAAAGATACTACTTTACTGTATTAAAAGGACTATAAACACACGTTAGAGGCTGCTATATTAGGAACAGTTATACAGAAAGTATCTTTCATAATTTCAGTCTATGTTGATAGATTCTGCTATATAGAAAATTGTGATTTTAATTCTGCCAACTCTTACCTAAGCAACCCAGATAATTCTGCCCTCTGGTCCCTGCTGTCAAGACTGGTCCCTCGGTACGTGCCACAAAATGCCAAGGTAAATATGCATGGATGAGAGTGCAGCACATACATGCTGAATTACAGATTTATGAAATGAGCACGTGGTACTAAAATGAGTTTTCAAAATTATCATCAACATTATAGTTTAATCATTTTGACAGGCAAATCTCTTCAACATGTTTTACTTGTCAATTTTCATATTGTCGTTTTTTAAACATAAAGAGTCATTCATGTAAGGTAGATAACATAGCAGCTTGCTTAGTTGTACCATTTTGTTCGCACACAAAGAGAGACACTAGTCATTATTACTACCTGCCCATTGGGAAGAAATAGGTTGACAACCATCTCAGAAGACTGTGCAGTGAGATCTTTTCTTAGCTTTCCACAGGTTCATCACCATCAGCTGCCCTGTACAAAGAACCCTACCAGCTATCCTGCAGGATTTTTTTTTCTTTTGCAGTAATATTTATTGCATTTTTATTTGCAATATTTTATATTGCTTCTAAGCTGCTTTTAGGGGACATATATCCTGAAAGATGGGCAAATATAAGTAAATATCGTGAGCCAAACTAACAATGACAGTGGATCCTTCCACAATTATGTGAGGGACGTTAATGAGAAAAGATTGAGAGGTCTACTGAAAATGCTGGTACCTGGCATTGCTTTTACGCACGCTCTCAAAAGTTCTCCTCAGCTAAAATGCATGTATGCTGATTCATGGAACTCTTTAGTAAATAGCAGATGTGCTGATGGAAAAGGTGATTTATAGTAGGACTATAATAGGGAATAATTGTTATTTTGAAAAGCATGTTCTCTTCTATTTGTGGTGGCAAGTATTGCTTGCTGGCGTAATGTACTTTTGAATTTTTCCTGGTCTGTATGTGCATTATGTAGTTCTTGCAAAATTTATTTTGTCTTCATCACTATTTTCTTAACAGCTAAGGTGAAATAATGAGCTGTTCTCATAGACCAGGGGTGTCAAACTGCCAGCCCGCGGGCTGGATGCGTCACACTGAAACCACGCCCACTCCAATGGAAAATGGAAAAAGTTGCAATACATCGTGACATGTCACGTGACGTTACGAGTTTGACACCCCTGTCATAAACAGATGTTAATTCAGCTGTTAAGTACTTTTTTTTTTAATGTACTTTCAGCACCTATACTTAGGCCCCTTTCAAACACCGACCAGCTCACTCTCCCCAAACCATCAGGAATGGGTTTCTTGTCCTTCCTTTAAAAAAAACCTGTTTCTTTTTCCAATGGCTAATGGGCAAACACCAATGGCTAATTGCTAATGAGCAAGTAACAAATGGGCAAGTGCTAATGGCTAATAGGCAAGCACCAAAAATGGTAGGTACCTGCTGCTCTTTTCTTGTTCTTCACTTCTTGTTCTTCTTGTTCTTTTTGTGGTGAAGAAAAATGTAAACAACCACCTCATGAGCTACTGCACAAAGCCATTCAGGAGAGGAAAACAGGATATTCCACCAATGGGAAAAAATTTCAACCAGCTGCATAACTATGGATGATGTTAACTTCATCATCTATGAAATCACTGAAGATACAAAATCCACCAGGACTTCTATGGAGACATGGCGATTGGCGGGTGGGATGCAGTTTTGCCTCTTAAGAGATCTTGGTTCTTTCTCAGTCCCACTGCTTTCATTTCAGATTTTATCTCACGTTAACCAACATGTGCAAAGGAAAGGATAAAAGAGCCAGTAGACATATCATGCCTTCATATTGTTAGAATATTTAAATCTGCATATTTGACCATTTTTTTGCCAAATGCAGCAGAATTATTCTGATGTACAGTTAGTCAGTTTTGTAATAGTCTGAAATATTCTAATTAATGTTTACTCTTACAGGGTGGAGCTGTGGCAGGAAGTATTGCTTGTATTCTTGATCTAAATCATGGGAAGGTTAGTGTTTTTGATATTGAAAATATGGTTACTTTGAAGCAATACTTTCTATTTAAGAAAGTAAAAATATGCATTTGCTATGTACTCTTTTGTTCAGAAAGCCTTGCTGAACACCGCAGTTAATCAACTGGCCACAGGATGTCACAAAGCTGAAAACAAAAAGAATATTCTAAAAGCAATTCATCTTTCTCCAGGTGATACTTATATTTAAATCTAGAGCTAATAATTCTTACTCTTAAATTTGAACCTAATCCAGGGTCTTTTCCAGAATATATTTTAACAAACGATTGACAGATTCAAGACAAAAAGGACAAGTTACATACTATACTGCTCAAACAAATAAAGGGAACATTTAAACAACATAATGTACTGTATTTAATAGTAGGATGTCTTATCTTGTGTTCCCTTTATTTTTTTGAGCAGTATAATTTATTTCTTTATTGATTATATTTATATTCATATATTTTTTCTAGCAGCTCATGACAGCAGATATGGTATATGTTTTCCAGTTTTATTCTCGCAATAATCCTGTGCAGCATGTTGCATTATGAGATAATGACTGCCAGAAGTCACCTAGTGCACTTTGTGACTGAATAAGATCATTTGCCTGGATTTCTCCAGTCCTAGTTCAGCAGTCTAAGCACTAAGGACCTAAACAACAATAAGCATCTAAGAACAGAGTTTTTTTAATAGGACTCAGGCCTTCAAGGTGTAGTGATTTGTTAATTTTCTACTTTAAGTTTTATAATTTGTGTACACCCACTTGTTTAATTATTCAACAGTTTGGTGGTGTAATTTGAAAATGACATCTTCCTTGTATTTGTATCTTTTCAGATGATCCTACAGCTTGGGCAGTACTCTTGGCTGCTTGCCATGCAGAAAACACAACTGTTCATCTGCATAATAAGCAACCCAAGCAGACACATCTGGAAAAAATGATTGTCACTGCAATCTCAGCTAAGAGTAAGGCTGCTTTTGTTCTTAAAAACGTCTGTTCTTGCTGCTTTTTTTAAACTGAAATGATCATTAATGAAAATATTGATATACTGGGTTGCAGGGTAAAGGTAAAGGTTCTCCTGCACATGCGTGCTAGTTGTTTCCGACTCTAGGGGCCGGTGCTCATCTCCGTTTCAAAGCCGAAGAGCCAGCGCTTGTCCGAGGACGTCTCTGTGGTCATGTGGCTGGCATGACTAGACGCCAAAGGCGCACGGAACGCTGTTACCTTCCCACTGTAGTGGTCTCTATTTTTCTACTTGCATTTTTACGTGCTTTCGAACTGCTAGGTGGGCAGAAGCTGGGACGAGTAACAGGCACTCACTCTTGTTACGCGGCACTTGGGATTCGACCCGCCAAACTGCCGACCTTCTGATCGACAAGCTCAGCATCCTAACCAACTGAGCCACCGCAGTGTAGATAGATAGAAAAAAAAATGTTCTTTAAGGATGATTATAGAAATTGTGCAAAACCTAGAGACCGTAGATGTGTAAGTCTCTTAAACAACCATTGCAAACATTGTGGGAAAAGCTGTATAATTTGGTTGACATGCCAGAGAAGGTCTGGCATTAGAGTGTCAGAAGGTTGACATCTGTACATTGTATATTAAGGGCCTGTCTAGTCTCAGGTTTTTTGACTAGTGAGGAACACTATCTGACTTAGGGCCTTCTAGCTCTCACGTGAGGTGGGTGTCAGCTTACAATTACAATGCTGCAGCATTTCACAGTCCCATGATCCCCATTTGTAACCTTCTTTCCCAGCTTCCTACAAGCTGGGTGAATGGGGAAGCTGGCAGAAGTTTGTAAATAACAATCACATGATGTTGCACTTAACAATGTCATAGGATTCACATTAAGTGAAGTGCTGGAATTTACATCACTAAGTGGCATGGTCACATTTTATGACTGCATTGCTTAGTGAGAGAAATTCTAGTCCCAGTTACCATTGCTAACCAAAACCTGTACTTTCCTTTATTCAAAAATCTTGCAAATACAAAACTCCTATAACAAATGGCATTCTAACTAGACCCTTTCCATAGGTCTCAAAAACATTTATCTTACAGTGAAAGAAACAGATTAGTTCCGTAGTGAAAATGTAAGAGTTTAATTCATCCAGTGGTGATCCATCTTTCCTGATGATCAAGTATGTCAGTGGCTCATGTAACAAATTACATGCCTACATCCTGTCAATTATTTTGGGAAATAATAGGTTTACTGTTAACAAATTAGAAATTTTTGCTCCCTTATAGTACTATCATAAAGGCAGACTTTAATTTCTTCCCATTGTTGATTGTAGCAGGAAAATGCTTGAATCCAAAGGTTCCTGGAGAGTTGGAATCTGAGGAGTGGAAGATAGTGTAAAGCAGGGGATCACAACTATTAACTTTCCAAAGCCAAAATCTTCTCTCACCATGATAAATGTGTTACAGTTTGAAATATAGTTATGTATTTTTAAAATGTGGACTGCTTTAATATCAAAACAATTATTCTTACTGATATCAGAATCACATACTTTTTGTTATAAAGAGTTGGGATTGATACATGGGATATTATGAAACAATGAACTTCATATGCTTTGTAGCTAAAGAAAAAGATCTTCCAGCTTCCAGAGCTCAAGAAATCGAAGAGTGGTCTCTTTTCCAAGCTATTACTAGCTTAAATGAGGCAGGTAGAACTTCAGAAGCTGAGGAACTCTGCGAAAAGGTACGATTAATGTTAAGATGACTTGTGCTATGATTGTTCAATTTTAGGTAAGGTTACTCAAAAAGCCTGATCCAGAGGGTTAAAAATTACTGCAGATATTGTCCATATCAGAATATCTCAGTGAAACCATATGAAAAGAAATGATAAATATGCAGCAGTGTCAGTACTGGTTTTGCTTACAGTGGAAAGTCTGAGATTCACTTTAGATTTGTTTGTAAATATTGAAATATTTTGCCTTTAGTTTACTATTGTTCTGCTTTCTTGCCTCTTCTCACTAGCTCATTTGGTTCCTTATGGGATTATTGTAAATTAAAGCACAGGTGACACGTTTAATAAGATGCAATTGCTTCTAATACATTTTATTATATGAGGGTGACGGTTTGTTCTCCAAGCTTGAGGGTTGGTTTCCGAACATTTTGTTACCAGGCTACGTAACATCTTCAGCAGTGTTTAGTGTCTATTGCAAACATTTTATTATATTTATAATATGTTCAATATGTTACCCAAGTTCTTTTGGTGGATTACAAATACTTCAAGGCATGAACACAATTTTAAAAATACCCGAACAAAGCTGACAGCATTAAATAAATAGCACAAAAAATGAAAAAAGACATTTTTTAAAAAATCAGAAGTTAATTGAATTGTAATTATTCATGCATCAGTTGCCAGTAAAACCTGTTTGAAGTTATAGCTTTGCTACATGAAACACAGAACCAACATAGCTGCTCGATCAAAATGTGCTGGGAATCTCATTTTAAGCCTCATGAAAATATTTTGATTTCACAGAATCAATGGTTTAACTCTCCTCTTTTTGCTCACTGATAACTGAAATAGCTGGATTCCTTGACTTATTGAAATTGTGTTGCTAGAATAACAGCTCTGCTTTTTTGTGAAGTGGTTTTAATTAATTTCTATGGAACTAAACTCATTTTTTGCCTCTAGGGATTAAAAGAATTTCCTGAGCAGCCAATGTGGTACCTTCTCTTAAGACAAGTTCAATGCAAACCACTTTTGCAATCTCACAAAGAGCTTCCTGATGCCATCTTGGAAGAGCTCCAAAAGGCAGTTCTCTCCAACTCCACATTGATTACAGCTTGGCATGTAAGTTTGTCTACATTTATCCATGATTGGGTTCTCTGTATTATATTTCACAGTATGGGGACTTCTTCATCTAGTATTATGAATAAGTAGTGTTTCTGTCCTCTCTTGAAAGCCTGCTGAAAATTGGAAAGTAATATGTTATGTGGACAGAATAGACTTTAGAGATACCACCTCAGACTATAGCATATACACCATGCTGTCAGTTTGGTTCAACATCCTTACATTTGAATCCAAACCAGTGAGGTCAAATTAGGAATTGGAAGCTCGTAGATAAGCACGGTTTTCAACATAGATTTTTTTTCCAGCAGACATGTCTACCCATGGGTTTATGTTGGGAATGTATTTCTTTGAGCATTACAGTCAAGTGTTATAATCAAAAGCTGCTGGTCTGTGCATTTTGCCAGTGTAGCAAATTTTAAAATCCGACTGCTTGGTTGCCCTGTTGCTTTTAGCATCAAGACTACTAGAGTCAATAGAGGTTGCCATAAATACTGTCAATAATTCTTAATCTTGCATCAGCACATTGGTAGTTGGTGGCTTCTCCAGATGATTTTTAGAATCCAAGTAGTCTTTGCATAGTTGTCTTTAATGCCATTCTTCTGCATTTAAATGTACTTGATGTTTTGCCCAGAAAATAGGGCTCTTTCATTACTGGAAGCAAAAAATGTTTTGACATCATGTCCAAGAAATAAAAGAACAAAGAATAAGCTAGGCAATAAATTGTTGTCTCAGTATTTCTGGACGATACAAATTTTGAAAAATAAATTAGTGTTTATTTTCTAAAACTAATTTTATTAAGAATTATATTAAGCAGATAAAACTAACAGAAACTTAATATAAGAATATTTTTATGTCTTTGTATATATATAAAGTGTGGAAAAAAGGAAACGAAATCATCCCCAAAAGAGAAAGTAGGAAAAAGAACATTTATCCTTCATCCCCAGCAAACGTAGTCAATATTAACAATATATTGTTATCTCTTAAATAACAAGATACATCTTAATTTCATACCTCATCCTATTTTCTAGAAATGCATCTACATTTTGAACTGCTATTGATCAACAAAGGTTTAGTAGAATTAACAAAAATATCCAGTGACATAAGTATATAATCCCTCTTTCCATTTAGTCTAAATCCCCTTTGTACCTCTCTTAATAATTAAACATTTCAAAATAATGACAATAACCCTAGTTGTGGGGGAGGGACTTGTGATGCTCTAATGAGGTGGAGAGCTGTGCTGGCAGTAGTGTATTCTACCGGAAGGGTTACCCATGCCAGACACGTCTTTGAGGAAGAGCCAGACTAAGTGCATCCATCAACCCATTTAATATGAGAAAAAAGAAAAAGAATCCTACGCCAGATCAATTATTTCTCGGGTCAACAAGAACTACATTAGATACTAGAGTTCCTGGGCACCTGGCAACATGGGCAATGGGACTCTGGAGCGGTGGCTGGGGAATCATGGCCTAGCCCTGTAGGATTACTCGGAACTACAACCAAAGAGAGAATAAAATTTAACTGTATTCTAAAATTGCACCATTATGGCTTCCTAATTATAATTTCAGAACCAGTAAGTGGAAATACTTAAAATGAATGTTTGAACAGTGGAAAATTATTTTTCCAGACTCAAATACAAAATTATATTATAGAAACACTATCAAAGCTATCAATACTTGATGTACAATACATTGCTTGAATTATTAACTGGACACAAGTGGAACTGGACAGTTTGGACCAAAAAACAAGAAAGTTAATGACTGTTCACTATGCATTACATTCCCACCATGGAAGTGTCTTCAGACAACACTGGCTCCCTTGGCTAGGAAATGGAGATGAGTATTGCTCCCTAGAGTCAGACATGACTGGACAGGGGAAACATTTACCTTTTTTAAAAATTCTGCTCGGCAGAAATGGAGGCAGAGGTTCACTTCAAGTCAAACTATTGAAGAAGAAAAGCATTCATTGGCTGATTACATAAAAGGCAGCCAAGAACAAGAATTGATGCATTAAAACTTGGAACTTACTGAATGTGCAGGAAACAAATATGAGTATAGAAATAATGTAATAAAAACAAGAACAGAATGTTGGGAAGGAAAATCATTACATGGTCAATTTCTACAAACGATCAGAAGAAAAAGTGGAACTGGAACATTAAAGAAAGAATCTGAAGGCTTGATTTTGGCTGCTCAAGAGCAAGCTAATCAAACTAATGGCAATCAAGGCCAGAATTGAAAAATTTTCAGATGATTCAAAGTGCAGACTGTGCAAAGAAGCAAAGAAAAAGAATAGCAGATCATATACTCAGCTCATTCAAGAAAGTTACAAAAACTGATTCTGAACAATGACATAGCACAGTCACCAAAATAATTCACTGGAACATCTGTAAAAATTAACGTGCCAGTAATGAACAATTCGTGGGGACATAAAGTTGAAAAAATAGTTGAAAATAAGCAGGTTAAAATATTGTGAGGTTTCTGATTACAGACTGATAAAGTCTTGGTTCGTAACAACAACAGATTTAATAGCGGTTAGAAAGAAGAAAGTGTAGATAATTGATGTGCCAATACTTGAGGACACTAGAATAAAAAACAGAATTGGAGAAGAACACAAAGTAAAATCAAAATCTAAAGATTATGGCATAAATTGGCTGTGGTGGTCCCAGTGGTTATTGGATGGCACTTACAAAATTTGCATATTGACAAAATTTTCATCTGCCAATTATAAAGGCAGATGGATCTGTACATATATTACGCTGTAACATTATGATATCCTAGGTTCTTGGGAAGAAGTTGATGAATATGAAGCCTAGTAAAGGTAAAGGTTCCCCCGCACATGCATGCTAGTCGTTTCCGACTCTAGGGGCCGGTGCTCATCTCCGTTTCAAAGCCGAAGAGCCAGCGTTTGTCCGAGGACGTCTCCGTGGTCATGTGGCCGGCATGACTAGATGCCGAAGGCGCACGGAACACTGTTACCTTCCCACCGTAGTGGTCCCTATTTTTCTACTTGCATTTTTAAGTGCTTTCGAACTGCTAGGTGGGCAGAAGCTGGGACGAGTAACAGGCGCTCACTCTGTTACGCGGCACTCGGGATTCGACCCGCCAAACTGCCGACCTTCTGATCGACAAGCTCAGCATCCTAACCCACTGAGCCACCGCGTCCCTTAAAGCCTACACTAGCTAAATAACTGGCAGCTGTGATTTCACATTTTTGTGTATATAATAATAAAAAAAGAACTGGGGGGACCAGAAAATAGACAAAGTAATAAAAAATGAAGTTCAGGTGCTCTGGAATTTTGCAGTTGAAATAAGCATCTGCTATATGCCGTGTTTCCCCTAAAATAAGACCTGGTCTTATTTATTTATTTATTTATTTTCCTCCAAAAGAGGTACTAGGTCTTATTTATTGGGGGTGTGTCTTTTCCAGTCACCTAGTGGCAGTGGCACCAACAGCCCTGGCCAGCCAACCCACTTCTGCGGCTGAAGGAGCAGCTTCATTCTGCAACTGAGAATGGAGCTCAGGCCTGCATTTTGCCATCAGAGGCCTTTCTGGAAGGCCTATGCAGCTGAGAACCGAACTATGGATTGAATGCATAGCTCAGTTCTCAGCTGCACAGGCTTTCTGGAAAGGCCTCTGACTGTGAAGTGCAGGCCCGAGCTCCATTCTCAGCTGCAGAATGAAGCTGCTCCTTCGGCCACAGAAGAAGTGGGCCGGCGAGGCAAGTGTCGATCCATGGGAGGCCTGGCTGCAATGGTAAGCTCCACACCCCTGCCCTAGCTTGACTTTTAGGCATGCGCCAAACCCCAAAACTAGGGCTTTAGGGTAGGACTTATATTAGGCCCATCCCCCCAAATCAAGCTAGGGCTTATTTTTGGGGTAGGTCTTTCGGGGAAACATGGTAACACCTCCGGACTTAACAATTGTTGACAAGAAAAACAAAAAAGTACCTGAAGATAACACAATAGAACAGCAAGAACTGGAGAAAATTACGCAATACACTTGCAAGTAGGTTAAGTAACACAACTATGTGACTGTTTTCAGGATTGCAGTGTTATATAGGCAGATAACTAATTGTGTTGTCACATTCTGGATCAATTTTATCCTCTGAATGGGCTTCAGGAACAGCTGCAAAAGGTGATTAAGATACTGTAGGTAGGATTTCCTGATCCAGAAATGGTTACGGTTGGCATACAAGATGGATTTGTTCAAGAGAAACAACTGTAAACTTCTCTTCAGTCAAGAACCATAATTCCAGGAGGATCCCCAATTTGTGCAGCAGGTCTTTCTGGGATTACACAACCTTGTTAACAAGACAAAAAATCCTTGAATCCTTGTGGCCCTCAAATCAATAGCAACTAAGTCTTGCAAGGGTTGAGCTTGAATAAGTTTTCCTTTATGCAGATACACACAGTTTCTAGAGTATAAGTCATTAATAAATGCAATCAATGGGCTTTCAATACTGTGCCCAGATCTGAAATCTGACTGGAAGAGGTCCAGATAATTTATTTCCTCTAGAGTCCTCTGACGTTGTAGGCCAGCCATCTATATGGCAACCTTCACCAAAAAGAGTAGGTTGGAGATGGACTGGATATTATTCAACTCCATTTTCCTTTTTGAGGAGGGACAAATCACTACTACTTTAAATGCAGATGCAACCACTTTTCCCTCAAGGATATATTTACCACCATTTTGACTGACCCATATGTCACTTCCAGGAGGTATTGGCCAATCAGGAAGAACACATTTATAGCTGTGAGAACTCTGTTCACTTCCTTGGGGCCAATAGGCTACATAATACCTCAGTTAATTCAACTGCACAACTCAGGGAATCTAAGCTACTTTATCAAACAAATGCCTCAAATATTTTTCATGGCACATATAGATTTCAGAAAAGAAGAAAAATAGCTGTGTCTTGGTGTTCTTGCCACCAAGATGTAACCTTTGATAAGGGGCATTACTTATGTTTGCTTGTCATCTTTCAACACCTGCTTCATCTCCCAAAGATCGTCAGAAGACCAGGAGACTTTCTGGAATTTATGTGCAGAGAGAAATCATACAGCTATGATCTGACCTAGAGACATTACCAACTATTATTTCAAGTGGCAACTAAGGCTTCACTTGTAACTCCATCAGGTCCCAGAGTTGACCAATCAAAAGAATTCTAATTCCCTGTTATGGTACTGGGAACAGAACTTCAGAGTATTTAAAAAGTTATCCATTTATTACAAGCACAAAGGATATTATCTCCCAACTCTAGATCATATTTCCACTACTTCAAGATCAAAACTTGATCCATTCCAATCCTCCTCCTGCCTCAGGAAACAAAGTGATGAATATCTTTTGTAAAATAATTAGTTGCAACACTATATGACCTAAGGAGAAACAAGAATAAAATTATGGTTGCTTAGATCCATGTTTTAAAAACAGAGATCTGTAGAAAAATAGATATAAGATAAACATATAGCTGGGTTTGGTGTAAACTTCATTTCTGTATAGTTTAAATTATGAAAATATTAAGGAATTTGGTTGTGTCTAACAGAAGTATAGAAATGCATAACTGAAAATTGACCTATTCAGCACCATGGTCAGCTACTTTCAAGTCTTAATTTGAGCAGGTTCCAGCTATCCCATTTAACCATATATTGGAGATTCATTTGGAATGCAAGGCAACAATGATAACGTTTGAATGCTTATAGATGATAGTAACAAAAGCCAACATTGTGTTGTTTATGAGTGATGTTTGTTTCCTGGGACAATGTGCCTGGATTTATTTGTCCCTTTTAGAAAGAGCCTACCAATGTTATCCTTACTGTGTCAGGAAAATTGATATGGAAACTCTCCAGAGAGGATGATTATTATGTATTTGCATAACTTCCTTTATCAACTATACCATATTGGGGAGGGAAAGTTATATTCATGATCTTTATTTTTTATTTTATTTTTTACTCTCAGGCTACATTGCAGGTTCAACTATATGCAATTTATGAATTTTATTGAAGTGTGTTTGTTTAAACCATTCAGGAGATCACTATATGAAATTCCAGATTGAGTTAAATATTTTTGAGTTCTTTTATTTTGAGTTTTATTTTGACATTTTACTTTTTTGTTTTTAAAATAACCGTGGCTGTTTGCAATTTCACTTTTAACACAATTCTTAATGTTTTAAAACTAGATATTAAATATAAAGCATGCTTTTTAACAATGGACTTGATTCCTTTCCCCTCCCCCCACCCCCAGTGGTTGGCACAAGTCTATCAGTCACAAGGAATGATGGTTGCTGCAGAAATGTGTTACCGAAAAAGTCTAAAATTGGCATCTCAGCAAGGCAACTTAAGTGGGAAACTTTCTAGTCTTCTAAGACTTGCTAAACTTGCCCTGGAAATCTGTATGGTAAGAGTTTAAGTTGTTAAATTATAAAATTAATAAATTGCAATAATGTGATACTAAAATTGTTTTTCTCAATTAACCATTATGGCAGGAATCAGAAAATATACAGTCAAGATATTTTATCTATGCAAATTGTATGATAAAGTAAATTGTACCATCAGGTTTCATCGCAAATGTACTATGAAATAATAGTATTTGTCAGCTATAAATAGCTCTTAAGAGATTTATGCTTTTTTAAAAAAAAGATATTCCACACTGTCATGATTGTGAATTTTTAAATTTTATAATTCTAGAAATTTAGTTGTTAACAGCATATACATACAGCTAAAATAACCAGTGATTTCTCTTTAATACTGGAAGTCAGGTTATTGTTCTGTTAGTAGAGTCAAGAATACTTTGTTAAAATAATTAATAGTGGGAAGTATGGTTTTACATGGTGGGTCGCTTATGAAAGGGGCTACTGATTAGAGAGTTTCAAAATAATATTCATGAATTAAGACCTCTTTGTCGATATGGAGGGAACAGTTACATAAAAAATAGATTTAAATAAATATTGGCTAACATTAGTAGCTTTGGCTAAACCATTTTACCAAAAGAGCTAGAAAGCTACTTTATTACGTTGGAATTTGATGCTACTTTTCATACTAATTTAAGAGGTGAATGGAAAAGATGATATATCACTATTAAAGTATTTGTAGCTCTTAATTGCTGCGAGATATAATGGTGTTTGATATAAGTAACTGGTTTTTAGTTTTTTGTTTGTTTGTTTAAAGGCTAATGTTTCAAATGATCACTGGCCATCTCTAGTTCAAGAAGCCACAACAGAAGCTATGAAAATTTCCTTCTGTCCGCTGGGTATTCTATTTCAAGCACTTATGCAGTATAATCGCAAAATGGGTTCACGGTGGGTATGGTTTTGTGCTACGTTTTTATTTACCCTAATTCAAAAATATCTAGATGGCATAAAATAGAAAACAGTTGAGCGTTGCTATCATAAAGGATAAAATTATAGTAAGATGCAGTAGAGAGTCTTGTTTGGTGGAGACAAAATCCCTAATGGTCAAGGTCTAAACTTTTTATTTCCCTGTGAGGACATGGTTGTTGCAAATTGCTGTGAAAGTTTTATTGTCAAAGAGGCCTTTTAAAATTGCAGAATAAATTGCTTGTTTGGGAGCTTTATAGGAAACTCAAACAGTATTTCTGGCTGTTATACAGTAGCTTTGCTTGCATGGAAATATTCTTTGAACTGGGACCAAGAGTCTGATTGAGTGATAATGAAGACATTTTCTCACCTGTAAACAGTCCACATCTATCTAACAGGCTGTTTCTGCATCCTCTTAATGGGGCAGTTCAGTATTTCACTCTCTTTTAATAATGCGTTAAATTTAGTTTTATATTGTAGAATATAACCTTTTTCTGCTCATTTGTACTGAGAGAAAATAATGCTTGCTTGTAAACATGAATTCATGTAAATATAAGTATATACTTGAATATCTAAAATGCTGTAGATTTGTACTTATTTTGCCATTTTCTCACTACTTCTTATAATAATCAATATTCTATTTTTTTCTGTTTTCTTTGTAGAGAAACACGTCGTATGTTAGAGAGAGTGGTATATCAATCTGGATTTCCAGAAACTGTAGTATCAGTTGCCCGATGGTATCTCTTAAGACATTTATATGCCAAAAATGATTATGAATTAATAGACGTAAGAACCATTTCATATTATATACATATATATATGTGTGTGTGTTTCCCAATGCTTTATTGGGAGTTTAATATGTCCCAGTGTTATTTATTTAGGTGAATATATTAAATATACTGGATATTTGCAAAAAAACACATTAACATTGCACTTACGAAATATTCTTCTCAGGAAACAACATTAGAATTTGTCTTTAATAGCTTTAATTAAGGGTTACAATTTTATATTTCTAGTAAGCTTCTACATTTGATTTTATTGTGTCTTTTTCAGTTCAGTTGGTTGCATTTATAAGTTGTATCACTCATTTTAATCTTTTTAGAAGAAAGATAGTTAAAGAACTTTAAATATATAGTTAAAGTTGGTTAGGTAAAGAAATAATATTTGGAATACTGAAAATAATGTGATATACCATAATGTATTCATGAATCAAAAGTGCTCATTAATCATATAGTTGATGAACAGTAACCATCGGGTTATTAAATAAAAATAGAGAACATTGATTACAGTTGACAGTGATTTCAGCAATTAAAGTTATGGGGGTTTTTGGAACCCAAAACAAACCATCTTATTCTGGAAATTATGCTTTTGCATTAGCTGTGAATGAAAATCCAAAATAGGTTTTGGTGTTTCTGGGTTTCAGCTGAAACAAAATTCAAAGAGATCTAATGATTTTACAGGGCCAGCAGAACAATGCTGACATACTTCCCTGTTCCTTTACTTCTGGGTGGCCACGTTTCCCCTCATCTCAGCGCTTCCCTTTGCTCCTCTGCCTCCCCCCCAAAAAAAAACTACTGCTGCTAAAGCCCCAGTGCAGCAGATCCTATAGGCCTTCCCATCTTCATTATGTCTTCCCTTCCCTCTCTCTCCAATTCCTCTTAGTTGCTGCTAATGTATCTACTTTTGCACCTCTTGGTTATTACAATGGTCTTTGCAATAAAGTTCAAATTCCCAGCACAGCTTACCCCACTGGTTTAGCACTTGCCTAGCACTTTTCCTGCCTCTCACAAGCTGCTGCTGATGCTTACATGTGCCCTTAACAAGGAAAACCGTGACTCTTTGGCCTGTTCTTCTTCCCCACCCTCACACTCTTCAGCCACCTTTCATTCTGTACACAGTCCAAACATCTGAAAGATGGATTTTTCAGAGCAGGTACAAGACCACCTTAAAGCAGCAGTCCCCTGCATGGAATGGTTTGTCTCAGAAGGTTTTGCAATCCCTACGTACAACCAACTGGCCTATTTAGCTTGTGATTGATTAGCAAGTAAGTGAACATCCTTAACTCTTATACGCACATTAATGCATAATTCTTTTTTTTCTCCGCTTTCCAAATTCTGCAGGCTCTTACAGCAAATGCCAAAGCTAATGGAGATATTCGAGCTTTGGAATTAGACAAGAAACTCTCAGCAGCAGACTCCTAGCACAAACATTAGTGAGGAATCAGAATAACTTTGGAGGCTTTTGGAAACAACATCTTCATGACAAATACTTTAAATCATAAGTGCTAACAGTCCAATTTATATTAAAAGGAATCAGTTATTAAACTATCCAATTGAAGTATACCTAATCTGTGCTCCTACTGAGAAATTACAGTGAATACTAGTGACCTTGGCAAGCAGAAAGGTTTTGGCCTCTGCTCTAGAGGTAAATGTGACAGACTTCTGTCTTTGAAAAGGAGCCTTAATAATACATCCATGTGTTAAATAAACTTTGGACTATGTCTATCTTCATAGTCTGCTAAGACTTTGCTGTTTCTGTCCATGACATTTTTTTTTACTATTTAGCAATGTTATCTTTCTACAGCTTCTCAAAATAAATAACCTTTAACTTAGTGATGAAACAATAAAATCTGTTGAAACACTGTTTACATCTTACTCTGTGTGCAGACATTTTTAATTCAGAATTTTATGATTTTAACCAAACATTTTCCTTGCTATATTTAATGTTATGTGTCATGGCTGTCTTTCACAGTACAGTTGCAGTAAACCTTTGATTTCAGAGAGATGATGGGCAGAGCCTGAGAAAAATAGATTTTCAGTTTTGTTGTGTTACTCATTACCTTCATTAGAGTCCATTTTGGAAATAAATATTTTTAGTTTAAATTAGATTCAAGGATAATATGAGGCCATAGTACTTGATGCTCCTTGTTCATCAAGTTCAAGATGTTTCAGAGTAGAATATTTTAGAACATAGCATGAAATGGATGGCAAATATCAGGTAGGACATCCTTACAATAGAGCTAGAGTTATTTCATTGTTCTTTTTCTTAAATTGTTTTTGATGTACAAATGTTGGGCTATAATTTGGAGCCAAATAATGGAGATGTATATTTTTCTTTTGATTTCAAGGCATTTCTGTGATTTAAAATTCTCTTGTTTTCCACTGCCACCTTCCCTCCACCTCCACAATAAAATATACCAGAAAAAGAAGGGTTAAGAAATAGTCCTTCCACATTAAATTCCACTTTAATTAATTAAATTTATTATATTTACATGCTATCTGACTCCCAACTACTCTGGTAAGGACAGTGTGCAAAATATGAGACCTAGTACTTTTTGACTGAATTGCTCATATTTAACCCCTCTTAAGAATTCTTCACACAAATGCATTAAGTTTTTTTTTCTTTTGTAATGTAGTTTTTATTGATAATGGTCATCATTTGTTTGTCATTAAAGTGAAAATATATTTGTTCTGTTATTCATTAGAAATTACAGTAAATCTACATTTCAATAGAATGGACAGTTCCTTTGAAGAAATAGTTCTTAATTTTAGATATTCATATTCAGTACTGCCCTTACAAACATTAATTATGGAACCTACTTCTGACAAAAAGGTTGACGAAATGATTCAGTCTGCATTTTATGAAAGTGTCAGAATTTTTACTGCTTATAAAATCATTTCCCCTATTTGCCTAGTTAACCCCTGCTCCTTTTGAACTATGTCCTCCCTCCCTTTTTTTGGCTGTAGGATTTGAGAAGGTTAAAAACCAATAAAGGACACCATCTGCCATTGTATTAGAATAACTCTATATTTTTTAAAAGCAGTTTTTTTTCCTCCCTACGTTAGAAAAGGGTTTATAACGGGTTTGGCTGAGGAATTCTGGGAGTTGAGGTCTACAAGTCATAAAAGGGCCAAGTTTGAAGACCCCTGGTTTATAAGATTACTGTTTATAAGATTACTACTATCTAGCCTATAAACCTGTTGTGATTCAGGGTCAGCCTGTGGGTTCGGCAGTTGGGTCGGACGACTCAGAGGAGGAGGAGGGGGGTGTTGAAGACCTTGCTGAGGGGGTTGAAGATCTTGCTGATGAGAGCCCTCAGCCAGGCCCCTCCCACTTGGTCACCACGGAGACCCAGCTGTGTGAGTCTGACAGCGTGGATGAAGATGACCCACAGCTGGCCCTGTTCAAGGACGCCAGACGCAGGAGGCAGTCAATTAGGAGTAAACAGAGGAAGGCAATGTGGCTTCTCGGAAGGAGGCAGAGAGAAGCCACGCCCTGAACTCTATATAAGGGGAATGTGTGGGGAGGGCTGGTTTGCTGAAGGCAACCGCTTGGATAGTTCGTGTTTCTTAAAGCTTCTGTTTCTTGGTTCGTGTCTTGTTTGTTTTTGTAGCTATAAATTTGGCAGGCGTAATTCCAGCCTCTTGCCGTTTGTAAAGGGGTTGTCCCTGCCTTTTCTGCAGGGCCGGTAGCAGGCTGGTACAGAACAAAACCTAAGATTCTTCATTAAGTTTCGGAGCTATAGAAAAGCAATTATAATCCCCCAAAAGATGAAAATGAGAAATTAATTTCCTCAGTGCTTTACAACTTGAGGACATTACTACTGGAACTAGTATGTTAAAGAATAGCTCTCTTTCAGATTATTGGCCCCAATTCTTCCTATTCACTCAATCTGTTTTTGAAAACTGATGGAACCTCATAGTTGATGCTTTAGAAGTGTTGCAATGGAAGTTTCTTTCAGGAAACAGAAATGTTACACAGCCACCTTTGCATTATTCAACCACCAGATTTCTATTTTATAGAAGACTGCAAAGCAAGTTTCATTTGAATTTTTAAGAACATTTTCTCAAAAACCGATGGTGAATTATATCTGGAATCTCATTGTTAGAAAATGTACTGTACATGAGAGTTGGTCAAGGAGGGGGTACGTAGCTTGTATCTTTTTTCTAGTTCCATACCTACCTTGACAAAAAAAAGTTGGCATTTTAAATGTCTAGCAAATTTAAGTGGTTTGCATATCCCTCAGAATATTTCTGGGCACATGGCTACATTTTTTGCAAACTTAGCTTTTTCCTTTTTACAAATAAATAGCAGAATTAAAAACGGTGAAAAACAATTTGGTAGCTAGAAAACTGCATGTAAAAGTTCTCATTTGAATTTGCAGAACAATTGAAATTGTAAAAGTTCTTCATAACATTCGAGAAATACGGTATTTTAGGAAAAGTATTTGTCTTTTTCATAACTGATAACAAAATTACACAAGTGAGCTAGTAAGATTGTTTTAGCTTCTCTGTAAAGGCAGAGGCTCCTAATTTGTAAACTTCAGAATATAATTGCAGATAATTGGTTGTAATAGTTTGCCAAAACAAATCAAGCAATGACTTACTGTTAGTCCTTGCATTTTATTTTTTTTCAAACATAAATGAAGTTTTTAATACGTTTCTTTTTTAACATGTGTTCAGAAGTATCACGGTGGTTTTTGTCCCAGATTTACAGGAAAACAAGTCTGATATTGTAGAAACAAGTTAACTTTTTAAACTTTTTTAGTATTTTTCCTTGATGGAACAAATGTAAATGCTAAACAAAATGTATTAGTCTTTCAGTTCAGTGAGTTTTCGTCGTAGCTTTTTCATATCTTGCTTGAATTTCTCTTCTTCAAGTTTCAGCTTTGTTGTCTGTATATGTTTGAGTGCATCAAGAGAATCATGGATAGATTGAAATCCTGGCAAATAAGGCATCTTTTAGTAAAGTTGACAAAATTATCATTAATATCAAATTTTCTGTTTATACAGCATTCCAAAATAATTTTTAACTTGCTTCTTAGGTTAAGGTCATCATTTGATCTATAATTTAATGTGATTGAAATATTTTATGAATATTTTTTTTTCAATTAAGCAAATGTGACCAGCTTTAAGATGAATTAATCAGACTGATTAAAAGTATATATATTTTTTCTGGTAAGACTTGAAATTAAAATAGACCTGAATTGACAATTTTTCTATCTAAAAGAATAATTGGTTATTTCTGCTGAAAGCTGATTTTTCCCCTTTATGACAGAAAGGTTTATAAATTGAACCACAGCAGGGAGACTTTTGGTTTTCCTGCTTATGTCATGATTTGGTAATCTGGAGAATGACAAAGTTGTGTGGCTATATAACACAAATGCAAATGCACAAATGCAAGTAAATTTGAAAAAAAAACCCTCACCTGATCTGTATTCATTTTGCATTCCTTCCAGTTCATTCCACATCAGCTTTTCAAATCTGGTAATCTTTGCATGTAGTTTATTTTGATCATTTTTCACCTGACTGAGTTCCACATCAAATTGCAATGTTTTTTCTGTGTTTTCTATTTTTTTGGAGAGATAGTATAACCCATCTTCTAATTTTTTTTCCACTATTTCCTTTTAAAAGAGGTATTGTGAAAAATGAATAGAATTACACTACTAAAAATATATTTATTCATTCAGTATAAAGGAATGAAATTAACCCTGCTTCTCTGTTAATTTTTTTCTGTCCCACTCCTGCCCAGGCCCCCATAGGCACCCTTGATGCAAACAATGTAGAGCTGGCCACGCCCACCCAGTAGGCCATATGCACTCTAGCCACGCCCACCCAGTAGGCCACGCCCACCCTGGCGATACCCACCCGGCCCCCTGAGGGCAACCACAATGCTGATGCAGCCCTCAATGAAATTGAGTTTGACACCCCTGAGCTACTGTACATCATTGGTTTCCTAATTTCTTTAGTTAAAACCTAGTCAATTATGGCTTAAATTGATGCCTTGGTGGAGGCTTGGGAGAGGGCTGCCACTGAGGCACTTGACCGGGTTGTACCCTTGCAACCCCTGATCTGGCGTAGATCCTGATGGGCTCCATGGTTTTCTGTGGAGCTACGGGAGATTAAACGTCAAAGACGGAGTCTGGAGAGCTGTTGGAGATCCAGCCGGTCTGAATCTGACCGATTGCGAATAAGATCTTTTACTAGGTCTTATCTCGCGGCGATGAGGACGGCGAAGTCTAATTACTTCGCCGCCCTCATCGCGTCCTCAGATAATCGCCCGGCCGCCCTGTTTAGGGTAACTCGTTCCCTCCTTTCTCAGGAGGTGAGGGAGGAGCCCTTGCAGGGGCGGGCCAAGGAGTTTAGCCAGTATCTGGCGGACAAAATCACTCAGATTCGGACCGGTTTGGACTCTGACTGGGCAGAGTCTGACGGGGAGGAATCGAGCGGTCTTGAGAGTATTATCTGGACTGAGTTTGATCCTGTGACTCCCGAGGAGGTGGACAGGATTATGGGGAGGCTGAGCTCTACCACCTGTTTATTGGACCCGTGCCCTTCCTGGCTGGTTTATTCAGCTCGGGAGGAGACATGAGGCTGGTTCCAGGCAGTGATATCTGCTTCTTTGAGCGAGGGTGTCTTTCCCGCCGCCTTGAAGGAAGCGGTGGTGAGACCCCTTCTCAAGAAGCCTGCCCTGGATCCAGCTATTTTGAATAACTATAGTCCAGTCTCCAATCTTCGCTTTTTAGCAAAGGTTGTTGAGAGTGTGGTGGCGCATCAGCTTCCTCTGTTCCTGGAGGAAACTGATTATCTTGACCCGTACCAATCAGGTTTCACGCCCGGATACAGCACGGAGACGGCATTGGTCGCATTGATGAATGATCTCTGGCGGGCTCGGGACAGGGGTTGTTCCTCTGTCCTAGTCCTATTAGATCTCTCAGCGGCTTTTGATACCATCGACCATGGTATCCTGCTGCGACGTCTCAGGGGGTTGGGAGTGGGAGGCACTGTTTTGCAGTGGTTCTCCTCCTACCTCTTGGGACATTCGCAGTTGGTGTTGACGGGAGGGCAGAGGTCCGCCCTGAGGTCTCTCGTTTGTGGAGTTCCTCAGGGGTCGGTCCTCTCTCCCCTCCTGTTCAATATCTATATGAAGCCGCTGGGTGAGATCATTCGTGGTTTTGGGGTGGGGTATCATCAGTACGCCGATGATACCCAACTTTTTCTTTCCACCCCAAACCAACTCAGTGATGCCCTCGACGTGATGTCCTGTTGCCTGGAGGCGGTTCGGGTTTGGATGGGGAGAAACAGGCTCAGACTCAATCCTGCCAAGACTGAGTAGCTGTGCGTACAGGCATCTCGAGTGAACCATTCTATTCCATCTTTAATGATGGGGGGTGAGGTGTTACCCCCCGTCGATAGGGCTCGCAACTTGGGTGTCCTGGATTCGCGGCTCAGCCTTGAAGATCATATAGGAGCCGTGACCAGGGGGGCTTTTGCCCAGGTTCGCCTGGTGCGCCAGTTGCGGCCCTATCTGGACCGAGATGCCTTGCGCACAGTCACTCATGCGCTCGTGACCTCCCGGTTAGACTACTGCAATGCTCTCTACATGGGGCTGCCCTTGAGGACCACTCAGAGGCTTCAACTGGTGCAGAATGCAGCCGCACGAGTTGTGATGGGGGCTTCCCGATACTCCCATATAACACCTCTGCTCCGTGAGCTGCATTGGCTTCCGGTTGCCCTCCGGGTGAGATTTAAGGTGCTGGTGATGACCTATAAAGCCCTAAATGGCTTGGGTCCGGGATATCTGAGGGAACACCTGCTGCCGGCATCAAGTTCCCTTTGTCCTGTGCGCTCCCACAGGGAGGGCCTTCTCAGGGTGCCGCCGGCAAAGGATTGCCGGTGGGCAACACCCAGCGGGAGGGCCTTCTCTGTGGGTGCACCTGCCCTCTGGAACCAGTTACCCGTAGAGCTTAGGACTGCCCCTGATTTTCGTTCGTTCCGCCGGGACCTGAAGACCTGGCTCTTTGAGCTTTCCGGCCAGGACTGAGGATTTTTTAATTTTTTTAACTTATTGTAATTGGGTTTTTAATCAGAGATATAGGGGTTTTAGATTTTAATCAAAGAAAATTTAATCTTAAATTTAAAATTTAATTGCTATTAATTTTTGTATTGTAATGTTGTTTTAATTGCCTTGTGAACCGCCCTGGGTCCTACGGGAGAAGGGCGGTATATAAGTTTAATAAATATAATATAATATATAAATTCAGATAGGTTGGTCTCTGCAATTTATATTGTTTAAAATTATGGATCAGTTTTTGGCAATCTAGTTTGTGGCTCTATCTGGATCAACATCAGTTCTGCTTGTCTACTCCAGCAATTCTCCATGCTATGTTTTGAACAAAAACACTATATTTTTAAGAGAGTGTTTATTTTGACTATGAGATTGCTTTTCTCTTCTCATACTTTTTTCTTGTCATCTTTTTATTTTAAATGGTATGCTTGCAAGTAATTCCAATATTTATAATTTGTTTGGGAAATCTTGTTGACTGACAGTGGGAAATAAACCCCTCTCTGAGGAAATGGATGGTTAAATACGAAATATAAATAAATAGTTTTTAATACTTTTAAGAAAAGCAATTGCATATTCTACTTTATAAATGAACTTCTATTATCAAATGTTTTTATTCCATTTTTGTTATTAGGTTCTTCATTAAGATTTTAAGTTACTAAGCAGATACAAACATAATAAAGGTTAATGAAAAGAAACATCCCAAGGTAGAATCTGAAGATTTAAAACTGGAAGGCAGAGCCATTTCTAACTGATGAGAAGCCTACAGTGATTTTGTTTCAAAAAATCAAAGCACTTAGTAAGCATTGACTTAAAGCTTCAATAGTTTTAATCTATAAAATACAACAGTTAAAACTTGCTGCATGATGCAATAATTTAGGGTTAGCAATCACACAGTATGTCTTTTAGATTATTTTATAAAACGACTAAATTGTCTACTTTTGAAACTGAACTGTTCCAGTTTATCACACCTCTCGCAAAAACAAATTTGAAGAAAGTTGTGTTCAGATACAGTGTCCTGATCCTGGATCAGCTACTTTCTGAAGCTAAACACTCGTACTTGCATGAAGCCAGCATCCTCCTCCTTGCCAAAAACTCAAGCTGTAATTCAAGATTGCCGTTTGAAAAAGGAGCACTCTGCCATCTGTTAAGAGACTTATTTAAGATGGCATATTTTATTGCCTGGGATTGAAAGAACATCCATAATGTAGCAACTTAAAATCCATACTGACTGTCCCAAGTCCCCAAAGTAACCTTAATATATTACCTTTCTCTAGCAATATATTGAACATAAAATGCAAACATGAATGGCCTTTCAACGTCTGGTAATAAAATCTGATTGGCTCTTATACTCCCTTCAGGTGTTCCTGACTTCTGTACTTCTGTTGTAGTTTTTTTCCTCACCAACTTCTCCCCCCACCCCAAATTCTCTGCTGCCTCATTTCCATCACTCAGAGAGCCAGTATTACTCATGTGAGATCACTGAAGATGTCAACCAGATCAAAACATTTATCTGTTTAAAATCTGCCCTTTTATAAAAGCCGCTTTTTGAGAAAGCGTGTTATGCTTGTATTCTTTGCATGAATTACAGCTGTACTTACCAATCTGTCCTTGATTGTAGCAAACAGCTGGTTTGTGAGATGGATTTGCTCTTGTTCAGATCTACTCAACTGACTTTCGATCCACTTCCGTTGGTTTTGAATTTGATCTTTAAAATCATTTAAAATACTATTTATCCTAATATTTAAAGAGAAATTCTTTTTAATTTTCATGAAAATTAAGCATGAAACATGCCTTTTTAAAAAATTCTTCTATACCATGATCTCACTACAAAAGCAATATGAAGTCACTGGCTTTCTGTGTTAATTTTTTTCTTAGTTCAGTCTTAACCAAATTCATGTGAGTAAAACTTCAATCAAACAACTTCGATAAACCTATTTTGATTTCATGTCATGAATCAGATTTATTCCATATGCTATTGAGTTTTGCCAATTTTGGTAGTTAATGGTTCTCTCAAGTGGCAGCATTGGTATAGTTTTGGTTTCAAGGCTATAAATACTTCGATAATGTTTGAATAAATGTATTTTCCCAACAAGAGAGATCTTTAAAATGCTATTTGAAAGTGATCAAAGGCTTCTATATTTTTAAGCATTGTAAGTCAGCTTCTGATCACAGCTTTTATATTGGCAGATCTAGAGTTTTTGCAAGTATAGGAAAGAAGGTAAATATGAGTATCAACTGTCTGTGTGTGCAGTGCATGTGCCTGCAACTGAATGAAGTGAAGAAACGAACACTTCTCCAAACATTTTTGAGTTGTCTTCTCATCCTGTTTTTAAAAAACATACTGATTTTACAATTAAATATAAATAGATCTTCATCTCACATCTGAATTAGTATTTCACATCTGATTTTTTTCTCATAGAACGCTCAGAACGGAGTTCTGGCACCTTTTTTGGATGGAACCTTGTAGGGTAGGCAAGGCAGGTTGTATGACATGTGTGAGTTCCGGCACCTTTTTCTTTTACAAAAAAAGCACTGTTCAAACCTATTGGCTGCCACCTAGGGGCCAGGGTATAAATTGCTGCATCTGTAGTCTAGCTCTCTAGTTCAGATCCTGCAAGAAATAAACCATGCTCTTTGCTGAACTCACTCGCCTCATCTTTCTTCCTGCACAACGACCCCAGTACACAACAGAAACTACCCAATTCACTCACCAAAATAACTGTTTACAAAAACAAATTTATATTGGTTCTTATGATTTTTCTGCCTTTTTTCTACTTCCATTATAGTTATTTTTGCATTGAATAAGAAAAGTTTTGTTCTTACAGCTATCAGTGAAAGCAAATGAAAGCACTGTGCACTTTCAGTTAAAGCACTGAGTTAGCTTTGTTTAAAAATATGTATGTGATTTAATAAACATTTATCCTTGTTGGCCTGTCAGGATTCTTAAAGGCAAGTAAATTAATTTGGTGATGTTCTGTTGTGCCAATACCATTGTACCATAACTTAGCACATTAACATAATTGAAAAGCTTTGTTCTCTTACTTGAAGTCCAAGAGCTGCAATTCATGATGTTGATCACCCTGCACTGCCTTTAAATTTGAAGTTTGCTCTGAGCTTGAAGTCTCTATCTTGCCTAAAATATGCATTACCTAATAGGAACAAGAAAAAACAGTAAGAGCTAAAATCCCAGTATTTACATTGAATACACATAATGATTGCAGTGACTAAGGGAAAAGTCAAAATTTCAGATAGACTTATTCTTATAAGCTTTGCTCAGAATTAATTTTGCTGCATAGTGAAAGATTCCCACCAACTATTCTAAAATAATTATTAGTATCCAGTGTTTGTTGGATGTTTTTATAGAGACTTTGTACAGAAATGATCAGATTATATATAGGTTTCCTTAATATTCTATATTTCCAGGAAGAGCTATGTTTTGTGCTAATCCATTTGAAACAGTCAGCATGTATGAATCTTTTTCCTGTTAAGATTCTAATTGTTCTACTTCTGTCATATTTCTGCATGAAAGGCTTGCCTTTGTTTTTACATTGTGACTGCTTTGGATAACAACTATTGGCATTTATGACAATGATGAAAATGGAACTTTTCAACCAATCTTTCAAAGGTTTGTAAAGCAAAGAAAAGCTGAAGTAGGATTGTAAGCAGAGTTTTGGTTTCATTTGGTGACTGCTTCACTTAACAGCTGTGTCACAGGTTCCAATTGTGGTTGCTAAATGAGGACTACTTGGACCAGTAACCCATGTCATATGGAAATGACAAGCATTTCTTCTATTTTTTTCAACAGTTGCAGAAGAAGCTTTCTTGCTAAGAATTATTGGCAAGTTCAAAAGAGCTTAATTTTACATTTTCTATCTGCTTACCTTTAGTCAGGAAGCATGAACCTTCTGTACAAGATTTTGGAAATTCATAAGTTGTGAACAGTGATAAGGACACCACATAAATATTTCCTTACAAGGGGAACAAAGCCTATTCTATAATAGAGAGCTGGAGAACTTTTGATCTGTGGGTTGGAGTGAGTGTATGAGGGAAGCCTCTGCAAAAGTCCCACCTAAGACTTTGCCACTTCCTTAAAACTCTCATGCTCCTGATCAAGAAGAGCTCAATGCACATATAAAATCAGATAATTTTGAAGCTTATAGCTGTCCCACCTAGGATGACCATTCACTTCAAGAAAGGTAGTAGACACTGACAGCTGTCCAGGAATTAAATTAACAAAGTAAAAAAATAATCTTCCCTTAATTAGGAATACAGAAATGGTAATATTGTGAAAAATGATTAATTAGTCTGAGAGTATAACCACATAAAAATTTAAGAGTATCAATAACCTTGGGATTTCAATGGAAGAATAATATTAAATTTATTTTGAATATTATATAGTGCAGAATGTTGGTATATTACCCAGTTTTGATTGCTAAAATAGATCATTAATTTTCAAAAATTTCCTGGAAATATGAGCAGATCAGATCATTTTTTCATATTCAGCAGCAATGCAGGTAACTTCAACAATTGTGGAAAATGATTCACACCAGTATGAAACAAATCTTAAAAATCGAATTCCTATTTCAATCTACAATACTACTATTAAACTTCACTAATGTTGCACTGAGCGACTGATCAGGGTTCTGGCCTCAACTCTTAGAGCCCCGTAACAGGGGTGAGAATTTAGAGGGACCCTCGCAAGGGTGAACACCTTGAATATGGAAGGATTTTGCCCTTTGCCACCGACCCAGTGTGCCGGACGTTCCAACGGTCACACTTGGGAACTGCGATGGCGCAGGAACACGATCCTAGGACAAACTGAGGCACCAACACAAGTTTGTTCAAGGTGAGAGAGCACAGAGTGCCCGGGGTGGATGGTGTTGCCCCCCCGAACAGCTTTGCACAGCACTCTATTTATTGGGCAGTTTCATCAGGGCGGGGGGAAGTATACACATGAGGAATTAACATATGGAAGGTCATAGAACATAGCTCATTGCATACAACTGCTAATGAAGAGAGCAAAAGTCATCACAGGAAACAATAAAGCATAGCTTATCATATACAAATGCTAACAGAGAAGACAAGAGTTATCACAGGAAGGCATAACTTGAAAGGCAGGGCAAAGGTCATTACAGGAAACAATAAAGCATAGCTTATCGTATACAAATGCTAACAGAAAAGACAAGTCTTGTTATATACAATTATAAATGAAGGATCACCAGAGGCAGGAATGTGATTGTAAATGGAGAAGAAAGAGTTTTATCACCAGAGGCAGGAATGTATAACCTTGTATATAATTATAAATGGAGCAGGCAGAGGTTTATCACAGGAATGCAGAACTTTGTAACTTTTAATATAGGAATCAAAAAGGTCTTTTGGGATATAGGAATCAAAAAGGTCTTTTCGGAGTCTGGGATAACTACACACTAAATCACATATCTCCTCAGAGTATATAGAATTGGCCTATAAATAATAATTGCTAAAAGGATATTATCTGCTTTTTACTGAAAATTGTCAAATCCCATTAATGGAAGAATAGCTAACCAAGCATGAGAATATGTCTCACTGTCTCTAGAATAACTTCCTATCTTTAAAGCAAACTGGAAACTATTTGTAGATTATAATCTAAAACATGGATTTGTACCACATACAACATGTGGATTTATCTGTGCATAGAATCTGTATTTTTATGAAATACATAAATCAAAATAACTATTTTGTAATATGAACTGAGCTTAGTACAGTATGCTGTTTAATTTGAAGATTTACACTGTGTTGACCATAGCCTTTGTTACTAATTTTTAGCTTAAATTCAGCAGTGATTATTAGTCCATTAACATGATTATTCAAATATAATTATATTTTAGAAAACTATGTGACAATTTAAAATTCATCTTTACATATTTTCTTCAGTGTTCAAATACCAAAAAAATCCAAATGCATTTTGACCTCAAAAAGTCTTCTTCAGCAAGAACAGATCTAAGAACATAGCTCTATCCAGCATTTAACTCTTTTTTAAAAAAAATACAAAGCTTTCTTGGAATCTTAATTTTGAATGTCTGATGTGTAGAGTCTGCTTGAAGTTACCAGAGGGAAAGCGAAATAAAAAAATTCCTGTTCACAAGCAATTTTGCTTGATACACTTACATTAAAAAAGTCTCAGTAATAAAGCTCAAATATAGACATGTTAAAATTAGAATGTAGGTTTAGAATAGAATAGAGCTGGAAGGGACCTTTGAGGTCTTCTAGTCCAGCCCTCTGCTCAAGCAGGAGAACCTATACCATTTCAGACAAGCGTTCTTCCATTTCATAGAACCATAGGGCTAGAAGGTATCTTGGAGGTCTTCTAGTCTAATCTCCTGCCCCAGGCAAAAATAAGTCCTTATACAATTTTGGACAAATGATTATACAATTATTCTTTTCTTGAAAACCTCCAGCAATGGAATACCCATAACTCAAGCTGTTGCACTGATTAATCATTCTCACTGTCAGAAATTTCCTCCTTATTTCCAGGCTGGATTTCCTTCTGATGAGCTTCCACTCATTGCTTCTTGTCCTGCCCTCAAGTTCTGTGCAGAATAAATTGATCCTCTCTTCCCTGTGACCACAATTCAAGTATTTTCCCTAAGCCTTCTTTTTGTTAGACTAAAATACTTAGTTCCCTTAATCATTGATTTAGCCTCCAGACCCCTTATCGTCTTTGTTACTCTTCTCTGCACTAGGGCTTCAGCATCTTTTTTGTATCATGGTGACCAGAACTCGGTTCCAAATATGGCATCACTAATCCAGTATAGAGCAGTACTATTACTTTCTGTATTCTTGCTGCTATCCCTCTGTTGAGGCAGTCTAGGGTTGTGATAGCTTTTTTTTGGCAGCTGCAGCACATTTGTGACTCATACTTAAGTGGTGATTCACCTGGACACCTAGGTACTTCTCACAGGCACTACATTTGAGACGGGTATTGCCTATCCTGTACCCGTGTGTCTGGTTTTTCTTGCCTAAATGCAGGACCTTACTTTTGTCACTGCCAAACTGCATCTTGTTGAATAGGGCCCAATGCTCAAGTCTGTCAAGATCCTTCTGTCAGCCTTGGTGGAGCAGTGGGCTAATGCCTCCTTAAGTAACACCAGCTGCCTGCAATTAGTGCAGGTTCGAGTCCCACCAGGCTCAAGGTTGACTCAGCCTTCCATCCTTCCGAGGTAGGTAAAATGAGGACCCAGATTGTTGGGGGGCAATAAGCTGACTTTGTAAAAATGCTGCTTGGGGGGCCCCTGAAAGCCCTAATAAGCAGGCATATACATAGAATGAAGGCTATTGCTAAGCACATTGATTTGTGCTTCTTAGATTGTAAGCCGCCCTGAGTCTTCGGAGAAGGGCGGGATATAAATGGGATTTAAAAAAAAGTCTGTCAAGATCCTTCTGAATCTTGACTCTATGTTAGCAATTTCCCCCAGCCAATGTCACCCACAAATTTAATGAGTGCCACTTCATCAATCCCCTCATCTAGGTCATTTATGGAAGATGCTGAAGAGCACTGCACCCAAGACAGAACCTTGAAGTATCCCATTGCATACTTCCCTCCATATAGTTGTAGTTCTATTAAGGAACACATACTGAGTCCGGTTGGCCAGCCAACTGAAATCTGTCTGGTGGTAGTACTATCCCACCTTGTTCTGTCTTACCAAGAAGTAGGCTGTGGTCTATTTTATCAAACACTTTGCTGAAATCTAAGTATATTATATTCATAATATTTCCTTAATGCACTAATACAATCACTTTGCTAAAGAAGCAAAGTTTGTTTGGCATTACCTGTTTTTAACAAACATTTAGGGCAATAATGCTTGGGAATCTCAGGATCTTTTCTGTGTTACAAAAGAACTTCTGTATCTTTTTGTGTTTTATAATTGGATTAATAAACTGTCATTAGTCAAAAGTAACGTTCGAAATAATAAGTATTGTGATGACGCAGCATCACTTCTCAATCTCCATATTTCAGCACTACACCACGTTAATTGTACAATTGGCTATTGAAATCATTCTGGATCTTTATTCCATTAACATGAGTCAGCAATTTTAAATCAAATGGAGAAGTTGAATTATTTCTAACATACAGTACAGATTAACAGATTCCTTCAGAGCCACTCACCTTCATCTCAACATTATTCACACAATTGTCCAAGGAAGACTGAACAGCATGAATGTCTTTCTCTAGTTTTGAAATCTCATGCCTGCTGATATTGATATCTCCAGAGAGTTTGGCAATGCTAGCATCGCATCTAGAAAGTTGATAACAAAAAAAGAGGGTAGTTTCTGTACCTCCTCTATATCATAAAGTCCCACTTCTGTTAATCATTCAGAAGTGTATCTCCAACAAGCAATTTTCTTCCCTAATGAAGAATTATATATTTTATACTTTTTCTTCCTCTTCTCTTTTCTCTATCTTTTTCAGCATCAAAGAGCCTTGGTGGAGCAGTGGGCTGATGCCTCCTTAAGTAACACCAGCTGCCTGCAATTAGTGCAGGTTCGCATCCCACCAGGCTCAAGGTTGACTCAGCCTTCCATCCTTCCGAGGTAGGTAAAATGAGGACCCAGATTGTTGGGGGCAATAAGCTGACTTTGTAATAATGCCGCTTGGGGTGTGTGTGAAAGCCCTAATAAGCAGGCATATACATAGAATGAAGGCTACTGCTAAGCTTGTAAGCCGCCCTGAGTCTTCGGAGAAGGGCGGAATATAAATGGAATTAAAATAAAAAAGTCTTTTTCCAGAAAGCCTGGTCTTTGCATCAGGTGTCCAAAGTTGGATAATTTGAGCTTGGTCATTTGTCCCTTAGGTGAGAAGTCTGGTTGATTTGTTCAAAGATCCATAGTTTTGGTTTCTTCGCTGACCACAACATTCTGTCTTCTCCAATACCAATGTTCAAAAACATCAATATACTTCTTATCCTACTGTATAGAGTCTAACTTCCATTTCCATAGTGTGTCACAGAGAACCATGGTTTGTACAATTCTGATCTTTGTAGGTATTAGACACATCAGGGTGCTTGAATATCTTTATGCCTGCTCTATACACACATACACACAGACACATTTTTTTCTTTTAAAGAAGTCAGAACAACTATCCTACCAATTTAAGATGACATACTCTTCCAAACATCTGTCAAGTAGATTTTGGTTGGCAAAAGCTTCTAACACCAAAACATTATTTCAGATTTGTCTGACCTTTTACAGATCTGACATAAGCTATTATGTGAAATCCCTAGAATATTTCATAGAAGAATTTTAATTTTCCTCTTTTGCAAGGGGAGAAATATGTGTCATATGTTAACTCTTAGATTACCTTGCTAGGCCCCAAACATGGGGCAAGTATATATATATATAAACATAAGAGAGATTATATGCCCTTGTGCCACAATACTTGAGTAAAGTGTCCCTATTCTGAAATAGTTCATTTGCTGCCAAAGGAGAAGACAGTTTCAAATACATATAAAAGTATACATAGTGACATTCATTTTGTTTTATTTTAATTTTATTTTTTATTTCATTTAAAGGCCACCCAACACCAGAGCAACTCTAGACACCTTTCATTTTATAAGGGTAGGAAAAAAAATAAAAAAATCTAATTTATTTTACTGGTGATTTTTTTAATATTGGAAACTAGGCCAGCTCAGTCTTTCTGTAGTTGAACTCTGTAAGTACTTGATACACAAAAAGTGCTTACATGGTTGTATAAATCATTTCAATGTCCTCTAGCTTAGCCCAAGAGTAATTATTTATACTTGGTTTCATTAAAATATATTGTAGGTTGCATAAAAACAAGTACTAGTGTTATGATAGGAGTTTGTGCTCATCTTAGAGATTTGTGTTCCAGCTCTTGGTTCCTCTAAAACAAACAAACTAACTAATAAATATCAGGAATTGTCACTGTCACATGAAATTATACATAAAGATATAAAATCATTGTATGTTCTATCAATCACTGTCAAACTACTTCATTCTGCTATAGTCAGGGCTGTCCATAGAAATAGTTTAAAAAAAGTCTAGATGGTGGTCACTTCAGTGCAAACAACTTCTGCCTGTTTTTATGCAGCCTCAGCCTGCAAACACTACTGGCTGTGTTAAGTATGTTTAATTCTGACAGTGTGCTTCTAAGTCCACTGGTTTGATTTATATGCCAGTTTCAATAGTAATTTTACTTGCTTAATGATCACAATCGGCATTAGCTACTTAGTGATAAACAATCACATGACCATGATGGCCTTACAACCTTCAAACATTCCCTTCAATCATTAAGCAAAGTGATGCAGTCGCTAAGTGAAAAATCAAGAAGGGCTCAACTTATTTCCCAAAGCATCAGAAGGCAAGTCAAGAAGCAATGGATGAAAACTGATCAAGCAGAGAAGCAACCTAGCACTAAGGAGAAATTTCCTGACAGTTAGAACAATTAATTAGTGGAACAACCTGCCTCCAGAACCTGTGAATGCTCCAACACTGGACGTTTTTGTTGTGTATTCACACATTAACGTTATGTTACCAAGTTCCAGTTATGAGGTAAACCTTCGGCAGCTTTTGACAGCTGTCAAAAGCTGCCGGAATGCTACTGCGCAAGCGCAACCGCTTGACAGCTCTCGGCTGTCAAGAACCACCGGTTACTGCGCAGCCGCGAGCTAGGTTGACAGCTCCGGGCTGTCAAAGCTCCCCTTCGCCGATTGGCCCGCTTGAACAAGCGGGAAACCGGCACAGCCCTGATTGGTCGCCGACCGACCAGCTGGAGTATAAATAGAAGCACTGTAAGTCTGTTCTTTGCCCGGTTCTAAAATAAAAGGTTTTTCTTTAGCCAGCTGTCTCGCCTGCTTTTTCAAGCTGACAGAGCAGTTTTTAAGAGGAGACTGGACAGCCATTTGTCTGAAATGGTATAAGGTTTCCTGCTTGAGCAGGTGGGTTGAACTAGATGACCTCCAAGATCCTTTCCAACTCTTGTTATTCTGCTATAATTTTACTTCCACTTTCTGTATTAACTCTGCTTGTTGCAAGCCAGTTGCAAAGCACACAAATGGTGATCACAAAACTACAGGACATTGTGTCATAAATGTGAGAATTGGTTGCAAAGTTACTTTTTTAGCAGCATAGCAACTTCAAATGGTTGCTTCACAAGGCAATGGGTAAGTGAAGACCACCTGTACTTTAGTGGCTGCAGAGACAGCCAGACAATACTTTAATTTCTTTCAAAGATATAAATAAGAGAAAAAACCTTCAAAGTCAAGGACAATTTTTTTTTAATTCTCTGTCTCAACTTTAGGTGCAATATTGTCTTTAAGCAAATCCTAAAGAAAACATTGTTTATTTTCTCCTCAAAACTGTAATGTGCAGGAAGGAGAAGCATATGGGCCTTTGCTTACTAAGATTAAAACATGGTTTATCGAGCTGTAAGAAGGTAGCTCCCACCAACTTACCTGGCCACTCTTCCACGTAGGTCCCCAACTCCCTGCAAGTGTTTATGGTCCAGACTTTGCACAGCAAAATTAGTTCCTGATGTTACTTCATCTCTGGCTTTTATTTGTCTCTCCAGCTCCTGGAATTTTATAAGCATTGTGAACAAGTTATATTACATCAGCTGGGAGAGCAAATAACTTAAAACAGCTGGGACACTTAATTCTGGAACAATTCAGAAGTACATTACAAAATAGATTGCCATTTGTTCTGTTGCCTTACAGCAATAAGATTGGTAGTACCTTTGGAACTTCTTAGAATGTGCAAAAGTATATCACACTTACATATATAGACTGTAAAACCTCAATTTTACAAATGAAAAGGAAGAAAGGATTATCCTTTACACCTAAATATCTTAAACTGTGCAACTCTTTTATGCATGGGTTTTATGCTTGCATAACATGATTTTCTTCTTGTTTCCATTCAATCATATCCAATTGCCTGAACAAGTCCCTGCAGTTTTCTTGGCAAGGTTACCCCCTCCTCAAGTGGTTTGCTTTTGCTGTTGCTGGTGGGACTAGAACTAGCAATTGTCTGGTTACTTGTCTGATGCATTAATCACTACACCAAACTGTTTATATATCCATAAAAGGGCAAACGGATATCTTTAATTGCACATGAAATTCATTAAACCAAGATCAAATAAACAGGGCGTATATATTGCTTTCAATATTCATTTTCAGTATAAAAATATTAAGAATGTAAAAAGGGGAAAATATTTAAAGATCATGCAAAAACATTTTTAAATGACACAGACACTAGAACTGGTCGCTTAACTACTATAGCAAACTGTCTGGCTGGAGTGTTATGCTATATCAAAGTAAGCAAAACATGAATGTTTAAAGCAACTTACCGCATATAATGACTCATGTACTCTTCCCCCTTTTTTATATCCATGAGGACAAAACCCATCTACTTCTCATGTTAAATGAACTACATTAGTATTTGAATTGAAATAAATGTAGTCATTTTAATTAGCAAACCACAAAAAAATAAAATAAAATCATGGCTCAAGTCCTGCCTTGTTCTTAAAAGCTTTAATTTGAAAGAAATCAAAGTCAGGAACTGTGATTTGTTTAAAAGTAAAGAGAGGTGTCTGACCTCTGTAGCCAGGAAAAAATGGAAAAAAGGCTGGTCATAGCTTATGCAAATAAAATCAACTCAATACACATCCAATGACCCACTAAAGATAAGTTCATATATTGTGCTGTTTGGATTGTATGGTTTTAGTATAATACAGTAAGTTAACCCAGCTATTGTGTTAATAAAATACATTTTATTGCATGATTTGGATCCAGACAACACAATTATTCTAGTCTTGCCTGGAGATTTTAAAATTACAGAATGACAAATGACCCATTATTTAATAGAGTGGATGTATGCAGGAATCAAGACCTCTTTAAAAATCATTGGTTACAGCCAGGTTTCGGAAAATATATGATTTTGTCCAAGGACAACATTCTGTTACTGACACTATCACTCCTGGCCCACATCAGGGGCTACAAACTGACCACAGTGCAAATATACAAAAAACCCCAAAAAACATTATTGCCATGTTTTCTCTAATTTATTTCAAGTGCTTATTTATTATTTCATGAATATACGGTAATTGAATTTACTAGTGTTAGGTATTGTTTTTAAAAGTTTTTAATTAATTTTCTTCCATAATCTCAAATATTCTAATACAAAAGTATGCTTATTCTACCAACAGTATTTTTATTTATATATGTGAAATGTTGATTGATTTGTCATGCTGTTTTCACAGTAGAAAAATTCATTATTTTAAAGGCATTTTCCAACATGCTGGGTACTATTAATGAAACCATTAGCAAAACACTTAGGAGATGTTGTTAACTTATCTTTTTCCTGATGACCTCTTCTATAAGGACCAAGTTATTCATGGTTATTATGGCAGACTCACATGCAAAGGAAGCCAATTAAAATTATCTCACTGTCTGGAAATATTTCATTATGGGTTTTTTCCCCAAAAAAGCTCTAGCATGTATGTTTTGTATGGGGAATCTCTTCATCTATGGACATTAACCAAGCCATTTATGCCAACACAATAATTTCAGTAGGGCAAAATTTCCCTTCCTCCATTTCCATGCCCTGAGATGAAAAAGTAGGACAGGATAGCAAACCAGGATCTTAGGGCAACTGTGTCTGTAGAATACCAATAGTGGAGGATGGTAGAGAAGAGCAAGCTTGGCACTTGAAGTCCTTCTAAAACTATCCATCAAAAGCAACTGCATTTTCATTTCATCTGTCCTGTCTTGATGTATTTCAGAAAATAAATGTGGAAGAAGAGATGGGAAAGCATTTCAAATATCCAGTAAACATGTTATGCAGTATATTAAGCATTATATTAGGCATGTTAGGCAGCATATGAGGCAGTATAATATTCAGTGAACATGTTAGGCAGTACAATGAAAATGTCATCTAGAAACTATTTTATCCTACATTATGAGGTAATAGAATTCTGCACTTTTAAAATTTGAAACTGAAGTGTATTTGTAAGTGTCTGTATTTACATGCATATGGGGAAGGGATTCTGAGTTTTCATAATCTGTGAGGTTGGGGGACATTTATTGCTATGTTTCAACTGTACCAGGATTCTTGACATGAGTCATTAAATTAGGATCCTTAAACATTGCTAGAAGGCTATAGTAAAAATGCTGTGGATGTTTAGAATAGAATAACAGAGTTGGAAGGGACCTTGGAGGTCTTCTAGTCCAACCCCCTGCTCAGGCAGTAAACCCTATCCCATTTCAGACAAATAGTTGTCCAATCTCTTCTTAAAAACTTCCACAACTTCTTAAGGCAAGTTGTTCCACTGATTAATTGTTCTAACAGTCAGGAAATTTCTCTTTAGCATTAGGTTGCTTCTCTCTTTGATTAGTTTCCATCAATTGCTTCTTGTCCTGCCTTCAGGTGCTTTGGAGAATAGCTTGACTCCCTCTTCTTTGTGGCAACCCCTGAGATATTGGAAATATTCTAGGAAAACGTAATATGAATTTGACCTCTTTGAAGCTGAACATTGCATAACTTCTGAATGTTTAATAAATTGTTAACTGCCGATACCTCTATATCACGGCTCAGCTTTTTAACAACACTTGTGATTGTCTGGATGTGGTTTTCCAATAGCTGGTGAGCTGCTGCCTCTCCTTGCTGAAAGCTCTTATTTCCCTGAAGGTATGAAACAATGCCATCTTTGATGCGAAAAGCCTGATCCAGAAGCACAGTAGTGGTACGCTCCTGGTTAGATAGCCGGTCTTCCAGGGAACTCACTCTACTTCCAGACACATTAGGAATTGCTGGTAGAAATGGCTGGCTTGGAGTTCTGTCCAAAGGAATCACATGAGAGAAGTAGAAAGAAAGTTAAAAAGATAAATCCTTTATTGCTGCATCCAGCTACAGCAACAAGATAAAATAACAAAGTACCTTTAGGTTGCAATTTCTGCCTATAACTCAGGTGGCATATGGGTAAAGAATGACTCAATACCTGAAAAGTTTTTAGATAGGAGGAGGGGGAGGGGAAGGAGGAGGAGGAGGAGGAAGAGGAAGAAGAGGAAGAGGAAGAGGAAAAAAAGAATTCAACTTTGAAAGAATGACAAACATTGTGTTGTTAAAAAGTAAACACAGAGTTGTTCTTCCTATGTATGTATGTATGTATGTATGTATGTATGTATGTATGTATGTATTTATTTATTTATTTATTTATTTATGGTCCAAGACCAGGGGTGTCAAAGTCAATTTCATTGAGGGCTGCATCAGCATTGTGGTTGCCCTCAGGGGGCCGGGTGGGTATGGTCTGGGTGGGCATGGCCTACTGGGTGGGCATGGCTAGAGTGCGTATGGCCTACTAGGTGGGCATGGCCAGCTCTACATCGTTCACATCAAGGGTGCCTATGGGGGCCTGGGCAGGAGTGGGACAGATCTGAGGGTCTCTGGCAGAAGGAGGGTCTCTGGGCCAGGGCCAAGGCAGTGGGGGCCGTTCCCTCACTGTTTCCAGGATGGCTTTGCGGGCCGCATGAAACCACTTCACGGGCCGGATCTGGCCCCTAGGCCTTGTGTTTGACATGTCTGTCCAAGACCAATCCATAGAAGTTAAAAATATGCCATAAAACCATAAAAATATTTTAGTAGCAATAATTAAAAATGTGAAAATATGAAAATAACTTTCTATTCAGCTTCAGCAGAATTCTAATTCCAGGTTCCAAGATTAGGGGACAAACTTATTTCCAGTCATAGAAGCACAGTGGTTTGTGTGGTTAGGCTCAGTGGTGGGATTCAGCCGGTTCGCACCACTTCAGCAAAACCGGTAGCTAATTTCTTGTTGCCCAGGTCCAGAATGGACTTCCAGAAGCAGCATCCACACAGAGAACCAGTTGTTCACATATTTGAATCCCACCACTGGTTAGGATTGACAAGCAACAAGCTCATGTTTGAGACCCGAGTACTGCCGTGGGACGGGGTCAGCTCCCAGGTCCAACTCCAGCTTCTACTGGGGACATGAAAGGAGCCCCCATCTGGGCTTCTCCGGGCAACAGCGATGTCATTGGCTAATCCTTTCAGCCTGGAAGTGCTTTGTTGCCTCTGACATTAGTGAGATGCGATTTCTAATTATCTGAATTCTTCCATGTACAGCTAATACAAAATTTTCAATTTGTACAATAATGTCTGTACAGGTAGTCCTCGACTTACAACAATTCATTTAGTGACCGTACAAAGTTACAACAGCACTGAAAAAAGTGATTTATGACCATTTTTTACACTTATGACCGTTGCAGCATCCGCAGGGTCTCTTTTGCAACCTTCTGACAAGCAAAGTCAATGGGGAAACCAGATTCACTTAACAGCCATGTTACTAATTTAACAGCTGCAGTAATTCAGTTAACAAAGGTGGCAAGAAAAGCCGTAAAATGGGGCAAAACTCACTTAACAAATTTCTCACTTAGCAACATAAATGTTGGGCACAATTGTGACTGTAAGTTGAGGACTTTTGCCTTGTCTTCTAGAATTAGGCCTAAATGTCCAACAAAGAATTGGCAAATTATTAGGCTATGATTAAATAGCTAGTAAAAATTGTGCCATAATAGCTGGCAATATATTCACCAGAAAAAAGGTAGAGGCAATCGTCCCTTTTGCCTCTGGCAGAATACATATACAGTTTTGTTTCCCTCTGACATTGAAAACTCAATTCATCACTCCCACTATTAAACCTTTTCTTCATAAAGTATGTTCACATTTGGCAAGCGGGTGTGCAGTTGCCTACACAGCAATAATGTTTATGCAGCTGCACACAAAATGTATTTCTTTGGGAAGCTGTGGAAATGTTTTCAAATCACCCTGAGATTTCTTTGGATTAGTTTAGGACAGCCTGATTCTTAGTGCAGTCCATTAGGGTTTACTATATTCTTTTTAATAGTTGATATAACTTCTTCAATGTGCATGTTCTGATTCATGAGCTTTATCCTTCTTTATTTTACAGCAACTTTCATGAGGTTAGTAAATCCCTGTATAAAATGCTGAGATTACAAACGGTCAATTAATTTATAACATTCATTTTAGGCCTCCTAGATTCATATTGATCAAGGCAACTGCTCTATAATCCCTTCACATTTAAATTGCTCAATAACTGCTCTAGACTTATTTTTTGGCACAGAATAAAAGGCAGTTTTAATTGTTGTTTTTTCCCCCCATTGCTTCGGAAATTGAACCAAAACTCTTTAAAACATTTTGCCAGATTTTTTTCAGCCTCATTAAAATAAAAATAGGAGTGAATTCTTTTCTGATATGTCATACTGCAACAACCCTATGAAGATTGAATACAGGTAGTCGGCAACATACAACCATTCATTTAGTGACTGTTCAAAGTTACAACAGCACTGAAAAAGTGATATATGATCACTTTTTACGCTTGCAACCCTTGTAGCATTTCCGTAGCCAAGTGATCAAAATTCTGATGCTTGGCAACTGGCATGCATTTATGATGGTTGCAGTGTCCAGGTGTCATGTGATCACCTTTTGTGACCTTCTGACAAACAAGGCCACAGGTGGGAATGAACATCTCACTACCCTTCAGGTGCTTCTGGATTGAAAGGATTAACCAGGTATAAACTGTTGCCCAGAGGATACCCAATTGTGTTAATAACACACATTCATCAGGGAGGTTCCTTTCAGCTTCCTTAGGTCAACAGAAGACTTTGAAGAATTTAAAAGCAGAGAGTGGACCTATGGAAAGCTACAAAGAACCAAAATTGGGCAAAACTAATGGAGGAGCTGGCACCTGGGTCTGGCAAAAGCTGGGAAGTATAGAAACAATTGGATAGACTGTGCAAGGGGACAACAAGACCCAGAGATACTCTGATCAAATGGGGCTCTCTGGTGGCTTCTGCCCTTTGCGATTATGGTGACATGTAGACAATACCACACATATATACCTGTTCTTTGTATCCCGATCAGTGCCCACTTAAGGACCCCAGAACATATGTGCAACAGAACATAATTAATGTTGCTAGTTTCTGGGCATGATCTGTTTAACTTGTACATACTTTAATCTTGTATTTTATATTTTATATTTTATGTTGTATACCGTAGTATGCCTTATTTTAATTGTGATGCTCCTGACATGAATAAACAAACAAGCAAAGCCAATGGGGAAGCCAGATGCACTTAACCGTGTTATTAACTTAACAACTGCAGTGATTCACTTAACAACTAAGGCAAGAAAGGTCGTAAAATGGGGCAAAACTCATTTACCAACTGTCTTGCTTAGCAATGGAAAATTCGGGCTCAGTTGTGGTTTTAAGATGAGGACTACCTGTATGTATTTGCTTGAATTCTGAGATTGAATCTGTTTCACACATTCTTTTAAAAAGCCCTCTTGATCAGAGCCAATACACCCAATCTTGAGTCTGATAAGCACTCATGATGGAGATGCTGAGGTATTCTTATTAAATCACCAACACCCAAGTGTTTCAAAGCCAATAGCAAAATTTTAATTTATATACTTAGCTGATAGAAACTGTTTGGTGCCTCGAATGAATAGGATTTCTTCCTTTTATATGTATGTACTATATATAGCTATTTATGCATATATTAATGCTTCAGCTCTTTCATATGTAATTAAATCTATACCCTCACCTCTTTCATATATTAATCAGATCATTCCACTAGATCATACCATTTTTGTTCAGCTCCATTGCATTCTTCCCCTTTCTCTTGATTACAGACACCCACAACAGAAATATTTTTTGATGAAGTCATTATTTCATGTTCTTTACCCAATACATTCATCTTACATTTCAAATTACAATCTTTCACATATTGTTGTCATTTTGGTTGTTATCAAATGGGCCTTTGCCACCTGTCATGAATTTGGTCCAGTGGCCCCCAACCTTTTGGGCACCAGGGACTGATTCCATGGAGAGAGGTTTTTCCAAGGACTGGTGGGGGCATGGTTTCATGTGCTGCCTGCATCCTGCAGATGGGGCTTTGCTTGTTTGCACAGCCTGGTTTCTGACATGCTGCGGACCAGTGCTGGTCCACGAACTGGAAGTTGGGAACCCCTGCTTTGGTCAATCAAAACTTTCCCAAAATGCTTTTGGAAAAATGAGAGAATTAGACATCAGTTTAGCAGCTCACGCCATATATAACATCCCCTGCTCAAAGTAAAGAAAGTACTGAGCTGTTCTGGCACAATGTGGACAGCATGCCACATGTACAATGAAAGCTTACTTTTATCCCAAGCATACTCACATTATTTTACACAAGGTAAGATTTATAATCTAAATACTATTTTGCAAACCAATTTGGAAAATAGCCTTTAAAACATATTCCCCTAATAGCTTAGGAGAATAGCGATGAAAGCACAAAAAACCCACAAAGCACTCAGTGGTGGAAGTAAGAAAATGGTAATGAGGAAAATAATAATAATCAGTGGGGAGTAGAATTTAAAACACCACTAAGGCAACAGCAGTGAATAAATCCCTGGCTGCTAGAAATGGAACAACATAGACACTACAGTTTTTAAGGAAAAGAACCATTTCTTTGAGTCATCTCAATAAACTGTCGAGGAGGGAAAAGATAGGTGAATGCATTTAAGTCAGGAGTTCAGCAGGAGACAGTGGAAAAATACACAGAGAGACATATTATATTGTAACCTACATATAGATTGGGAGTCGGAGGAGGACAGAAAGGATAAGTATGTCACACTTTCCTGTTTCTCAAGAATTGGTAGTAGACAGCCTCTACATGTTCATGAAAGGGCATAATGAAAGGCATCAATTCTTCTTGGCTGCGTCATTTCAACATGACTCCTGGCATCCTAAATTCATGGTTCACCTGGAGCTGGGATTCAGATCAATTCAAAGGATGGACATTGTTATTCAGTTCTCTTCTCTGATCTAGATTCAGTTGACCAGGAACTGTGTAGATCATAAGAGGAAATGGACTGGAAGGGATAAGTTCTTGAAATCCCAGCAGTCTCATTGGGCTGTAAGTGCAAGTTCAATTCAATGGACAACTCTAACAGGCCTTTGTACATTTCAAAGTCTCAATAGCTGGGCTCATGTCCAGTACGTTAAGAGGTTTCTTTCTGGAAAAAGGAAAAGCTTCCAAAGTGTTGGACAGGGAGATAATACAGATCTGGATTCCTATTTATTTATTTATTTATTTATTTATTTATTTATTTATTTATTTGATTTATATACCGCCCTTCTCCTGAAGGACTCAGGGCGGTGTACAGGGCACTAAAAATAAGAATACAGGATACAAGATTTAAAGTTAGGTGATTGTGCCCAATGTTGTAGGTTAGTTAAAATAATGTTAAAACCCAAACCCATCAGGCCAGGCCGGCTTGTTCGAATAGATAAGTTTTTAGATCACGCTGGAAGGAGCGAAGGTCGGGGGCCATCCGGAGTTCAGCCGGTAAGCGGTTCCAAAGGATTGGTGCACCCACCGAGAATGCTCTCCCCCTGGGGGTCACCAGCTGACACTCTCTGACCGGTGGTACCCTGAGGAGGCCCTCTCTGTGGGAACGCACAGGACGGAGGGAAGTTGACGCCGGTAGTAGGTGTTCCCGTAGGTAATCCGGACCCATGCCATGTAGGGCTTTGTATGTCATCACCAGCACCTTGAATTTCACCCGGAAGGCAACTGGAAGCCAGTGCAGCTCACGGAGCAGAGGTGTAATATGGGAGGATCGGGAGACCCCCAAAAGAACTCGTGCAGCTGCATTCTGTACCAGCTGAAGCTTCTGAGTGGTTCTCAAGGGCAGCCCCATGTAAAGAGCATTGCAGTAGTCTAGACGAGAGGTCACAAGTGCATGAGTGACTGTACGCAAGGCATCCAGGTCCAGATAGGGTCGCAACTGGCGCACCAGACAAACCTGGGCGAAGGCCCCTCTAGTCACAGCTCCTATATGATCTTCTAAGGAGAGCTGTGAATCTAAGAGGACACCCAAATTGCGAGCCTTATCTACGGGGGGTAATAACTCACCCCCAATATTAAGAGATGGAATAATCTGAATTTCCTGACATGCCGGTATGTACAGCCATTCAGTCTTGTCCGGGTTGAGTTGAAGCCTGTTCCTCCCCATCCCCTCAAATGGCACCTGCTATTGATAGAGATAAGAGCTCGAAATGGGTTTTTTCTTCTCTTTCTAGCTGGAAAAAGGCAAGAGTTTTACATTGAGCCTGGTGGATGCAAATTATTTGGAGGTACCTAAATTGTAATCTTAGCCAAGGAAAGGGTTGAAAAAAGCTTCTCAGTTTTGGCTGCCTTAAAAATTGATTGTCTTAAAATTGTTCTATTCTTGTTTTCAGGATTATGCAATCAACATTTCACCAGAATGTCTGCATGCTAGTTCCATCTCCCCACAATTGAAGTATTATCACTTTAGGCAATTGTTGTCATTAAACTCAACCTAAAAGGTCACATTCAAAAGTGGCAAGGGGAAAAAAGAAAGGACATTCTTCATAAACATTGCCCTCTAATAACCCTGTATCTCCTTGAATACTTGATTTCAAGATCATGAATTAAAACATCCGTACAATGCAATTTTTTTTTTTACAAAGCCGAGTTTGGAGCAACTGTTTTCAGGAATAATTTATGGAAAATCAAAGGGTAATCAAAACTGTATTACTAGCATTCACCTTATGTAACATGAGGGATGAATTTCCTTTTTCCCATGAAGGCCTGATGATCCACTGCAAGAGAAAACTATGGGATGCAGCCAAATCTAAGAGTTAACTGATCCACAATAAAAGCATGTCCAGTTTGCAGGTATGAATCATGCCAGCCCACCCCATTTCTCCTTTTCGACAACCCCACATGAAATTAGGAGGGTTCACATTAGGCTTATACATTCAGATTGAATGTGAAGAAAATTAACTGTTCAAACCTGAAGACCAAATATTATGGATCTATCCACTAAAGTCTGGATCTGAGAATGGAAAGTTGGAAGAACACTAAGGGATCCTTGGGTCCAATCCGCTGCACAGTTCAGGAATCAGTTACTAGAGTAATTCTGACAAATCCAGTCCATCAAGTCTCAGTTTAGAAACCTATAGTGAAGGAGACATTATCACCTATGGGACATCCTGTTTCTTGTACAATGATGGCAAACTGAAATTTATTTCTTTGTAATATGAACCATTATTTCTTACCCTGTCTTCTGGAACAACTCTGAACAACTGCCAGCTCTGACTTCCACATGACAAGTCCTTCAAATACTTGAAGGCAACCACCATATTAGGATTAAATCAAATGTTAATAAGTTAGGACATTTTTTGTGGTTAAAACATACCCAGTATTTTTTTAAAAATTCATAGCTCATAGATGTGTTTTCTCTTCCAGTTGAATAAATACTGAATATGTACAGCCAATTCTGCATTTATTTTCTTAGGTATCTGTTCAGCATTTTATTAATATGTTATTTAATGGGCTTCTCTTCCCTAATATCTTAAAATAAAGTTATTAGGTTTCAAAGTGAAACATGTATTTCTTTTCTGCTGATTTTGGATGACATTAACCCTCTCCATCACCATAAATCAAGCTCTGGCATCATCAGGAACCTTCCATGGTAAAAAAAAAATCCTCCAATACTCCAGCCATGATTGGCAGGCAATAATAGGAAGTAGATCCAAATAGTACAAATCTCCATAAAATATGCCCAAAGAATCTTATATTTATATATATATACAAACTCATAAATTATGATTAATCTATGTTTAAATTCCAATAAGCCACATAATTTCCACAAAATACAAAATAAAATTCTTTGCAGCCACTCTTGCATCACTTTAATTATTCTCTTCAGCTACAATTAATTTGTGATAGTGTGTGTGGATATGAAAAAATAAAATCTATAAAAACAAATGGCTGTTATTGTTTTTTCTACTAAACATTTTTGCAGTCTAAAAATGGCAAAAGGAGCATTTCAAAACCTATACAAAACTCTGATCCAAAACCAAGTCAACTCAACTTAGGAAGTCTAATTAAATTCCCAATTTCTACCCAGCTCTTGATCCAAATTTAATCATTTCCCTTTCAGTTAATTTGTTAATCATAATTAGTTCCATAAATTCCATTCAGTTCATAGTAAAATAACTATAGTTATTATTGCAGAGAAGGCAATACAAAATGCTTGGAAGACACTGGGAAGAAATGGCAGCTAGAGAGGGAGGGAAAGAACTTAAAAGAGCCAGGAAAATTATGGATCATATAATTGCCAAGGTCTATAAAACGTTATTAAAATTGAATTTGGAAAATCAATATGTAAAACACTGTATGATCCAGTGGGCAAGGAATTTTGGGTATAATGTGATGTTTGAATAATGGGAGAATATGTGGAAAAAAAGGCTTAAAATTCACATTAAATTATAACCTAAAAGAAAATTTCTACAAAATGATGTATCTCTGGTATTTAACATCAAATAAGTTATCTAGAATGTATAAAGGTATTTCAAATAAATGTTGGAAATGTAAATGTAAAGAAGGGACTTTTTATCATATGGTGGACATGTGATAAGGCAAAGAAATATTGTAGTAAGATTCATATATTAATGGAGAAAATTCTTAAAGTGAACATAAAGATTGAACCAGAAACCTTCCTTCTGGGCCTAATGGAAAGAGAACTGGGGAAAAATTGGAACTCTGATTTTATATATGGTGAAGGCAGCAAGACTGCTCTATGCACAAAAGTGGAAGGATGCTTCGATTCCTACCATGGATGAATGGTTCCAAAAGCTGATGGAATTAGCAGAGATGGCCAAACTGACTGTACTGATAAAAGAAAACAACATAAGTAATTTTGTTTCTTCTTGGAAACTGCTTCTGGACTTTTGTGCTTGAGTTGAAAAAAGATGATATTATGATTTGGGGTTTTACCGATTAGACTGATTTGCCGATACAGAAATGGCTAGTGCATGCTATTATAGAAAGGTAAAAAGTTGAGATTTGATTTTAATGTCTGATTTTACTGCAACAGAGAGAATCAGAAGTCAATGTCTTTTGTTTCTCTCCCCCCCCGCCACCTTTTTCACACCTTTTTCAACTGTTGTCCCCTATTATTTGCTTTGCTACCATATTTTCACATTTTATGTTATAAACGAATAAAATTAACTAACTAAATAAATAAAAGAACAGTCAGAAGCTTATGAACAAGAACAGTGTAAAAGAATCAGGCAGGTCTCTGGGAACAAAAAAAGAGGAAGGCTGAGCATGGATTGCATAGCATATACAATAAAAGGAAACCTAAGAAGAGAGAAGAGAAGGCAGGTTGGTTAAAATAACGTTCTCCATCTTGTTCATTTATACTTTTTGAAGGTATCTCTCATTGTAGCACATACTTGTGACATTTTCCCATTTACCTAACTCACATTCACATATTAGAGTTTAGAACAGCAGGCTATAGTATAAAGCTTTACACTTAGCACCAGATTTCTATGGATGGGATAGGAGGAAGAGAGAGAGAGAGAGGCAGACACACACACATAGAGAGAGATTAAGATTAGTTATTCTCCTGTATGCATGGACAAGCCAAGATTTACTTAGGTATACAAAGAAGGATACCATGTTAAAATCACATTATCTTCTTTAGTAAAAATGCATTCTTCATTTTCACTAAGTTAATCTTTTCCTGATTTTGAAAATTGCTACCAGACTCATACTATTTAAAGAAAACTCAGGACTGCCAAGAAAGCACTAGCTTTGTTCTTTATTAGTCTTCATATTCAATAGAAAAAAATTAAGATTCAGGAAAAGGAAGATGAGATGAGATAGACAGCAATATAACAGAAATTCACTGCTCCTTATTGAACTGTCTTGTTCTGGTATGTTTCAATTCTATGATGTTTTGTTCTAGCTCAGGGGTGTCAAACTTGCCATGTCATGTGATTTGTCATGACATATCGTGACTTTTTTCCCCTTGCTGGAGCTGGAGTGGTCTTCTGAGTGGCGCATCCGGCCCATGGGCCAGCAGTTTGACATCCCTGTTCTAGCTCATTTACATAAGGTCCATATTACTATGCTTTAGATAGTTGGATTCTGCATTTCTTTCTCCCACAGCACAGTTATCAATAAAGACTTCCATGTCTGAACTGAAAGATGTTGTCTCTGTCTCTAAGATCTGGGAGAAATATTTTTCTCCAGCCATTGACACAAGTGGAAGGCATTTTTTCCTTAGCTTCCAAGCTGGAGGAGAGATTTTAGTAGTACGCTGAGGTGAAAATTAATCCTCCACTTCACAAGCATGTCTTCTCTCTAAAAATTATACCAGTGTGGGAATTAAACTGATTAAAATCAGTTGGCAGCAATAAAGGCCACAGAACTTCTATAATATAAAAATATAACTTATGAGAAAAAAATGTTGGTGAAATGTATTTAGGACTCTAGAAGAATCTTTCCAAGCAGAACCTCTAGATGTGTTCAACGAAAATTCTCAACCAGATTGAGCAAATTTATAGCATTTAAAAAACAGCACACATGGTAGGTACCACACGGGGAAAGATTGTCCTGGAAAATAAATTTGGAATTTGGGCATCAGGACCCAAGGCCTAGCTATTTGTTTACAAAATGATGTTCAGCTTTGGAATTAAATATAGATACATCTGAAACACTATCTAATATACCACTGAAAACGGAAGGATGCTGTATCCCGATGGTGAAAATATAAAACTAGCTAGATAAATGCTAGAATAAGAGTGAGGACTATGAATTTTCAGACAATTTCTTTAATAAATTTCTAATATAATTATGAAGATTGTAATACTTCATAGTCCTCACTCTTATTCTAGTATTTATCTAGCTAGTTTTATATTTTCACCATCGGGATACAGCATCCTTCCATTTTTTTTAGTAATCAAAGCATTTTTAAAAAATCTCAGCAACAGCATCTGCTTTTTAAATCCCCAAAGGAAAATAAATCATAGAGGTGGCAAATGTTATAAAACCGCCCCTAGCATTGGGGACTTGGGTCTTTAAACAGCAGTCATTAATGCTAGCAGTAGTTCTAAACGCACACAGACTTGTGTAAACAAGTCATAATCTGTCTGTCTGTAAACTGACAGGAACAATGCTAAATTATATTCATTTTTCAAACAGCTTGATCCTAACTCAATTGGGGAATTAATTATACATGAATCCACAGTTCCAGGATCTTAGAAGCTAGACACTAAATGATTTAATCGCAGCATGCCCCTGGTGCCCTGTGTCTAATGTAAAAAGGTAAATATTGCTTTGCAATAAAAAGATAAAAGATGCACTTAAGTTGTACTCAATTCTTGGTGGCTTGTTTGGCAGCATTTGAAAAGTAGCTTGTTACAATTTTCTTTATGATTTTTTTAAACTTCCCATTCTAGCAAAAATCCCTGAAAATTTCAGGTGTTCCCCCACCCAAACCCTAACTCAGGTTTACTCTATTCAGATTCTAAATCAGTTAATAGTAATAGCACTTTGATATATATAGTGCCCCATAGTGCTTTACAGCACTTTCTGACCGATTTATAAATGTCAGCATATTGCCTCCAATAATCTGGATTCTCATTTTACCGACTTTGGAAGGGTGGAAGGCTGAGTCAGCCTTGAGCTGGTCAGGATTAAACTCCTGTCTGCGTGTAGCATTAATACTGCATTGCAACCACTGCGTCACCATGCCTCCACATTATTTATGCCCTTTGGGTGATGTAACACAGTAATGAAAATTCACTAGGTTTAAAATTATACACCGGGAGACTTAATCCAAAATGCTCATACTCCATTCTAAGCAGATGCACGGAGGCCAAACAACATGGCTCAGTAGCAATGAAATACTGCCCAACAGATGCCCCTCTCTTTCCCAGAGTTACTTTCCTGCCACAGCAAGATTGAAGAAAATGAACGCTGATTCTACTTCACCATCTGTAAAAAGGAACTGTCATTGCAGGGGTCTCCAAACTTGGCAACTTTAAGACTTGTGGACTTCAACTCCCAGATTTCCTCAGCCATGGCTTAATGTTGGCTGGCTGAAGAATTCTGGGAGTTGAAGTCCACAATTCTGGCAGTTGGAGCCCACAAGTCTTAAAGTTGGCTGGCTGAGGAATTCTGGGCGTTGAAGTCCTAAGATGCGTATGAAAACTCAGTACAAGCAATCCCTGGGTTAAGTACATCTGACTTAAGGGCAATTGCTAGATACAAATGGGCTGCCTATCACTAAAAATTGTGGTCAGCATTTTCTACTTTGAGCAGAGGAACTGCTGAGGCTGTATGTGTTTAATATACAGCCTATTTTCAGTGGTACCTAAAAGGACTGCACAGCTTCAACATTAAGAAATGTTGAAAGCTCTGGAGTCTTGCCCCAGAGACTCCGGGGCCAGTCGGACTGCCTGCAGAATACTACATTACGTTACAAGACGTGCTTACTCCGATCTTAAAAGAACTTTGTAATGAAATTCTTCTGAAAACCAAAATATCAAAGACATGGACTGAAGCTAATATTACTTTAATTCCCAAAGAAGATGTAGATTTGATACATATAAAAATTATAACCAATTTCATTGCTAAATGTAGACTATAAAATTTTCGCTTTGATAATGGCAGAAAGAATTAAAAAAATTTTGATTGAATTTATACACACAGATCAAAATGGTTTCCTGCCTAAAAGACAGATAAAATACAATTTAAGAACAATCTTGGTCGTTTTAGTGTATTATGAGGCCCACCCAGGCATATTTCTTGATGCGCAAAAGGCGTTTGATAACTTAAATTGGCAATTTATGTTTCAGCAACTTTTGGAAATGGATTTTGGAGAAAACTTCATGAATGCAATTTATGCATTTTATGATAAACAGACTGCTAGAGTAATTATAAATGGAGACTATACAGAAAACTTTGATAATAAAAAGGGCACAAGACAAGGATGTCCTTTATAACCATTGCTATTCATATTAGCATTGGAAGTATTGAACAGAAATATTAGACAAGAGTTTGAGATGAAAGGACTGGAGATAAAGGGTGAAAATATAAATTACAGGCATTCGCGGATGACTTGGTCTTTATAGTGGAAGAACCTCTGGAAACAAGCACAAAACTGTTGACCACAATAGAATAATATGGTGAGGTCACAGGCCTGATAATAAACAGAGAAAAGACCAAAGTTTTGACAAAGAACTTAACAGAAAAACAGAAAATGCAACTTTCAAGAAAAACAAATCTTCAAATAGTTAAAAAAGTTAAATACTTGGGAATTCATTTAACAGCAAGATGTATAACACTGAAAGAGGACAACTATACAAAACTATTAAAACAAATAAAACTGGACTTAGAAAAATGGAAAAATCTCCAACTGTCAATATTGGGGAGAATAGCTACAGTTAAAATGAATATCTTGCCGAAAATACTCTTTTTATTTCAAACCATTCCGGTAAAATGAGAAAAAGCCTTCTTTGATGAACTGAATACCATAATTTTGAAATTTGTTTGGCAAGGGAAGAAAGCACGAATTAAAGTGAAATTGCTACAGGACGTTAGAGAAAAGGGAGGATTTGGACTTCCAGAGTGGAAGTTATATTACCAAGCAGCTATTTTAATGTGGATTAAAGGATGGATAACACTTAGAGACAAAAGATTACTATACCTAGAGGGGCATGACCTGCAGATTGGCTGGCATGCCTTTCTGTGGTATGGAAAGAATAAAGCGCATAGATATTTTCAGAACTATGCTATAAGAATTGCACTACTCTTAGAATGAGAAAAAATAAAAGAAAAAAATTATACTAAGATACCTGAATGGCTCTCAACAATGGAAGCTTTTGCTTACCCAAACTTAATTAACTATGATAAACTTGTAACATATAAAGACTTACTGAATAATGAAGGAAGATTGAAATCTAGACAAGTCTTACAACAACAAGGTATTGACTTACCATGGTGGCCATATCTACAAATTCAATCGAGATATGAAAAAGACGTGAAAGTAATGGGGCTCTATAAGGAACAGACAGAACTTGATCTTACATTGTTAAAAACAGATGAAAAACTGATTAAAAACTCTATAGATTACCGCTTAACTTAAAGATGGAGGAGGAACAAGTTAAAGAAACAGTGATAATATGGGCAAAAAATGTTGATCATACTATAGAGATTGAAGAGTGGGAAAAGCTATGGGATAGAAATATTAGATTAACCAAAGCTGTATCATATAAAGAATATTTGTATAAAATGTTTTATAGATGGCACATGACACCAGTGAGACTAGCTAAAATGTTTAAAAATACTTGAAATGTTTGTTGGAAATGTAAGCAAAGACCAGGTACTTATTATCATATCTGGTGGACATGTCCTAAAGCAAAAAGGTTTTGGCTTAAGATACATGTATGGTTAGAGAAGATGATTAAAAAACAAATAGAATTTAAACCAGAATTGTTTCTCTTAGGAATGATAAGCCCTAACTATGATAAGGAGAGTGGATACTTAACATTACATGTATTGACAGTAGAGAGAATTATGTATGCCCAATATTGGAAAAATGAAAAGTTCCCAACTGAAGAAGTGTTAATTAAGAAAATATTAGATTGTGCAGAAATGGATAGATTAACCTTAGAGATTAAAGAGAAAGAGCATTCAGTTTATTACAGAACTTGGAATAAATTTTATCAATGGCTAGATAAACAAGTTAAAGAGAAAGGAATGTGATGTGCAACTTTGAATTTATTTGACTAAGAATGTTATCATACATTGAAAATTTAGTATTGTTTTTGATAATTTATGATATCTATCAGTGTTATTGTTAGCCTAATTATCTTTATTTATATATATTTACCCAGACAACATGCTGTTTGCCAAATATTGAATGTTATTGGGGGAAACCCCAACCCTTACCCTTAATATTTCCTCTACCCTATCCCAAATCCCCATTTCCCTACCTTCCTTTTTAACCCTATAAAAATAAATAATAAAAAAGATTTCAATTTTTTTTGAAAACTTGAGGAAGGACAACACTGCCCACCAATTTTAGTAATAGGCTGTCCCTTTGTAAGTATAAATTCCAACTCAAAGGTGCTTTCTCTGAAAGGCAACTGGACTTTCTTAGTTTTTTTACTTTGAAAATGTTTGTTTCAGTTCAAAAAAAGACCCAAGAAAGTCCAGTGGCCTTTTGGGGGGAAAAATCTTTGAGACAACCATGACCTGAATGATTGAGAATCTCCATAGATAAACAAATTCCGACTTGCATACAAATTCAAACTAAAGGCAACGTTAGGAACTTGTTCTTAACCCATGGGGTTGCCCATAAATATGTAATCTCTTCATTAGTTAAAACTAATACTTAATTGCATTTCTTTGGAGGGAATGGCTGCATGAGTCTCTGCAGTCAAGGATAAATATTTTAGACTTTCTGACCTTCTAAAATCAATACCAATGTAATGATTACAACAACCTTGCACCCATTTACTTATTCATTCATTTGCAGTTTGTACTATACTTAGCTAGCTCATTTTTCCCCTCATGCATTCACTACTATTCATCTGAAACAGATGCAATTAATCATTTCTGTACCAGACATTTTCAAGGCTAAATTTTGTGGAAATCCTCATGTTAATTACATGTGTTCAAGATGTAAACTAATTATTTCTGCTAAGATATAATACACTGCCAAAATAAAGATCACAAGGAATGTTATTGTTGTTATAAATTTGAGTTGCTCTGATAGACGTTTGTCCAAAAAAGAATTAAAATAAAATTGAAGAGTAGTTTTCATATACTTAATATAGGAGCAAATTCATGAAAACATTTATTGCAGTATAAATAGCATAATATAGTTTGGGTAAATAAATAACGGGCAAGTGGTCTGGGTAAAATCTAAGAAGCTGATTCTACTGCTGGGATGTATGAAGTATTGTCAGAATGGCAGCCATAATAGTGCAATACTGATAAAAAAACCTGGAAGTTGCCATTTGACTTTTTTCATCACACCCCACAAACACATTGTTATGGGTAAAGGAATTTCCTTGGTTACCAACACTTGTTCTTAAATAGATGCAAAGTAATGGAAATATTGTCTGAACAATTACTTAAATAGCCTATACCTTTGGACAGCATTTTCAAGAAAAAAGATGAAGACTCTTAACTGCCATGATAAGAAAGCTATATGGTAAGGGAATTAGTGTAATACAAACATAATTCTTAAATAATATTTTGTTTATAAGCTTTTTATTGTCAAAACTATGTTTTATACGTTTTACATGTTTCTTGCCTCAAAATGGCCCAATCTAGCTCTTCAGAGATCCAAACTAATGAACAAGAAGGTTACATGTGATTCTGGAATCTGGTTACTCCTAGGACATAATTTAATGCTTTAGGAATATATTTCTTTGAGGCTTGGGCCAAATATAACCTTTCTCACAGATCATTATTATATTATATTAATTTAATTTGTATACCGCCCTTCTCCCGAAGGACTCAGGGCGGTGAACAGGGCAATACATATTAAAAAACAAAATACAAAAATTAAAAGCGATTAAACAACAGTGCCCATGAATAAATTAATACATATTAAAAAGTTAAAAGCGATTTATAAAACCCAACCCCATCCCATCAGGCCAGGCCAGCTTGTTCAAAAAGGTAGGTTTTGAGATCGCGCCGGAAGGAGCGGAGGTCAGGCGCCATCTGGAGCTCGGCCGGAAGGTGATTCCATAAATCCGGCGTGCCCACAGAGAACGCCCTCCCCCTGGGGGCCACCAGTCGGCATTCTTTGACCTGTGGCACCCTGAGGAGGCCCTCTCTGTGGGAGCGTACTGGGCGGAGGGAAGTTGACGCTGGCCGCAGGTGCTCCCCAAGGTATTCCGGACCCATGCCATGTAGGGCTTTGTAGGTCATTACTAACACCTTGAATCTCATGGCTGTAATCATGGCTGTAAATAGGAAACTTATGTTTTCTAGTTTAAACTAATCAACTTGTGAAGCACAACTGTGATTACTTTAAATAAAGGTTTATTAATGCAAGTCAGAATTGCCGCTTTTAAATTATTATAGTTTAGCTAATCATAATTCACAGTTAACAAAAAGTGAATATTTCCAATTTTCTTCCACTTTGCTTTTTTTTGGGAATACTTATAACTTGTGATCATTGAAAGGCTAGACTATGATTTACTTACTTCTCAAGGTATTTAGCCAACTCTGCAGTGTTCTCTGTTGACATTTTTATTTGAAGTATTATCTGTAAAAAAGGAAGCCGTATTTCACATTCATTAAACTAATCATTGTGGCCTATTAAGGTAGTAAATGTCATTAATCACTTTTTGTTCTATTTATGTAGAACACAATCAATGTTAGTAGTTAGTTATAAGTAAGGTAATAACTGGAATTCATCTTATTAGGTCTGAGCCTATAAATACAGATTATTCATGTTAATATAAAGTAGTGATTACTAGTGACTATGTATTGGTTGTGACGTCAAAACTGATAACAGAAATATCAAACTAATTAATCTCATTGGAAAACCTGACAATCATAAGTAGCAGAACTTTAAAATCCCATGAACAGCATGAGGCAACTTAACTATCTTACCTCAGACTAAAGAGAGCTATGTCTATTAGTCTAACAACTCCTGCAAACACGACTGTTATCCAGTTCTGGAAGACTTCGTACTGTTATCCAATTCTGAAAGATGCTTAAAACTGGCATCGTTGTTTCCTTGGTGATGTCATGAAGTTGAACATTCCATTTTTATGACTTGTGACAAAATTTGGGAACCCGTCTTAGTAAAACATACTATTATAGTGGTATTTAATTGTGATCCTCCAGACAACACCATATTGTAACTCTTGTATATCTTGCTTGTCCAGTGATAAGGAATGCAAGGAATTGAAGCACAGTGGGATCTAAAGAGAATTTTTCTTTCTTTCATTCATTCGTTCATTCATTCATTCATTCATTTTTTTGGCTTTTATGCCAGTTGGTTCCTGGCAATTGCCTGGACTAATCCCTGCAATTTTCTTGACAAGATTTTCAGAAATAGTGGAGCTTTAATCAGATGACTGGCCCAAAATCACCCAGGCTCTCTAAGGGTGGTCTAGAACTCTCAAGGTCCTGTCCAGCACCTTAACCACGATACCAGTTTGGCTCTTATTATTATATTTTTATCTTGCCTTTTTAATGTACATTTTGGGCAACTCAAGAAGATGAACATACCTAATATGTATGTCTCCTATTTCCCCTACAACAACAACCCTGTGAGGTGGGTTGAGTTGAGAGAGTGACAGGCTCAAAGTCACCCAGCTGGCTTCCATGCTTTCATGCTGGCTTTCATGCTACACAAAAATGGTTCTCTTACATCTCTTACTGATGTTTATCTCTTAAGGGGGTTTTTTTTAGTATCCTTATTTTCATTTCAGTATTGGAAATGACTTGTTTATGTTGAAGGAGGGGAAACTAAGCTTTAGTTGTTTGCTTGTTTCCATGGAATGTATGTTCTTAAAATATTATTGCAGAGACAAACTCTTTCTATTTAGTGGTTACCCAGCATTATAAGTTTGGCATACTCACTTTCTCTTAGTCCTAGACTGGAAAATTGGAAAATATCTATTTACCAATCTGCGCTGAAACAGCAGGGTAGATTATGGACCATAATCTTTAGTTATGAGGCCTTCCTTAATACTGTAATGTATTGATTAAGGTCATAATACTAATTTATTATTTATATTTCCAATACCATTGATGCAAACAATTACAAAAAAATATGTATTTTCAACAAGTTAGCCAAATATACATACAGCTAAGCCTTCATTCAGTATTTCATCAACAGTCTTTTGTGAGGGGCATGCTCAAAACAGCTAAAAGGCAGCTTGAAATTCCAATTTCCTGAGGTAAAATAAATTGCCTTGTTCAGTTATATAGACAATTTTGAGAAATATAATTAATGTAATTTAACATAATGAAGCCAAATGGAAAAGCAGTTCAAACACAATCAAATTAATAGAATTTTGTATTGTGATTTTCTAATACCCTTTCATCAAACATAGCATATCTTTGGCATACAGTAGCCTATTTCAATTATAATCACTTCTACAGATTGCTGTAGTATTTCAAGGCCTCTGAAGGCATCCAATATCAGCAATTCTATTAGAAAAGGAAAATGGGGTTGTATTTTGATTTTAATATTTAGTTTTGTAGAAAGCTATAAATCAATCACAATAATACTCTCAGTCCCAGAAAATCCTAAATCAAAGCTGAAAAAAAGCCCTTTATATTTCCACTGAATCTAAGATGAATGTCCACTCTTGTATTCTTCTAGATTGCTAGGAAGCTTTTTAAAATGTTATTAAAAATGAGCAATACCTGTTGGAACCTTTGGCAGAGATGCTACCATACTTCATCCTGGGTGAAATTCAGAAAAGAAAAATTCTGTACGATGGTTTTTTTTCTGTTAATCATGAAAGGCAGCAGATAGATTCCATAGCACCCAGCACTGTTACTAAACTCCTTTTGTTTATTTTTGTCTCTAGGCAACCAGTCCTGGAAGTAGGCAGGAAAGCTAAGAGCTCCTACCAAAGTATGAGTTACTATATATTTGCTTTTAATCCTGTGTTCTGCATTTTGCTCTTCTGGAGCTGGTACACTCTTCTGTAAGATAACACAGTTGCTTTCATCCATGAGGCTAGATAGGATCCAGCACCATTATATCACCCTAAATAATAGAGAAATGATTTGGAATTTTAGGAAGGAAATTCCTATGACCATCCTACTAAGCCATACTGCCAGAAACACCTTCTCTCTTTTTTTATAATAGAAACCTACCCAAATGGTTAGTTCTGTATTGGTTCCCTGCTTAACTAGGAAATATCATGCATTGTTGAGATTTGCAAGCATGGTATAAGCTAGCAAGAATAGTGCAAGTTTATGAACAGAATACTGTAGCCTCCTTTAAACAAGTGAATACATCTTCTTGTAATGGAGTGGGGGTTGTATTTGCGTGCATTTATCTCCTGTGCATTACTCCTGAAATTACATATTTATCTGGACAGGCTGGAAAAAAAGTTTTGCCACTGCTCCTACTGCAATAGCCCACTTAGGAAGTTCTAGTGAGTAGAGTAGCAGCCGATTATTCAATATACTGAAGATCAAACAGCTGTTGCTATTGCAACAGGCTTAGATGCAATAAAAACATGATTTCTGTTTTGCAGAAATCTAGCACAAATAGAAATAATAATTGGAAATAGTACAAACAATGTCCAGGGGTAGGTTATGAAATGGAGAGGAAAAAAAGGAAGTGCATCAAATTCTCATCTCTTTTTCAGTTGAATGCTTTGATTTGTACCAGCAGCCAAATTTTAGCGCTATCTTTATTCGTTATCAGTCTTCTCACTGTTATCAGGTTTCTTAAGAGAAGCATACAATACAGTTGTCCACACAGGTACTATTCTTTGCCTAGTGCAGAAGAAATTTGAAAATCAACAACAATTGCTGAGCTAGCCCTGTAAAAATTGCTGAGCCAGTTATTCTCAGTGATTAAAATGGCATGGATGAAGGGGGGAGGGAAAAGAATGTGGTAGTGGCTCAGAGTAGAATATTACACTGCCAAGAGCAAGGTGCAATAAAAAGGCAGCATGACATCATCAAGACTGTAAAATAGGAGAATAATGTTGATAGGATTGGTTAAAAAAACACCTTTGCATTTTGTAGGCTAGATCTCATCCCTTTAAAAGGGATGGAATGCATCAGCACCTGTAACTTAAAATTGCTGGGGATGTTCAGCTCTTACTTGACCAGAGGAATGAAGGTACAATAAGCTGATAGGCAACAGGGTATTGAAAAATAGATCTTTAGTCATTCTGAATGGGTCCTCATGCACTTAGCACAGTGTGAAAGAATGTATTTCTTTGGGTAAAGACGATAGTAATGAAATGTTAAAGAAGGAGAAACAACAACTCTGTCTTCAGAAAATTGAAAGCATGAGAAAGAAACTCAAAATAAGCCAATCCTACAACAATAAAGGATATGCTTGGAATCTTGCACCTTCTCTTTCTTAACCTTGCCTGTCTTGAAAGATTGGGATGGGGAGATGAGAGAGTGTGACGTTGGTAAGAACAAAAGCAAAAATAGGAGACCAGTCACTATGCTTTTGTGCTCACATCCAAGGTTCAGAGACAAGTCCAAGGACTACATCACCACTTAAAAATGGGGAAATGATTTAATTGTAGAAGTATTATTAATAGAGGACCTAACTGATTTTGCAGTAGCTGATCTTCTTTTTTAGCTAAATCTTACTTTGACTCTTCTATTTGTTCCTGAATGCTGGCTGTGTTTCTAGACGGAGATTTACTACAGTGACCTTGGTGAAGCTCTGACAACAGAGTTGGGACAGTTCCAAATCAGTGGTTGTGTGAGATGTTAGTTCTAATGTCTGGCAGCATTAGCTGCCCTTGGCTGACCTCAAAAAGGATCCAACATGATTCATACTTGGACCAAAGGAAACCAAAACGATGCTGGAAGAAAATAATGACAATGTCTTTCTGACAAGAAAAGTTCATGGCCATACCATGTACATTACAGATGAATTATTGTCATTTGTACTTCTATAACTGTCTGGTTTGGCACAGCAACCAAACAAGACAAATGGAGACTCCAACAGATAGGACTGCAGAAAAAATAATTATTATCCTTCCCATCTTCTTTATTACACCGTCTTATTGGTAACTTAAGGGACGCGGTGGCTCAGTGGGTTGGGACGCTGAGCTTGTTGATCAGAAGGTCGGCAGTTTGGCAAGTTGAATCCCGAGTGCCGCGTAGCAGAGTGAGCGCCTGTTACTCGTCCCAGCTTCTGCCAACCTAGCAGTTCGAAAGCACGTAAAAATGCAAGTAGAAAAATAGGGACCACTACAGTGGGAAGGTAACAGCATTCTATGCACCTTTGGCATCTAGTCATGCCAGCCACATGACCACGGAGACGTCCTCGGACAAGCACTGGCTCTTCGGCTTTGAAACGGAGATGAGCACCGGCCCCTAGAGTTGGAAACAACTAGCACGCATGTGCGGGGGAACCTTTACCTTTACCTTTATTGGTAACTTTATTATGATTATCATTACTCTGTTGCTTTCGATGTATACAGAGGGCTTTTGCAAATTCCTTCTGTGTCAAATCCCACTTGGACAATAAAGTAGTCTATTTTGTTTTGTTCTGTTCTATTCTAACCTAATCATCAGAAGCTCAGTTTGAGAGACAATTATTTTGCTTAATTATATTCAATTATATTCAAAAATTTGGAACAGGTATATTTCTGATAAACTTTTGATTTATTGTGCTTGGTCTCTTATCAAAAAAGTCATTATGTGTTCTTGGAAAGATACTTTTACACTAGATATCAAAGTCTGGCTTGATGCAATGTGCCATCTTTTTAGCCTTTGAGTTAGTATTTTATTGGTAAAAAAGAAAATACTGGACAATACACTTTCTGGTCATCAAAATTCAGTTTGTTTAAAAACTAATCTATAGCAATTTCTTTATAGTTACAATGGTTCTATTTGATTTAGTGTTTATTAGTTTATTTCTAAAAGGGAGATGGTGGCTCAGTGGGTTAGGATGCTGAGCTTGTCAATCAGATGGTCAGCAGTTTGGTGGGTCGAATCCCAAGTGCCGCGTAGCAGAGCGAGCGCCTGTTACTCGTCCCAGCTTCTGCCAACCTAGCAGTTCGAAAGCACGTAAAAATGCAAGTAGAAAAATAGGGACCACTACAGTGGGAAGGTAACAGTGTTCCGTGTGCCTTTGGCGTCTAGTCATGCCGGCCACATGACTACGGAGACATCCTCGGACAAGCGCTGGCTCTTCGGCTTTGAAACGGAGATGAGCACCGACCCCTAGAGTTGGAAACGACTAGCATGCATGGGCGGGGGAACCTTTACCTAGTTTATTTCTATTTTATTTCCTTAGTATCCTGTTTGTATTCCTGCTATGTTTGCACTCATATTTTTCCTTAATGTATATATATAAATTTAAAAAGCACAAATTAGTTATATTTTTAGCTTAACATGCTATGAAAACTTGCCTCTAATTAGTTTTGGAATCAAATGGAAGTAAGGCAAAACTGTCTTATCAGTTTCTGAAGTAGTGACTGTCTTCATTGGCTGAACTTCAACTCCCAGAATTCCCCAACCAGCCATATCCACCTGTCTTAAAGTTGCCAGGTTTGAGAAATCCAAGCCTAAAGATTGATTGATTGATTGATTGATTGAAAATTTCCTCAGCATGAAAAGACAATGTCTTCACTTTGGACTTTGTTGTGTGAACTGCTATCATGTTTCCCACATAGAAGCCAACCCTGGCCTTATTTGGAAAATCAAATAACTCAAAATTGCCTTCATTTCAGGAAGACTTACACTTATATGCTGGAGCTACCAAATCTAGACTGGAAAAATTCAGAGAACTGCTACATATCATCAAAGAGAAACACTGATAGTCATCATGTACACATAAGTCCCAAGAAGTCCCAGGTTAGAGTGCTCTTTGCCTAGAAAAGGGAAATCATAGGCTTGGTGAAGACTAAAGGAATTTTAATACCATTTACGGTACATCCCAGATTACAGCACTTTGACACTGGCAAGACACTATACTGGTCTGTATAATTTTAGTTTAACCTTTTCGGTGAACCCACTGGAAGTTGCAAATGTTCATGGAAACACAGTCAATTATGGCTTGTTCATCAAATCATTGCTAAAACATTGTATATCCAATGTATCAACTCACATATTTGCACCATACATTGTATGATGCTGAATTGCAATCTGTGGTTAAAAACAATGCCTGACTCCACACAGCATTATGGTTTAATGTGATGACTGGTTTGTATGTAATTTATTTGGTTTTAGCTTAGACATTGAAGTTAATCAGGTTTATGGTTTAACATATTGAAGAAACACAACTGTAATGCACCATTACAATACTGTAATGCAGTGGACACTACCAGAATATTTTCTTCTAGGCGTACCTGTAACTGGACTCACTAGATGCTGGTGCACTAAATGATTTGTTTGCTTTTCTTTAACATGCTGTATGAACTCAAAGATAGCTCAGAGATAGCCTGGACAAGTTGAAGCAGATGTTGCCTCCTCCTGTTTTACATATGTGATAAACATAGTATTTAAAAGCATCTGATGAATCTATAAAATGGGGATCCATGGGCACGTGGATCAGAAAATGAGTATGGATCTTCCCATTTGCCCAATATACTATTAGTACTGGAAAACTGCATGCTGACATTGAAACCATCATACATACTTTCCATTCTATTACAATTATTGAGACAAAAATTAGAAACTTGAAATAAAAAGTGGGAAGAGAAAAATTGGTTTTGGTTTTCTACACCAGGGCTTTTCAACCTTTTCACCCATTGTACCACTTTTAGTATATGGCAACATCCAAGTACCATCAGTCACCTAGCAAGGTGTCAATAACCTGACCAAAAAAAGGAAAAAAGTGATGAAGTACAGGTAGTCCTCGACTTACAACAGTTCACTTAGTGACTGTTCAAAGCTACAATGGCACTGAAAAAAGCACCCCCCAAACCACAGCCGAGCAAGACACCTGCCTGCCTGCCAGGTGGCGCTCTTCCTCTTGTCTGAGGTTTTCATTGTTGTGAGCATTTCTGTTGAGGATTGGCAATGGGGGTGGGGTGGGGTGGGGTGTTTGGTTCCCCCCATCTGCTGGGTGGTTGCAGCAGGTTTTGGTCACTTCACATGACCCTGGGACACTGTGACCATCATAAATTTATTTTTTATTTATTTTAATTCCATTTATATCCCGCCCTTCTCCGAAGACTCAGGGCGGCTTACAAGCTTAGCAGTAAATATGAATCAGTTGCTATGCATCTGAATGTAAATCACAAGACCCTGGAGATGCTGCAACATTCCAGATGATTGGTGCTTCTTCAGGGCTCAGCAGAAGCAGCAGTATCAGCACCGAGCACTAGCTGCAGCCTGGTGCTGATCCTGGCGCTTCCGCTGAGCCCTGACAGCCCTGCAGCTCCAGCCGTCTCTCGCTCAAGCTTGTGCGGTGCTGCAACCGGTTCAGCTCATTCCGCTCCCCTGCTACCACTTTTCTAGGATGGTCGCGTACCACCTGCCAGGTGCCAGTGTACCACAGGTGGTACCCGTACCACTGGTTGAAAAGCCCTACACATCCCTGTAAGCCTGGTAAGAGTATAAATAGAGCAACTCACATGCAGTCATATTTAAGCATTATCACAGGCTGAAGGCTAAACAATTACAAATAGAGTTTACATTTGGAATAAACATTTATTGGACTGACTTCAGTCCAGGCATGTGTAGGAAGCGGAATTTGATGAAGGCTAAATTCAAAACTCCATTCTGCTCATTTGAATCTTACATTATTTACATTAGTTATTACTGCAATGTGAAAGTAAACGAATTATCACAATTTTAAAGCAATAAGACAGGAAATATATAGCAACAGTTGTTCTTGTCCATGAGCCAAATCAATAAAATACCATCTGCTTCTTCAACTCCTACAAAAGCAAAAATGAGAACATTTTATGTTAATTTGCATGGCCTTACGTTCCGGGAAACAATGGATAATAAGTATTCTGGTTTGTTTCATGCTATTTTTTCACAATTTCTTTTTCCAGTTTTTCTTTCCTTCTCCCATTAGCACAGATAAAATTTGCTGATACCTTTTCATTCAAGACCCATCAGATCCCTATATACCTATACATATTCTTATTTTCCACCCCCATTCATTTGGAACAGTCAGCGTCTGTCTTTAAATTTCTTATATTTGTTTGTATTTAACATCTAAGATATAGTCCCTCTCCTTACTGCTCCTCCAACAAGTTCTCCATAATTACTCCTCCTGTTTGACTATTTATGTATGGTTTATTTTTCTAAAAATAGTGTTCTTGATTTTTCTAATTTTTGATCACTAATTCTGGTTTAATGAGTTTCTTTTCTTAATTGTCTGAATTCTGCAGCTATTTATACCATGACTCTAGGCTGTAGAGTTCAGTTTTTATCTTTGAATGTTGTAAAAGGGGACGAGATTGCTCAATCATTTGGAAGCCTGCAGATATTTATGTACAGCAATTTAAGATGTTTCCTGACTTCTACTGATTAAACATGCTCTCTTGAACATGCTCTAGTTAGTGATGATAATGGATTAGACTTGTTTTAGCAAAAAAAATGTTGAAGATGAAGAAACAAAAATCTCAGTTTAATTGTATGTTCAGACATCTTTTGCCTTTTCAGTATGGATTCCTAGGGAAAAGTAACTTATAGCTTACAAATTATTGGGTAAATAATTCCATTTGTGGTACTTTTTGATGGCTGTCTGTTAATAGAATTTTAGTAACTCCAGTAAAAGAATCAGTGAAATCTTCAAGGAATTGAAGATTTGAATGCATATTACATTTTTTAAATTACAATAAATACCGTAATTCAAGGAATACAAACATTCTTTTATACCTTAACTATGAAGTAGTTACCGGTAAGTGTTCAAGATGGAAACCTTTAATTCAAATCTATTTTAGTTATAGCTTGAAGATAACAATTTCTTATCCTCAATCCCTCTTCCCTTTTTAATATCTAATTTTGCTTTTTCTTTATTACTCTAAAGGTTAAGAAATATCCTTTGGCTGAGTTTGCACAGATACTTGATTAATTAAAATTTTAGGGGTTTTTTGAGTCTTATGTTTTTGACACTCAGTTCATGTAATTCGTCTGTGATTGTGCAATCATAGAAAATGTCTTACTCCAATAATCAAGTTAAACTTGCTGTGTAAGACTAGCCATTGTGAATTCATGCAGGGTAAAGTAAATAAACACATTATTTATGTTGAGCTTTTGGTGTTTATGTGAGATTAATTTTTTTAAAATTGAGATTCTGGAGCTCTGTGGCAGCCTTCCCAAACCTAACGTTTCCAAGTGTATTGGGACTGCTATCTGAGAAGGATAGTAAATTATAGGGAAGAATGATTTAAAAAAAACAAACTCATATTGCTATTGTGATTAGAATGTAATTTGTCACTCACACAATACAGGCTAAATTTACTTTCAAATAAGACCCTAGTATGACCAAGGCTACAAACCCATGGCTACATCCGAACTTTTTCTACCTATACAGTATCTATGCAAAAATCTAAAAGGCCACACAGAGTTGTCTTGGATGGTGAGATGGACAGCATATAAACTAAATAAATAAATGCAAAATAAAACAAAAACCTTATCTTATATAATAATAATAATAATAATAATAATAATAATAATAATAATAATAATAATAATAACAATAACAATAATAATAACAATAATAATAAATTTGGAAGGGACCTTGGAGGTCATCTAGTCCAACCCCCTGCTCAGGCAGGAAACCTTATACCAATTCAGGCAAATGGCTGTCCAGTCTCTTCTTAAAAACCTCCAGTGTTGGAGCATTCACCACCTCTGGAGGCAGGTTGTTCCACTGGTTAGTTGTTCTAACTGTCAGGAAGTTTCTCCATAGTTCTAGGTTGCTTCTCTCCTTGACTAGTTTCCATCCATTGCTTCTTGTCCTGCCTTCAGGTGCTTTGGAGAATAGCTTGCCTCCCTCTTCTTTGTGGCAGCCCCTGAGATATTGGAACACTGCTATCATGTCACCCCTCACCCTTCTCTTTGTTAAACTACACATACCCAATTCCAGCAACCGTTCCCTATATGTTTTAGCCTCCAGCCCCCTATTTCTTCATTTTATCATGATGTGATTCAGACTCAAATTAAATGAATAGAAATCTTTGGGAGTTTCCTACATTTTATGATGCATACGTGGGCCACCATGGGTACTGAGACATTTCTAATTTCTGTAACTTCTGTAAGGATTTTGCAGATAATGAAAATCTTTTCAGAAATAGCTAGGATTTCAAGAACATGATACAAATACCATTTTGCATAGATGTATTCCTAGACTATAGGAATCTCTCCGACCCTCTATCTAATTAGAAAAAGAATCAAACTACTTTGACAGATGGTAAGATGAAATCTTTTTATTTTTCAACACGTTCAAAACAAAAAGAACCAAAAAGGCAGTCCACATTAACTTTCAACATTAACATAGAATTGCTGCTGACTAACATCGAATCATTATCATACTTCATACTGCTGTGAATATTGATATATATAATTATGGTATCAGTTTATTAGCTGTCATGTTATTTATCTGATCAGCATTTTTTTTTACTTTAACTAAAGGAGGACTGAAGGTAGTATAGAATTTTCTTGTCAGAGTTTAATTTCTGCCAAAAGTTAAAATTACACACACACACAGACACACACATTGATTTTATTAACACATATTCTCAGGTTATTTCTTTTGATAATACAAGTTTAACTTTCATTCTGATTTGGCCTATATGTGGCTGAGCAATACTTTCTTAAGATTAGATATTCTCAGCTTTCCCCGGCCTCTTTCTTTCTGGATGTGTTGCATTTCAGTTTCAAAAATCACTAGTTAGCACATTTAAAGGCCTTTCTGCCAGGAAACTCTGGAAGCAGATCTAGCATATCTGCAGGGCAACAGATTGGGGAATTCTGGTTAAAATATGAAAATAATAATAAATGATGCCAAAGCATATCTTGCTGCTGAAGATACTACTTTTCTCACTGTGGATACAGCTTTGAAACTGTTTGTCAGTTAGTACATTCTGTTTTAAATTATCCTATATTGCTTTGGTATTAAGAACTCTATTCCTTTGGAATGAGAACTTTAACAATAATCACCACTGAGACATAAAATATGTACTTGAAAATTTTCTAACATGACAACATATTAGTATATTACAAATAACAAGGAATTAGGCAAAATTATTAAAATTTTGCTCATATGTAGTATGTTACTGCATTATAGTCATTAAGAAATATGGATAAAGAGATGCAGTTTATTTTATTTGTCATTTTTTAAAATTCACCCATCCTACCCAAAGTGACCCTGGGAGATGTACAGTAAAATCAAGAATTGAATCATTTTGCAAACCCATTAAAACAAGAAGTATGGATAAAAGAAAACCATGAGAAGAAGATGTATTACCAGCAGGCAGGCTCCCTATTACTAGGGAATCCCAAGTGTTGCTGAAAAAAAACCTGTATGTCCTGTATAATTTTGTACAATTTTATCCCATATAGGAAATTGGGCTGCAAAACAATGACAGGTCAGTCACCAAGTGAATTGTTATGGGTGAGTATGAATCTCTGGCTTTCATGAAATGTTGTGTGGTCCATGTCACTGCAGTAATATATATTGCCCAACAGACCACATTTAAAACATTCTGGCTAGTATCCTGTGCGAACATGCCCACCCCAAATCCCCTTTTGTTCTCAAGTATTTTCTAATCTCTGTAAAGTCAGGATTCAAATATATATACTTAAACTTAATTTTTATGGTATAAAAATAAAAAATAATGTTGTCTTAATGTGCTCATAGAAATTATTCTTAGATGCTTGAGAAATGGCTGTGGAAAGATGCTCTCTACATGGGGCTGCCCTTGAAGACCACCCGGAGGCTTCAGCTGGTGCAGAATGCGGCCGCGCGGGTAGTGATGGGAGCATCCCGATACTCCCATATTACACCCCTCCTGCGTGAGCTGCATTGGCTACCAGTTGTCTTCCGGGCGAGATTTAAGGTGCTGGTACTTACCTTTAAAGCCCTACATGGCTTAGGCCCGGGATATTTGCAGGACCGTCTGCTACCGGGGACGACTTCCCATCACCCAGTGCGATCACACAGAGAGGGCCTCCTCAGGGTGCCGTCGGCCAGACAATGTTGGCTGGCGACCCCCAGGGGGAGGGCCTTCTCTGTGGGAGCACCAGCCCTTTGGAACCAACTCCCCCTTGAGCTTCGGATGGCCCCGGACCTCCGGTCCTTTTGCCGCGACCTCAAAACTTTTTTCTTCCATCAGGCTGACCTGGATTGATGATGGATTTTTAAATATGTTTTAATTTTTAACTGTGTAGTTAATTTATTTTGGGGCTGTTATTTAATTCTTTTTTAATTTTTGTATTGTTGTTTTTTATTGTTGTTAGCCGCCCTGAGTCCTTCGGGAGATAGGGCGGCATATAAGTCCCAAAAATAAATAAATTAAATAAATAAATAAATCACAATGAAAGGAACTGGCTAGAAGACTAATTGGGCCCCTTTCCTTTTTCATGATAGAATATTGAAAACTTAATGCATATCTATTTATCTTTTGCTGCTTACCAATATGGCAAATACACCAACCAAATAAATAATATGGAGAGAAAAGAAGCTGGTCATAGTTGGGAAACTTCCAAAGAATTGTACTTAGAAAAGCCATAGCTAGGCTGTATATTCAGGCTCAGAACAGTTGATACCTGAAACCTATAATTGGTAATTCGGGCTGTGCTTGGTATTTTAAGCTGGTATTTGAAAATTTCTGTTTTCACATTGAGGAAGCTAATTGTATAGAGGAAAAATGACAATACATGAAGTAATAAGTCTGAAGATAAATTATATGGGCCTAGAACAGAGTGTTAGGAATAGAAATTGAATTTAGCAAGGGGAATGTTAAAAAAAGAGGAGCTTAAGATAATTTAAAATGCAAGATTCATAAGAATAAGGGGAAAGGAGGTGGTAACTGTCAGGCCTCAAAAACCACAAAAGACAAGTTGACAGTTATTTCTGAACAGTGTTCTTTATTGTTCTTTACCTGTAGACATAAATTTTGCCAAACTATTGATATACTCTAAGAATTGCTAGGGAGGAGCATTCTTAACCTTCTTCTCCCAAATAAATTCTCTAAACTCTGCTGTCTCTTTGCCCTCTAGAATACAGCTCTGAAGTCACTCACATGTAGCAATAAGAAACTGAAATCACTGTTGTTGTTGTTAGCTGCGAAGTCGTGTCCGACCCATCGCGACCCTATGGACAACATTCCTCCCGGCCCTGTCCTCTACCATCTTCTGGAGTCCATTTAAGCTCACGCCTACTGCTTTAGTGACTCCATCCAGCCACCTCATTCTCTGTCGTCCCCTTCTTCTATTGCCCTCGATCTTTCCCAGCATTAGGCTCTTCTCCAGTGAGTCCTTCCTTCTCATTAGGTGGCCAAAGTATTTGAGTTTTAGCTTCAAGATCTGGCCTTCTAAAGAGCAGTCGGGATTGATCTCCTCTAGGACTGACCGGTTTGATCGCCTTGCAGTCCAAGGGACTCGCAGGAGTCTTCTCCAGCACCATAGTTCAAAGGCCTCAATTCTTTGGCGCTCAGCCTTTCTTATGGTCCAACTTTCGCTGCCATACATTGCAACTTGGAAGACCATAGCCTTGACTATACGCACTTCTGTTGACAGGGTGATGTCTCTGCTTTTTAGTGTGCTGTCTAGATTTGCCATGGCTTTCCTCCCCAGGAGCAAGCGTCTTTTAATTTCTTGGCTACAGTCCCCATCTGCAGTGATCTTGGAGCCCAGGAAAATAAAATCTGTCACTACCTCCATTTCTTCCCCATCTATTTGCCAGGAATTGAGAGTGCCAGATGCCATGATCTTGGTTTTCTTAATGTTAAGTTTCAACCCAAGTTTTGCACTCTCCTTCTTAACCCGCAACAAGAGGCTCTTTGGTTCTTCTTCACTTTCTGCCATTAGAGTGGTATCATCTGCGTATCTTAGGTTGTTGATATTTCTTCCGGCAATCTTAATTCCAACTTTTGATTCATCTAGCCCTGCCTTTCTCATGATGTGCTCTGCATATAAGTTAAATAGGCAGGGCGACAGTATACAGCCTTGCCGGACTCCTTTCCCAATTTTGAACCAATCAGTGGTTCCATGTCCAGTTCTCACTGTTGCTTCTTGACTCGCATATAGGTTTCTCAAGAGACAAATAAGATGGTCTGGTATGCCCATCTCTTTAAGAACTTGCCACAGTTTGTTATGATCCACACAATCAAAGGCTTTAGCATAGTCAATGAAGCAGAAGTAGATGTTTTTCTGGAACTCCCTAGCTTTCTCCATGATCCAGCGTATGTTGGCAATTTGATCTCTAGTTCCTCTGCCTCTTCGAAATCCTGCCTATACTTCTGGTAGTTCTCGATCCACATACTGCTGAAGTCTAGCTTGTAGGATTTTAAGCATGACTTTACTAGCATGAGAAATGAGTGCAATAGTGCGATAGTTTGAACATTCTTTGGCACTGCCTTTCTTTGGAATTGGAATGTAAACTGATCTTTTCCAATCCTGTGGCCACTGTTGAGTTTTCCAAATTTGCTGGCAAATTGAGTGTAGCACTTTTACTGCATTGTCTTTTAAGATTTTGAATAGCTCAGCTGGAATACTGTCACCTCCACTAGCTTTGTTGTTGCTCAGCTTTTCTAAGGCCCACTTCACTTCACATTCTAGGATGTCTGGCTCGAGGTCAGTGACTACATGTGATCTAAGGTTACTGTTGCATTTATAAAAAACATAATACTCCACACGGAAACTTTATTTAACTTCATTTTCATTATTCTTCAATGAAATTTCATTTTAATATATGCCGATTAATGTACATTCAAAGTGACAATAAAGTTATTCTTCTTATTATTATTCTATTCTAAATTCCTAACAGGGAAAAGTAGCAAAAGAGAATAGAAGAAGGTACATAAAGACGTGTGTGTGTGTGTGTGTGTGTGTGTGTGTGTGTGTGTATGCTGCTGCAATAAAATAAAAAAGGCAAATATTGTTTATAGCTACATAAACACAGAAAATAAATAACCAAGCCAATTCAATACATTACCTCATTTACAGAAAAATGAAAACTGTAATAAAATTATCTCTATTTTGAACATTTTATGAACAGATGCTAAGCTAAGATAGTTCATTTTTATTGTTTTCAAAAAGAGATCACTTGGAAAATACCAGAATTTGATTTCACTATGTACAAAAGACAGTGAACAGACAAAATACTTATTTGATTTTTCTCTTCAGTTTTCTTCTCTTTGTTGCAAAATGGGTTTTAGCTGGAAAGTGAAGGTGGAAATATATGAACACTTTTGATCATAGTGTGTTCTCTCAGCTTTTAGAAATAAGTTAGACACAGAAACAATTTAAAAAGCAGCTTATTAAAAAGGATGAAAAAGATATTCTAAAATGGAAGCAAATAACTCATCCCAGAAAAAAAATATTATTATACACAGTCATTAAAACACTATCTACAGCAGACATGTCAAACTTGCGATGTCACGTGACGTCGTGAGACATATCGGGACTATTTCGCCATTGCTGGCAATGGGGTGAGCGAGGCTTCTGATCTATAGTTTCATTATTCATTACTCATTCACTCATTCAAATCAGGAAGGGAAAAAAATCCAATAGTTTTAATCTTGTGGGAATTCAATGTATCAAAATCCAATCTGAATTACCCATCTGTTTGCTTCAGAACTTAAATATATCACATTCAATTTGAAAGAATTAGGTTCAAGAAGAATAATATGTGGCTCTCTTAAGCCCAAACTAAGGCTTTAGGTACATGGTGCACAAAAATCCATCTGTCCAAAACACTCATCTAAATGAAAGGTGTATATTTAATATTGCTAACTAAAGTTCTATAAAAGTATGAACAATGGTTTCTGGTATATGGATAGATAGATTTATTCCTCTCTAAAAACAGAAAACAGCATCTTTCCAGATTTTGCAGTCAGCAAGAAAGACTTGAATTCAGATAAAGTGTGACTAACCTTGATCAAATCAGATAACTTTATTGTGGTCCTTAACCAGCAGAAGATCAACCCTGATTATCTAATTAGATGCAAAGAATGACCAAACTACAATTTGCCCTTGGATACCATGGCTCAAGATTGTAATCATGTGGATTATGTATACTAGATAGGCAGTTAGGTTCCATCTCAAGAATCATCCGGCTCAGCATACCATAAAAATAAATCCATTGATGATGACACTGGTAGAAAAGTATTTCTGATTAATTTTATTTTAAGATCATAAGACATCTTCTTGTACATCAGCTGAGGTCATGTTTCAGTCTGACAGGACATGGTCTCTTTAAAATGCAGTTAGCCATCCTTCTATGTCCTATTAGTAAGGTTGCATTAAAGGACTTGCAGTTTTTATTACTGTAGGAAGAGTATATTGTATAACCTCATTGCTGAAGGCAGTCTATGATACAAAAGCTCTTGGACAAGCAGCACATGTGGCTGAAAAGTCAGCTATGATAGGGCTTCTTATCACTTGAGATTTACAAAGATTGTTTGCCTGGAACTTTGCTCCCCAATATTTGCAAGTGAATCAGCAGGAATATCAGAAGTTAAAAAGACTAGGCTCCCTTTATGCAATGATGTTTGTATTATCTATGAATAGGCAGTGTAATTTTAGTTTAAATAAAAATTCTGAATTTTCTTCTCTTCCCCACCTTCCCGAAAATACAGAAGCTGACAGCTATAAGATTGTGATGTCTCATTTTTTTTGTATGACTCATTACTCAGAAATGTCATAGTAGTTGGCTGTAAGAGCAACAACATAATGCAACATTAAGTGCCTTTTGGGAATCGTGTAGCAGCCTTGCACCTACAGGAAAAGAGAAAGGATGGTTGGAGTGGAATGAGGGTGTCCTAAAAAAAACAACTCTCCTCTCCACTAAGTTCCAGTCCCCTCCCTTCCTGTTCCCAATCACTGTATTGCCAGATGGAAGGACTTGTAGCTGACGAACCAGCAAATGAGCTTATTCGCTTGTCAACTGCAGTCAATTTTGTATAGTCAGCTAGAAAGTCACCAGATTCTGGTTGTATTCACACAATATGTTCATCCATATTTAACTGAACCATGGTTTACTCAATCAGTTCCATGGGTCTGCACACATATTGAACACCAAATTAATTACATTGGCTGAATGAGCACAAAATACTGAAACACAATCTAGGCAAACATTTTAGTTTTCCATATTGTGCAAACCTTCATGCAAACAAAAGCCAATTAGGTTAAGTGAGCAAGCATACTCAGCAACCACAATTAAGCCTGCCAAGACCTATACCGGATCTATACAATACATTAAGCCCCTGGGGTTTAATTAATTATTCTATTTGCTGGATTTTCCCAACAGACTGAACCATAAAGCATAAACCAATGGCCTGGATCCTGCAAACACAGCTACTTGTCTACGTCTCAAAAAATATACTTTCCAGAGTGCTTGGCATGTTTTGATGCTAGAGGGGCAGAATTTGACCTCCTACTCAGTTCTAGCCTCATCAGCATAATGCCAGGATAAACTTTTTATATCTACACGTTGGTATTATGAGGTAGCATCCATCCCTAATAGGCCTTCTTGGACATTGGGTTTGTATGACATACATGACCACAAACAAGGCAACCATTTCATATTGAGCAGTGTGTTGGGACACAACCTGTGTGATTAGGTAATGGGTTAACCATGTGTTCTCCGAACTCAGGTAATTGCTTCAACAAATTGGTCATGACAAAGTTGTGTAAATGCTGCAAGGGTGATGAGCGCTACCGACTAAACCAGGGGTCTTCAAACTTGGCCCTTTTATGACTTGTGGACTTCAACTCCCAGAATTCCTCAGCCAGACAAGCTGGCTGAGGAATTCTGGGAATTGAAGTCCACAAGTCATAAAAGGGCCAAGTTTGAAGACCCCTGGACTAAACGAAAACCTAAAGATAAGGTTTCACAGTCAGGTTGACGCACGCTGCATTTACCTTTAATTTTCTACCGCCGCCTGGGAAAGCCAAGGGAAGTCATCAAAACAATTAAAAAACTAACGTTAGAATATTTCGGATATGCGATGGGACCCCCAGAAAAATACGGTACACTCCATTTAATCCTCGAAGGAAAGATCGAAGGCAAACGAAGCCCAGGCAGAAGAAGAACATCACGGCTTCCAAATCTTAAGGGACTGGTTTGGGCAAAAACTCAGCAGCCCTTTTTCGTGCGGCTGCTGCTAAAAACAGGCTCGCCAACCTCCGATAACGGAGACGGCGCAAGAAGCAGCCTTCTTCTGAAGCGCGCAAACAACTCGAAGAGGAACTTTTGCCAAGTCGTACAACTCCGAACTTACACCGCAAAGCACCGTTCTTCCACACCGATGACGTTTAGCTCTGCCTATTTTCTTAATACGCTATACCAGCGTTTCCCAACCTTAGGAACTTGAAGATGCGTGGACTTCAACTCCCAGAATTCCCCAGCCAGCTATGCTGGCTGGGGAATTCTGGGAGTTGAAGTCCACGCATCTTCAAGTTCCTAAGGTTGGGAAACGCTGCGCTATACTACTTACTCCGGTCCTGTTCTTTTTACGTGGGGGTGGGTGGGGTGGAGGAAGGATTTTTAACGCCGCCACACGGTCATCGTTTTTATTCTGCCCCACCCTTCCCCTGCAAAGCGAGTCTGCGCGGCCGGTGGAGACAGGCGACCTCCTCGAAGAGGAAAAAGTCAGGCGCGGCGGACCGAAACTTCGGTCGCGTTTTTTTTTTTTACTCTTCCTGCCATGCTCCACGCCGCGGCTCATCTCTTCGTCGCGGCCGACGCACCGAGAGCGGGAGCCCTCCGGCCGCCCAGCCCTTGAAGCGGCCGCCAGCTGCGATAGGGAACAAGTGCAGCCCCTTGCCTCGGGCCGACTGGGCTGAAGTCGCCGCCGCCGCCGCCGTGCGCGGCTGCTCTTCCTGCCTCCGCGCTTGCAGCGGCCACGGGCGGCTGGTTTGGTGGAAAAGGAGGAGGCGGAGGCGGAGGAGGAGAAGGGAGGGAGGCGGGGAGAAGAGAATGGCAGCAGCCAAGGAGCCCGGAGCGGCACCAGCAACAGGGAGCAAGGCCGGCGAGGGGGAGCCGCCGCCGCCGCCGTCGTCCTTCCAGAGCCGCCTGTGGAGGAGCCTGCAGCTGGGAGGCAAAGGCAAAGGCAAAGGCAGCGGCAAAGCGGGAGCCGAACGCCGCAGTGCGGAGACCTCGCCGTCGCTTCCTCGGAGCCACGCCATGGAGCAGCCGGCCAAGGCAGACTTGTTAACGGGCGGCGGCGGCGGCGCCGCCAGATGGGCCGGGTTGAGGCGTCGAAAGCACGTGCTGGACCGCGTCTTCTCGTCGTCTCAGCCCAACTTGTGCTGCTCTTCGGCCGAGCCCCTGGAGGCCGGGAGCGCCGAGGCCGGCTCTGCGCTGCGCCGCCTCCGCGAGCATCTCCTTCCCCATCCCCAAGGCAAAGGGGGTCAGCGGCCCGGCCGGGGGCCCGACGAGCCGGCCGCCTCTTCCTCGCCGCTCCCCTCGGCGGCTACCCCAGAAAAGGACAGGCTAGGCGGGGATGGAGCCCTCCGAGCCGAGGCGCGGGGGGAGCCTCCGCAGCAGCAGCAGCCCCGACTCGGGGCTCACCTGTCCCATCAGAAGAGCTCTTCTCTGCCCGGCAGCACCGCCTGTCTGGAGCAGTTGCTTCAAGATTCGTCCGCCAAGGGCAAAGCCAAAGGGCCGGAGGGCAGCGGCAGCCCGGCGGGGAGCCCTCGTTCTTCGAAGATATTACAGGCAGGTGCTTTACGGTGTTTCTTTTGCAGCGGGGGTGGGTGGGGTTGTTGAAGCAGTTATCTGGTTTCCTTTAGCTCAGTCTCAGCAGGTTTGAGATGTGTGGACCAGGCTGGCTGGGGAATTCTGGGAATGAAAGTGCCCACAACTTCTTAAAGTTGCTGACAGAGAATAGTTGTTTCCCCAAGTCTTTTGTGGGGGCAGGGGCGGGGTTGGGTGGGTGGGTGGGTGGGAAGAGGAATGGGATGCTAAGAAAAAAAAGATGGAAGTAGTACAGCTGGTCCTCGACTTACAACCACAATTAAGCCCAAAATTTCTGTTGCTAAGTGAAACATTTGTTAAGTGAATTTTGTCCAATTTTACATCTTTTCTTGCCACTGTTGTTAATAATAATAATAATAATAATAATAATAATAATAATAATAATAATAATAATAATAATAATAATAATAATAATAATAATAATTTTATTTATATACCGCCCTTCTCCCGAAGGACTCAGGGCGGTGAACAGGGCAAATATATAAAAATACAAAAATACAAAAGTTAAAAAAGAATTAAATACAATGCCCAAACTAAAACAGTAAATACATATATTAAAAAACAACAATAAAATCCCAAACCCATCCCCCCATCAGGCCAGGCCGGCTTGTTCGAATAAGTGCGTCTTCAGATCCCGTCGGAAGGAGCGAAGGTTGGGCGCCATCCGGAGCTCGACCGGCAACCGATTCCATAAATCCGGGGCGCCCACAGAGAAGGCCCTCCCCCTGGGGGCCACCAGACAACATTCTCTGACCGGTGGCACCCTGAGGAGGCCCTCTCTGTGGGAATGCACAGGGCGGACGGAAGTTGATGCCGGCAGCAGGTGATCCCTGAGGTACTCTGGACCCATGCCATGTAGGGCCTTGAACACCATTACCAGTGAATCACTGCAGTTCTTAAGTTAGTAATATGGTTGTTCGGTGAATCTGGCTTCCTCTTTGGCTTTGCCTGTCAGGTCACAAAAGGTGATCACGTAATCCCAGGAGCTTGCAACTCTCATAAATATGAGTCAGTTGTCAAGCATCTGAATTTTGATCATGTGACCGTGGGGATGGTGCAGTAAGTGTGAAAAACTGTCATGTCAATATTTTCAGTGCTGTTGTAATCTTAAATGGTCACTAAATGAACTGTTGTAAGTTAAAGACTACCTGTATTGAGAAAATATAGAGTTCCTAATAGAAAATCAGTTTGTTGACTGTCCCTTAAAAATGTTGTGAACTGCAACTATATTACAAGACTGCCCCCAAATAAGTTGTGTTAACTTTCCTGTTCTTTCTGTTCTTCCTGCCCTCCTCTGAATTATACACTTCAAGAAAACTGATGAGCAGCTGTCATTTACTTTTTCTAACGCAAAGGGAAGGATTTGTATGTTTGTTATTTCACTCCTGGTTCCATAAGACATTCCACACAGATCCAGGTTTTCTACCTGATATAGAGAAAAGGCTACCAATGGTTTTACTGCGTTTAATATAAGAGGCATTTTACCAGTGTGTTACAGTTGCTGCCTGTGAGTTTCCCCTGGGGTGTCTTGGTTGACTGATACAACAACTGAATGGTGACCTTATACCTGTCAAGCATGATAGTCCTTATATGTAGGATGTACAATTTGCTCTACTTTAAGTTTTAAAAAGGTTCAAAAATTCAACCTTGGCAAAGATATAATCTATAGTCTAATAAGAGTATGTACTTGGTTTGTGTATGTAACATTTAAGGGAAGTGATTAGGTAAATAACGTTTTAGAATTTGTGAAATATTTGTAAAAGCTCCCTTATTTAGCCAGAGTGTGTGGTAGTATGCCATATATCCTTCCGAGGTAGGTAAAATGAGGACCCAGATTGTTGGGGGCAATAAGCTGACTTTGTAATAATGCCGCTTGGGGGGGGGGGGCGAAAGCCCTAATAAGCAGGCATATACATAGAATGAAGGCTATTGCTAAGCACATTGATTTGTGCTTTTTAGATTGTAAGCCGCCCTGAGTCTTCGGAGAAGGGCGGGATATAAATGGGATTAAAATAAAAAAATAAAAATATGATCTATCCAAAGAACCAGTGGTAGTTTACAGGTGACTTAGCATGCTCATGTTTCCTGTGAGTGAGATGAAACATTGCACACCTAGAATTCTTGGCACACGCTTCAATTGATTCCCCCCCCCCCAGCAGTGTAGTATCTAAAGTAGCCATCAGAAAGCATAATTTTCTGTTGCTTTGTAATCTAAGTACAGGTAGTCCTCAACTTACAACAGTTCACTTAATGACAGTTCAAAGTTACAGCAGCACTGAAAAAAGTGACTTATGACTTTTTCACATTTATGACCATTGTAGCATCCCCGTGGTCCCGTGATTTACATTTGGATGGGTTGAAGGAAAAGTCTTAATCATGGTTCAGTCCAAGCTGGGAATAAACATGGCGACTGCTTTAGAAAGAAGGTTGCAGTTTATTGAAGAGGAGAGCCAGACAGAAAGATGGCTCTGGAAGAAAAGAAAAAGAGCACATGTAGGGAGTGGGTTTATATACTCTCTGGGGCTCTTGAGGTTGTTTCCTGTTCCTGTTTGAGGCTTTGTATTTCCTGTGTCATATACCGGTAGTTTGACCTGAGTCTGAGTGTGTCTTTCTGGTATTCTGATGGTGGTGGGTTAATCCTATTATGTCCGAAAGGTCAATCCTGCTTCCCTGGGGTTGTGGCTGATGACTCTTAGATTTTTTGTCTTGATTCTAGGGATCTTTCTTCCTAATCCTAGTTTCCTGACTCCAGTCTTTTTGACAAGATTATCTCATCTGCAATTCTGCAGACTTGGTTTCTGTTTGGGACAGAGAGACTTGGGGGCAGGGTTGGTTTCTGCTTTTAAAATCCTTTAGGGAAATATATTCTGCCTTTTAAATATTTCCAAAAATATTTCTTTCTCTGGGAGGGGGGCTGACTTCCCACAGATGCTTCACAACTAACTGACATGTATGACAATTACAGTGTCTCAGGGTCATGTGATCATCTTTTGCAACTTCTACAAGCAAAGTCATTGGGATAACCAGATTCACTTAACAACCATGTTACTAATTTAACAACTGCAGTGATTCACTTAACAATTGCGGCAAGAAAAGTTGTCACAAATTTCTCACTTAGCAACATAAATTTTGGGGTCAGTTGTGGCTGTAGGTTGAGGACTACCTGTATAGACATTTTGTCTTGCCCTTCGCGATCGAACTACAGCTGAACGTTTAGGTTTCTTGACTGGGTATTGATTTTTAACTTATTTGGAAGCAACAAGATGGAAATCCATCTTAGTTGCTTAGTTTAGTTGCCCTTGCTGGTGAAAAGGCCCAGCTGGAAATGATTGGGCAATCTGTGCCAGTCTTCAGTCAGCATTCCTAGACTGTTCATAAGACAAGCACCGAATAAAGAAAATAGGTTTATATAATACCTGAGCCAAATCAAATCCATGCCTCTGCGAAATGTGCAGACGTAGTCTCAGTGTTGTTCAGAGTGCGGCAAAGTATTTTTATGTAAGTGCTAACAAATTGCCTAAGTAAAATTTAAATCTGTAGATGCCCTCGGATAAACTGTATTTCAGATGAATGTACTTCATCCTTACAACCTTAAATCTACATATTTATTACTGATAATGTAGCAGTGCCCAGGGTTGTTGGAAGACTTTGGATGGTAGCTGCAAGGTTCCTTTCTGACAGCATGATTAGTCATGCCCTATTTCTTAGCACATTGTCTTGGAAGTGAGCCCAGTTGATTGCAGAGCACCCGCCTGTAGACATAAATAAGGTTATAGCTATACTTTGTGGCATTGTTTTGTTTATGTTGTTACCCTTTAAGAATTAAGTTTTATTTGTGGATCTAGCCATGTATAGTTTACAACCATATTTCTCTGCATTACTTGATTTAGCCTACTTGGTATAATTAAAAAGAAAGCAAATGTCCAAGGTTTTAGCATTTTTTTAAAAAGCTGGACCTATAAGATGGATGGCAAAAAAGAGTCAAATGAGACAGCAGCATAAGACTGCCTTGACATTGTATGATAAAGGTATACTTTTTAAATAAATGGTACTAGTACTACCAGCAGTATGTGGATCGAGAACTACCAGAAGTACAGGCAGGATTTCGAAGAGGCAGAGGAACTAGAGATCAAATTGCTAACATATGCTGGATCATGGAGAAAGCTAGAGAGTTCCAGAAAAACATCTACTTCTGCTTCATTGACTATGCTAAAGCCTTTGATTGTGTGGATCATAACAAACTGTGGCAAGTTCTTAAAGAGATGGGCGTACCAGACCATCTTATTTGTCTCTTGAGAAACCTATATGTGGGCCAAGAAGCAACAGTGAGAACTGGACACGGAACCACGGATTGGTTCAAAATTGGGAAAGGAGTCCGGCAAGGCTGTATACTGTCACCCTTCTTATTTAACTTATATGCAGAGCACATCATGAGAAAGGCAGGGCTAGATGAATCAAAAGTTGGAATTGAGATTGCCAGAAGAAATATCAACAACCTAAGATATGCAGATGATACCACTCTAATGGCAGAAAGTGAAGAGGAACTAAAGAGCCTCTTGTGGCAAGTGAAGAAGGAGAGTGCAAAACTTGGGTTGAAACTAAACATTAAGAAAACCAAGATCATGGCATCCGGCCCTCTCAATTCCTGGCAAATAGATGGGGAAGAAATGGAGATAGTGACAGATTTTATTTTCCTGGGCTCCAAGATCACTGCAGATGGGGACTGCAGCCAAGAAATTAAAAGACGCTTGCTCCTTGGGAGGAAAGCCATGGCAAATCTAGACAGCACACTAAAAAGCAGAGATATCACCCTGTCAACAAAAGTGCGTATAGTCAAGGCTATGGTCTTCCCAGTTGCAATGTATGGCAGTGAAAGTTGGACCGTAAAAAAGGCTGAGCACCAAAGAATTGAGGCCTTTGAACTGTGGTGCTGGAGAAGACTCTTGTGAGTCCCTCGGACTGCAAGGCGATCAAACCGGTCAGTCCTAGAGGAGATCAACCCTGTCTGCTCTTTAGAAGGCCAGATCCTGAAGCTAAAACTCAAATACTTTGGCCACCTAATGAGAAGGAAGGACTCACTGGAGAAGAGCCTAATGCTGGGAAAGATTGAGGGCAATAGAAGAAGGGGACGACAGAGAATGAGGTGGCTGGATGGAGTCACTGAAGCAGTAGGCGTGAGCTTTAATGGACTCCAGAAGATGGTAGAGGACAGGAAGGCCTGGAGGAACGTTGTCCATAGGGTCGCAATGGGTCGGACATGACTTCGCAGCTAACAACAACAACAACTAGTTGCATTGCCGTTTTTTTAAAATTCCTCATTCTCTCAAACATAATTTATTAGCCCTTTTGCTTTTTCCTAATACCTGTGTGGTTACAAAAATCAATTATAGCAACTGCATTTGTGCACTTTTTATTTTTGTGGAGATAACTTGATAGCTGAATGCATAAACATTTTGCAAGTCTTTGTTGAAAGTTTTGTAGGCATTGTCAAAGCAATGGGAGTTGAATTTCAAGTATTAGTTCTCTAAAGTAATAAAAAGGTTGAGAGAATTGCAAGTCTGTTACATATGTAATTTACTCAGTTTTAATAGGTGTACAAAGATGATATTAATTACATGGCTATAAATTAAGAGACTTTGGATGATAATTATAAGGGGAAAGGAACTCTAAATTGTTCTGTTTTTGACACTACATAGTAACAGGTATAATATATAACATGGGATAAAACCCAGTAATATAACTACGCATGGAATATGGGAGCAACATACATGAAATAACATGCATCAAGAATAAAAATTGAATTTATAGAGTAACACTTCACTTTCAATATTTTCAAATAATTATTTTTACCATTTGTGAAAGGACATAATTATACAACTTCTATAAAAATGATGCAAATTAAATAAAAGGTCAAATAAAAATGGACACAAATCGCATAATTTGACTTTCTTCATTAATAATTGTTTTTAGAAACTAGGACTACAGATTTCAAAGTTGAAGCAATTGGTTTGGTGAGCTCTAGTTCTTTTGAGTTCAAAGTTTAATGGAGTGGTATTTTAAATTCATTATTTATTGTTTTTAAATATGCCTTTCTACTTGATTGGACAGTAAACATAATGAGTAATTAAAATATATAGAAAAGATTTTTTTAAAATTGAAATGAATGGTAAAGTTAGCTGTTAAAAGTCTCCTCTTTTGCAAAGGAGAAATACAGTTTCAAAAGAAGTATATTTCACAGACTTAGTGCAGCAGAAAAAGGTGCTCTTCTAAGCAGCAGATAAAGAACCCTAATTGGGAGAGGCATTTTCAATTTTGCCCCTTTTTGAATATTAGCAACCAAATGTGCTTGCAATGGATTGGTCGGTCATACAGTTGGACCTTTAGTTATTTAAAATTTAAATAATTAAATGATATAACTTAAAGTATATTCTACCCATCATTCAACTTCATTGTCCTCATATTTAGAGACTAGTAACTTTCTTAATTTTAATATGAAGTTAAGAGAGTGGCTGGCCTCTTTAAATTAAATTTGGAAGATGGGGCAACCCTTTCCTTATATTTTTGTTTAGTATATTTGGATTTTATCTTGGTAATTGAAACACCAAATATAACCACCCCCCTCATCTTTGAACTTGGGCTTTTTTTTAAGCTGAAAGATAAGGGAATATGGGGGTTACCAATTTAAAAGAGGTAAGTGAAGCTCTGCAGAAAATAATGCTATCTTGGAATAAGAAGCTAAATTTGCAGGAGACATTGCATGCATAGTCTTGCATAAGACTGATGGAAGAACCAGAAAACATGGTTTTGTCATTTGGCATACAGATCTGGCGAGGTTGATGGAGAGCCTGCTAAGTGGATGTATTTTTAGGAAGATGAATGGTGCTCTTCTGTTGTTCATGTTTTTATGATTTCAGTAGTTTCATTTTTAATTATTTTTGTGGTTATGTTTGGCAAATTTTGTATTTTCTGGATTTTTAACTTTGTAAGTTGCCCAGGGTCATGGTAGGGAGATGGGCAGCTATATAAATTTAATAAATAACTTTGCCAAATAAAAATTTTACTATATGATTGGCTTTCTTTTTCTGTATCAATTTTAATCAGCATGAATAACAAGACAAATCTATGAAACAACTTGAACATAACAATTTTTACAGTCTATTTTCAGGGTTCCTTTTCAATTTGCTGTTGCATGCAAAATGTTGCAGTTATAAATAGGCTTACTCACAAACAGTAATTACAGTACAGATGTGCTATTCATTTCATATGAGCAGATAAACTTGGAACTGAATTCTCCCACTAGGGCAGGGGTAGGCAACCTCGGCTCTTTTATGACTCATGGACTTCAACTCCCAGAATTCCTGAGTCAGCATAGCTGACTCAGGAATTCTGGGAGTTGAAGTCCATGAGTCATAAAAGAGCCGAGGTTGCCTACCCCTGTACTAGGGTAATCAAACTTGATATTCTGCACATAACTAATATACAAGAAAGTACTTATTTTCTTTCTGGAATATATTCATGTTAGATAGGTTCATTAGCAATGAATGAAAAGGATGTATTTTTGAGAAAGAAAAAACAGTGACAGAGCATTATATTGTTGCTCTTCCATTCTGTAGCACAGAATTCTATTGTTACTGACACACATTTTGATACGGAGTGGGTTTGTTTATTTTCTGTGTAGTTGTAAATTTGTAATTGGTTTTTATTATGATCATGAACTTGAGGTGGGAAACAAAATCCAGTAAAAGCAATAAAATTGTGTAAAATTTCAACATAGGCAAAATCAGAACACCAAGATAGCAATAACAAAATACAGATTCAGTCTTAGGTGTTGAAACTTTATAAACATGTGTTTTAAAAGTTACTTGGAAGTAAGATCTGTTAATACTAGTGAGACTTTATAATAAACAGGATAGGATTGACAAATTCAAGGACTTAGGGAGTGTAGACAACAGAGTTATTAGTATGGATAGATATAAAAATAACTGCCATGGGTGAAACTTTGAACCAGATTTCTCATAAAAGACAATATGGTGATGTATTTTTTCACAGTACAATCTGTATGCATGTGCTAACATTGCAAACAGACTGGTGGTGATAGGCGATTTCTCAAAACTTAAATGAGTTAACTTTGTTTTTTTTCCCTTAAGAATTCTTGGCTCTTAAAAATCACATCAATTTTGAATGGAGTTGAATGGAATTTGTTTAACACAAATTCCAATGATAGAGCTGAGCTGAAATGTTTAGCAATCTTTAGAAAAATCTTCTTTGGAAAAAGAAAAAAGGAAAGCTTTTGTATAGCGGCTCCTAGAAATGCATAATATTTTCCCTATTTTAGAAAGTATGTCCGATTGATTGCATTTTGTGATGTAATTCACAGCTCAACAGTTGTGCATAAAATATATACGATATCAATAAGACGGCAGGACAATAATAGCAAAACAGATCAACATTACCCTAAAAATACCTGTGATCATTAGTAGAGGAATTAGAAAGAGTATCTGGTACCCGTATATCTAGAGCAAAACAGTACCGTAATTAGAATTTTTTGACCCATGATCTCTTAATTGTAGCATTTGAATTAGATTTCTAGAATATCATTGACTGAAGTGATTGACTGAAATATCATTGACTGAAATGATAACCCTTCCGTATATAGTGAAAAAATTGTGCATGGATCACTTTATTATGATAGATTTCAACACAGCACTGATAGAGTTCCATGCATCTAACTCGGTTCAGATAAAAATGCATGTAAGTTTTGTAGCTTCCCCTTCATGCTTTTTTCAAATCAAAGGTTATATTATAGAGTTACAGCTGTTGAATCAGCCCAGATACAAAGCTAAAATAGCTAAATAAATTAAATTTAAAAATTAAAAATAAAATGAAGTAAAATAAAATATGCTAAGTAAATAGAAAGCATATATTTGTCCAGAGTACTTGTCAAAAACCTGGATTTTAAGAAACAAGATTTGTTCCCTAATTAATTTTACACATAATTGTTTTTTCTAAAAAAGCATGTAGCATCAAAGACAGATGCCTAAATTCAGAATAATATGTGATTATGTAAGATTAGAATGACAAAGGTAATAGAAATGTTACCTTTTGCATGTCAAATATTTGCAGAGAGAACAGTGGCTCATATGGGAATGATGTGTCATATCATTACTAAAAATATTTGAAGTCTACTCTTACTATAAGAACAAGTATGCTATAAATACAGTTGTAGAACTGTTACTGAAATGTTCTTCTGTGTGCAGCCTGAATGTCACCAAGAAATCTCTTTCATGTAATCCCAACCTCCCACTCCTGTTTTTTTATCAGCAACCAATCACAGATCCACTCAGCCATTCAAATCAAATGTATGCCCAGATGAAAATTTCAGTAGCAGTTGTACATTTACATTGCATGTAAAAACTGCATATGTTTTCTGATTATTTGGTTAAAAAGTCCTAGTTTATTTTTCATGTATGTCTTTCTTTTAGTCTAAGGAGCTTCCCATTGTAAATATATTTGAATCCTGATATCTTTAATAATATCATGCTGATTTCTAACAGCAGTGTAATTAGGATAACAGTCTCTAGCCAGATGCTGTTGAACAGATTTTTCTATTTTTTTTTTCATCCTAAGTCTGACAGGCTGCAATTTAAAGCTTAGGTTCTTGGCTCATGTCTAGCAATTTGCACTAAAACATCCTCTTGAACTTACTCAGTTCAGTAGAAAAAGCATCTGGTATGATTTTTAATTAAAATATTATATTTCCTGATGTTGGATTTATGATGATATGCATCTCAATAGTGATCAGGCATAGCTAGTTAACTATATTTTGGCTACTAAGGATAGCAAGCTGTGCTTAATTATGAACTGGTTGATGGGAGTGGTTGGGGTAGAAAAAAAGGACAATAAATAAAAATCTGCAGATCATGAAGGGAGATGGAAGTATTAGTCAGTGAAACCTGTTAAAGCAGTCATTGGGGGAAAAAAATCAAAGCATTGATTGATGATTAATTGATTGATTATGGCCCATCAAGTCATTGTCAACTTTAACAAACACATAGATTTTCTCCATGATGGAGAAAACTGGAACCATCAATTTTTCCAAAGCTGCATTTATTACTGCTGTAACTAAGTTTATCACCTTGCTGTTAGTTGTTCTTTCCTTTCCTTCCACCTTTCCCATCTAAAGCTTTGCATAATGTATTCCAGTTGGATAATGGGAGCCTGTTCATTTGTGCTTCAAGTGGATTGATTTGTTTGATGCTTGTTTTCTTTCATTGAATTCTCAGGAGCAGGGCTTTTTTTCTCATAGAACGCTCAGAATGGAGTTCCAGCACCTTTTTTGAATGGAACCTTGTAGGGTAGGCAAGGTGGGTTGTATGGCATGTGTGAGTTCCGGCACTTTTTTCTTTTACAAAAAAAGCACTGCTCAGGAGTGTTCTCAAATATCAAAGTTCAAAAATGTCAATACGTTTCCTATATTGTGTCTTCCAAGTCCAACTTTTGCTTCCATAGAGTGTCACAGGGAACACCATGTGTTTATAGGATTCTGATCTTTTAGGTATAGAGACATTATAGCCGTTAAATCAGTCAAGGAACTAAAAGATCACAGCATACTTACTCATAAAGTTTACCGCTTTTATTGTATACGCATTAATGCTCAGAATGAAAAATAAGAGGAGCTTCAATTTTACTGTAGATGAACAAATAGTATTAAATGAAGCCTGATGGAATGATTCCCATGTTAGGACTGCAATAGTGGAAAGAAGCAACACAAATCCTTTTATGCCGTCCTTGCTTTTATTTACTCCAGACTCCTATATGTATATTGCCTTTGTTGCTTAAATTACTCACTTCTCTTTTTTTATATTCATTATCCTCAACTTCATCCAACTTCAGCAACAAACCGGAGAGTCAGTTTGGTCTAGGTTAGAAAGCAAGACAGTTCAAATCCTGCCTTAGCCATGAAAGCTAGCTGGGAGACTATGGGCCAGTTACTGTCTCTCAGCCCAACTCTTCACAAGGTGGTTGTTGTGGGGAAAATAGGAAAAGGAAGGTTTGTTGGATATGTTCCACTGCCTTGAGTTATTTGTAAAAATAAAAAGGTGAGCAATTAATAAACTAACCAACTAAATTAGTCGCCTTCTTTTTGACCTTCCTTTTGATCTCCTACATACATACATTCATAAATAGAATGATCTATGAGATTTTCATTCATTCATTCATTCATTCAGTATGACCAAACCTCCTTGATGTACTTCTTTCATATTGGTCATTTCGCTTTTGTATTTAGTTCATATTCGTTCATGTACCATTCATTCTTGTCCCTATCATACTGTATATTGTTTTATCACACACAATTTCTAATTATCCCATCCCCATTCCTTAGATAACCTATTTCCTCTGTATTTAGTTAAGAATGCTTTTTCTGACATAGCCAACTTCCACATCTTTATAAAAAGCAGGCAGAGGCATGCTTGTGTATACAACCAATTTCACTTGTTTGGAAAATATTTAATTCTTCACAATAGACGATGTACTTTTCACTAACACTCTACCAGCATATGCATATGTTGTTTCCAGTTTTAGCATCTTTAGTAAATGTTCTACCAAGGTAACACAAATTCATCCATTTGGTCAATTTTTCACAATTTATGTGGAATGTGCAATTGTTTACTCGCTTTTTCTGGCAAATACAACTATTTAAGCCTTGGTGCATTAATTTTCGGATATGTAGTCCTGTTTGCATCATACATCATACATCTGATATAATATTACCCAATATTAAGCATAAGAATCCTTCTAGATCACCCTGCTGGATTAGACCATTAGCCCCTCTATTCCAGCAGTTTATTCGCATATTGGCCAACCATCTGAACAAGGAAGCCCACTCGTCTGCCAGCAGATGGCCTTCAAAAGCAGTCACCATCAAGGCTAATAGCATTTATTTTCATGACTGCCATTAATTATTCTGATCTTTCTTTTGAAGCCAGCCAAGGGGCGAGCCACACCATATTTCATGATAATATATGCAAGATGTTTATGTCCCCAGTTTAACACACATTTTGTATTAAAGCTAGGTTCTTGGACTAATAAGGATTCAAGTAAGCTGTTGAATAAGGTCCTTCTCATGCTCTGCATTGACATCAGTTCAACCCTTCAATGAAACTGTGTAACATAGTTCTTGTTGCTGTGTTCCAAGCCAGCCTCTTTCCTTATTTCCACTTTCCATTTACCGGTACTCTGCTGCAAGATTAATCTTGCCTCTTTTCCATATGTGAGCTGTACTTTCTTTTCTTTCAGTCATTCTGCTTTCATTCTTGTTTCTTTCAGTTTTTCCCTATTCTATCATGCCATCCTCCCGCCTTCATTTTGACACTTCAAAGAAACTGTTTCACATTCTGAGCCCCAATTGCCCTTTTATTCTTCACTAATTCTGTTTGTCTGGGTCACCTCAGATCCAAATCTATCCAATCATTGACTCTCAGCACAGTCACATTTCCCAGTTCAAGACTTGTGTACAGTCTGGGGTTCGCTTGGACTCTTAGCTCCTGCTTATAAAGCAGATGGCAGTTGTGGCCAAGAGGCCTTTGCACTGATACATCTTGTGTAGCAGATGCACCCTTTCCTGGACTGAGAAGCCCTTCAGGCAGTCACTCATACCCTACTAATTTCACAATTGGATTACTGTAACACATTCTACATGGGGCTATCCTTGAAGACCAGCCAGAAGTTGCAGCTGTTCCAGAAATGGCAGTGATTGGGACCTTGCTTTACAGATAGCCCTTGATTTACAATCACAATTGCGATTAGAATTTCTGTTGCTAATCAAGGCAGTTGTTAAGTGAATCATGCCCAATTTTACTATGTTTATTGTCACATTTTTTAAGTGAATCACTTCAGTTAAGTGAATGACACTGTTATTAAGCAAATCCAGCTTCCCCCATTGACTTTACTTTCTGGAAAGGTCACCAATGGCAATCACGTAATCCTGAAACCATTGTAAATACACATTGATTACTAACTGCCCAAATTTTGAGCCTGTAACCTATAGACGGTGTGTTGTAAATGCGGAGAGTTGCCATAAGTCACTTTTTTTCAGTGGCATTTCAACTTCAAATGGTCACTCAACAAATGGTTACAAGTCAAAGACTACCTGTACATCCATGTGACTCTCTGCTGGTTCATAAATTTCACTGGTGTCCATTTGGCTTCTGGATGCAGTTCAAAGTGCTGTTACCTTTAATGCATTTCCTGACATAAGCCCCGAGTAGCTTAGCTACTATTTATTTTTATCTCTGCCCCATTCGGTTTGGTACAGTTGGGGAGTACACTCTAGGCCAGCGATGGCGAACCTTTTAGAGACCGAGTGCTCAAACTGCAACCCAAAACCCACTTATGTATCGTCAGGTGCCGGGTGGGCGTGGCCCATTGGGTAGGCATGGCTGTGGTGGCAACGGCAGACTAGGTGGGACTAAAAAGTTCAATTAATCAGTTCCAACTTTGCGAGATCTTTTTTTTCCCCATGAGAATTTGAAATTGATTGATTGAACCTTTTTTTTTGCACATGGCAGCGGAGGCCTAAAGTGAAAAGGTTTTATAAAACCCAGCTGACAGCACGCGTGCCCACAGAGAGGGCTCTGCGTGCCACCTGTGGCACGTGTGCCATGGTTTGCCACCACGGCTCTAGGCCCTTTCAATTAAAGATTGCTATCTTGCAGGGCCCAAGAAGCATCCCTGCAGTGTTGCAATTCCTGCCTTCTGGAATGATCCTTCCCCTGAGTTTTGTATGACTCCCATCCTTATGTTCAAGGAATAGTTGAAGGTGGTTCTTCCGGGCCTTGGGATAGGTTGATGGTGAGCCCCTTTCAGTTTGGTTCAGTATATTTTATTTTAGCTTGATTGTATGTCTGTGATATTTTGCTCTTCTGATCTGTTGTATTGTCTTTTAATAACTTGGGTTTTAATTATAAGCTGCCCAAAGTTGTTTAGGAATTGGGCAGCCTACAAATGAAAAAAAAAAACAGTGAAATTTATCTTGTCCTTAATTTCCTTGCCTTGCCATAAATGCACTTCATTGTAAATGAAACAATTTGATTTTTTTTAAGCAAATACCCATCAACCAGGAAGATTTATTTAAAAGCTGGTTCTTAGAAAAGAATTAAGGTGTTTGATTACAGTTCCTAGTTTAAATGCTTTCTGGAGCAAAGGGAATATTGTAGAAAACGTCAGTCCATACGAACGATATCATAAGGAAGATTAATATTGTTTTCTTGACAGTGATCAGATATCAGTCACGTAATGTAGATGGTTATCTTCATGTAAACACTTCATAGTCTCATGATTTGCATTAATGCAACAAATGCAAGTTAAAATTGATATGGAATTCATTGCAGTCAAAATATTAACAAGTAAATTTACAGTAGGTTATTTGAACAGAACAGTTAAAGAAAAATCATTTTCAGAACACTGTTCAAAACAGTGCTATGAAGTCAAAGTATAATCACTTGAAAGGCCCCCCCAAAAAATTGAAACAAAACCAGAACTGTTTTGAACTCTGAATCAGAAATTGATCTTCCATACATATTTTTTATAAGAAAGAAAGGGAATGATATAATTGTCTTCCAATCATTTCTAAATATAACTATTCTGATAATTATAATGCCTTGGTAAGACCACATATGTTAGATACACATACAGTGTCTTGGTAATGCAATACATGTATTAAGATTTGCTTTTTTAAAAAAACACCTCTATTCCTATTTTCCCTGCTTTGATGTGACGATTGAATCAAAAATTATGAATACATGCTACTTCTAAAAAAAATCATGAAAAAAGATAACTTTCCTTTGCATTAAATATTAAGCACATTCAGAAGCCTGGTGTTAATTTTGATTTGTTTTGGAAATATTTGGAAGTTACTGGATGTAAAAACGCATTCATTAAGATAATCAGTCATATGCTTTAGAGATGTTCAGATGTCCAGAAACAGATTACCATTCATATCTTTGTGCACGGAAACATCTTTGCTTTATTATGAGAAAGAAAGAGGGAAATTTTGTACAAAACGTTTGTACATTTGGCTCCCATAAAGAAAAGCCTGAGAACACGAAGTATTTTATCTGAAATAAGATAAAACGTGACTGTCACTGCAGATAGAGGATGCCAATTACAGAAAAAGATAAAATACAGAAACTAGTGGTTAAAGTGCTGGTCTAGAGTTCTATGTCTCTTTTAGGTGGGAAAGCCAACTGGGTGACCTTGGGCTAGTCATACACACTCAGCTTTCAGAAGAAGGCAATGGGAAACCACTTCCAGAATCTGGTCAAGGAAACTTCAGGGACATGTCCAGGTACTCTCCAGGAGGAAGCACTGATTCAAAAAGGAAAAGGAAAAGGAAGGAGAAAACGGGAGGGAGGGAGGAAGGAACCTGTAAAAGATATGTTTGTATATTGTATATTTGTATAATGTCTAATGAACTTTTTAGGTCAGGGGTGTCAAACTCAATTTCATTGAGGGCCACATCAGCATTGCGGTTGCCCTCAAGGGGCCGCATGGGTACGGCCAGGGTGGGCGTAGCCTACTGGGTGGGCGTGGCTAGAGTGGGTGTGGCCTACTGGGTGGGCATGGCCAGCTCTACATCATTCGCATCAAGGGTGCCTATGGGGGCCTGGGCAGGAGTGGGACAGATCTGAGGGTCTCTGGCAGGAGGAGGGTCTCTGGGCCAGGGCCAAGGCAGTGGGGGCCGTTCCCTCACTGTTTCCAGGATGGGTTCGTGGGCCACATGAAACCACTTTGCGGGCCGGATCCGGCCCCCGGGCCTTGTGTTTGACATGTCTGTTTTAGGTGAAACAATTGTGGCAATGGATAACACTACACATAATTAAACTTTAGAATTTACTACCACAAGATGTGGTTTGGCTATTAGTTTGCCTGGTTTCAGAAAAGGATCGCACAATTCAAGAAAATCAGGGAATTAAGGCTTGTTTTATCCTATATAAGCTAGAGAGTGATGGATTTTAGAGTTTATAGTTGTTAGTATATGATTGTTTATGATTGCTTTTTATATATATACCGGTACCTTGTATTTAGCTCTGGGAAGTCGGGGGGGGGGAGGGGGGGAGGGGGGAGAGGTAGGGGGGGAGAAGGGAGTGGGAGGGGGGTTTTAAAGGAAAATTGTATGTTAAAACTTTTCAATAAAAAAAAAGAAAATCAGGGAATCATGGCTATTAGCTCTGATAGCCATTGACTGCCTTTGACAGAGGCCATCTGCTGAGAGTGGACCAGTGGATGTCCTTGTGCACTTGGCTGACTATTGTGAGAACAAACTGCTGGACTAGATGGGCTAAGAGTCTAATTCAGCGGGTCTCTGCACAGATTCTCGTTTGTTCTTGAAAATTATGCACTTGGTTTTCATCACAAAGTCTTCATTTCACTGGGTTTACCTTTTCTTTATAAAATGTTGCTTGCTTAATTTATATGAAATTAAATTAAATTGCATGGGGGATAAAGGAACAAATAACATTCTGGCAAAACCATGAGTTTTCAGAGAGTTTGTTAAAAAAAATAGGTTGATTCAGCATTATCTTCTTTCATGATTAATATTGGTTTGCCTAATTAAACAGTTTTGCAGGGGAAATCTTGTACAAGCTTAAATAGCAAATTCAGTTTAAATAATGGATTTATATGCAATAAATCCTGGGCCCTCCTTATCTTTTGTTTTCACAGCTGAATAAAATGCTAAATAGAATGAATAATTGTTTTCCTCAGTGCAGAATTAGTTGCATTATTATACAGTATTTGGTGCAATCTTTTCAGTGTATGTGATTTCTGTAGTCTTGCACTTTATTTATTTATTTATTTAATCCCATTTATATCCCGCCCTTCTCTGAAGACTCAGGGCGGCTTACAATCTAAAAAGCACAAATCAATGTGCTTAGCAATAGCCTTCATTCTATGTATATGCCTGCTTATTAGGGCTTTCTCCCCCCCCCCCCAAGCGGCATTTTTACAAAGTCAGCTTATTGCCCCCAACAATCTGGGTCCTCATTTCACCTACCTCAGAAGGATGGAAGGCTGAGTCAACCTTGAGCCTGGTGGGACTCGAACCTGCACTAATTGCAGGCAGCTGGTGTTACTTATTTTCATGAAGCATCTACAGCTATGGCCCCTTTATGACTTGTGGACTTCAACTCCCAGAATTCCTGAGCCAGCATGGTCAGTCCACAAGTCATAAAAAAGCCATAGTTCCCCACTCCTGTTCTATAGTAACACTACAGGTAGTCCTTGATTTAAAATTGTTTGTTTATTCAAAGTTACAACGTCACTGAAAAAAAGTGACTTATGACCGTTTTTCACACTTACAATCATTTGTAATCGTATATAGTAATTATGTTCCAAAGTTTGCTCCCTGGCATGTCTTTTTTCTGTATTGCATTTTGCTGTAAGAGCTCAAGATCTGCACAGAGACCTTTTAGCTCAGACAAGCAGATGCCCCTCCCCCAGGGCACTCCACTGAGGAGAGCCTTAGGGTTCAATCCCTTTCTTCCACCACAGTGAAACAGTCCCCAGAAGAAGAAGAATTGCAACATCATAGCCCCTACTTCCATCTCCAAAAGGAATGCTGAGGGATGCTGTGATCTAGGTCAGGGGGGCCCATATTTTGCAACTTTAAGACTTGTGGACTTCAACTCCCCGAATTTCCCAAGTAACCATGCTGACTGGGGAATGAATTCTAAGAACTGAAACCCATAAGTCTTAAAAGTTGCCAAATTTGGAGACCCCTGATCTATATAGCATTGAAGATAGCTGAGAGATCTAGTTAGTAGCACCAGGAGGTAATTGAATTTACTGAACCCTGGAAGGAATGTCAACCGTATTGAAAATCGTCCACTGACTCCTTATGATTCTCAGATAAACTCTTCTCTCAGTAGTGGTGATAGCTTACATCAGTGCTTTTTTTCTTAAAAAAAAAAGGTGCCGGAACTCTCATCTTGTTAATCTTTTATTTATATAATTTTATTTATATATTTATTTATTTATATAATTAAAAATATATATTTACTGGTTATCTGGATTTTTGTCACACAGCCTGAGCTGCACAATCACTGGGAAGCGGGATGTATTAAAATATGACACAAATTCCACCCCTTACATCACAACACCAGTACAAAAGGGGGAAGCTTGTACTGTGGTAGTTTTATTGTATTATTACTGTATTCTGGAACTGAGTACTATAAACTACTATAGTACTTTAAAATCTACTTAATGCAAATGACTTTATAGTTTTCTTTCATTGCTCTGAGACTTTGTTGTGATTTGAATTTTTTTGTAGTATTGTAGCATGGATAGAAAAATATTTTTTTTATTTGAACAGCTTATAGAGCCAGTTCGGTATAGTGGTTAAGGCATCTGACTAGAAACTGGGAGACCAGGAGTTCTAATTCCACCTTTAGCACAAAACCAGCAGGTAACCTTGGACCACAAACTCAGCCCTGAGAAGTAGGCAATGCAGGGACTCATTTAGGCAGTTGCCAAGATTCAACATTGACTTGATGGCACCAGAAAAAAGAACAACCCTGCCCCATTCAGTCAACTCTGAATAAATTACCCCAAATCCATTTGTCTGGTTAAGATGAGAAAAATAGAAAAAAAGTCAATATTACATACATATGTCAATGCATAATCAAATAAGTCTAAAAATCACACATTATTTAACCATGACTACCAAAGTAAGAGAAGCAATCTCAGCAACTCTGCTTCCCAGACCTAATAAAAACAACCAACTTCTAAAAGTCAGGAAGGAGCTAGGCCACTCAAATATCTGGAGGCATACTGTTTCACAGGAGGGAGGCAACAATTTGAAAGGTGTTCTTTGGCAAGTATGGATCACAGTCTCTAAATGAGGGTACAGGTAGAAACTTATCTTATTGGATCTTGTCAAGCAGGCAGAAGACATTGGGAGAAGGTGTTCCCACTATATTCAGGCTCTGGACCATGAAGGGTTTTACATGTGGCAGTACCTTGAATAGCACATAACATACATAGGTTGCAATTATTGAATCATCTTTCCTGTTCACTACTCATTGTTTCTGAGGCAGTCATTAAAGTCTGACAGTACAATGTAGTCTTGTATATTATACTTAATTTAATTTCAGTTGATCAATGATTAATTTGGGTTCATATTTTTTAAAAAAATCTCAAGTATGATGTGTGCAAATGCTCATGGATTTGTTTTATTTATTATAGATATATTCTGTTTTTAAAAAACATTCCCAAGTTATATGTATATAATATAATATTAGCTTAGTGTAGTATAATAGCTTATAGGTCCCTTTCATTCAATTGTATTCATTTATTCATCTAATAAGGCTCCCATGGAAACCACAGAATGAAATGTATAATTCAAATCTAATATATAAAAGTATTTACAACATAGCTTAAAAATAGTAACAAATTATAAAAAGAATTTATAATAGCTACTAGGTTGAACTTATCTCCAAGATGCAACTTTAAAATAAAGATGATCAATAAGAGCTATGGAAAGTTGAATAGACTGAGATTTTAAAAATCCGTTGGGCCTGAAAAATCAATAACATAGATACCTGAAGAACTCACAGGAAAGGCATTCCAGAATTGTTAGTTAATCAATAAAAACCTTGCTCGTAGCTAGTTGAACATGATATCTCTACTGAATGTGAAGACTGTTTTTGGCAGGTCTTTTGTTTGTGGAGCATGAGTAGGAAAATATAGAAAACTATAGCCTTCGAATTTAGTTGCTTTAATTCATAAAGAACTTCACAAGTTAAAAGTAAAAGTTAGTCTTAGCCTGGACAGAGACGAGGAGTTATTGATGACTCTACAACAGGGGTGTCAAACACAATTTCACTGAGGGCCGCATCAGCATTGCGGTTGCCCTTGGGGCCAGGTGGGTATGGTCAGGGTGGGTGTGGCCTACTGGGTGGGCGTGGCTAGAGTGCGTATGGCCTACTTCAGGAGTGTCAAACTCAATTTCATTGAGGGCCGCATCAGCATTGCGGTTGCCCTCAAGGGGCCGGGTGGGTATGGCCAGGGTGGGCGTGGCCTACTTGGTGGGCGTGGCTAGAGTACGTATGGCCTACTGGGTGGGCATGGCCAGCTCTACATCGTTTGCATCAAGGGTGCCTATGGGGGCCCAGGCAGGAGTGGGACAGATCTGAGGGTCTCTGGCAGAAGGAGGGTCTCTGGGCCAGGGCCAAGGCAGTGGGGGACGTTCCCTCACTGTTTCCAGGATGGCTTCGTGGGCCACATGAAACCACTTCGCGGGCCGGATCTGGCCCCTGGGCCTTGTGTTTGACATGTCTGGCCTACTTGGTGGGCATGGCCAGCTCTACATCATTTGCATCAAGGGTGCCTATGGGGGCCTGGGCAGGAGTGGGACAGATCTGAGGGTCTCTGGCAGAAGGAGGGTCTCTGGGCCAGGGCCAAGGCAGTGGGGGCCGTTTCCTCACTGTTTCCAGGATGGCTTCGCAGGCCACATGAAACCACTTTGCGGGCCGCATCCGGCCCCCGGGCCTTGTGTTTGACATGTCTGCTCTACAATAATGATGAGATGTTTGCAATACCTAAAGTCTACTTATGCATCTTCTGCTGATTAAAGTTTTATAACTTCTTAGTTTCACCCACCAGAAAGTTATCCACGATCCTCCAATAGCCAACAATTTCTTATATTCTGTGTGTATCAAATATTATTTACTTTACCTTTTAATATTTTACCATTTATAATTTATAGAAGTTAAAATTAAGGTGACAGTTGTACTAGATCTTTATGCTTTCTGGCTGTTTTTGTGAGAAAAGTGTAAGTCTTTCGAGCTTTAAGATTCTTCTGAGATCATTTTTTTTTCATTTTAGGAAAACAAATAATTGTTGAGCTAATGATTCATCATAGCTAGAGTTTGAATAAAAATTGAACCAGTTTTCAAATTAGTACTTATGATTAATGATTCAATATTAGTACACAAATAAGCTAAGAATATTTATGACTTATTTTAATGCAAAGGCTTCTTACTTTGGTACCTTATAATCTACATTATAAATAAACTTGCCAAGCCACAATGTAACATTTTGAAGTCAATGAAGATGTTTTTAACCTCCTGGAATTTTAAAACCTAAAATTCCTTGGATTGTCTATTTCTCTCTATAAGCTATAGTGTTATATTTTACTTGCTTAACTTTTTAATGACTTTAGAGCATTGCATTATTTGAATGCTATCTTGTAAGTATTTGTGCTAAAAATGTATATTTCACAAACCAATTCTCAGACTTGGAATATGACTCTTTAATAGAAGAAGTATCTAATACTTTGTTTATACTATGTTTTCCCAAAAATAAGACCCGGTTTTTTGTTTTTTGTTTGCCTTCCAAAGAGGCACCTTGTGGCGCCAGCCCACTTCATTCTGCAACTGAGAATGGAGCTCAGGCCTGCATTTCACAGTCAGAGGCCTTTCTGGAAGGCCTGTGCAGCCGAGAACTGAGCTACGGATTGAATCCATAGATGAAGATGTTTAAGAAGATATTGGGCAACCATTTATCTGAAATTGTATAGGGTTTCCAGCTGGAGCAGCGGGTTGGACTTGACCCCCAAGGTCCCTTCCAACTCTGTTATTATTTTAAATTGTGCTCACAAGTTGAGGTCTACTTATAATGTGATGGGAAAGGGATACATACCACATTAGGATCCTGAAAGAAGATATATCATGATTTGTGAGGCAATAATTGATTTTCTTATTGAAAACTTTAAAGATTTTGTTTCTCAGTTAATGGAATAGGTTTTCTCTCTAATAATGAGTGTCTTTTTTTTGGTTCTCATATTAATTTAACACAATTATTTAAGCTGCTCAGTTACTAATGATAAAAAGGTTCCCCCGCACACGTGTGCTAGTTGTTTCCAACTCTAGGGGCCGGTACTCATCTCCATTTCAAAGCCAAAGAGCTAGTGCTTGTCTGAGGACGTCTCCATGGTCATGTGGCCGGCATGACTAGACGCCAAAGGCGCACGGAACGCCGTTAACTTTCCCACCGTAGTGGTCCCTATTTTTCTACTTGCATTTTTACGTGCTTTTGAACTGCACGTTACTTGCTGGGACAAGTAACAGGTGCTCACTCTTGTTACGCGGCACCTGGGATTCGACCCACCAAACTGCCGACCTTCTGATTGACAAGCTCAGCGTCCTAACCCACTGAGCCACCGCATCCCTTGTTACTAATGATACATTACTATAATTATTGAAAATGTTCAAAATAAAAATCTTAACATAATAGGATGCTGATATTCACAATAGTATTAAAAAACCCCTAACCCCAAGGCCATGAAGCAAAATCCAAATCCAAATAGGCAGTAATTTCATTTGGTCAATTGCATTTTGCAAAACCATTGAGATTTTTCCAGAGTCAAGAAATTTGACAAAGACATTGTTATAAAAGTGGAAGCAAAGAAAAATGTATTAATGACAAACTGCTGTTAACACTGCTTATTAAACTATATAAATGTGTGATCACTAGACTTTCTGTATTACCTGTTTAAGTTTTTTATTTCTGTTCTGTTGATCATTGTTCTAACTGTCAAAACAGGAAAAGTAAATTGTAGAACAAGTTGTTACCTATAGAATACAACTGATCTTTTGTGAGAAGGTAATAATTTGCTTCCATCATTTTTATCTCATTTTTATGTACCTGCTGAAAATTCTTAATATTTATAAATAGGAAGAGAATTGTTAAAAACTGTTACTGTCAGTCAGTGATGTTATTATCTAATGTTCTACAGTTGTTATGAGAATAAGGAATTTTAGTTTCCAAACAAGGTAATTGAGAAAATACTAAGGATGTTTTAATATTTTCTTTATGCTTTTTAGAGATTTGGTCTTGCTGGGACAAGTAATGTAGAATTGCCACCTGCTGAACCAGGAATGTACCAATTGGATATTACATTAAGACGAGGTACTAACTTGGCAGCTCGTGATCGAAGAGGTAAGAGTATGCCTCCAAAAATGTTCTAATATAGCCAGTTTCCTAAAGACTGAGATGAGTTTGATAAATAGTAATACCACTATTACATTAGTTTATATATTTTGTAATGATAACTTTCCCCTTAACATAAGGATTTTGTTGGCTTTAAAATGTTTTTTAGCAACTTATAAAATAGACAGCTAGAGCGGATAGTAAATTTGTATCAAACATATTTTGCTTATATCTGGGTTTTTCAAATTTTAGAAGGCAATGAACTTTTTTTTCCCCAGACTTTTTTTTTTGGCCCCAGGATGTAAAGACATATTTTTAAAAACATGAGCAAAAGAATACATATTCACTCTCTGACTTGGTCCTGGATTCGGAACCATGCATTGTTAATTGGACTGTAATCCCAGGTAAAGGGCAGAAGAATCAGTATTGGCTGCCAGTTAACTGTTGAGTATGTTCAAGTAATTGTTTTGCGACTAGATGCATACACACTTTTGATGATGTGTTGGTATCTATTGTGTTGGAATATGTTATATTTCGATAGTTGAATATAGGTCAGATTTGTGATAAATGGAGCTTAGAAACAGAATAGTTTACCACTGAAGCAGTCATTCCTTTTTAGATCACTGTGTGCTTTGTCAGTTTAATACCAATTGTTATTGGTAATACTGTGAGTCTTCAAATGGATATGGGAAGAATAGAATCAAAGAGACAAAATATGAGAAGAATTTTTAGGCAGCATTTGTCTGGTGGTTATAATTGAAAGTCAAGTATTATTTTTTTAAGAAATATTGCATTTAGCCTTTTTTATTCTTAACTCTTAAAGCTGCTGTGATAAAATGGAAAAGCCTTTAATGTGATTGTAGTTTAATATTATAGATATCATAGGCACATACAAAGATTAGTTGTTAATATACTCGGGTTTTTTATATTAATTGACATCTCTGACAAAAGCAAGCATCTCTCTTTGGTAGTTTTAATCCTAGTTCGTTTTATGCTTTGGGAATATATAAGAAGCAGTTCAATGAGATACAATAGTCTGCTCCCTCTAACAAATTTAACACATTTTAAATCACGTTATTTACTTTTCAGTAGATAATTATCTCAGATACTTTCACAGCTGACTTAGAGTAAATGGTATTTGAAAAGGTTTGCTTTGTGAATTCTAAAAGGATAGGGCTTTCAAACAGGGCTTAAAACTAACTATGGATGTGAAAATACTGTAATATACCGTATATACTTGAGTATAAACCGAATTTTTCAGCCCACTTTTCGGGCTGAAAAAATCCACTTCGGCTTATACTCCAGTGAACAAAAAAAAGAACTGTCCCTTCGTTCAGAACAGGCTGCTGAGAGAAGGGAGCGGCAGAGCCTTGCAGAGCTGGTGGCAGTCCAGCGTTGTTTCTCCCCCTCGTGCGTGCGTGTGTGTGTCAGACCCATGGGAATGGCTGGTAGGGAAGCGGCATTCCGGCATTCCCCTCCTTCCTGTGTGTTGAGCCCATGGGGCTTGACACACAGAAACGCAAATGCCGGACTGCCGCCACCTTTACTAGCCATTCCTGCGGGTCTGACACACACACACACACACACACACACACACACACACATGCACGAGGGGGAGAAACAACGCTGGACTGCCACCACCTCTGCCAGCCCTGCAAGCCTCTGTCGCCCCGGCGTTGGTGGTCGAGCTCTTCGGAGCCGGCAGAGAATCTCCCGCAGGAGGAGGTCGCGGCTTTCTCTCTTGCTTCGGACTGCAAGGATTTAAACTCCAGGAACAAATCCCGATGGAAGTTTTTTTTAAAAAATACTCCTCCGGGTCGGACAGGGGACCCAGGCTGAGGTCTAGGGGTAGTGGGGGGGGCTCGCGGACATAGATGGGCTCAAGTGGAAGCCAAGCAGCCCTCCCGAATCTGGGCTTCTGGACGGAGCAGCCGGTGGTGTGTTTCAAAAAGCAGAAAAGTTGGATTTTGAACATTTCAGCAGCGCATCTGCACCCGCTGCTTTTAGAAAGTACGAGGACCGGCAACTCCACTTCTCGGCTGATGCAGCGGGAGGCCGTGGGTCAAGCAGGCTACGCTTCCTCAGGTGCTGCAACGGCACCCGTTTTCCCCGGCGAGTTTTCACTACCTGGCCCCTGCAGAATCGCGGCGGTGCCCCCGGAGGAGCCTACCCCGAGGCTGCGGCTGATTTTTCCTTCTCCAGGCCTCTGCCGCCCAGAGCGTTGTTTCTCCCCCTCGTCTGTGTGTGTGTGTGTGTGTGTGTGTGTGTGTGTCAGACCCACGGGAATGGCTGGTAGGGAAGCGGCATTCCGGCATTCCCCCCCTTCCTGTGTGTCGGGCCCACGGGGCTTGACACACAGAGAAACACAAATGCCGGACTGCCGCCACCTTTACTAGCCATTCCTGCGGGTCTGACACACACACACACACACACACACACACACACACACACACACGAGGGGGAGAAACAACGCTGGACTGCCGCCACCTCTGCCAGCCCTGCAAGCCTCTGCCGCCCCGGCGTTGGTGGTCGAGCTCTTCGGAGCCGGCAGAGAATCTCCTGCAGGAGGAGGTCGCGGCTTTCTCTCTTGCTTCGGACTGCAAGGATTTAAACTCCAGGAACAAATCCCGATGGAAGTTTTTTTTAAAAAAATACTCCTCCGGGTCGGACAGGGGACCCAGGCTGAGGTCTAGGGGTAGTGGGGGGGGCTCGTGGACATAGATGGGCTCAAGTGGAAGCCAAGCAGCCCTCCCGAATCTGGGCTTCTGGACGGAGCAGCCGGTGGTGCGTTTCAAAAAGCAGAAAAGTTGGATTTTGAACATTTCAGCAGCGCATCTGCACCTGCTGCTTTTAGAAAGTACGAGGACCGGCAACTCCACTTCTCAGCTGATGCAGCGGGAGGCCGTGGGTCAAGCAGGCTACGCTTCCCCAGGCGCTGCAACGGCACCCGTTTTCCCCGGCGAGTTTTCACTACCTGGCCCCTGCAGAATTGCGGCGGCGCCCCCGGAGAAGCCTACCCCGAGGCTGCGGCCGATTTTTCCTTCTCCAGGCCTCTGCCGCCCGTTTCTGTCTGACACACATACACACACACACACACGCACGAGGGGGAGAAACAACGCTCTGGGCGGCAGAGGCCTGGAGAAGGAAAAATCGGCCGCAGCCTCGGGGTAGGCTTCTCCAGGGGCGCCACCGCGATTCTGCAGGGGCCAGGTAGTGAAAACTCGCCGGGGAAAACGGGTGCCGTTGCAGCGCCCGGGGAAGCATAGCCTGCTTGACCCACGGCCGGCGGGGGAGACCGGTGCAGGGACACGCCGGGGAGCCTCCGCCGTGGGGAGGTGCCGCCACTGCCTTTCGCTCCTCCACGACTGCGGAGGCTTCCCGGCAGCGACGAGAGCCGCAAAGCAGGAGCGCCCGCAGGACGGGTCGCGGCTGGAGGGCCGACCTTTTTCCTTCCGTGTACGGAGCGAAGCGCTTCGACTGCGTCGTGGAAGCGCCACCCGAGAGTCTTTCGGGTGGCGGATCCAGCCCCGCCACGGGTACTGAGTTTGAAGAGAGGCTGGGCCTCCCGCTGCATCAGCCGAGAAGTGGAGTTGCCGGTCCTCGTACTTTCTAAAAGCAGCGGGTGCAGATGTGCTGCTGAAATGTTCAAAATCCAACTTTTCTGCTTTTTGAAACGCACCACCGGCTGCTCCGTCCAGAAGCCCAGATTCGGGAGGGCTGCTTGGCTTCTACTTGAGCCCATCTATGTCCGCGAGCCCCCCCCCACTACCCCTAGACCTCAGCCTGGGTCCCCTGTCCGACCCGGAGGAGTATTTTTTTAAAAAAACTTCCATCGGGATTTGTTCCTGGAGTTTAAATCCTTGCAGTCCGAAGCAAGAGAGAAAGCCGCGACCTCCTCCTGCGGGAGATTCTCTGCCGGCTCCGAAGAGCTCGACCACCAACGCCGGGGCGGCAGAGGCTTGCAGGGCTGGCAGAGGTGGCGGCAGTCCAGCGTTGTTTCTCCCCCTCGTGCGTGTGTGTGTGTGTGTGTGTGTGTGTGTCAGACCCGCAGGAATGGCTAGTAAAGGTGGCGGCAGTCCGGCATTTGCGTTTCTCTGTGTGTCAAGCCCCGTGGGCCCGACACACAGGAAGGGGGGGAATGCCGGAATGCCGCTTCCCTACCAGCCATTCCCGTGGGTCTGACACACACACACACACACACACACACACACACACACACAGACGAGGGGGAGAAACAACGCTCTGGGCGGCAGAGGCCTGGAGAAGGAAAAATCAGCCGCAGCCTCGGGGTAGGCTCCTCCGGGGGCACCGCCGCGATTCTGCAGGGGCCAGGTAGTGAAAACTCGCCGGGGAAAACGGGTGCCATTGCAGCGCCTGAGGAAGCGTAGCCTGCTTGACCCACGGCCTCCCGCTGCATCAGCCGAGAAGTGGAGTTGCCGGTCCTCGTACTTTCTAAAAGCAGCGGGTGCAGATGCGCTGCTGAAATGTTCAAAATCCAACTTTTCTGCTTTTTGAAACACACCACCGGCTGCTCCGTCCAGAAGCCCAGATTCGGGAGGGCTGCTTGGCTTCCACTTGAGCCCATCTATGTCCGCGAGCCCCCCCCCACTACCCCTAGACCTCAGCCTGGGTCCCCTGTCCGACCCGGAGGAGTATTTTTTTTAAAAAAACTTCCATCGGGATTTGTTCCTGGAGTTTAAATCCTTGCAGTCCGAAGCAAGAGAGAAAGCCGCGACCTCCTCCTGCGGGAGATTCTCTGCCGGCTCCGAAGAGCTCGACCACCAACGCCGGGGCGGCAGAGGCTTGCAGGGCTGGCAGAGGTGGTGGCAGTCCAGCGTTGTTTCTCCCCCTCGTGCGAGTGTGTGTGTGTGTGTGTGTGTGTCAGACCCGCAGGAATGGCTAGTAAAGGTGGCGGCAGTCTGGCATTTGTGTTTCTCTGTGTGTCAAGCCCCGTGGGCCCGACACACAGGAGGGGGGGAACGCCGCTTCCTTACCAGCCATTCCCGCGGGTCTGACACACGCACGCATGCATGAGGGGGGGAAACGCCGGACTGCCGCCACCTCTACCAGCCGTTCCCGCAGGTCTCACACATACACACACACACACACACACACACACACGCACGAGGAGGGAAACAACGCTTGGCTGCCGCCTCCCTAGCAGACCTTCCCTGCGGGGATGTGCTGCCAGGAAGCCTGGCAGCCTGATGAGCGGACCCTGCGAACCGCGGCCGAGCCAGCTCCGGGATGCTGCCAGAGTCAACGAGCGGCTCGTCGTGGCACAGAATATAGATATGTTGCTAAGAAGGGGCCAAGCTTATACTTGACATACGACCGACAATCTTTGCTGGCATGGCGAGTTTCTAGTTGTTTTGGAACTGTTGGTGAGACCGTTAAAAGTCATTGGCGCTGTTTGAATTTGTTCTACCAGCAGCAAGATCTGACTGCTGGCCCAGTGATGGATTCTATTGCAAATCAGGGCTGTTTCCAGAGGAGGCAGAGGAGGAGAGGACCTGGAGCTTATGGAGCGAAGGAACTGGATGAGTTCCTTATACTTATACTCGGCTTATACTCAATAACTTTTCCCAGTTTTTGGGGTAAAATTAGGGGTCTCGGCTTATACTTGAGTCGGCTTATACTCAAGTATATACGGTAATAAGTATTTGCTAAGCTTAGTTTTCTATTCTTTTTGGCTTGTGTTTACAGTATGTGGACAGAACTTCAGCCATACCTTTCCTATTGGTTAAATCTGTCAGATATAGTTAAAGGTGAAGATCAGGTTTTTGAAAAGATGTGTTTCATTAACCAATAGGCTGATGTTCTACAATCCTTATTTAAAAGCTTGATTTGCCATTTTTGAACACTGCATGTTCTATTATAAACAAACCTTTAAGATCTAGAGAAGGGATGTTTACAAAGATAGGTCTGCTAGCACAGACATGACTTCCCCAGATATTGTTTCCCACCTTGCTAGGAAGTTATTTTTGGTCTCTACTTAGTATTTAGGAAATCTCTAATGATACATCTTTAATGTTAATGTTAATTGTATTTATCATTAATCTTTGGAATTGTGTTTAATTTTGCTTGCCACATTGAGTGATTATCTGAGCGAAAATATGTGAGTTTAAATGAAATATATAAATTATGTGAAATGAAAATAACTCACTGCTTTATTAGGTAATTACTTTTGCATGACTATTTTAATTCTTGAGTCCTTTCAGCTGAATTACAGTTACAATTCATGTGTTATATTTATTGACTGACTGAAAATTGTATTTAATTCACTTTATTTACTGAATGATCACTTTGTGTGCAACATTTTATAGAATACAAGAGAGGTAATTATGCACAGATGAAGGGGAAAGTTTCTATTTTTCTGTTACCTTTTTCTTTTTCTGTACTTTTTCATTTTTTTCTTTTATAAAAGTGTTTTTCATTCTATAGGTGTGTTTGGTTTACTTATGTATATAGTATAAACTTTAATAAAATTGATGGAAAAAAGAGGGATAACTGTGACTTCATAAACTGACTTCACATGAGAAAAAACTGGAATATGAATCTTAAAATGTGTTAGAGACTCATAATTAGCATTCTTGTGTTCTTTTGAAGTTTCTGGATGTCATTGAGAGTTTATACAAATGAAAAGTCAGATTATATATGTAATAATAATGTCATCTAAGCAAAATTATCCTGCAATTTATGTGATAAATTATGATTAAATTATAAATCAGCACTCTAATTCACCCATTTCTTATGAATGAAATTTGCTGTTTTAATCTGTAGTCTTGTGAATTGGTTGTTGGAGAGGATCTGGACATATAATTATGAATAAGCTAAAATTTTGCTCAGTAACATTGTCAGAGTGATAGTTCTGAGAATCAAATGATTCAATGTATTACATTGAGTACTGTATATAAAAACTTAGAATTATTAATAGAAGAAATTGAGACAATTATGGCAACATGTTTTCATTCAACAAGGTTAATAATCAGTAATATGCTTTCTCTTGAAGAATGAACTGTACAACAAGATGCTATAAAGACCATTTTTAAACATAGACTACAAAGTAAGGTTACAAACTAGTGAATATTTTAACTCTATATAAAAGGTAGATTTGTTGTTTCAAAAACTTTATACAAAAATTATTTCAACAGAATTCAGCAAGATAGTGGTCATATAATACCTTGGACAGAAGTGATGTAGTCTAAATAGTTTCTCAAAATAATTGACCTGTTATTTGTTTATTTCTTTTCTGTTTTTCATAGAAATTGATACGTAAAGTGACAGAGCATTTGATTCCTATATATTGAAGAGAAAGTTCAGTAACTGCCATCAGTGGAAGTGTACAAATGGTGTAGGCAAAGCTGAAAAAAATTAGCTGGTGCTGCTTATAATGCTTCAAGGTTCTTATTGAACAATAATTATCCCCATTATTTATCTCATTCATTGATTTGACACATAACACTTACAATAAATAATATTGTTGTAAATAATATTGTGGTAAATGAAGGATTACCTGTTGCAACCTAACCAATTCTCCTGGATTTTCATGTTGTTGTTGTTGTTAGTTGCAAAGTCACGTTCGACCCATCGTGACCCCATGGACAACGTTCCTCCAGGCCTTCCTGTCCTCTACCATCTTCTGGAGTCCGTCTAGACTCACGCCTACTGTTTCAGTGACTCCATCCAGCCACCTCATTCTCTGTTGTCCCATTCTTTTCTTGCCCTCAACCTTTCCCAGTATTAGGCTCTTCTCCAGTGAGTCTTTCATTCTCATTAGGTGGCCAAAGTATCTGAGTTTCAACTTCAGGATGTGGCCTTCTAAATAGCAGTCAGGGTTGATCTCCTCTAGGACTGACCGGTTTGATCGCCTTGCAGTCCAAGGGACTCGCAGGAGTCATCTCCAGCACCATAGTTCAAAAGCCTCAATTCCTTGGTGCTCAGCCTTTCTTATGGTCCAACTTTCACTGCCATACATTGCAACTGGGAAGACCATAGCCTTGACTATACGCACTTTTGTTGTCAGGGTGATGTCTTTGCTTTTTAGTGTGCTGTCTAGATTTGCCATGGCTTTCCTCCCCAGGAGCAAGCGTCTTTTAATTTCTTGGCTGCAGTCCCCATCTGCAGTGATCTTGAAGCCCAGGAAAATAAAATCTGTCTGTTATGTATTGGACTCACTTGTAATACCACGTGGTAAGCTGGAGCAGCTAACGGCTCTCCAGCAACTCAGACTCCCCATCTCCAGTATGGCTATTGGCTGCCCCTAGGCGGCAATGGGTTGCTTCAAACCTATTGGCTGCCGCCTAGGGGCCAGGCTATAAATTGCTGCAAGCTGCAGCCCAATTCTCAGTTCAGATCCTGTAAGCAATAAACCATGAGCTTTGCTGAACTCACTTGCCTCGTCTCCTTTCCTGCACAACGAACCCACTACACAACACTGTCACTACCTCCATTTCTTCCCCGTCTATTTGCCAGGAATTGAGAGGGCCGGATGCCATGATCTTAGTTTTCTTAATGTTAAGTTTCAACCCAACTTTATAAATAAATTTGGTTGGGTTTTTTCCAGCCTGTTGAGTATAAAAAGGGGTTGTCCCTGACATTCAAACAGGGCCAGTCGTAGGCTGGAACAGAACAACTATGTGCTCTGCAGCCAAAGATGGAGAAGCTCTATACAGTCAGTAAAAACAAGACCAGGAGCTGACTGTGGCTCAGACCATGAGCTTCTCGTTGCAAAATTTAGGCTTAAACTGAAGAAAGTAGGGAAAAGCACTAGGCCACTCAGATATGAACTAAATCATATCCCTGACAAATATACAGTAGAGGTGACAAATAGATTTAAGGAATTAGATCTGATAGACAGAGTGCCTGAAGAACTATGGACAGAGGTTCGCAACATTGTACAAGAGGTAGCAACTAAAACCATCCCAAAGAAAAAGAAATGCAAGAAAGCAAAATGGCTATCTGAGGAAGCTTTGCAAATAGCTGAGGAAAGGAGGGAAGCGAAAGGCAAGGGAGAAAAAGAAAGATACACCCAATTGAATGCAGAATTCCAGAGAATAGCTAGAAGAGATAAGAATGCCTTCTTAAATGAACAGTGCAAAGAAATAGAAGAAAACAATAGAATAGGGAGGACCAGAGATCTCTTCAAGAAAATTGGAGAAATGAAGGGAACGTTTAATGCAAAAATGGGCATGATAAAGGACCAAAATGGCAGGGACCTAACAGAGGCAGAAGAGGTTAAGAAGAGGTGGCAAAATTACACAGAAGAACTATACAAGAATGAGCTTAACGTCCCTGATAACCACGATGGGGTGATCACTGACCTCGAGCCAGACATCCTAGAATGAGAAGTGAAGTGGGCCTTAGAAAAGCTGAGCAACAACAAAGCTAGTGGAGGTGACAGTATTCCAGCTGAGCTATTCAAAATCTTAAAAGACGATGCAGTAAAAATGCTACACTCAATTTGCCAGCAAATTTGGAAAACTCAACAGTGGCCACAGGATTGAAAAAGATCAGTTTACATTCCAATTCCAAAGAAAGGCAGTGCCAAAGAATGTTCAAACTATCTCACCATTGCACTCATTTCTCATGCTAGTAAAGTTATGCTTAAAATCCTACAAGCTAGACTCCAGCAGTATGTGGATCGAGAACTACCAGAAGTACAGGCAGGATTTCAAAGAGGCAGAGGAACTAGAAATCAAATTGCCAACATACGCTGGATCATGGAGAAAGCTAGGGTCCAGAAAAACATCTACTTTTGCTTCATTGACTATGCTAAAGCATTGGATTGTGTGGATCCCTGAATAGATCCAGCTGTGAATCCTCTATGTCCAATACCTCGTGTTCGCACGGCTGAGTCTGATGAGGAACATGACAGGAGGGGCCAGGCTGAGAGTCCTGCAGTGCATCAGAGCATCCCTCTGACACCAAAGGCTCTCCAAACCCCTTCTCCTCCTCCTCTTCAGAATCATCAGACTCAGCTGCCGGTATCACAGGCTGACGCTCAATCACAACAATAAATTTGATTTCTGTGTTGACCGTCTGGTGATGTCCCTGTGTAGAGCCATCTCGGGTTGTTGGAAAAGAGTGTTTGCTATGATCATCGTATTTTCTTGACAAAATTCTATCAGCCTGTGCCCTGCTTCATTTTGTAATCCAAGGCCAAACTTGCCTGTTATTCCGGTTAACTTTTGGCTTCCTACTTTAGCATTCCAATCTCCCATGATGATAAGGACATCACTTTTTGGTGTTATTTCTATAAGGTGCTGTAGGGCTTCATAGAACCAGTCAATTTGATCCTCTTCAGCACTGGTGGCTGGGGCATAGACTTGGACTAGTGTGATATTGAATGGTTTGCCTTGGATTCGAACTGAGATCATTTTGTCATTTTGGGGAGTGTATCCCAGTATTGCTTTTCCTACTCTTTTATTGACTATTAAGGCTACTCCATTTCTTCTGAAGGATTCTTGCCCGCAGTAGTATATCTGATGGTCATCTGAATTAAATTCACCCATTCCTGTCCATTTTAGTTCGCTGATTCCTAAGATGTCGATGTTTAGTCTTGTCATCTCTTGTTTGACCACGTCCAGCTTTCCTTGATTCATGGATCTTACATTCCAGGTTCCTATGGAGAAAAAAATCTTTACAGCATCGGCCTTTCCTTTCACCACCAGATATATCCACAGCTGAGCTTTTAGCTTTGGCCCAGTCACTTCATTCTTTCTGGCGCTACTAGTACTAGCCCTCTGCTCTTCCCCAGTAGCATATTGGACACCTTCCGACCTGAGGGGCTCATCTTCCAGCATCATATCTTTTTGCTTTTTGGTACTGTCCATGGGGTTTTCATGGCAAAGATACTGGAGTGGGTTGCCATTTCCTTCTCCAGTGGATCAGGTTTTGTCAAAACACTCTGCTATGATTGGGTGGCCCTGCACGGCATAGCTCATAGCTTCATTGAATTACGCAAGCCCCTTCACCACGACAAGGCAGTAATCCACGAAGGGGTGGATTTTCATAACGGTTTCAAATTCTCCCACTCTTCTTAACCTTCCTCCTTCATTCTTAAGATCATTCTTAAGATCAAATTTTATTCTTCCATCAATTTGTAAATACATCAACCATGGTATATTTCAGCTTACGCTGAATAATTCTTGCTAATGTGTTTAATCCATGATTTATGGACAGCAGTTAACAGGACTGGGTCTAATATTGACTACAGGATTCTGTTTTATGAGCCCATGATTTGTGTAGGTTTATAACTGAGCCTCAAAAGAAAGATTTTTGCTGTCATACTGCCACCATGTGTTCAGCAAGGGCTGTTGCTGTTATAATTGCTTTTGGGCTTTTTTAAATAGTGAGACTAAAAATATTTAATATTTTTAAGCTTGTAAGCTGCCCTGAGTCTTCGGAGAAGGGTGGGATATAAATGGAATTAAAATAAAATAAATAAAAAATAAAATAAATAAAGTAATAATTGTCATATTAGAATGTAGGATAAAAAAGCCTTAAATATTTCAATAAATATTAGAAGTCTGCTTGAAACATTGTTTACTAGGACAACTGACTTGGCATATTTGCGTTTTTAATTAAAATTAATGAAATATGTTAAAACACAGGTTATATTTGTTATGGACAAACCTATTCAGCTTTATATTTACATGGCATGATACATTTAATAGTAAATATTGATCAAATCACATCAGTGTAATTTTGTTTTTAAATTTCATTTACCTTCTAAATTATGCATTCAAATGCATGTCTATACACTTTTGCTCATGTGGACATTTTATTGCAGGATTAAATCTTATAATTGGCTATTTATATTCTATGATAAATTCTGAATCCAGACAGAATATTTTAAAGAGTGTATTGAGATATTTCCATGTAAAGTTATTCAGAGATCAGGGGATAATTTAACAGATGGCGAATATACACACAGTTTTAAATTCAGTGTAGAACAATTTCAAATATTAAACTATCGCTTCCATGTTTTTTTATTGTTTGATCTGGAATTTATCTCAAATATTTGTTTGTTTCTGTTGCATAATGTTTACAGTCTTTTTAGTTATTGAGAAAGAGGTTAATAAAGGATATTTCTAGTGTTTGGCAAGATAGAGCATTAGTCTGAATTTGACTTTGTTTTTACTTAACCTTATTATACACTGGAAGATAATTTTGCCTTGTCATTGCCTGATGAAATATTACAAATATATAAACTGTATTTATGGAATGATTTTGAATAAATGAAAATGCATTCCATGTTGCTCTTATTCACAGTAATGTGCAGTATGCATGCACTACTTTAAAGTAAAATAGAAATAAAAGCTCTTCTGAATGTCATCTTTACAACCATGAAAAACTATTTAATATAAAACAGTAGATGTTTTATTGTAGGAATTGCACATTTTGCTTTAAGAATTAATATATGAGGTCTTACTTTATTCTCTTTGTCAGGGGTATTTTTAATTGCTAATTTTAAAGAAACTATATAAAAGCAATGATATAGTTTCATAATCCACCATATATAGAACCTACATATATAACAAAGCAAGGAAAATAATAATAAATAAATAATATACATATGGTAGTAACCAACCAACAACCTTCCTGTCACATGTTAGAATTACCAAATCTTGAGTTTCAAAGAAAATAAATGTAGAATTGATCCAATCTCACTCTTATTTTAATCTTTTAAAAACATTTGTTACTCCCGTCATCTAAAAAGAGAAAACTAGCTGCTTATTGTTGTTTTACTTTAAATTTATGAGCTCCCAAGAACATCTAGTTTTCATATATAACCTTAACTTTTGCTTCAGGAACAAGTGATCCATATGTCAAGTTTAAACTTGGTGGAAAAGAAATCTTTAGAAGTAAAACAATCAGTAAGAATCTTAATCCTGTTTGGGAGGAAAGAACTTCCATTCTTATTGAGCACTTAAGGGAACAACTGTATATAAAGGTAAGTCACATCCAGTTCTCCTTAAAAATAGCAATAATAGTACATCTTACTGATCTCAGAGCTTAATCTTAACAGAAATATTATTAAAGGGCACAATACAACATCCTTATTAAAATTGCAATATTCATCAAAATATTCCAGAACACAGCAAAATAAAGTCTTCATAACTTTGATTAATGTTTGAGAAATTATGCCAGCCAGAAAAAGAAATAGTAAAAGAGAACTTTACATATGTATTTTATAAAAATGAGTACATGAACTTTGGGACCAATTAGTTTGCAGTATCATCTAATAATTGCATGCCTCATGTATCTATTTGTGTAAACATTGAGTTAAGTTTATGAAATCTGTTTTTATTAATAAATGTTATTTGTTCATCTTAGGTTTTTGATTATGATTTTGGACTTCAAGATGATTTTATGGGGTCAGCTTTTTTGGACCTGAATTCCCTAGAACAAAATAGGTATCATTTTATGAAACTCAATGAATTTCATGATGTATTTCTTTCTATTTCAATGTGACTAGGGATACAGAGAAATAAAAAAAGAAGTTGAATGCTACACTACCAATACTAGTTAAAATAAAAATACTAGAGTTGAATTATCACAAATTTATGAAAAGAGAACTAGGAAGCATTGTCTTCCCTTCCCTTCCTCATCTACTTTTCTTTCTGTTTTACATCTTTTAAACTACTTTGGGACCATTTCAAACTGGAAGGGTATAATGTTTGAACTTAGATGATCAGCTATAGTGGGGTCTCCATATTTGTGATGGTATGTGTCCATCATATTCTCATCCAAATGGTCCCAGATATTTCCTACATATGTCTGAACACTGGCAGAGATATAGGAAACAGGCTATTGTGGGGAGTTGAAGTGAAGGTAGTTCCTTAGCTTGAAACAACAGGGCTTTGGGTTGGGAAGGACCAAGCTGGGAATGGCTTGGATCATGTTGGGTCCTTGGCTAATGATCAGTAGAATTCAATTAAGAGAATTGCTGGGATTGCCATTGTTAAGTAATGCAGTCACATGATGTCATGCTTTGTGACAGCATCACTTAGTGACAGAAATTCTGGTCCCAGTTGCCACTGTAACTCAACAACTACCTGTAATATTTACATTGCTTTTAGTAAATATTGAAAGTTTGGATATGAAAAAATATCCAAACTTTCAAGTGTTTATTAAAAGTTTGTACAGAACAAAGCTTTGTATCCACGATAATGTGAACATTGTGTTCTTGTCATTTTAAGATGTCAGACAGTCCTTGGTGTATATTAAAAGCCTTATCCATAAGTTTACAAAAATTCCTGGACTTGTTCTTGCTTTACATTCTCATTGTTTATTTGATGAAGGTGATAGAAAGCAAAACATAACTCATGAGTTATTAAACTCTTTGTCCTGAGGCAGGCAGTCTGTAGAAGCATAATTTTAGTGTTTTCATTTTTCTATTGACCTATTTTTCTAGGCCTGTTGATGTTATATTGAGTCTGAAGGACCCACATTATCCAGACCAAGATCTTGGGACTATATTATTAAACGTGTTGCTGACCCCAAAAGAGCAACAGACGGAAGGGGTAAGTCTATGCTAAATGTCATATAAGCAAAACGTTTCTGACTGGCCTATAAATGTCTGAACTTGTCAGAGAAGATAATTCAAAAAGACTATTTTTTGAGTGTGTATGTATATGAATATATGCATTTGAACACCACACATCTACATTCTAAACATTTACAGCTAGTGATGAGCTTTTGTGATGGATTTGACTACAACATAATTGTAATGAGATGTTGATAGAACAGAATATATAATTAGTATAGAATGTATTTCATACAAATTTTATCAAATTTGTCAAATTTGCCCAAGTCAATTTTAAGATTTTGCTTTCAAGGTCAACTTACAGTGAAACTTGCCATTAAAGAAACAAATACTGAACAATTTCAGAAAAAGAATAAAATGCCTCACCATTTCTTGAATGTACTGTAACATCCCAAAAAAAGAGGCCAGAAGCAAGAATTGCTTTATTAAGAATTGGTAACAACCTAATCCCATGCTTGGAATAAAAAAAAATAACACCAAATTTTCCTTGTTCGAGTATTCGTAAGTAAGTACCTTTAAACTGGTATGTCAGAAAAACATTATTTGGAAATATGAGCAACTATTCTCTTCCTAGTTAATATTATTTAATATTTTTATTACTTTTCCAGGAGAAAGAACTAACAAAAGTCTGAGGCACGGCCCTGAAAAATTTCCAAAAGTTGTTACCAAATTAAAATCTGTAATATAACAGAATGAGGGGAAGATATTAAATATGTAACTGAGTTACATTTAAATGGAATCAGATTTCTACTCTGCCTCACCCACAGTTTTTTCTAATGAGGCATGAAAATGCTAAGCTCAGCCCTTCATCAAGATTCAAGGCAATTCTGTCTACTATTCTGTTTCACTCCCACAATCATAAAGATACAGGATTAATTAGATTGAGAGATAATGACCAGCTCAAAGCCACCTACTGAGGCTATGTACTTGAATGTGGAGTCTGGGTCATCCTAATCATAATTCAGTGTCCTAACTTCTGTACCATTGTATCACTCTCACAATTGTGAATAGAATATAGAATAATAAATTTATTGTCACTTTCAATGTACACTAATCGGCCATTTTTTTAAAAAAATTCCAAGTTTGTTAAATGCTTTCAATCATGCCTCTGTAAAAAGGGGCCAGGACAGAAGGAGAAAGATGTGTTCTCCTCATCCAATGCAGGAAATGCAGACACTGGTTTGCACGCTTCACTAAGGAGAGACCAATTCAGATTGTTAATTATCTGCACCCCCTAGATATTTAATACTGTTGACCATCTCTACAGCTGCATTTTTGATACTGAGTGAAGTATGACTGTGCTGGCTCTTTCTAAAATCTACAATGATCTCCTTTGTTTTATCAACATTTAGAATTTTAGAAAAGAAAAAATGGTTATCGAATGTCATTCATTGTTATCTGTGATATAATTAGTAGATTTCTACCATTATATACTTCATATAATTATACTTTTCAAATTAGTCAGCTTTTTTGTTACAGTAATTTGGAATTAAAAAGTTACAGTATGGAAGCATTTCCATCAGATATTTAACCTATATGACACATTGTCAAAACAAATTATATTTTAATTACCTTATACCAACTATCCAGTCATACTGTAATGGTAACTTGAAAAGTATCAGAGATAGGATAAAAATATTAAATTAAATTGTGAGTTTGTAATGCTTTAAAAATATGTGGAATGGAAAGGCATTTCATTTCATGTTTTTGTTATGTATAGTATATGCTTTTAATAACGTGCATCTCATAATGTAAAATGCCTAGTAGCCAATACATGGTTGCCTGGGACATAAAGAATCTTGATGTAGACCATATTATGATGCATAAGATGATAGAATGGCTAAATGCTAATTTATTGTTGGGTTAAAAGTAGCTTTCATTGAAAAAGGGTTAATTATAAATTAATATGCTCTGTATATGTTCATAGAGACACATTGATTAAAATTGATTTAAGTGTAAGTGTTCATGAATTAATGAAACTTCAAATGGATTAACTTCAAAAATACATGTTTAAGTATTTTGGAAAATTGCAATATCAAGAACATGTTACAGATAATGTTTTTTATGAGTATGTCTCTGGTCATAAAAGCAAACGAGTAAGACTTTCAATTAAAGGGAATGGAATGGGATTGTTGATGTGTTTGATTAGGAATTAGGAATTGTTAATGATGGAGTTTTAATGAGTACTAAAAAGGACAGCAGAAACATTCTATTTGGCTAATGGAGTAGCTGAAAAAAAACTATTTTGTTTGCTCTACACCAATAGTACTTTAATTCTCATAGTTTGAGACGTAACATGCTTTCAAAATGTTTTTAATTTATTTTAACAATTAAAAATAATTTAAAAGTTTTCTATATTTGGGGACATATGCTTAGATTCTTCATGTGCTCTCCATGATTCACATATATCTTGAGAAGATGGAATCTTCTAGAACTTACAGAATTTATTGGTGTGAAATCTTCATAGCATGGATGGCTACACGCAATTCTTGTTGAATCTCTTCAGTTTGTTTCAATTTCTGCAGGGAATACATATAGCACATTCATTCTCACAGCTGGTCAATCCTTCTAGAATTCTCATTTCTCTTTACCTTGTTCTACTTTAATTTTAATTTAATGTTTAAAGAAACCTTTGATCTTCCAGATTTTAATGCAAGAGGCTTCATGTACCTCTTCATGTCCTTTGTAATTTACACTACTTGTGTAATGATGTTGTGATCACAATTACACAAATGATATGATTTGCATCAGTTTATATAATTTGCAGAGTAGCATTAGTAAAATGATGTTTTAGTGTAATACCAGCATTATGCTGCCTTCTGTTATTTTCCTCATGATATCATCAAGTGATATAATCCATTTCATTTGTGTACTGTCATATAAATTAAGTAAGTGATATGATTTGCATTACTATGATAATGTAGGTTTTCAATTTATTCAACTTATTTCCAAAACTTCTCCCAATTTGTTAAAACTGGCATTTTTTCATGCATGAGCAATTTTTGGTCAAAGGCCACAAACCCTTGTACGGATAATTCTTGCTTAACATTCACCCATTCAGAATTATGACCATTCTGAACAAAGAGTATTTACAACTAGTCAGGGCTTTTATTCTCATAGAATGCTCAGAACGGAGTTCCAGTACCTTTTTTGGATGGAACCTTGTAGGGTAGGCAAGGCAGGTTGTATGATGTGTGAGTTCCGGCACCTTTTTCTTTCACAAAAAAAGCACTGCAACTAGTACTTCTAGTAGTAGCCATGGTAGCATCCCTGCAGTCACATGTTCATGATTCAGGTGCCTGGCAACCGGCTCCTAATTATGACTTTTCAACATCTTGCAGCACACGATTGCATTTGTAACCTTAACTACAACTTCCAACAAGCAAAATCAAAAGGAAACTGGCAGAAGATTGTAGGTGATGATTATGTGATCATGAGATGCTGTGAGCCTGTGAGATTTACCTAATGAGCACAACTGCAACTTCTGGAAGTGCTATCATATATCAGTACAGTTACATGACACTTTATGATCACATTGCTTCACAGTAGTTCCCAATCCCAATTACCATTGTTGAGTGAGGACTACCTGTATATCCTTTTTTTAAAAAAAACTTTGTTTCTATTTCTCTGAAGGCTTCTGCTGTACTAAATTTCACATAGTTGGATAGGCACAGCTATTGCTTTACTAGCATTGTGAGAGGACTTATAAAAATCTTTTGTAAGCACCAATATAATTTCTCTTTTTGCCTATGAATTTTCCCTTGGAGCCAAACAGTGGTGGGAAATGCTGAAGTTATAATGGTGTCTTGTCATGAGGTGTTTCATCAACCCTCCTTAGATCAGGAAGAAGCTTTGCAGAGGTAGATCTGGTATTGCAAATGCTGAACAAAGAAATACAGAGAGCAACCAACTATATCCCGCTCCTATGTCTTTGACTTAAAGCCTCCTCCACTCAACCCTCAAAGATCCAGGTGTCAGACAAGGTAACAACCAAAGACATAATTGCAGAGGAATTCTGAGATAGGATAGCAAGATTAATCTGTGAGAAAACTAGATCAGACAAGGACTATCAAGGTTACAGTATATAAAAGTTTGGTTCATTTAAGTGCTGCTAGAACACCAATGTAGTTGTGATAATCTTTTGTCATTTCCTTCTGTGAAGATTTCTGTTTTTATTGCTGCCTTAAATTCTGATGTCTTTGTGTTTGGGTTACATTCTCTTGCTGCTTACCCTTATGTACAATAAATCTGTCTGATCAAAATGTTACAAGTTTGGGCTGGATTTAGGATTTTGAAGAATAGCCTATTGTTCTAATTGTTCACATGTACTAATGCTTGTTGCAAAACCAGGATGCTCTTTTCCTCATCCAACATTTCTACAATGTTTCAAAAGTGGCTGGGGGCTTCTGGTGCATCCTTTGGGAATTCCCTGGGTTCTGCAATTTTGTTGTTGGCACAAGGAAAAAACCTTTGTAAATCATCAATGTTTGCTAAATTTGCTAACACACACATCCCACCAAAAACTATGGCCAAGATTAAATAAGAAAACAAAAAGACGTCTGCTCCAAATACTGGGCCCTGTATTTGTGGATCTTTTACCCTGCCAGTTTCCTCCATCTTCAATTCTGCCTACAATTCTATTGTCCACACAGATTTGGGTCTCAATTTTAAAATAAGAAATTTGTAATTGAAGTCTACCAAGATCTTGTTCTCTACACCAGAAACAAAGCTCTTCTCTTCCTCCATCTCAGGATTTTAGTGGTAAAAGGAGAGAAATCCATTATGTTGATCCTGCTTTTGGGAAATAACAGTCCCTAGTTTCTCTTGGTTCCATGACCTCTTGTTAACTGTTGCTTTCTACCATGGCTGAACATTGTCCTACACATGAAGCCTTTATTGGTCTTGATTAATACACATCAGCTCACTGGAGTAGTCCTTTCTACTGTAATACTAAAAAAAAATGCAAGTTCAGATATCAACTCTGATTTTTACTTGTTCTTCATCTAGGCTTCATGACTATAATCTTAACTACAGTTGTTATTTGTAAGAAAAACTCCCTAAATCAAGAGACTCCTGTAGTATCACTTTGGTATATCTCTTTGATTTTGGGATATTTTTCAGTGTAGCTTTCACACCTGAGTTCCACTGTGTGCATAGCTTTGGCTAAGATCATTCTCCACTATCAGGAAATCATTCTTCTATCTTCAGATACTGTTCAACATTCAATCTTCCAAGTGCTCTAATTTTTGGGATGCTACTCGGGGAACCTAGTTGATATTAGGTGCATAGCAACATATCATCAAAGTGGAACTTTCGGTAGTTTGGGCCTTTGAAAATCAATGCCATGGTGGTTTGTTATATTCACAAAAAAAAGGTGGTACCAAGTCTCTTCTGCTTTTACGCCTCCACTGAAATTTTCATATTGTAATAGGAATGCCAAAAGACAGCTGTGTCCATGAAGTCTTTCAGACCTGACTATTAAATTAGTGCTAAGGCATTTTCTAAAAAAAAATCATTTTTAAAAAATTAAGCATAACAAAATAGTGCCTGAATTTTTAAAATTGTTTTTTAAATAATCTAATGCAAATAAACACACCAACCTTTCTCGGTTGGCGGACTGGAGGGAAAGGGAGGGGGAAGCATTTTAAACGTCAACCTTAAGCTGATCAGAATAGAAGGAATTAAACTAATAATGTCAGCAGAGTTAGTCTGCAATACTGTGTTCTAACCACTGCGCCATCACAGCTCATATCTGTTCAGAACTGACCTTTTCTTGTCTGTGGATGCCTATCATAAGTACTTGTTATATTGGAGATTCCTCTCTCATATTGCTGAGTGAGATCTTGAATTTCTATATATCTTGTGCTCTGTGAAAGAGTAGCTTGAACTAGGATGTTCCTACTTCCAGATAATTTTCATTTCTTGCTCTTTTTGAGATGTTCAATACATCATTAGGTTATCATATAAAATTTCTTTTCTTCATTAAATAATTGGAGCTTAAATCATAATTGTGTTTCAGTGTGAACGTTTGTGGCTGTTTGATTTCTGTCTTTAATTATTTGAAACTTGTCTGATGTTTTGTCATGTACATTACTTATTTAGAAGACAGTTGGCCTCTATATGAACAAGTAAAAGGTGATTAAAATGATCTATTTTATTTGCAGACAATGCTAATGAGGAAGAGTTGGAAAAGAACAAGTAAGGTAATTCTTGACATGTAGCCTTGAAATAACTGATATTTTATAATATCTCACGTTGAACTTCAGGCTGTGACATGTAGCTTATTCTCTGTAACTTTTATTATTCTCTGTTGTATAATCATGACAATGGAATGGTTCTTTAATTACTAAAAAAATCTTTTATATATACTTTAGTAAAAGCTGACATATAGAGCTAGGTTGGTCCAGTAGTTAAGGCTAGAAACCTAATGCCTTTGAGTTTTAGTCCTGCCTTAAGCAGGACTTTGGGCCAGTCACACTCTCTTGGCCCAACTCACCTCACAGGGTGTTGTGAGGAAAATAGGACGGGGAACGAGTATTAGGTATGTTCGCCACCTTGAGATATTTAGAAAAATAATAAAGGTAGAAATGCATTCAGAACATTTGAATGCACCTAAATGTAGTCAAGACAGAGTATATATCAGTATCTATTCATATATTATACATATGTACATAATTTCTATTTATATATTATATATATGTATGTAATTCCTTTATATTATATATATAAAATCATTATGACAATGTGGCAGACAAATCTAAAAAATGTGAAGTATAACTATAAAATAAAGACTTTCTTAAGCAAGAATATGAATATATGAATATATACATACTTTGGTCACTGGCTTTGCTTCCTGTAGTTTTGGGAATGACAAAAGACACTACTTTAATAGGTAATATGAATGTTTCTATTTTGAGAAATATAATATTTCTATTCCTCTTTTTTAAAATGCTGATATGCATGCAACTTTTGTTGCATATAATTTAAAAGCAGATAAGAAGTATAGAATGGAGCTTTGTTCTCATTGCTTGTTACATGCTCCAAGATGATTTATATCCATTTGTCACTGTATTCATTATCTACCTCATATACTTCAATAGTTTTTTTTTAAACATATAAAATATCTATCCTAAGGTTGTTTTTTATAGTAAAATGCCTCCCTCAATAGTGCTGTAGCTTCTTTTTAAGTTCACTATGCCTCATAAGATATTATTGCCTCCTCATTGTTATAGTGCTTCACTATATTTTCCCTCCTTTAAATCATAAACTGAACTAAATACGCAACAAAAAGTTTTCTGACACTAATATGATAAATAAACTGTTAATCACTTTAGAAACAATTGCTATTTTCAACCTGTAGAGATACATAAGGTTATGTTCTAGAACATTTTGCTTCTAGAATTCATAAATTCCATGCTAAAAATAAGGAACAAAAATCTAACACTGATTGTTGTTTGTTATCATTTGGTATAAGTTTATGTTGGAGTTCTTGTCTGTTAGCAATCCTATGCCATTTGGTCCTCTTTGTGTATGTACCTATGAATAAGATAGCTTTTGCCTCTCTAGATATAGCTGTATTGAGACGGTGTGACTGAGGTATCTGACAATTGTTCCTAGATAGTTGCTACTTCTTACCATTCCTTCTGATTATTTAATTTTTATTTGAGATCAAATTCTGGTGGTGACCACCCAGTAATTGTTGTCATTATTGAATTTGTAGAGGTTTTTCTGCTTTTACATCTGATGCATAGTCTTTCTTGAAATAAGAATAATAAAATACATGTTTGTTTTCAGCATTAGAAAAAAGATTCATAGCTAATTATCTGTGAATAATTGTGCTGGGTCATACTTGGGTCATGAATGAGAGTAGCTGTGTGATTTAATACATTTAAGAAGGAATTTTCTTGTTCTTAAATTCAGTTTGCAGTTTCAACAGCTCTTTCTGCTTCTGCATTGACTTGTGAATAGTATGTGCTCTTTATAATATTGCTAAAGTTATACTTCTTTGGAAAGAGTATAAAATGTTTCCTTGACAGTTATGCTGCATTATCAATTTAGGAATTCATCAGGATATCATCATGTACTTGTATTTTTTGAGCAAGTAATAAGACTTGGTAGATTACAATCTTGAGATAACCTGCAAAAATAATTTATGGCAGCTAAATATTTATGCATTTGAACTTCACAAATATCATTTCCAACATCTCAGAGGATTTATTTTGAACCATGTTTTGTTTTGCGGAAAGTCACCTTTTCACAAAAGTCTTTCTTTTTACAATTTTTTGTTTGTTTGTTTCAAGTCTGTGTAGATTCCATTTTTCTTATGTACTGGATTTACTGTCAGGCTTCTTTTTTTGTCTAATATTCAATTCAATATTCAATATCAGATTACTTAGAATTTTAGCATCTGCCTGATTACTTTTATTTATTTAAATTGTTTATGGTTGCCCCCTCCAAAAGATTCTGGATAGTGTACAAAGTCAGATAATAATAATAATAATAATAATAATAATAATAATAATAATAATAATAATAATAATAATAATAACAACAACAACAACAACAACAACAACAACAACAACAACAAATAATTATAAATAATAATAAATAATAAAAAAACATAAAACAACACAGCCAGCCCAGAGTATATGGTCATAATAGCAACAGGAAGTGATCACAGCAGACCGAAAAGTACATTAATCTAGGCCTGGAAACAAATCCAGCTTTCCCAGAAGAGAAGGCAGAGTCCATATCTCCAGAAGGGTGCTGTTCCAAAAGGAGGGGGCAGTTACACTTCTTGGCAAATGTACTATCTGTTCTTTGAACAATAGCTGCAAGTCGAGAACTCCAAGTTGCACAATGGTTTCAAATGGGAGAGTACTGCCCCATCCAAAATCAAGAGGAGTAACATGCCCGGTCTTGGTGGACCAAACAACTATAGCTAGTCACTCTTGTCAGGACTGAGTAAAGTATGTTTCACACCATCCAAACCTGAACAGCCTCCAAACACTGGGTCAGTACATCAACAACTTCAATAAAGGAGAAAATTTGTAGCTTAGGGTTGAAATGAGAGGTCCTTGGTGCTCTCTGAGCTTGGTTGTTTTCTTGCAGATGTTTCATTACCCAAACTATATAACTTCATCAGGGCTTATGATAGTGAAGTCACCCAGTTTGGGTAATGAAACATCTGCAAGAAAACAACCAAGCTCAGAGAGCACCGAGTACTCCTCATCAACAATTTCACCTGTGCAGTTTGGATTTGATACATAAAGCTGGATTTCATCAGCATACTGATGATACCTAAGCCTTAATTAATGTGTGATTTCACCCAGCAGTTTCATATAGATGTGAAATAGGAGAGATGAGAGCATCAAACCCCCCCAAGTGAAAAGGCACAAACATGATCTCTCCGCACAGTAACACTGACTGAAACTGACTCTTGAGGAAGGAGGGTAATCAGTGCCACACAGTGAGTCCTAAGTATAGTATCAAAAATTGTTTGAGAGATCAAAGAGCACCAAGATGGATGCACCCATCCCTTGTCACAAAATATTTTGAACTGATGCTTATTTAGATAAAAGATGAGAAAATAAATCTTAAGATTTATTTGTATTAATTAATTATTTCTTAATTAAGAAATAATTCAAATTAGAGATTGTAACAAGAAGACAATTATTAACAAATATGATTTCTCAAATGGACGAGAAGAAAAATAGAAAGAGTTGATCCTAAAATGGGCCTCTATTCACCTAATGTTTATGCTTTTTACTTTTCCTTATATTATCCTGCATAGGAATAAATGTTCAAGAGGCAGTAGGGACAGTGAGGATTTGGGTAATCCTGTTCATGAATATCAAATATGTTTCATTCACACAATCAAGATTTAAGGCATTGTTTTCAGATATTATGGATATTTTGTTCTTAATTATTTGTCCTGGAATCTTGTTGTAGATAGTTGCATACCTCTTAGGCTAAATGCTGGTGCTAATTTGTAAACATTCTTTTCAGCCAGTTAAATGAAAATTTTGTTCAAAAGGTTTTATTTTAATTTTCAATGTATGCCCAGAAGATTCCCCAGATATGTACAAACCACTATTTTATATAATATCTATTTTATTTATTGTCATATTTTCTTTCAAACTATATAGTATCAAGGTAGTTTTTAAATTCAGCTCATTCTTTGCTTGCAATCGTTTTAAAAAAGAAACTCTTGGTGTTTTCTTTATTTTTATTTTTTAACTTCAAAAGTACTTTGTAGTTTTTCTTAACTACCTTGACATGCTTTGAGTAACTGTTGGATATAAATTATAGTGACAATAAGACTTAGGGGTAATTGCAAGCAAAGCAATATTATAAATTATTCTTCATTATAAGAAAGATAACAAAAGTACTAGATTTTCTGAATATGGTGTATTTGAAAAGTTGAGAGGCTACTAAACAGATTTATAAAAGATTAGGGTGTGCATTTTTATTGCAAGTCAAGTACATTGTAGCTGCTAGTTACAAACATCATCTAAGAACTTTCAAATAATTCTTTGTTTGCCAGAGAACAAATTGCCCACTAACCAAAGACTTCCTATATATATAATCACCATTCCATTTTTTCCATTTTTTTCAAAAGCGGAGTAATACTAAAGAATAAGATGCAGTTGTTTCTTGCTATTCTAAAATCTTGTTTTCATCAAGATTTTATCAAAAAGATTCATCAAAGAAGTTTCCTAAACATTAAGAAATGTTTCTACCTTTCCTAAATATTTTCTTAAAATAGCCATTCTGTTTTAAAAACAAATTACAAAGTTATTGTTTGCTTCTGATTTAGTAAATGAGAGTTCTCTCTGCACCTGAAGTTTCAGACCCAGAGTATACGTCTGTCAGACCTGCACAGAAAATCTCAGCTATGGAGAGGAATAGTCAGTATCATTTTAATTGAAGGTCGTGGACTCAAAGCCATGGACTCAAATGGACTGAGTGATCCATATGTGAAATTTCGGCTGGGACATCAGAAGTACAAGAGTAAGGTAACTTTTGACTTTCTTAAACTATTTATTAGAGACTGTGGTAGAATTTTTTAAATGTAACTTCAGCACTTTTTTGTTGAAATTGCTGTTTGACTATTATGGTTCATTGCAAACTGGATTTGACATTTTTATCCACCTATTGAGTCCTTCCTAAGGACCTGGGATAGACAAATATGGATATTTGATGGTGTTACAGATATTGTCACAGGATGTAAGCTGTTCTGAGTAAGGCCACCTTTTGCAATTGACTGATGATGATTTTGTCAATGTCAAATATGTTCAAGTGGTGCTCCAGTTGTTTTGGAATTGCACTCAAGGCACTTATTGCTATTGGTACTACCTTTGCTTTTTTGCCAGTCGTTGTATTTCTATTTGCAGGTCTTGATTATTATATTATTATGCTACTGAAATAGTGAAGTGTCGATTAGCCTTAATACTATGCAATGTTGGAACTTTAGATTTAAAGCTAGTGACTTACTAAATCAAATCTCCAAATACAATTATATGATTTTAGACCTCGGCTTAATCAGATACTTGAGCATTAGGCTATATTCCACAAAATACAGATAAATGTTGGATTCCGCAACAAGAAGTACAGGAAGGATGTTGAATAAATGGAAAAAGTGCAGAGGAGAACACCAACAGTGATGTAAAGTTTGGATAGTAAACCTTGTGAAGAATGATTAAAACAGGGGTGTCAAACTGCCAGTCTGCGGGCTGGATGCGTCATGCCAAAACTGCACCTATCCCATTGCCGACAATGGTAAAAAAGTCACGATACGTCGTGATACGTCATGTGATGTTGCGAGTTTGACACCCCTGGATTAAAAGAACTATATGTTCGGATTTTAGAATATAAAGCTAAAAGCAGTGCTTTTTTTGTAAAAGAAAAAGGTGCCGGAACTCACACATGTCATACAACCCACCTTGCCCTACCCTATAAGGCTCTATCCAAAAAAGGTGCCGGAACTCCATTCTGAGCATTTTATGACAAAAAAAGCCCTGGCTAAAAGGATACCTAATGGTAGTCTTCTAATATTTGAAAGGCCATCACAGAGAAAAGCATGTAGATTTGCTCTCCCTAAGTGTGAAGGTAGGATAACAATCAAATAGGTGGAAGCTTTACAGAGAGAAATCCAAACTCAAAGAAGAATTTGTTAATAATCAGTTAATAAACAGTGAAACATCTTGCCCTCCAGAATAATGAGTACTCTGTCATTACAGATCTTCAAACGAACATTGGATAATTTTTGGAATGGCCTTAAGATTTCTGCTTTGGGAAGGGGATGGGTCTAGAAGACCTCAAAGATTAATCCCATGAGTTACTGGCTTTTAATTTGAAAAAGAATATAGGTAATTCTCTATTTACAACCACAATGGGGTCTAGAATCTCAGTTTTGAGCAAAGTGATCATTAAGGGAGACACGGTGTGACTGCTTCACTCAACAGTAGCAATCCTAGACCTTCCAGTTGCAGTCATTAAGCAGCCACATAGGTCATTAAGCAGAGCACCAGGAAGAGGGTCTGGGCCTCCCAGGCATGGTGAGGCACAGAGAGGACCTGGCATTCCCACTCTACTGGGGAGTCCTGGGCCCTCTCCCCACTGACCAAGGAGAACAATTGTGAGAACGATGGTATTTGCTTTTTTTTTTTTGCTAGATTTGGAAAACCCTTAATGCCCTGGTGAAGCAGATCTCAAATCTGGTGAAAATACTATAAATGTCAGTGTTCTGGAAATCTCACTAGCATTTTTCCAAGATTTGAGGACTGTTCCTCCAGCATGCAGGAGGATTCTTACTTCCCTACATAGAGGGGAGAGGAAATTCCTTGGTGTGCTGGGTAAATAAACCTCAAACTCCAACATTCCCATCTACTTCAACCTCCTCTGCTGTTTTCCTCATTAACTTTCTGAGGAAGGCAGCAGAGAAATTGCAAATTGTGACCACATGATTGCAAAGTACTTGGCAACTGATCATAAATGCAAACAGGTTGCCAATGTTTCAAAATGAAGTCATGTGACAGGGTCTGAACTGTGTTCCTGTCTCAGATACTATTTTGGTCAGGAATAAAACTCTTATGCAATAAATTAAATGATACATTTTATGTAGTTTTTGAGAATTGGATGAGGAATGTCCTATTTTATTTTTTATGTAATGTTTGTTTTTAATAATTCAGCTCTTTTTATTATAGGTTTTTTTAAAGGAAAGAAAAATGCTGAGAAAAGAAATTAATTTTTTATGAATGTCAGATTGAAAAAAGGTGTAACATCTGTTTCATCTTTCTGTGTCTCTAAGCAAGAAAAAAGTTAATCTATTTTAAGAGTTTGAAGGAGAAACAAACTAGAAACTCGGTATATCATTTCTTTTGTGATGTAAAAGGCGAATGTGCTAAAGCAATAAATAATATGCTGTTATAATTTTCATACTTCTTTGTGTGTTTTGAGAAAATTTTTACATGTTTCTCATTGACCATTTTAATAAATGTGGATAAATGTTATATTTCCTGCTATCCAGAAGAGAAATATTATTTAAATCCAAAACTAAGTAGGTAAATATATACCTATTAAAATAGTCAAAATACTATTTTTCTTGGAGATAAAAAGCATCATAACTCAGAAATATTTTTTTTATTTTTTCCTCTAGATAATGTCAAAAACTTTGAATCCCAGGTGGAGGGAACAATTTGACTTACATCTTTATGAGGAACGAGGTGGAATTATTGATATTACAGTATGGGACAGAGATACTGGCAAAAAGGATGATTTTATGGGCAGGTTTGTCTACAAATAACTTATAGTATGAGAATGAGCTTTGAAGAAGAGAACATATAATTTTGAATTGCTTGAAGTCATTTTTTGTATTTAAAAGAAGAAATAACATTTAGAAATTGCCTAATTCTGTAGGAAAATAGTTTTTTTTAAATTTGATGGAAGATCTTATTAGTTAAAATCATCCCTTTTCAAAATTATATTTCAAAAGAATTAGGTTGCAAAATTAGGGTTCTGTTGATAATATTTGATAATTAACTCAGTTATTGGCTGTACAGTACTTTCTATCTATCTGACATATATATTACATTGGAAGTTGTAATATGATCTTTGAAATAATATGGGCAGCTATAGGTTTTAAATAAGCAGACAGCAATAACAATAGCACTTAGACTTACATACTGCCCCATAGTGCTTTATAGGACTCTCTGGGCAGTTTACAATGTCAGCATATTTTCCCCAACAATCTGGGTCTTCATTTTAGTGACCTTGGAAGGATGGAAAGGTGAGTCAACCTTGAACCCCATCAGGATCAAACTACAGGCTATGGGCAGCTCACCTGCAATACTGCATTCTAATCACTGCACCATCAAGGCTCCTCGGATAGATGTAGTTCTTGAAGGGAGTCTATCTGTTTGTTTGGGGTTTTTTTATTCTTAGACAACTTTTAAAATTAAATTGGAGGTAATAGTTCTTGTAAACCTTGCCTGTTATCTGTTTTCATGCTTAGGTTAGGGCTTTGCCTATTAACAGTTCATTATCAGCAAGGAATTTGCCGCACAGGAATTGTAAATAATGTGCAAAGATAGGTTTATTTCTTCACCCACCTCCATGTCCAGATTATGAAGTTCATATGATGCTGATTTCTGGAGCACAAAATCTGCTTATCCTTTTCCTTTCTGACTTACTAGGCACTAGTTGGGAAGTACTTCTAAAATTCTGTCTCTTTCCCCATCTCCATAGGTGGAGGTATATCATTATAAATTGTGTTTCCAGAAAAAAGTGTTGAATGTGTGGCCAAACATTATGTGTTGCACTCTGAACCAAGGTGGATAGATTTCATTTACATCTCTGGTTAAATGCCAATATTACATATGTTGAAATCTGACCAATAAAACTTTTAATCTCCATGTTTCCCTCCCAAATCAAGATCTCCCCCATCTAAAGTAGTTTTTAGACCATGCAATCAGAGGCTGTAGTGAACAGGGGAACTTCATTCTTTGCTGCTCGGTCAACAAAAGGAGTTCGGTCAACATTAGCAGTTGACCTCTGCCCGCCAGGTTTCCAGGTGCTGCACCAGCCTCGGGCTCACGGGAGGGGCGGGGGAGTGGCAGTTATCATCAGGGAATCCCTTAGCCCGCGAGAGACCACCGTCCCTCAGATGGTCGGGTGTGAGTCTCTCCTACTGAGATACGGCCCAGGGGCGCAGTTGGGCCTGCTGCTGGCGTACCTACCACCTAATCGTGCAGCGGCGGCCCTGCCCGAGCTACTCGATGCCCTCTCAGGGTTGGTGGTTGAATTCCCAAGACTCATGGTCTTGGGCGACTTTAATCTACCGTCCCTGGGAGGATCGTCCGAACTGGCTCGGGAGTTCATGGCTTCCATGGCGGCCATGGACCTGTCGCAAATAATTTCTGGACCGACTCATGAGAGAGGCCACACCCCAGACTTGGTGTTCTTGTCTGGACGGTGGCGTGATGATATCGGTGGGGGTACCACAACTGTTGCGCCCCTGTCATGGACCGATCACCACCTCCTGCGGCTAGACTTCCCCCTTGCCACCCCCCACCGTGGGTGCACGGTGCGAGTCAGATGGTACCGCCCTAGGCGCCTAATGGACCCTGATAAGTTCCAGGCAGTGCTTAGGGACACGCATGCACTCCCTGCTCACAGCTCGGCGGATGCCTTAGTGGAAGCCTGGGAAAAGGCAGCCACGGAGGCTCTGGACCGAGTTGTACCCTTGCGGCCTCTGACCCGGCGCAGATCCCAGCGAGCCCCATGGTTCACCGAGGAGCTCCGGGAGATGAAGCGTCGGAGACGGGGCCTAGAGAGCCGTTGGAGATTCAGTCGATCCGAATCCGACCGATTGCGACTAAGAATCCTCACCAGGTCTTATCTCGCTGCGATAAGGGTGGCAAAATCCAACTATTTTTCCACCCTCATCGCGTCCGCAGATAATCGCCCGGCTGCCTTGTTCAGGGTGACTCGCTCCCTATTAAACCAAGAGGTGAGGGAGGAACCCTTGCAGGGTCGAGCCGAGGAATTCGGTCAATATCTGCTGGATAAAATTGCTCGGATTCGAACTGGCCTGGACTCCAACTGGGCTGAGATGGAAGAACAAGACATGGACAGTCTTGTCGACGTCATCTGGGAAGAATTTGATCCTGTAACTCCTAAGGAAGTGGACAGGATTATGAGAAGGTTGAGCTCCTCCACATGCTTACTGGACCCGTGCCCTTCCTGGCTGGCCTATGCAGCTCGAGAGGGGACACGAGGCTGGTTCCTAGCGGTCATCTCTGCTTCTCTGAGTGAGGGTCACTTCCCCACCGCCTTGAAGGAGGCGGTGGTGAGACCTCTCCTCAAGAAGCCCACCTTAGACCCATCCTCTTTGAATAACTTTCGTCCAGTCTCCAATCTTCGCTTCCTTGCGAAGGTTGTTGAGAGCGTGGTGGCGCACCAACTTCCTCAGATCCTGGATGAAGCGGTTTATCTAGACCCGTACCAATCGGGTTTCAGGCCGGGCTACAGCACGGAGACGGCATTGGTCGCTCTGATGAATGATCTCTGGAGAGCCCGGGACAGGGGCCATTCCTCTGTCCTAGTCTTATTAGACCTCTCGGCGGCTTTCGATACCATCGACCATGGTATCTTGCTGCGACGCCTCAGGGGACTGGGAGTGGGAGGCACGGTTCTGCGTTGGTTCTCCTCCTTTCTCCAGGGTCGCTCACAGTCGGTGCTGACAGGGGGACAGAGGTCGACCCCGAGGCCTCTCGCTTGCGGAGTCCCTCAGGGGTCGGTCCTCTCGCCTCTCCTGTTCAACATCTACATGAAACCGCTGGGTGAGATCATTCGCAGTTTTGGAGTAGGGTACCATCAGTATGCTGATGACACCCAGCTTTTTATCTCAACTCCAAACAATATCAGTGATGCCCTAGACGTGATGTCCCGCTGCCTGAAAGCGGTCCGGGAATGGATGGGGAGGAACAGGCTTCAACTGAACCCGGACAAGACTGAATGGCTGTACGTTCCGGCAAGCCAGGATATTCAGAACGTCCCATTGCTTAACATCGGGGACAAGTTACTACCCCCGGTTGATAGGGCCCGCAACCTGGGTGTCCTCCTAGACTCGCAGCTCTCCCTAGAAGACCACATAGGAGCTGTGACCAAGGGGGCCTTCTCCCGGGTTCGACTAGTTCGCCAACTACGGCCTTATCTGGACCTGGATTCCTTACGTACAGTCACCCATGCCCTTGTGACCTCTCGCCTAGACTATTGTAACGCTCTCTACATGGGGCTGCCCTTGAGATCCACTCGGAAGCTTCAACTGGTGCAAAGTGCAGCGGCACGGACACTCTTGGGAGCCTCCCGATACTCCCATATCACACCTCTCCTCCGTGCGCTGCACTGGCTTCCGGTTGCCTTCCGTGTGAAGTTCAAGGTGCTAACAATGACATACAAAGCCCTACATGGCATGGGTCCGGACTACCTACGGGAGCACCTTCTGCCAATGTCAGCACCCCACCGTCCTGTGCGCTCCCACAGAGAGGGCCTCCTCAGGGTGCCACCGCTCAAGGAATGTCGGCTGGTGGCCCCCAGGGGGAGGGCATTCTCAGTGGGTGCGCCAGCCCTCTGGAACAGCTTACCAACCGAAATCCGGATGGCCCCCGACCTCCGTACCTTCCGACGCGACTTAAAAACTTTCCTGTTCCAGCAGTCCGGCCTGGCATGATAGCGTTAATTGGGATCCCAGTTTGTTTTCACTATTGTTTTTTATTATTTTTATTGGTCATCTGTATACCTTCCTTCCTCTGTACACCGCCCCGAGTCCCTCGGGAGAAGGGCGGTTTATAAAAACTAATAAATAAATAAATAAATAAATAAATAAATAAATATTGGATTCCCTGCTATGAATTTTTAAAAGTTATACAAGGAAGTTAAAAGTACATTTCATTTCTATTACTCTGTTTTCTAGCATTTCAACTTCATAGGCAGGAATATGATACTATAAAATATCTGTTTTGCTGAATGACAAAATAGATGAATTTGAAGATTTCATCCTGAAAACAAGAAGTAAATATAATATGATTCATTATATGTAACTGAGTTCACAGTATTTCATAGCATTGTTGTAAACGTAATGACATGTTAATCAAAATGTTTGTTTCTAGGTGCCAGGTTGACCTGTCAACTCTAAGCAAAGAGCACACTCATAAGCTAGAGCTGCCTCTGGAAGAAGGCGAAGGGCATCTGGTACTGCTGGTTACATTGACTGCTTCAGCCGCGGTCAGCATCTCTGACCTCTCAATGAATGCCTTGGAAGACCCAAAGGAACAGAAAGAAATCCTAAAAAGATATGTATGCAGCATCTTTTTCTCTTTTTTTGCATAAGACTACAGTGATAAACAGTGAAATGTAAAAGGAAAACTTACTTACTTACTTACTTTTTTACTTGCTTACTTGCATACTCATTTATTTGGCTTATATGCTGCCATAATAGTCCAGCTCCCATTAGCTAACAGTAAAACTATACAATACAGTTTTACCAAATGGTAAAAATAGGGGATGAGATCCTTCTGGTCACAATTTCCACCACTTACAGTAGTCTGGTGTCCAAAAGAGCCCAGAAGTCAGAGTTCTTCTAGATAACCCCCCCACCCCACCCCAAGAGAATGGTTAAGAAACCAACATAATAAGTACTAAAAAATTGTTGAAGTCTCTTTTCTTAGAATGTCAGTTTAGTATGGCAGCCATAGTTGTCTCTTCTTCCCATCAACCTGTTGCTCACTCAGGACTATATATAGTAACTCATCTGTACTAACTTGTGGGTAGCTTTCTCCAGTTTATGGTGATAAAAGGTTATTCTGTTTATTTTTAATAAATAAATATAATTTAACTTGATTTTATTTTTTCACTGAAATGTTAACTTCTTGTTATAATTAAGACATTTCCTTACTGAACATTGCCAACAAATAATGTCTTTAAGTAGCTGAAGAATTGGATTTTATATATGGATCAACTTTGTTGTTATTTAAAAAAAGTCTTTCCTTCAAGGATTTGTTCTATTAGAATCAGATATTTTAGTAGTTTAGAAATATAACATAAAGATATAATAAGGATACTGAATGTTTAAAATCTGGATTGAACATTTTGAAAAATATCCTGTCCTTGTATCAATTGTGTAGTTTTAGTAAAGGAACAGCAAGGGGAGCTCTTACTCCAGCTTTTATTAATATTGGATTCACTAAAACTGACTTAACTAAACACAAAGAAGAAAAGCTATCTCCCCTAAAATTACAAAGCTTTTATTGTATAGGTTTGCCAGGTGTTTAAAAGTTATCTCTAGACACTGCATTAAGCTAAATTCTGACTAACAAAGGGCTGTTTAATTTTTTTGTTTGTTTTTGTTTTAAAATATTCCTGTTCTATAGTTGACATCCTCACAATAAGTGAATTTAATAAAGATGTACCTTATCAGGCTGTGCAGATAATATGAAGTGCTAGTACTATTGCTGTACAATATTCTTCAAACAGATTAGCAGGATGTGTGCTTCAGCAAATTTATTTTACCTATCTCCACTGAATCAGCTGCTTGCAAGTACTTGTACACATCATACACCAATAGAATTATAAACACCATTTAATAGAGGTGACTTAGCCAGGCTAACCATTATATTTTTAAAATCAAGTAAGAACTAAGAAATGTACTAAACAATCTAAAAATGGTAATGGTAATGATTGCCAGTATTATTTCAGATTTTTGAATCAACTAAGGCAAGCTGATCTGTCAGACTATCTTGGGAGATAAATGCATTTCTCAGATATTAATTTTAATGAAATATGCATTTTGGTCTCTAGTATATCAGAAAAATATGAAGCAAAGGATGTTCATTGTTGTGATTATCTTATAATAATAAGCAAATAGCCAGTAAATCACAACTCTTGGACCTACATCTCTTTTCCCCCAGTTTTTTATTAGTTTAAGCAAATTTTAATAGAAAATAGAAACATCATTTTTTAAAAAAAGTATGACATTGAAAAACTCTGATTATCAATATGTTTATTTCAGACATTACATTGTTTACTTACAAGCTGAATAACTTGGTTCATCAACATGAGCCATACATAGCTGCAATAATTCTGGATTCGTAGTATACTATATATATAGCCATGTCCAACATATTTTTGTAGCAAATCTTTATCCCTACATATTTTACAGGAAATCTTCAATATTAGTGTTGTTATTCTTCACTAAATCTGAAGTAAACATTATGGGGTAACTGACAAATTCATGATCTTTTTTACTCTAAAACTATTTATAAAGTTTTATTTTTTATTTTTTTAAGTATTTAGAAGGAGGTCTTTCTATTTAAAAATGTATTTTGCGCTGTTTTTGAGACTGAAAAGAGTAAATGCACTGACCCTGCCATCAGATCAAATAGTCTTGGAAAATGACTCTATTACTGTCATTTAACCATTTGTAGCAGAACATCAGAGCCCTACAAATTAAAGAGGCATTACTGTTTGAACCATTTTATCACAATTGTATGAAAAGATTAATTCCTTTTGGGATGGGAGGAGGGCCATAATGGGTAGCAGACCAAAAGAGAGATTCTGTGACCTTTTCAGAAAGGGTATGCTGAACCCCTGCTCCCCCTTGTCACAGTTTAAAAACCAGAGAAGCTAGTTTAGTGAAGAAGTTGTTAGCATTCCATTTTTATTATGACATTTCACAGTCATCCGATTTAATGTCCCTTGACCGGATTGTCCACTGTGAGACGATGGGCTTGAAATGTTATTTAGAGCATTGATAAAAGGTGAGCAGTTATAAGATGACAGCGAGTCATAAGGCTGGTGCTGTGACATTAATTTTCTCCATAACAGAGATGGAATAAGACGTCATGGTGACAAGCTGTCAATCAGTGCTGGCCCCTCAGTGTATCTTGATGCCATAGGATGGGGTATTGGTTCTCCCATAATAGAGCTGAACTGAGATGCTCTCGCTGACAGCTGCTGCAGCTATACAGAAAATATATTATACAGCCTTTCATTAAAAAAATAAAGAGGACTCATCTCCAGAGCATTTCAATCTTTTCCCATCTATTGAGGGCTGAAAGGATTCACAGCAAATCATAGATTTCTGTGCTATGGAAATTTGAAGCCTCCAATACCATCTGGGTTTTGAGGCCTCCAACAGTCTTCATAAATAAGATGACTGATAATCATCTCATAAATCATTACTTTAAGTTGCATGCTTAAAGTAATGTATTAAAGTCATTTGCTTTTCACAAAACCCTACAATAATCTGCAGTATGTCATTGGCTAAGATTGTCAGAAACGCAGTAAATTGCTTTAAATCAGCTGACTAGCAAAATCTAAAAGTTCAAACTATAATTATCCCACTGGCAAATAATAGTGGGCGAAATATTGCTAGATCTTTTTAAATGAACGGAATGTGCTTAAGGTGAAAAAGTCGACTTTTGCTTTTGTTCTGTGTTAACAGGAAATGCAAGACAAATGCACTTTCAAAGCAACAAAAAAGACTTTTAATTTCACCATGCCTGCCTTCCTACCTCCCTTGTTCAACATAGTAAGGAACTGTAAAATATCTATATTAAAATGCTAGGATTGACAAAAAGAAGCCCCCAGACCTTTTTGAGAACTATAATAGTGTAAATGATAAGTAATGACAAACAGCATTTTTCTGTTGCTTTCTTTAAGAACCAGTTTTAAACCACATCAGGAAAACAAAGGGAGGGGGGAAGGAGAGGTTGTCTCCCTGATTAAGCAAATTTCTAATAGGCAAATATTGTGAAATTAAAAGTTAACAGTTATAGTATTAGTGATCTTATAGAATGCTAGAGCTATCTGAATATTGATGTGCTATATAAACTATATTGTCTCTCATCTGTGAGATGTATATTGTGGGCTTTTTGTCTCATTCTTATTTATAAATGGGTCTGTCTAATACATGGTTAAAATTTCAACTTTTTTCAAGCAGAAAACATTTTTGTTAAGCAGAATACGATTAAGAATTTAAATTTTGCACCATAATGGAAAAGAGCATTAATTCAGGCTTTTGCTAAAATCCAGATTTGCTACTTTAATGGGATTTAACCTGTTAAGATGTTTAGAAATTCATTCGTTACTTCTTGTTTCCTGATTTTTTTAAAAAAATACTATTTTTAAAAGACAACACTTTTATAAAATATTTTAATTATACTTTATAAATTAATGATTATATAGTAGTAATTATACTTTATAAATTAATGATTATATAGTAGTAATTATAAATCTATACAGTAAATATAGTTTTATACCATAATAATATATGAAATTTGAACACATGCTGTCTTTACGCAATTAAAGCTTATAAACAAATTAAAATAATTACTATTTTATAAAGAATATGAGGAAGCTGTAGGGAATAAAGCTAAGTGGTATAGAAATATATTTCTGTATTTTCATGTTTGCATAATTTTAGTTTTGTTACAGATATCTCATAAAAACACTCCAGTTTCTAAATTATATCTCAAGAACCTGCTAAATCTCTGGTTTGTAGAATAGAAATACCTTATGACCAAGGTGTCATCATTTAATATAATTCTGGGCACTATTCCAATTAAATAATGATTTAAAATAATCAGCAAACATTAAATATCATCTTTTTAAATTAGACTTGTTAAATTATGTATTTGGAATAGAACCGAATATTTTCTCTATTGAGTGTCAACTAATGTTAAGGAATAAAAGTGGTATGACAGGAACCAGTGGTTTCCATGCCAGTGGGGAACTAGATGAACATAGTTCAAGTGCCTTCCAAGGCTATCAAGAGTTCAGTCAAATACCTGCTGACTGAGGAAACTTGGAGAAAAAAAGCCTAGAAATCGAAACCAGAATCCATACATATATAAAAACTTTGACATCTCCGTACTATAGTGGAGACATATCTATATGTTTCTTTCTGAATTCTTTCTTTTTGACTACAATCAAAACTAATGCTGCCAAGCTTGTCCATGAGCCTTCTGCCAAGTAAGCCAGTCCAGAATAAAGGGCTGAGTCAGGCCTAAGTGCACAGTTAGGATATATTAGGAACATATGTAATGAAAGCCATTAGGACAACTTAGAACAGGCATGTCAAATTCACGACGTCACGTGATGTCGCATGACATATCACAACTTTTTCCCCATTGCCGGCAACGGGGAGGGCGAGGTTTCAGCGTGATGCATCCAGCCCGCGGGCTGGCAGTTTGACATGCCTGACTTAGAACATTCAAGAAGGAACTGTTTCTTCATATTTTGCTTTATTTATGACTTCACGGTATCTTCCCAAATTTTGTGTATGTTTCTAGAACCTAATGCAGATGTTTCAAAATATAAAGGATGTGGGATTTCTCCAGGTGAAGGTCATCAGAGCAGAAGGTTTGATGGCAGCTGATGTTACAGGCAAGAACTATTACCATTTTTATGCTAATCAGTAGCTACTGACTAATTTTATAACATTACACTTTACAAAACCAAAAGTATAGCAAATAAAACTGAAGTTTGCTAGGTTTTCTTCTATTCTTGCTTCATGATGAATCTTTTAAAAACATTTCACAAATAAATTTGTATTTGGGCTTTTGAGAACTCAAATTCTTACTTGACAGAAAAGATGAAACAAAGCAATCACATGGCTGCCAAAATATTTTATTCTGAGAGCCTTCAACAAATTACTGTATTTACAACATAATTACATGAAATGAGTTAAATCTTTATCATGCTTCCATGTCCACATCCCTTCCTCCCTTTGGGGACCAAGCCCTCTGGGACTATATCCACTCTTTTTCTCAAAATGTGTCCTCCATTTCCCAAGTTGTCCAGGCCCTCTATCATCTGGGATTGGATAACCCGCTGCATTCCTTCCTTCCTGGTGACTGGGTGCTCATGAAATCCTGGACTGACTCCGGTCCCCTGGCTGAACAGTGGAAAGGACCCTTCCTCGTCCTTCTCATGACCCATATGGCTGTCAAAGTTGCTGGCATTTGTGCCTGGATTCACCACTTCTGTCTCAAGACCTCTGATCCTCTCGAGAACTCTGATTATCATTGGACTGTAGCCCCTGATGCTTCAGTTGCATGCCAAAATACCAGAATGGTGGCTAGTTTACCAACAGCCACTCAGTGATTCGTCATAAGCACTCTGTCTTTTTCCACCATGTGACTTGATATACAAAGAGGCGGCCAGGAAGATATAGTGAAGGAAGCAAAATTTGAAGCTCATAGAGGGTCAGTCTATAAGGAAGACCTTCCAGCAAACGCCACCCAGTACAACCAGGGTGTGCAAAAACCTTGTAACATGAAGGTACCACCCCACCCCAAAACAAATGGAGGGTCCATTTTGGGAGGTCTGGAGTACCAACACACACATTCAGAATATCCAGACCTGGACAAAACTGTTAAATGTTACCAATTACTGGATCTGTGCACACTATCCCTGACTGGCACTCAAGTTGGTCATCGAAGGAGTGCTATTGGAAGCCCACTGCTACCAAATCACAAATTTTACGTGTCCCAAATCACAAATGTTGGAAGACGTCTGTTCTCCATAATAAAAAACAAAGTTGTGCAAAGTTGTGCAACCCCTACCTGGCTGGGGTTGGTTCCTGGATATTTTTTTTTGTTATCCTTTTTGTCATCTTACTTTCTTCTTCTGCTGTTGCATACATTGTCTTCCTCTGATCATGTCTGCCTGACCTAACACCTGGCTCATTAGACATCAGAAGTGTGATTCATATGCTGTCTCTGTCTTTGCTAATCATACCTCTACGTGCTGCTCAAAATAAGAAGGGATTATATTGATCAGAATTCTTATAACTATAATGATTGGTTAAAAGGTTCTTGTGTTGGAATGGCAGAAATAAGGTTTAGGCCTTATCAGGCTCTTGGCATTGTGGAAAGTTCCATAAGAAACCACAAGCATGTGAGCTAAGACACATGCATTTTTGTAACTGCTGTACCTTGTCTACTGTATGCCCATTTCCTATTATATCAGGGGGCCCCAACCCCCAGTCCATGGACTGACATTGGTCTGCAGCATGCCAGCATCTGGGCCACGCAACTAAATGAAGCCCTATCCATGGGATGCAAGCAGCACGCAAAATCATGCCCCTCCGGTCTGTGGAAAAAACTTTCTCCATGGAACCAGTTCCTATTGGCCAAAAGGTTGGGGGCCACTGTGCTATATAACTAACAGGAAGTCAGCAAGAAATAAGAAATCTATATATACTTCCTTCAAACAACCTTCAGGGTTTTCCCAAACTTATGGGAGGACCTGTCTTTATTCAGCTGAATAAACACGTATTTTTAAAGAGAGATAACCTGGACTCTGTCTCTTTGGTTGCATCAAGACACACCTGATTTCTGCTTGACAATACCATGCTAGTTGTAAGTATGAGGGCTGGTTGTAACTACTACTAATTTGGCACTGTTAAAAGTTGAACTGTTGCTGAATGAATGTTTGTTAAACAAGGACCACCTTTAAACTATTTTCATAATACTTTTGGATATCTGTATGTGTGTATGCCTTAAAGTCAGCTTTGACTTCTCGTGATCTCCTGAACAAGTTACTGCAGGTTTCTTAGCAATGTTTTTGGAAATGGTTTACCATTGCCTCCTTCCTAGTCCTGAGAAAATGAATGACTGGCCCAAGATCACCCAGATGGCTTTGTATCTATGGTGGAACTAGAACTCACAGTCTCCTGGTTTCTAGCCTGTTGCCTTAACCAAAACACCAGACTGACTCTTTTTCCTAAGACTGGGCCTGGTGAAATTATGGACCTCAGATCACCACAGAGATTATCAGTTAAGGAAACTTGTAGATGGTTTACAGCTAATTTCTGTAGACTTGCAGGAATAATGTTTTCTAAAAACCTATCTAAAATTGCAAAGTGGTTATTGTATAATGATCTCTGTTGGATCTTTGGTAAAAAGAAGCTTAACCTCACTCTAGGGAACAGATAACAGTGTCTCCACTAATTTATTTATTTATTTCGATTTACATACCACCCTTTTCCCGAGGGACTCAGGGTGGTTTACAGGGCAAATTAAAACAGTACAATATATACAGGTTAAAATTAAATTAAATTAAATAGCCCCAAAATAATTAAAAATTAAAACCTTAACCCAAAACCCTCAGTCCAGGCCGGCAAACTCGAATAGCCAAGTTTTTAGGTCCCGGTAAAACGAGCAAAGGTCGGGGGCCATCCGGAGTTCCACAGGCAGCTGATTCCAAAGGGCAGGCGTGCCCACCGAGAACGCTCTCCCCCTGGGGGTCTCCAGCCGGCACTCCCTGACTGGCGGCACCCTGAGGAGGCCCTCCCTGTGGGAGCACACAGGACGATGGGAAGTTGATGCTGGCAGCAGGTGCTCCCGAAGTTAGTCCGGACCCATGCCATTTAGGGCTCTATAGGTCATCACCAGCACCTTGAATCTTACCCAGAGGGCAACTGGAAGCCAGTGCAGCTCGTGGAGAAGAGGCGTTACATGGGAGTATCGGGGAAAACCCCATGACAATGGAAAAAAATATTTTGAGATTTGAAGGAGGGGGAAAAGTTTTACTTTTTCTTCATTACCTTTACATTTATAACCCAAAAAGGAATGGAAGAAGTTACAATTGGGTTAACCTAATCTTAACTGGATTAAGATTGGACTGTTTTTTCCTACTCCCAGCAGAAAGCAATATGCGTATATACACACACACACATATACAGATGTATATACATACACACATATGCATACACATACACATACAAACATTCAAGGATATATTTTGATCTCCAACAACACATTATACACATTATACCTTTGTTTAAGTAAATATATCTGTGTCACAATCTATTACTAGTTAAAAATACCAGACACAGGACGCATTTATTTCTGAAGCTAAGATATATCATATGAATGGAGCTAACCATCTACCCATGGCTTTATGCTTCTCTACAAGTTGCCTTTTTCAGCTGTGAGATGTGACCTGATGGTGATTGTTGAAAACTGATGGTCAATTTCCCTCTAATTTTGAGTTGGGATTCACTGTTAAAAAAAACAAAACCCAATTCTCTCCAGAACATTGCTCTGCACATATGTAAGATATGATTTGAGCCTTCAACTTTTACCAAAATATGAAGAGCACTCCTTTCCCACCAAGTATTGCCCTAAGCAATCATACTCAGGTTGTAGTGGTTAATAGTTCACTGATATTATACACACAAACACATATACAGAGTCTAATGTAAGAAAACAGCAAAGTAAAAACTATTCCAGCTTTTAATCTAGTCTCTGAAATAATTAAAATATATGTGGGACATAACTATTACAACTTTTCTCATGATCTAAAGAAAAACCTAGTGATCTGGAACAGTAGTTTTCAGTTACTGTGCCATGGTACATTTGTGTACTGAGAAAAATCCACAGGTGTGCTCCATTGGTGAGTCACAAGTGAATGATGAAAACCCCTTCTCCAGGGCTAAAGTGTCTTCATTTCTTCTCCCTTGTCCCTGTGAAGTTGCAAGAACTTTAGTTTCATGAACCAGCTTTGAGAAGTTAGCACTTTTTCAGTGTGCCACGGAATGAAAAAAGGCTGAAAATCACTGATTTAGAAGGAACATGTGTTTAATGGCTGAGGGAATTAATTGAGACACTCTGATCTATACGCAATCTGGTTTGAAAATATTTTAGAAAAAGTATTTGGGTCTTTCAGACAGTTTTCAGACTTTCCAGAAATTGTTTGTGAAATGATATCTATGCTTGTCATGTAAAGTTCTACAGAAAGAGAAAACAGTGTTTCATGATAAAATATTTTTGATTTTTCATATATTGTTTTATATCCCACAAGGCTTCTTGTAATTGATAAACGTGGCTGGTCATTTTTATTGTTAGATTGCTTTCTGTATTTAGATCTCTAAGCTTTGAATTTAATATTTATAATATCTTAGTTCATGACTCAGCTGGTAGGAGCACCTGGTTGACCTATTCTCGGTTGGAGAATTAAACAAGGTCATATCTGGTTTTTACATGGTTAGGAAAATTTCACGGAAAACCAGATTAATAGACAAAGCTACAGTGTTAAAAAAAATTGTCCCTGAAATCTCCAAGAGTCAATCCTGACTCAAAGGAGAGTTTACTTTTTAATACTATTGACACTATCAGTGAAAGAGACTGATATAAATATAATTCATAGACATGAATGCACAAATACTGTGCTGTAATAGTAAAAAGATTTGTATGTGCGTGTATGCCTATCATTATATGACCACATAAATTATACTAAGACCTACTGATAATCAGCAAGTCTTATTCTGAATTAACCATGTTCGGTATTGCTGTAAGACGTATTTATATTTGATTTTTTGTTACTTTTATTATATGCTATTAATTGGTAGCTATTATTAACATTTCAAAGGAAGGTATTTATGACTTCCAGTATTCTATTCCAGTATCGACATAACAGTAATGACTGGAGTAATGATACACTTTATGGAAACTTCCTGATTCTTTTTACTATAATATTGTAGCATAGCTTGTATGACTGACATTCCCAAAATAAAGTTCTATCCCTTAAATATTTTTCAGATATATTTTTAGACATGGCACCATCATGTAATAAAAGTTGTGGTATCTTTCAGTAAAAGCAATTCTATAGGAACCTTCTCTTTGATTTTATTAATAATAATATTTATTCTCTTCCCAGTGAAAGAATGAATCTTGGTAACCAATGAGATGTAAAATAAATGAATCTCATTCATTAGATTAATGGGAAAGAAAGTTACAGGGTATTTTTGTTTGTTTACTAAAACAGTATTTTTGAGTCAGTTAAAATGGATACTATCCTGAGAAAAATTGAAAATTATGGGATCCAATTTGCCATAGAGCTATCAGAAAAAAGAGCTTTTTTCTTCTTTGCTTTTTTCTCTTTGTGATTGATATTTTCCATGGAGATCTATAACTTTTAAATGAAGGCCACTACTAAATAATAATTAATAGACATCATCACTGAAAATATCTACAGATTTTATTCAGACAAACCCACATCTTAAGATGTTTAAGAAGTAGCATCTTAAATTATTTTAAAAACAGAGTATTAAATATAAAATACAACAAAAATGTTTTTATAAAACATTTTAATAATGGCTGATTATCGTATGTGAAATAATTCTTTAACTCTCTATTCTTTGTATGTTTAATAATAGCTTGTTGATTTAGTGTTTTCATGCAGTGTTCATACGTTTTAATTAATATGGTTGGTGAAAGATTATTGCAAAAACAACAGGAAAATGATGTCGAATCCTTCTTTTTACTACTACTAACTGAGTCTTACTTTTGTTAAAAAATTAAAACACTGAAACTCATTAGTGGAACCTGCATTTGACAGGCTGCCTAGAAAACAGTTTATTTTTTGCTATCTCTGGGTTTTAATTAAGATGTGTTCAATTATAGTCTCATACACACACTGCCCCTGCTTGCTATGTCATAGATGGGTGATCAGGGTGCTTTCAGATGGTCCAGCCCATGACTTTGACCTTCTGCGCAGTCCAGTGTTCCCTGGGGAACCGTTCAGCTCATGAGGTCTGATTTCACACTTCCAGGATGCCTCAGCTCTCTTAACAATGACAGGGAGACAAAGCCCTTTAGAACATGCCGCACTGGGACTTGTTTAAATTGGAAACTAGAGAGGAGTCAAGGAACGAGGTTATGGACTACAGAATAGTGCTTTTAATAAAGAGCTCACAGCTCTGGTTCAGCTCAACGAGGGTTACTTCTGTACAATTAATTGAGTCATTTATCTAAACCATCTTAGGTGTCTGATTTCTCACAGAAAGATGCAGATGAGATATGCACAGAATGAATTTTAACACTGACTGCTGTGGGAGTTTTAGTTTGCATTAAACCGTGTATTTGGTTTTTTTCCCCCCCATGGTCTTAATTGTATATGATTTTTTAAAAAAAATTAAAACGGTTATTGGCATTAGGGAAAAAGAAATACAGCTGGAAAGATAGATCCATTCTCAATGCAAGCAAAATTTCTAGAAAATAGTGCTCTTTTGTTAATGTTTAGCAATCATATTCTTATTCATCATGCTATGCTCTTGAGGTTAGCAGCTGCATAATGCATCTCAGACAATCTCCATTCATGCCCCAACTTTAGTCAATAGGTAGCATCATGTTTAGCTGAGTCAGAGGAGTAGAACGTTTCATATTAAGGACTGGAGGTAGCCCGTAAAAAGCTTGTAGGCAGGTTGTCAGCAAAGTAAGTAGTCAGCTTGACGGCCTTGAAGACATTCAGATAGCTCCATGGAAAATACACCTACTGTATTATTGCAAGAAAATTCAAAGCCTTTATTTGAATCCTGTGCAGATCTGATTTTATGTAATCCTGCTGTCTGAAATTTGGAATGAAGGTAATTAAAAATAAATTAAATCATAATTGAGTAATTGATTTCAACTGCCTCTTCTGTCAAGTTTTTAAGAGAGACCTACTCTTGGTCACCTTCTACTGTAGATGATTCTGAGTCTTCAGTGGAATAATATAATGGTGAATTTTTTGTTTGGAACTTGACCATACTCACATTTTAAATAGATCTTTGGGGTATTCTGTGTAGAGAAAGTGCAGTCCACCTTTGATAACAGATTCTGTAACCTTGAAATGGTCAACCCTGTGCTTGACCAATCCATTTGGTCCATTTCATCTTGTTGCTGGTGGTGGAGCATGATTTGGATGAATCAGAGGAAAAAAATTGTTATCACATTTTTTAAAGCCCCTTTAGGGATGCATTTTAAAAAGAGCTTTGTTGCTGTGATGCTACCAGCCCCTACACACAGACACACACACACACACACACACACACACACACACACATACACACCCTTTTATTTTTTAATTCTTATCTCCAGGAGTTTTCAGTAGAAATCCAAATAAAACATTCTCTGTACCTTTAGAGCAAAATTGTATACTTGTTTCATCTCAACATCATGCAAGCCTGTTGCTACAATTCTCTAAAGAATGAGAATGTTATGGTCATGTGCATTGGGAGCAAAGGAAGAATGATATATTCTTCTCCCTGCCAGTCTCTACTGGCAAATCGCTGGGAGTCTATTGCAGTATACAAAATAAATAGATCTCACACCCTGTGTTTCCAAGGCTTTATTGTAACTCATTGGATCTGAGAAGATTCTTCAGAGGTTTGTCATGGCTGCTTGGGTTTTTGTCTCCAGACCTCATCACATGCTTTTTTAGGTCATTCTGCAGCATTCCCAAACTCCTAATAATCCTTTGGATTCAATTTGATGAGAACAGCTTTACATCTTCTCACTTTCTCTGCCATCCACTGAATGCCGAAAAGGTCGCCATCTATCCAATATTAATATAATAAGATGTTGTGATTGATAGAATGGTCTTAAGGATCACTTTGGAGTGATTGATGGGGTTGATCTTTCTTTATTTCTTCTATAGATGTTGTAGATATGTTCTTAGTTTTATATACTCTAAGCTCCTATATTTGGGAGTGTGGTGGCTCACCTGATTAGAAGGTTGGGTTGACAATCAACAAGCTCACATTCAAAACCTGAGTCCTGCTGTGTGGCAGGGCAAGTTCCTGTCAATCTCTTCAGCTTCTGTTCACCTAGCTATTTGAAAGTGTGCAAACACGAGTAGTTAAATAGGTACCACTTTGGTGGGCACATTAATGGTGACCTGAAAGGAGCCCCCAACCAGGTGTCCCCCAGGCAACAGTGATGTCATCAGCTAATCCTTTCAACCTGGAAGCACCTCTGTGTTTTGGGAACGAAAGCAGCAGCAGCTTCTATATTCGTATGAGTAGGCAGCATACAAACGTGTACAAAGAAATAAACATTGGTAATTTGGGATCTGATAAATTTTTTAATGCAATCTTTACTCAAAAATGTGCACAGTATGTGAATAAATGAAGTAATTGAATGCAAGCATGCATTTTTAGAAAATATATACAATTATGAGTCTATATATGAGTCTACAATGCGGACTGGAAACTCAATGGAATTATGAGTACATGCAAAACTTGACTGATTTACTCATCTCTTCTGATGACATTTGCTTCTACCTCGCTGCTTCAAAACAGCTTAAAGGATATTCTCATGTGGACTTTTTTTTTCTTTTGAAGCTCAACATGTTCAAAACCAACTGCTCTTTCCTTTAAAGGTTTTTTTTTTCTTGTGCACTTCCCATCTGCTTTGTGTAACAAGTGCAGAGCTTTCCTCTTTGCTTTTTATGTTCAATCTGTAAATATTCTGTTGCTACTTCCATTTTAATATTGAAAAAAATGAATCCTTTTATCCAGGTGAAAACTCACTGATGTCCTGATAACCTCATACCATCTCTGCTCTTGTTTTATTGCTTAACCTTGGTCATTTTTCACTTTATCCTTATCCACAACTAACAGGTAGTGGGGGAAATCTCTTATTACTCTGGGAATGTAAACTCAATAAATTCCAACACTATTCAGTAACATGAGATGTTTGTCTTCACTACCAAAGTTCTTAGAGCATTATCCCCTTATCTCTTTGCTTTAGTATTGCAATGATTCCTGATCTTGATCTATTCTCATCAAAAATCATCAAGTTCTTTTTTCAGTAATCTATTTTTCTGTCCATTGTATAGATTCTGAAAAATGTTGTATATGGTGTGCCTTATATTAACATGAAACTTTTGGTAACATTTGAGTGCTATCAGGGACCAGATCTTATGATTGTATTAAAATAATGCTTTTGCAGCTGCTTTGCTCATTAAGTATTTCTGGGCTCAGTTTAAAATTACCGGTATACTGTTTATACAAATTTTCATAGTTGGTTAGAAGCATTGCCTGCATCTACATGTGGATCTCTACATTGTGTCTTCATCTCAATCTATTTCACAAATGATTCTTAAATTTAGAGCTTAGGTAACTATTTTTCGTTAGATAAAAAAAATTCTCTAGAAGGATGAAAGGACAAGAGGCATTCCTTAGCTTAATCAGTTTTTCCCCTTTAAGCTTCCTTGATTTTATGAGTTCTTTCTACAACCAGTTACATTTTTTTATCCTTGTGAAAGATTTCCACAGAAATGGTGCTACATATCAAACTATATTTTTAAAGCCTCTGGCTCATCTTTATAATTTTCATTTTCGAACATAAATAAAGTGATAGTGAAATCTGAGAATATCTATATAGTATGACACTTCCTAGAAAGTATGTTTAGAATAGGAATGTCTGTGTATGAATTGTTATGTGCCTTGATCAACTAGCTTCCAATCATCTGTGTTGGTATTGAAAATACTTGTGTTATGGGCAAAAATGTTTGGAGGAGGGGAAGAAGGAAAAAGCTAAGGCCATCAGTGCTGCCAATAAAGGGAGGTAAGGAAAGGAAGGCACTGAGAACACTGGAGAAATTAGGATGGGCCAGTTGTTTATCTATCACCCATGTGCTGTGTCTTCAAGCACAGTACATTCAACCAGTATTCCTGCTGCTAATCTTCCTGGGGCCTCACAGATGCTTTCTCTATTGTGTCCTTGGCTTCCAGCTCTGTCAGAAGGTGAACAAGGAAGAGGAAGTACTACATGCACAAAAAATCACTGTACTTCTGTCAACCAGAGTGACTTTTATTCTTACGGTGCAAATAAAGTGAATAATTTCTGCTTATATTTCTAAAATACAGTGTTATACATAAAATAATATGCAGGAATATATAGAGCTTCTTGCAATTCTGCAGCAATTCCAATTGGTCATTGCTTTGTTATGTTAATTTCTTTAGGTAGCTGGGCAGTACTTTCCCTTCTTAAGCTTAGCTTTGAGAGGAGAAGATAATAATAATGATGATAATAATAATAATAATAATAATAATAATAATAATAACAACAACAACAACAACAAAACAACAACAACAACAACAACAACAACAACAATAATAATAATAATAATAATAATAATAAGTTGGAAGGTATCTTGGAGGTCATCTAGTCCAACCCCCTGCTCAGGCAGGAAACCCTATACCATTTCAGACAAATGGCTGGCCAGTCTCTTCTTAAAAACCTCCAGTGTTGGAGCATTCACCACTTCTGGAGGCAGGTTGTTCCACTGGTTAATTGTTCTAACTGTCAGGAAGTTTCTCCTTAGTTCTAGGTTGCTTCTCTCCTTGACTAGTTTCCATTAGTTGAAACAAATTACAAATTACCATTTAATGTGGTATATTTGAGGTCCTAAATTTGTGATATGTCATTACAGAATATTTTATAAAAAAATTGTTGCCCAGTGTGCTATATTTTACACTATGATCTATCTTGAGCAACATCAGTCTAATAGCGTATTTTAGTGGGAAACATTTGCTACTCCATTTCTCTCTTGCTTTTGTTGCAGTTAATTTTCATTTAATAAAATAGCCTTATCACGACATAGATTATTTGGAAAAGTATACTGAGTATTCTTGAGTATACTGAGTATTCTTGAGTCAAAAATCCATTTTGTTATCACATAACTGTAATGTATGAAAATAGTGAATTTTGTCATCACACACTGTCTTGCACTATATCCTGAAATTTCAGTAAGATTCTCTCTGAAATATTAAATTTGGCAATATATTTTAATCTAAATAGCGCTACAAATGTAGGCAAATGTTAAAGTTTATGACATATAGTAATCTTCAAGAAATTTTAAAAATTAAATGGTAGATAAACTGTTATCTATTTTTTCTAGTATATCATCCTTAAAATTAAACTTAAATGCTATTATGAGATCTATGTAATATGTGGAACTTCTGTTAATAGAAATCTATTCATTTGTAATTTTCTATGTTTTAGACATCGGAATATATTTAACATGAGCAGTGTTTTATATAATAAAAATGCACTATACATCAGGGCTCTGTCTTTAAAATTGGAAGGCAAAATACTGCTAAGGCATGAAAATTGCTGTTTGCAACACTTTTTACAGTATCACATAACTGTATCTCTCATACAGTTCTGTGAAAAGGCATGTTTAATCCCAAACTAATATCCACACTCCATCATCTTTGCCTTTAATCCAGAGTATTCCACTGCAATACTTTTATAATTTACCACACAACATTACTAATAACCAATTTTAAGATTATTTGGTTTTTAGAGTATGAATTGTTAATTACATAGAATGCCAAGATAATTTTAGGTTGCAAATTCATAAATGTCTCTAAAACTTTTTGCAGGTAAAAGTGATCCATTTTGTGTAATTGAATTGAACAACGATAGATTGTTGACCCACACAATATATAAGAACCTTAATCCCGAGTGGAACAAAATCTTCACTTTGTAAGTCTTACCATACTTTTTAAAATTTCATTTACAAGTTTGATTGTGGCTTTCAAAATTATCAGAAATAAATTGCTCTAATTTCTTAAGCACAACAAATAAATGTCTTTGGAATAAATAGTACCCAAGATAGTGAAGTACCTATAAGCAAATGTTTTTTGTGTTTTGGTAATCTATTTTTATTGGTGATCTTCAGTATGTTCCAAAACATTTTAAAACTTAATCTGGCAAAGTAACGAAATGTATTGCTGCTAAGATGCTGGAAGAGATATCTTATACATTGGAAACTTTTAAAAAATGCCTTGCATCATGTAGGAAGTTTGAACTATTTAGTTTAGGAGTAATTAGATCAAGCTTCATAAACTTTGGAATAGCTGAAGAAGGTGGAATTGGAGTTCATCTAAGGTGCAATAAATCAGAAAAATGCTGGCCCCAAAGTAACTGGCAAAGGACCTGAAGGATTTCAGATGTATTTTTCCCATAATACTTGGTGATATCAAAGACTGAATCTGGGAGCTGATAGTAAGTATTATATACTTATTTTTGTTCACTTATTTAGGACTTTAAAATCTAGAATCTAAAAATCATAGGAGCTTGCATCTGGATATCCAAACCAACTCCTGTTTTGAGGGCTTCTGAAGAGCTTCAAAGCCATGGCTGTCCCAGAAAGCATTTGGGAATAGTGAGGATTAAAATGTACTCATTGGGTAGTACTATTAGAGGATATTGTTGCTATTTTAATGTTTTTGTTACTTGATGAAAGTAGCTCAGAGTCATTTTTAATTGAGCAGCAAACAAGCTATAATAAAAACGGAACTAAGTTTCTTTGTATTGCTTTTTTTGTAAAGAATGGATTTAGGATTATTACAGCACATGGATCAATCATGTTTAGCCCTCTAGAATAACAATTTGTGCACCCCCAATACCCCAACACCCTCTGAAATTCAGTGCATGATTTAGAGCAATTTATCATGAGTTGCTTGGCTAAAGTGGGGAAACAGAAGCTTTTCCTAATCCAACCCTAAACCATCTTCCCCAAAATATCTTTCAAGTGATACTACCAAACACTCTTCTGCAGCCCCTTTAAAGGTCAGGAGGCTAAGAAAGTTTAACACCTAAGACATGCCGATTCCTGTTATAAAGGACAGCCAAAGCTTAGTGATAAATCAGCTGTCAAAGGAGTAGGCTGAATAATTTGCTGAATTGGACATTAGTAACACAGTACTTTCTAACTAGTTATTGTGATTCTTCATTTAATAAAAGTGAGTTAACTATAGGAAGGAATGTAAAAAGGCTTTGTAATACCTGTATTTTAATATAAGAAAACTGATCTATTGGAGATGAATTGGTAGATAAAAAGTTATAGAGAATTGGAGTAGATCTTACAAGTTTACCAATGGAAATATTTGATTTTTTGAATTTGAAGAATGAAGGATCATCTTTTTATTGTAATTTCTCCTAATTATATTACAAGAAAAACAAATCTGTTTCATGTTCTTTACAGTTTAATAATCCCCTGAACTTTTCTGGTTAGGGCTTTATTTTTGTTGTTTCTTCTTGTTCTTGTTTATATTTTATATTTATTAAATTTTTATACCGCCCTTCTCCCGAAGGACTCAGGGCGGTGTACAGGGCAATAAACATTAAAAAACAAAGTAAAAAAGTTAAAAACAATTAAATGATTTATGCCCGATATATACAATAGTTAAAACCATATTAAAACCCAACCCCAAACCCATCAGACCAGGCCGGCTTGCTCAAATAAATAGGTTTTTAGATCCCGCTGGAAGGAGCGAAGGTCAGGGGCAATCCAGAGCTCAACCGGCAAGCGGTTCCACAGGTCTGGCGCACCCACAGAGAACGCCCTCCCCCTGGGGGCCACCAGTAGACATTCTCTGATCGGAGGCACCCTGAGGAGGCCCTCTCTGTGGGAGCGCACTGGACGGAGGGAAGTTGCTGCCGTAGGTAATCCGGACCCATGCCATGTAGGTCTTTGTAGGTCATTACCAGCACCTTGAATCTCACCCGGAGGGCAACCAGCAGCCAATGCAGCTTGCGGAGCAAAGGTGTAACATGGGAGTATCGGGAGACTCGATTCAAGCCAAAACCCCCAAAAGATTAGTGTAAGAACATTATATGATCGGCTTTCTAGTCCTACAAGTCCAACTTTCATACCAAGCTTTTTTGGGAGAATGGGGGTAGAGTGCTTGCAACTTCAGGTCCTCTGTAACAGTCGTGACTTTATTTCAATCTGTTAATGGATGGATAGCATCAGTCATACCTTTAATTAATTTTGCTTCAGGTTGAGCAATAGTCTGAACATGATGTGAAATGCTACATTGAATATCTGCTTATGATCAGACATGTACTTTCAGGCTTGCAAGATTCTGTTCGTGTAACTTTTCAATAAAGTAAAATATGTTTATCTGGTTATGCTCTGTCTCACAAAGCTTAACCACCTAGATAATGGCAACCTAGCTACAATTGTTCAAATATAGTAACCCTTACGTTTGGATTACATGATGCACTCAGTGTGGGGCTGCCCTTACTTATTTAAAAAATCTCATTTGGTGGAAAATGCTGGGAACAAGTTGCTAAGCAAAACACTTGGCCATGTTCATGTTACATGTTGTGAAAACAATTGAATCAGCTGCCTATTAGCTAATAAAGCAAGTTCAGATTGTACTGATGTAGAACTTGGAACCAGTTCAAATTTCAGATTAAGATTATTAGGGGAGAGCATTATGTGTGAAGCAGGAGTGACATTTTACACATTTTCTGTAATATGCCTGCATTCTGAAATGTTCTACCTTAACATTTGTGAAGTGTCTGCCATTACAACTTTTATTTTCCTTTTCATACAAGCCTTCACCACTAATTTCTGATTTGTTCTCTTTTTCCCTATTTTTAGATTGAGCATTATTTTAGTACTACTCTAACATACTTTATATTTTAATTCCATTATAAACCACCTTGAGATTTTAAATAAAATATTAGTTATAGACAGATGTATTTATTAATGTATGTGTATTATATAAACATATACTTTATATTACATAAATATAGTAATATATTAAAATGATTATGTCCTTAATATGTAATTTAATAATTGTAATAATTATTTTTTAAAAAATGATATCTATTTGGCTAGTTGGAAAAAAACAGGAGAAAAGACTGACAGTTGTACAAGGTCCTGCTCTGTTCAAGTGTGTTTATAAGTGATATAACAGAAAGATTGCTAGATAAGGTTTGTCTTTTTGATGATGACATAAAGGTGTAGAATAGAGTTGATGTTCCTGGGAGTATTCGTAACATGGAAAACAGTTTGGCATTGCTGCAAGTTTGGTCAAAAATGTGAAAACTGCAGTTCAATGTTTCCAAATGTAAGATCATGCACTTAGGAAAACAGAATCATCTGGCAGGATATAGTATTGGGGGTACAATGTTAGACAGAACAACAGAAGAACAGGATTTGTGTGTGCTTATAGCTGATGACTACAGAACGAGCAAACAGTGTGGCCAGGTAGCTGTGAAGGCAAACAAAAAGGTCCTAATCCCACTATTTAGATCTTTAGTTAGCCCTCCTTTGGAATACTGTGTTCTGAAGACCCCACTTAAAAAAGATATTGGTAAGATTTAACGAGTCCAGAGATGAGCAACAAAAATGGTGCAAGGTCTGAGGGACTAAACATTAGAGAGATTGGAGGAAGTGAATTCATACAGCTTGGTGGACAAAAAGGAATGAAACCTTTAAATATATTAAGGATGTGAATAAGGTTCTAGAAGGCAGTATTTTCCATATAAAACAAAAATCAAGAATACGGGCTTAACCTCAAACTAACAGGAGGGAAGTTCAAAAATAATGTTAGAAAGTATTACTTCACAGAATGAGCTTGGAACCAACTTCCAGTAGAGGGAGCTGGGTCAATCCTCAGCGACTGAGTTTAAATATGCTTGGGATAAATACATGTCCATCTGCCAACAACATTTTTTTTAAATAAAATCTAATAACAAACCAACCAACAAACCAACAAACAAAAAACAAAGTCAAAAGGACTACTAGAGGGGTTTTTGCCATCGGTTTTTTATATGGCTATGGTCTTCCCAGTTGCAATGTATAGCTGTGAAAGTTGGACCATAACAAAGGCTGAGTGCCAAAGAATTGAGGCCTTTGAACTATGGTGCTGGAGAAGACTCCTGCGAGTCCCTTGGACTGCAAGGCGATCAAACCGGTCAGTCCTAGAGGAGATCAACCCTGACTGCTCTTTAGAAGGCCAGATCCTGAAGCTAAAACTCAAATACTTTGGCCACCTAATGAGAAGGAAGGACTCACTGGAGAAGAGCCTAATGCTGGGTAAGATTGAGGGCAAGAGAAGAATGGGACGACAGAGAATGAGGTGGCTGGATGGGGTCACTGAAGCAGTAGGCATGAGCTTAAGTGGACTCCAGAAGATGGTAGAGGACAGGAAGGCCTGGAGGAACGTTGTCCATGGGGTTGTGATGGGTCAGACACGACTTCACAACTAACAACGACAACAAATGTTTCTTATTTGCTCGATATGTTGGATCCCAATATCTCACTATAAAAAGAGATGGATAGAAGTTTTCATCCCACCCCTTCTTCCCCATCCTCTAGACCTAAAACAACTAAAAATGATACCCTGTTCTTACAATCCTGTTCAAGATAGAGGGAATGGAAGTTAATGGAAAATTGAATTGAATCTAAAAGTTGTTTAATTTTATTCAGTTTCTCAGTGGTAAATTGGCTCTGCTTTACTTCACCAATACTCATAAATGTTTTCACAAGTTTTATTTCTTATTACTCCTAGCATTTATTTTTACAAGTGATTTCCTCTAATATGATTCTTTTTCTTATGTACTATGTTGCAAACTTTTATTTTCAAGATCCTCAAATTCAGTAAATATACATTTCCAGTTTTCCTTTATATGATGAAAGCCTTTTTTTTCCTATACAAGAGGAAAGAAACAGGCTGAGAAGGGCTAGCAGAGGATTAGGGATTTGCCCTATATGTGGAGGCTATGCAGAATGGTCTTTTCTCAAAGCTCCAGCTTTGACATTAAAATTCATTCTGGATAAATGGTGTCTAATTTAAAACTGAAGCAAAAACTTAACTTCCAGCAACCATGAGACCATGATAGTCTTAAAAGAGTGATTATTTAAGTGCCTTCAACTGCCAATTCTTGCAGGAGGTCTAGAAGAACAATGTGATCAATAGTTTCAACTTTGCCAAGAGATCTAGGAAGACAAGGATGGTTGTTCTCCCTTCTCTCAAGTCCTGCCACAAGTGATCCACAACAACCAGTCTGGTTTCCATTACATGGTCCTCTAGTGCTCCCTGAAATTTTAATTCCGTTATTTTCTCAACATCCTTGGTGGAGCAGTGGGCTAATGCCTCCTTAAGTAACACCAGCTGCCTGCAATTTAGTGCAGGTTCGCATCCCACCAGGCTCAAGGTTGACTCAGCCTTCCATCCTTCTGAGGTAGGTAAAATGAGGACCCAGATTGTTGGGGGCAATTAAGCTGACTTTGTAATAATGCCGCTTTGGGGTGTGTGTGAAAGCCCTAATAAGCAGGCATATACATAGAATGAAGGCTACTGCTAAGCTTGTAAGCCGCCCTGAATCTTCGGAGAAGGGCGGGATATAAATGGAATTAAAATAAAAAAAAAATCCTTTCCAAAAAGGAGAGGTTGGAGTTAGAGGAAAGGCTGTTCGCGATTGCTGGTTCCACAGCCATTTCTCAAAGAGTGAGCAGGCTAGGACTTCTTTAAAAGCTGCTCAGTAGTCCTTTCCCTCAAAGAAGAATTGATGACTGCCAGAGTCCGACTGCCATTTCCCTTTCTAGATGCTTTAGCCAGACAGATGTGTCAAGTAGAAATACTAATATTATAGAAAACTTTCTCTACTAACTTGAGCTTATGAGGCTCAGAAACTTACTAGGTAACGTCACAAGTTGATACTTCTATAACTTCAAAAGATTCCATCCATCTGGCTTCCAACTCAGAGCAAATTCAAGTGATTTTATCGATAAAATGCTCAGCCAAACGATCACAACTTACACTAATTGGTTCTTCCGGCCCATCTTTGCCTAATAGGGTCTGGGACACTCTAAACAGTGCAGCTGGCAGACATTCCACAGACACAATAAGGGCAGGGAAGTATGTAATTGCCAAATGCTCAGTATTATGCCTGAGTTGTATTCCTATTTAAATTGGTCTTCTTTTAGCCCTCCTTTTCAGGTTTATACTTTCAAAAATACATGTACTGTTTGTTTTTGGGGGGGACTTAGTGGTGCATTTTTGTTGACAACCAATTCAGTGACTTTGCACCTCTTTCTGCCTCACCCTTTTTAGCAATATTAAAGATATACACTCAGTTCTTGAAGTGACAGTTTATGATGAAGATCGTGATCGGAGTGCAGACTTCCTAGGCAAAGTGGTTATTCCATTATTGTATGTAAGTTGATATTGTTATTGTTATTATTATCATCATTGCCATCGTCATCTGCTCTGAATTTCTTTATGCTCATGGAAACAATCAGTACAGGCTGTCATTTCTCAACCCAGGTCTGTAATAGGAATACTGAAAAAAATTTAACATACTCAATTCACGGCCATGTTGAATCCCATGATAGTTAATTTTTCCTGACAGACTTGGTCCTGGTAATGAACAGGTACTTGTCAGAATTGCCACAGTTGTTTTGGGTTCTCTGTCAGTTTCAGCAGCTGGGGGTCAAAGGTCATGGAGGGAGTGTATTCAGTAGAGACTGTGAGACAGACGGCTGTCATGTCCTTTTCCTGCAGATTCAAAATGGTGAACAGAAAGCCTACGTTTTGAAAAACAAGCAGCTGACAGGACCAACAAAGGGGGTCATCTATCTTGAAATGGATGTGATTTTTAATGCTGTAAGTCTTAACTTTGGCTTTTTTGTACTGCTAAAGAGTTCAGTTTCATGAAAGCTTTTGTTCCTGATTTGTAGAGAATTTCTGTCATTCCTCATTTTCTCTAAACTTTGATATATGCTGCAGAATACTCTTCCGCCACTGCCTGAGACAGTCACACTTTATCACCTCACTGCTATTGCTGTAATATATACACAAGCATGAGCTGCTGTGCTTCATATTTCTAGCTTATAATCTTGGTCTTGCGATTTTGAAATGCTGTGATAATGGTTCTAAATAATACGTGTATAAGTGCCTAAATATCACGATATTCTGATGTTTAGGTGAAAGCCAGCATCCAAACATTAATGCCCAAAGAACAGAAATATATTGAAGAAGAAAACAGACTATCTAAACAGGTAAAGATTTAGAATTGCAATATTATTGTGCAATTTGGGGTGGGGGTTTTTGGGGCGGGGGGAATAAGCATTTAAAGCACTTTTTGATTTATAACAAGTTTATCTGGACATGTGAGTGTGTGTGTGTGTGCGCGCGCACACACACACACACACACACACACACACACACACACACACACAGAGGTGCCCCACTGCAAGCAAAAACTGAGCTTTAGAAAAGTGCCATGAGAATCACAATAAAGTCATCAGTTTTCCCCTGTGTATCGGGTAATGGCACAGGTGGCTGTAAACTTAGTCTACCATACATTTTGTGGCTAATTTGACCTACAGGAACTCTCATATTATTGTGGATTAGAGAATCTATCAGTCTTTTGTTCTCCTAGTTGTAATACTGTGGTCCTTATTAGACTCTTAAGGCAACAGACTTTTGACTCTTCAAAGACTGACAATTATATTTTTTCTGGTTGTGTGTTTACTCTTACTAGCTGAAATATTTACTTATGAATAGTGACTATTTTAAAATTTTCATTTTGTTGAAGAATTGGTTAAATTAATATTAAAATCAAATTTATTCTATATTTTTATTATTACAACTATAGTAACTAAATAAGCTCTAAATTAATCTGTTTTTCCAGAACTGATTCATAAACTGACTAGTATTTGTATACTTCTTACTTAAAATATAGAGTTACTTTCAGTAAGGACTTTTTATAAGCAATCATTATTTACATAAGCAATCATTATTTACATAATCATAAAATAAGCAAGTACTCTTTTGTAATACACAAAACTAAATATTTTCTGTACAGTTTTCCCAGATGTTTAGAAATTAGTGGGCACATTTGCAGACAATGGATGGATAATCTTTATCACATAGTTTGAACTTAAAATTTCTCATTAAAGAAATCTTGTTTTAAATAAAAACAGGTACAGTATTATGCTTTAGAATGCAACAAGTTAGCAAGTTCTTTGAAGTGAATTTTTTGAATAAATTCAAGGTAATATCTTTCCAAGTACTGGTAAAAAGGTCTTCATAGTTTTAAAAAAGAAATGCATGGTTTTTTATGTCCTTTTAATGTTTTGTCATATCTTAAATGGAAAAACAAGTAAAATTGCCTGAGAATTACTGCATATGTCATTTCTTATAGCTAGTATAACATTTTGTTTAAAAAAATCTAGATTAATTTAGTAAATCTTTGAACCTCAGTGCTTGGAGCATAGTTACATATTCATAATGAAAGCTTAGTGAGTACAGCAGCATTGTCATTTCTTCTATTGTGCTGCAGAGTAAAATGATACAGCCTTTTATATTTTGCAATTACTGATAAACCTGTGGATACCTATTGACAATTCCTTTTTCATTTTTCAGTAATAGCACTTTTAGTTTATACAGTGTATCCTTTTAAGATAAAGTGTGAAACACGGTCAGAATATATTCACCAGCACAAAAGAAGCTAACACATGCTCTGTGTTTCTTACCTCTAGGTTCTTCTAAGGAACTTTATCCGTGTGAAACATTGTGTCATGGTCATTATAAATGCTGCCTACTTTATAAATGGCTGTTTTGAGTGGGAGTCACCACCAAGAAGTCTGGCTGCTTTTGTGGTATGATATTTTTAATTTATTCAACACATTATTAATCATTTATGGCATGTTTAATGGTAAACAATTATTAATTTTGCACACAAGCTTAACAACTCCCATTTGTCACTAAGGTCAGTAGGAATGGCTAAACAAACCATAGAAGAATTTTCTGAGGTTTATTTAACCCCTTCTACTGGCAGGAGAAGCAAACCAGGAGCAGTCAAGTAGGATACATCAGCAGGTTACTTTTTCACAATAAGCCAAAACTGAATGTGCAAACACAGATAATACTTAATAGTCTCACATTTGGAACACACTGTTATCAACTATTCACCAAGTAAGCAATAATATTGGACAAATCAGTAGTTTTAGATTGCACCCTGAATTATTGAGCTCTTAAAAAAATGATTTACTTATCATCAGGATTAGGAAGATTAATGCAGTCAGTGGAATCTTTATTATGTCATTCTTGATGAATTAGATTCCTGGTCATCAAAGACAACTTGTGATACGGTTTTGTTGTTTCCTAATCTTAATGTATAATCTGCAGCATTCTTCTGGTAAAAGGTTTTTTTGCTGTGTGGGTAGATTTCTACCACTGTTTATACAATAAATGATACTAATGTTGAAGATATTGTATATAAAGGTTGTTTTCTATATTTCCTATATAGCACTACTATGTTATTAAGTACAAGAAACTGAAATTGTGTTTTGTATGGTGTTCAGACAACTGTTTAACCCAAGAAATTAAAGAGCAGATAACGTCAGGCTGTCTCAGGGTTGCAATGATGTTTTGTTGGCTTTTCATACCTTCCCTCCCGAAAGCTGAGATAAAACAGTTGCCGGAGGCGCAGTCCTTTCTTCTCCCTCCCTTCTAGCTGACATCAAGGGGAAAGATAGTTCACAGAGGAAGTATGCAGAAGCAGCAAAGTGTTACAATGTAGTGATAGAGGAAAACAGAGCAATAACCCGCAATGCATTTCCCCCCTCCCCTCCAGGAGTATGGCAGATCCCAGAAGTATAGAAAGAGTAGGCTTAGAATTAAAAGTAGAAAAGGGGCCCCTTAGAATATGGTTTCTGACATCCTGCCTCCCTTAAAAAAAGAGAGATCCACCTGTGGAGACATAGAGACAAATATGCCCTACGCACAGTCATTCATGCGCTCGTGACCTCTCGGATAGACTACTGCAACGCTCTCTACATGGGGCTGCCCTTGAATACCACTCGGAGGCTCCAGCTGATGCAGAATGCGGCCGTGCAAGTTGTGATGGGGGTTTCCCGATACTCCCATGTAACACCTCTGCTCCACAAGCTGCATTGGCTTCCAGTTGTCTTCCAGGTGAGATTCAAGGTGCTGGTGATGACCTATAAAGCCCTAAATGGCATGGGTCCGGGTTATTTACGGGAGCACCTTTTGCCGGCGTTAACTTCCCATCGCCCTGTGCGCTCCCACAGAGAGGGCCTCCTCAGGGTGCCGTCAGTCAGGGAATGTTGACCGTCGGTCCCCAGGGGGAGAGCATTCTCTGTGGGCGCGCCTGCCCTCTGGAATCAGCTTCCGGTTGAGCTCTGGATGGCTCCCGACCTTCGCTCGTTTCGCCGCGATCTGAAGTCTTGGCTATTTGAACTTGCTGGCCTGGACTGAGGGACTGGGATTTTAGATCTTAAATTTTAAAAATTTTAAATTTTAGCATGTGTTTATTGTTTAGGGCTATTTGATTAAATTTCATTTTAATTTTTATACATTATGTGTTGTTTATAGTGTTTTAATTGCACTGTACACCGCCCCGAGTCCCTTCGGAGAGGGGCGGTATATAAATCCAAATAAATAAATAAATAAATAAATAAATAGGTTAATCAGATTTGTTCGGGTATTCAATGTGGAATTTTTAAAGTAATTTAGGGGCTTTAATATGGCATTTGTGGACCCATTCATTTCAGGAGGATGGGAGGTGTTTCTACACCACTAAGTATTGAGTGGAACCATGGTAGTTCCTGGAGTCTAAAATTTCTTTAATTTCGGAATGTTGTTCCCCTTCTACCATAACGGGAGGAGGGGCGGAGCAACAGCTGGTCTTAATGGTGACTGTTGCTCGTGTTTTAGAAGGCTGCAGTGGAAGATTGGGTGGATTTGCCTGAGGGATTTTGGGAGCTCCAATTCCACTGTTACTGGGTTTATAATTTTGATAATGGGGAATGGTCCTACATATTTGGGTCCAGGTTTTTTATATGATTGTAAGGATTTTAGGTACTTGGTGGATAGGTAAACCATTTCCCCCACAGTAAAAGGTTTTGGCTCAATTCTCTTTTTATCTACTTGAATCTTATATGCTTGCCTAGCCTCCTCCAATGCTTTCCTAACCACTGGCCAAGTGTTCTTTAGTTGTGCAATCCACTCCTTTAACAAAGGGATGGCTGGTTCTGCAGGGGAGAGTTCTGGCATTGGGTTAAAGCTTTGCCCTGTGGCTACTTGGAATGGAGTGTAGCCCGTGCTGGAGTGAACGGCATTGTTGTAAGCAACCTCAGCGAATGCGAGTAGGTCGGTCCAGTTGGTCTGCTGGTAATTAATAAAGCATCTTAAGATATAGTTCTAGTACTGAATTCAACCGTTCAGTCCCACCATTCGTTTGCGGATGATGACTAGATGACAGCCTCTGGGTGGTCCCTAACAGAATCAAAAACTCCTTCCAGAATTCTGATGTGAATTGCACTCCTCTATCTGATATGATGCACTGTGGGGCTCCATGCAGTCGATATATGTGCTGAACAAACAATTTCACCAGTGTTTTTGCTGTAGGAATTTTTGAGCAGGGGATAAAATGCACTTGTTTGGAAAAAGGTCCATTACAACCAGATGACTGTATTTCCATTGCTCTCTGGTAGCTCTACTATCAAGTCCATAGAGATGTCCTTTCAAGGTGCCGAGAGGGTTGCTACTGGCTGTAGTAGCCCAGGTGATTTTCCTTGTAATCTTTTTGCAGACACATGAATTGGGCAGCTGCCTAAGTAGCTTTCAATGTCCTTCTTTATTGATGACCACCAGAATTGCCTTTTAACTAGGTGTAATGTCTTCACAAACCCTGCTGATTTTGAATTGTGGCAAAGTTGCATGAACTTTGACTTTTGGGTATGTATAATTTTTCTCCCACCCAGGGTAGCCCATCTGTGATAGTGCATAGGTTCTTGTCACTTAGGAACCATTCGTCAGTTTTTAGTGCTTTTCTTAATTCAATTCCTGCCTGGCTCGCTAACAGTTTTTGGAGTTTGGCTTGTACTTGGGTAGTTTCTTTTGCTGCCAGTTGCATTTCTGGCATGAGTGGTTTTGTTATACTAGCCCGAATGCTATTGTGGCATTTAGATAATGCGTCTGCCAGGAAGTCCCCTCCCCCCGGCTGATGTTTTAGTGTGGAATTGGACTGGTGGAAATGTTGTGACTCCCGTGCTTGCTTAGGGGTAAATTTCCTGGATGTCTTAAGTGCTTCCAGGTTCTCATGGTTGGTCCTCTCTTGGAAAGGAATTTTGTTCCCCTCCAAAAAATGCCACCATGTGAGAAGACCCCATCGCACTGCATATGCCTCCTATTCCCAGACTGCTCACCTCTGTTTCAGTGAGCTTTCTCAATGTGTATGCACAGGGCTGTAATGCCCCTTTGTTGTTCTCTTGTAATGATACAGCCCCCACTACTACATCGCTGGGGTCTGCCTGAATTACAAAAGGCTTGTTGGTGTTGGGGTGCCTTAGAACTGATTCTATGGAAAACAGATTTTTCAGCCTCTCAAATGTGGCTTGGCATTCTACTGTCCATTTTAATGGCTGGCTTGGCTTGGGTTTTCCCTTCCCTCTCGTTTTAAGTAAGTTCGTGATTGGTAAGGTTATTTGGGCAAAAGAGGTAATAAATTGCTGGTAGCAGTTGGCGAATCCAAGGAAGCTCTGCAATTGCTTCCTTGTGTGGGGTGGCACCCATTCTAGTACCACCCGGACTTTCTCAGGGCCCATTTCTATGCCCTTTGGGGATATATGGTATCCCAGATAATCTATTTTATCCTTTTGAAATTCACACTTAGAAAGCTTGGCATAGAGGTGGGCTGCCCATAGTTTGTTTAGGATTGCCCTGACCAGTTTGACATGTTCATCCATGGTCTCTGTGAATATAAGTATGTCATCCAGGGACTTCCGGTGGCGACGCGACGCCGAAGACAGCCGTTTTCGGGCTGCCCGCTCCGCAGCTGTGTTTTTCCATCGTAAACAGCGCCGATCAGCTGTTTAGATGGATTTGAAGCCCCCTCCTCGGGAGAAGAGGAGGGGGTGAGGCCCCAGGTAGGGGTTGAGCTCTCTGGGGCCGCCTGAGCTGAGAGCTTGGGCGGCTGAAGGATGAGCCCCCCCGAAGCCTGGGTTGCTCCGAGCTGCGCAGCGCCTCTGCTCTGGGATTATTGGAGCAGAGCCAGGCGTTAGCAACCACCCCTGCCAAAAGGAAATAACTTTGATTATCAAGATGCAGGCAGAGCGGTACAGGAGGTCAAGGTGAAGTGGACTCTTTATTTTTACTCTCTAGCTCAATGGATTTTATAGCTTCAAAGTGAAAGTGCGTAATAAGTGAAAGTGGGAGAAGATGGCGGCTAAAACTTCTAAAGCTCTCCGGAATGCGGGGTCTTCCCTGGTGCAAGAGACCTCATTGCAAGCTTTGCTTCCTCCTGCATCTCTCCCGGCATTGACGCTTAAGGATTTACAAGGCGCTTTTGGAAAGCATGCACAATTGATGTCTGATATGATGGATGAAAAGTTGAAAAAGCTGGAGGAGAAAATGGAGGAGAAAATGGAGAAATTGGAGAAGAAGATAGAAGAGAAGCTGAGAGCAATGAGGGTGGACATTTTGTCTAAGGTTGAATCCGTAGCTGAATGTGTGCTACAGCTGGATATAAAAGTGGAGGATCTCAGTCAAAAGAACTCTATATTAGAAGCAAAAGTATTAGAAAATGAAAATATAAGGGATACGATGGACGGAGATTTGAGCCTTGTTCAGTATAATCAATGCAGTATGCTATTATAATTAGGGGTTTAAAGGAGAATGGTAAAGAAGATTTAAAGCAGCTGATTTCTGAGGCTCTGGAAGGGGTACTGGGCCAGTCAGCATCTGAAATTGAGGGAAATATGGATAAAGTTTTTCGTGTAAATTCATGGATTGCAAGACAGAGGAAGTTACCCAGAGATGTGGTGGTCTATTTTACAAAGAGAGTAATGAGAGATGAAGTCATTCAAGCTGCTTATGATACTAATTTGGTAGTGGCTGAGCAAGAAGTTTTGGTTTTAAAAGAGATCCCTCCGAAGATCCTAAGGAGAAGGAAAGATTTTGCATTTTTGGTACAGGAACTTAAGAAACGTGATATTAAGTTTAGATGGGAGATTCCAGTTGGATTGGTGGCGACGCATGAAGGTAAAAGACATCGTTTGGTTACTGTGGCTCAGGCACGTGATTTTTATAGTAATGTGTTAAAAGCAACCCCCCTATCATTTTTGGAAGCTGCAAAAGGATACGGTGGGGGAAAGCCTCAAGACGTTACAGATAGACAGACAGAGGACAATGGTGTTGGAGGGGATCAAGTCACAGTTTCATCGGTTGCTGCAGGAGGCCAGAAAATGACGCGTGCCGCCCTAAGAAGAGCGAGACGAGAGCAAGAGCAAGACCAGCAGAAAGTTATGGAATTTTCAAAGTGTGCTTACAGTGAAGAGTGGTCTAAAGAAGTTTTGGGGGTCATGACAGAGGTGCTCCAAAAGTTTTGGGGCGTTAAGATTGCTGATTAATTTTTAGATTAGAATGTCAATGGAGTAAAATTATTATAGAGGAGAAAGAAGGTTTTTTTTTCTTTTTTTTCTTTTTGTTAATATTTTACACAATTTAAGATTGCTTGCTAGAAAAGTATATTAGGGTTATGGACTTAAAGTATGTGTTGAACTAAGAATGGGTATGTAAGCTCCTAATTAACAACAAGTTGTTTTAGAGATTGCCTAAATCTTTTTTTTATATATTCTTTGTATTTGAACTTTTATTTGAACTTAAGGATGATTTGGAATTGCGAGACATTTGGCGTGATACATGCAAGAACTATTTTTGATCGTAGTTTAGTTTGGTTGGAGATTATTAAGATTAACAGAGATAGGCGCTTTTGGCGTGTAACTGAGAATTTGTTTGGAAATTAGAGAAAGGTGGGAGAATGCAAATAGCAGGTGAAAGTTTTTTTCTTTTTTTTTCTTTTCTTTTTTCTTTTTTTTTGAAATTAATATGAATAAGGACTGGGATTAAGAAAATTTATTTTGAGTAAAGCTCTTTTTTGTTTTCCTCTTTTTTTCTCTACTTTATTTGTAATGTTAATATTGTTTGTATTCATTTTATATGAGCTAGAGAGAGATAGAATTTATAGTTTATTGTTGATAACATAGGGGTGTTTATGTTTGTTTTTTGATTTTATGCCCTGTATTTAGCTCTGGGAAGTCGGGGGGGGAGGGAGTGGGGGAGAGGGATAGGGAGGGTTGGATAGGGTTGGGGGAGGGGGGGATTAAAGTCAAAATGTATTGTAAAACTTTTTAAATAATAAAAAAAAGGATGTCATCCAGGTAAATGAGTATGCCCTTGTATAGGTGCTTCCTTAGTATGTCATTTATCAGCTGCATGAATACAGCAGGAACTCCCTGTAGCCCAAAAGGTAGGATTCTTAATTGGTAACATCCTAAAGGACAATTAAAGGCAGTTTTCCACTCGTCTCCTTATTTAATTCTAATTCGATAGTACGCTTCCCTTAGGTCTAGCTTGGTGAAAATCTTCCCCTTGAAAGGTGAGATAGCACATCCTTTGTGAGGGGGAGAGGGTATAGATTGATTTCGCTTATTGCGTTCAAAGCCCTATAATCCACACAGAGGCGAAGAGTTCCATCTTTCTTTTCTCGGAATAGTACAGGGGTGGCCATCTTTGACTTTGCTGGCTGAATGAAACCCCTTTCTATATTTTGTCTATGAAATTCTGCATTTTTTCCAAATCCTCTGGGCTCATAGAGTATAGTCTAGGCTTTGGAATCTTTGCTCCGGGCATGATTTCTGTTGCACAGTCCGTGGGCCGATGCAGTGGCCGCTCATCAGACCTCTCTTCACTGAATACTTCAGCTAGGTCTGTATACTCTGGTATTTTGGGTATTTCCTTTTCTCTCCCTATTGCAGCTTTCTAGGTCGGGGTTCCCCCTGATTGGGGCTGGGCTGGTGCCTTGGCTGATTCCCCTTTTGGGAACCTAAGTTCTGCCATTCTGCAGTCCATTTGGCTAGCCATGCCATGCGTAGGGATTATGGGACATACCATACCAGGGGTTACCACGAACGTTATAGTCTTTATGTGGTCCCCTAGGGTGAGTTGAAGTGCTAGGGTGGTGGGCATCCCCCCTGCTATGGACCCATCTAATTGACCGAATGAAATCGGTTTCTTCAGCCTCCTCACCGGTATTCCTAGATTCCCCATTAGTGTTCGGCTGATAAGGCAGTGGGTGCAACTGTAATCAATTAATGCCCTGACTTCTACAGCTTCAGGCATGGTCAGGGCTAGCAAAGTTACTGTCCTGGTGAGGGGTGCAATGGGTCCACTTACCAGGGGTTCGTCCTTGGAGTTATCATCAGATGAGTTGGATGCTCCCGCTGTGTGGGCCGGAGTTGCCTTTCCTCTCTGAGCTTAGGGGGGGGGAACTCAATGGTCTCCATGTCTTTCATGGATGCCTCCTGTGGCTTCGCTTGTGGTTTTCTGGACTTCCTGGCCGGGGTCCGGTCTGATTTTCCAGTTGGGGTGCGAGAATGGCATTCAGTGGTGTGATGTCCTTCCTTGCCACATTTGAAACACCCAGTGGTTCTTTTAGAGGTAGATGGCTGCTTTGCTGTCTCACAGGTTGGCTACAGTGGTGATTTCCCCATGGTCTTCCTCCTCTGTGTTGCCTCTTGGCTAGGTTGATCTAGGCTTCCTCGGCTAGAACGTACCAATCTTGCAGTCAATGAGGATCTCCCCAAGGGATGGAGACATCATAGAGTTCGTAGTTTAAGCCATCTTTGAAATGGCTGAGCAGGATGTCCTCCGGCCAGTTCAGTTTGCTGGCCAGGGTTCAGAATTCTTGGTTGTATTCCGCCACCAACTATCTGCCTTGCTTCACCGTCTTTATTCATTCCTGGGCTTTCCAGTTGGCCAAAGGATCTTCAAACCTGCTCCTGAGGGAGACCATGAAGTGGTTGAAATTCAGTAGCTCTGGAGCATCAGAGTCGTGGAGGACTACAACCCAGTCTGCTGCAATGCCATCCAAGGCAGTGGGGAGGAGTCCTGGCCGTACTCCTCCATATACTTTAGTACTTGGGTTAGGAAGAATCTCATGTGCCGCGGCTTCCCACGGAACTTCATATTTAATGGAGGGAACTTCTGGATGGACCGTTGTCTCTTCTTCCATTTGTGTCATCTTCCTTCTCTGTGGCTTCCACGTGATGACGGGTGGCTGCAGCATTGGCGACTGCGGCGGGTTCGTTGGCTCCATCAGATGGGTCTGGGGCCTCGGGTTCAGGCTCCCCTTCATTTCCTCTCCTGCTGGATCCCAGGCAAATGGTGAATCAGTAGGATTCGGCTTTCTCCTCCTTCAGGGAGTTGAGGGCTATCTTCATCATGCTCATTGCCTGTTCCAGTAACCGGCTGGAGTGCTCCTGGCGATTGTCTTCGATGAGATGGAGGTACCGTTCCATCTCCTCCTTCAAGCCTGGTTGATGACTGCCCTGTCTGAGCGTCACCTTTCTGGCCTTCTTCTCCCAGTCATCCTTCTTCCCAACGCCCATTGACCACCTAGGCTTGTGGTGGCATTCTGTCACCACCTCCTCTTCCGAAGAGCTTGAGGATTCAGAACTGGAATATTTACAGGGGTCTGCTTGATGGGAGGTTCCCCCCCATAGCATGTTCCTCTCTATTACATTGTCTGACATGATTTGTCAAGTCCCCTGCTAAGGGCTTTCCTTCGGGGCTGACTATTACTGCAGATCCTGTCTAATGTCAGGGCCCACTTCAAAACCTCATCCTAAGAAAGCAAAACTTGTGGAAGCATTTTCTTCCAAAAGGAACTTTTATTAGGAGAAGCTGATAGCAGGCATAATAGACAGGATCTGAGGGTTTCCCGCTCAGATCAATAGGTTAAAAGTGTCCCAAGCAAACCCCACCCCAAAGTACATCCAGTCAGTTCAAATGGGCCAATCCCCAGGTGTTAAGTCCGTTGTGGGAAAGAGCAGATAATGCCAGGCTGTCTCAGGGTTGCAGTGGTGTTTTGTTGGCTCTTCACACCTTCCATTCTGAAAATGGAGATAAACCAGTTGCCAGAGGCACATTCCTTTCCTCTCCCCTCCTTCTAGCTGACACCAGGGGGAAAGATAGTTCACAGAGGAAGTATGCAGAAGCAGCAAAGTGTTACAGTGTAGTGATAGAGAAAAACAGAGCAATAACCCGCAATGCATTTCCCCCCTCCCCTACAGGAATATGGAAGAACCCAGAAGTATAGAAAGAGTAGGCTTAGAATTAAAGGTAGAAAAGGGGCCCCTTAGAATATGGGTTCTGATAGAGTAACAGGTTTTAAGAAAGAATCAAAATATAGAATCTTAACATTTTTAAATAATATGACTGACTTCTCATAAGGGAACACCTGCTGCCGGCATCAAATGCCCTTCGCCCAGTGCGCTCCCACAGGGAGGGTCTGCTCAGGGTTCTGCCGGTGAGAGATTGCCGGCGGGTGACACCCAGGGATAGGGCCTTCTCAGTGGGAGCGCCTGCCCTCTGGAACCAGCTGCCGGTGGAGCTGAGAACTGCCCCCGACCTCCGATCATTCCGCCGGGGCCTGAAGACCTGGCTCTTTGAGCTCTCGGGCCCAGGCTGAGGAGAAATTTTTAACTGGGGTTTTAATTGTGTACAGGGTCAATTTAATATTTTTTAATTTGGTTTTAACTTTTGTATGTTGGATTTTTAATTTCCTGTAAACCGCCCTGAGTCCTCAGGGAAAGGGCGGTATATAAATGTAACTAAATAAATAATTAAATAAATAAATAACCTATCCTACTGTCAAAGAGCCACAGTAAATACATAGCTTTTTATTATGGTTCATTTTTAATAGCAATTATATCTCTGAGTCTTAACATATTTACTGATTATAGTATTGCAACCTACATCCACTGTTCTGCAAAATTTAAACTATTTAAAATACCTTTGAATAGTAAGATTTAAACAGTTCTAACAAATTGGAGAGCAAATGAGCAACACTTGAAATAATCAGATAGAAGCAAAGTTGTCCAAAGTGGAATCCCATTTGTTTTTCTTACAGATGCTTGAGAGGAGAGGATTATCAAATAGCATATTCCTTAAGTCACAGCAGGTGCCAGCACCTAGACATTCTTAAAAAACTAAATATCAGACATGATTAAAACTTGGAAAGAGAGACAGCACAAAATTCCAGGATGACAGTCTAGACTGAAAAGTCAAATGTCCTGAACAAAGGAAATGATAAATCATGTTCATTCAGTTTTCTGGAACACAACACAACATGGATATATTCATGTAGTCAATGTCCACTCAAGGGACATTTTATTACTTAACTTCCTCTAATGGAAATTTTGTGAATTTTGTTCCAACAACTGTGAAGTGTTCAGTTCAGATAACATGTTCCAAAGCTTAGAATTTAAATAATATAGATACAAATTATTTAGTTTTCCCTCCAATAGGTGTTGTTCTCCCAATTAGTATATTGATCATAACTAAGCATTCAGTTTACAAAACTAATAGATTTTTTTAAACATTAGCTTTTTTATTAAAGTTTAAATTAATTCTATATAATTTTAACATGCAATTATTCAAAATACTTTTTATTTATACTTAATATGTGAAAGTAACTTCTAACTAGAAATTAGAAGAATTATGTCTGCAATAGCCTAGTATCAATATCAAAATGTCTTCCAATTTGGGTTTAATTCTCTTTAGCTCTTAACCACACATTCCTGTACTTACGGCAGATAAGGATGTATGCAACCTTTTTCCTCCACTGTCATATTACTTAATGGGCTGAAAAATAATTGGATGTGTGATTTAAGTAAAAAGAGGTACTTCAAAATGAATCAGTGAATTATTTTGGCAGACAAATTTTACTTTGTAAATAGGTTTGTGGATAATTTGTGGTACTTTGGACTATTTTGAATTGTTTTAGCCTTTTCAGTTGTTATACATTAAGTGTTGCTATGTTAACATTAACATTTGATATTTTACACATTTATTTCCTCCATTGCTGTGTGGTCTTTGGGGAAATGTGCTCTAATGCTACATGAAAGAGACAAAATATTGATCAGGTAACATTTCAGTTACACTTATGTATGTTGCAAAATTAATGAAAATGCCAGGCAAAAATGTCAGAGTGCACAAAAAGGTAGGGTTTGAATTTGGACAATTTAATGAAAAGTTTAAGATTTATGCTACCATATGTTCTTTTAGCCTGCATTATAGCAGTCATAATAAAATAATTGCTGCATTACTTAAAGGAATACTAAGCCTTAAAAATGGCCAATCCTCAAAATTAGTGATATTCTCAAATTACTTAATTTAACTTTATTGGTATAAATAGTCAAATCTTGATCTAAATAATAACAATTCATTCATATAAGAAAGATACAAATGTGCCACATTTTTGCAGGAGCTTGGAAGACTTTGTAGTCTTCTTTCTATTTTAGCTAACATTCATCTGCAACCTGTTTTAGATTTTTAAAGTAAATTTAAAGCAGTTCTGGTTCTATTTTCCTGTTTTAGTACTCAGATTTATTTAGCTTAGGTTTGTACATATTTATGTAAACCATTTCTATGTTTAGCCATCACACATGAAAAACTAGAGGTCCATCTTGAAATGATTAAGGTCTTAAATTGTCATTACAAGTTTACGATTAATAGGGGATTTGTGGGATAACAATATAATGGAGAAACATGAACATTATTTAATAATTAATTTTTGGTAAATGTGCTTTTATATAAAACCAAAAAATTAAGAAATAATTTATGTAGTAGAAATATTTTGAAAATAATTCTGAAAACTTATTTATGAAGCTGCCTAAATAAAGAGGTATTGTCATTTTTATTCAGTTAGTTATATTATTATACATTCCAACTTTTCTCTAGGAGTTCAGGATGCTATACATAGAATTCCCTCTCCTACTTTTCTGCAATAACCCTTGTATTGGAGGTAGAGAGTGACTGTCCTAAAGTCATCACTTCCAACGGATGACTTTGTATTTGATTCTAGGCCTCCATAGTTAGAATCCAGTAATAACTATTACACAAAATGATTTTTATTTCAGTAATAAATAAATAACTAGGAAAAAAGGACTATAGAATCAGCGCTTAGATGTTTTTGTTTTTTACCGTGTAATCAAAACATTGCATTTCTCCACATATTTTTTTACTATATATATATATATATATATATATATTATTTAATATTGTTTTCTCATAGAGGTTGTAAGAGGAACTTTCCTTGAAATAAGACGGTAGCAGTTGAACATCTTCTGGACCATAAACCTAGGCAGATGGCATACATCTGTTATTACCATAAAAGTGTACTGAGATTTTCCACAGTTACAGAACATGTTCACATTGAATGACTGTGACAATTTCAGTCTGTGTACTTTGAGAGAATAACATTTATTGTTAAATTCAGAAGCCTGCATGTAGCATTTAACCATAGTCTTTTGATCCTCATTTTCTCTCTTTGGAGCCTTTGGTGCAGATCCCACCAAAACAGCTGCTTCTCTGGACCTGAGGTTTGGCAGGGCTTCATCAATTCCACATAGGGGAAATAGTTTGGGACTAAAGGAGGTGGTGAGACACATAAAATTACATGGAAGTACATTTCATATCTATGCCAAGTAATTTGATTTAAATTGTTTCTTTAAAAGACAATAACATTGATTTATTTTGTATCCGTATTTAAATATTCAATTTAATAATTAGGCATACAACCATAGAATCTTCTTACTACCACAAATTACTATTCTCTTTGGGTGGGATAGGGGAGTGATTAGATCAGTTCTCATACAGTAAGAAAAATAGTTAATCTGATGATGAAAAATCTCAGGCTATCTAATTCATAAATAAATATCTTGATATCCCCTCCCCCCAGGTTATGGTTTTATTTCTATTCTTTTTCATATCCAGTTCCATTTGTTGAAATAATGCTTAGCTCGTTTTGCCTTCTTTGTTGTATATCTCAAATGTCCATAGTTATCTACTTCATTTGTTTTTAGTCTGAGACTGTTTTTGAATTTCCAGGTATAAGGTGAAATTTTAAGTAACAAACCTTCATTAACAACTTTCCTTAAGTTCCTTTAAATAAGTTCCTTATTTAAATATAAATTTAGCAAACTTCTAAGGAAAAAACCCATATACTATGAGCAGTGTTTTTATTATAGAAATTCAGCATGAGCAAAATTATAAATTTGGATTCCGATTTGTACTTAAATAACATTTTAGTGCATTTTATCTCTGGGCAGAAATTTATTTCTTGCAAAACCCTAAGACAGATATTGTGGAATAGGGATCTGATTGAAATCACCTTTCTGAAAATAATGGACCTCTTAATTTATGTGGAAGGAACAGGAAATTGTAAAATATTCTATTTGAAATACAGAATTGTGTTTGAGAAATACTTTCTTAAAGATGAAATTAAAGAAAAAGCTATTTAAAACTTTATTTTTTTAATAAATGTTTTATTAATTTTCTATTTTTACAATCATGAGTACTTAATAAACAACGTGTTGTCTAGGTCTATTGGTAATTCAGTGGTTCGTATTAACTTTCTCAGTCTAGTTCCAATATTACACCATCCAGTGCTTCCTTGGTCCTTTCTTCTTCCACTGGTATGCATTTTTCCACACTGGGCAAATACAATTCTTGTTACTGTTAGTACATATTACAATTAAATATAGACATCTTCTTTACATTTTTCTGGAATTATACATACTATTGATAGTGTCAGTTTGTAATATCTTTTCTAGCCAGAACATATCTCAATTGCATTTGCACTTAAAATCTATTTGCTCAATCAATATCCTGTTTTTCCCGCTTTTTTAAAATTTTAATTTCTCATCAATGTTCAAAATATCTCTATTGCTTATAATTTTCTCATAATAAATTATATTTGGGTAACCAAAAGCTTCCCTTATTCAAACCGTTTTAAAATTTTCATATTTCCCATCTCATAGCAAAGTATAATATTCTAATTAGGGTTATTTAAAACTTTATTGATAAGGAAGAGAGGGAAAAAAGTCATTTTGTAACAGTTGTCAGGGCGGTCCACAACAATCCTACTATCCTCAGTTTTTTAAAAACAATCTCAGAAAATTTCTGTTAAAAAACTGACAATTATAATTCCTAGCTCATCAAAATAAAAAGAAAGTAAAAAATACATTTTTAAAAAAAGTACTAACAATAAATTATTCTGAAAAAAAATGAAGCTGCTTTTAAAGGCCAACACAGAATTAGAATATATTGAAAATGCAATTAATGTCAACCACATAGTAGCCTTCATTACTCTCAGAACCATATAGGCAACATGAATACCATGTCTCCATTCACATTATAATGGTCACCTTCCTTAACTAGAAATGACTCGTTAATGGGCCAATTCAGGTTATTCTCTACCTCATTAAAATGATAAAGCCAAAAAGAAGAAAAAAGGCTAATCTAACATTAGTTGATCACTGTCTAAAAACTAAAATCTGTGGCAAGTGAAACTTGACTCTTGGTGACTTCATGGTCATGCATACTTACTACTTACTGTTGATGTTATAGTATAAATAATTGCTCATGTGGAAGTAATACATGCAATATGCTATTAAATGTGCTTTAATTTAAAAATAAACTATAATATTTGTTGAATCTCTTATGACCATCTTTACATCTGTCTGCATAAACACACTAAATAAACATTTAAAAATATATCCCTCTGAAAACTGCATATCCTTTCGGTCACCCTGGATCCTTATCATTTTTGTTTTAGAATACTTTGTATGCAGCAATAAACAATATTCTTCCTCTTACTTTTCTGTAAGATTGTCACCTAGTCAGTGTTTTGTCCTGTAATGAAATCAGTGTGTGTGGGCAGCGTCTCTCTCTTTCTTCCCTTCCTGTTTATAATGGGTGAGATGGGGGAAAGGACTCCTCTCTTTCATTTCATGTAGTGTTTAATCCTAGTGATTCTCTCCATATCATCCCTACCAGGGTGGTTTAGCTAGAAGCATTTCATGTGCCTCCCCCTCCTGTCTTTGCTGCCATAAAGCTTTTGCAACTCCCATCCTTCATTCCTAAGCTCTTTGTTTACAGCATTTTCCTTCTCTACGCTGTTCTACTTGCTGTGCAGATCAAGGCAGAACAAGCAGACTAGAGTGTTTTCTGGGCTGGGCTGAGATGAGATAGCACGAACCAGTTGACGGGAGGCGTGTATACCTACTTATCTTACCTCTGAAAGGCAAATGCACAGGGCTTCAGTATGAATTAAAAGCTAAACAGGAATTACGCTGTTTAATTTAATTCTAAATTAAATTGAAGTTCTAACCAACGAATGTTTGAATCCTTCACGAACAAGTGTTCTATTGGAATTATAAAAATGATTAGTGAATTATTTTGGGTGCAGTTCACAATATCCCAAACTTTGTATTTTTTAAAAGCTGGAAGGCAGTCTGTGAAGTTAGTAATATTTCAGGAATATAAACTTTTGCAACTAAAATTAGTAACTATCAAAATATTCTTACGGGACAGTTTTTCACTGAAGTGGTATTTGTATCTCTACTTCGGTGCTGAGTGTGGATTTGTATATCTTCTTTCTTTAAGCAGATATAATATGTATCCATTTCAGTGTCTGAGCATTTGAGTGCACCAATGCAAGTCATAGCTGATAACTCGGGCAGCCCATCTCGTACTTCTGTAGAACCATATCACTGAACGGTCTGGAGTTACCTACACAAGAAACAATTACTCTATTAGGGTCAAATACCCTTTCACCTTTCTACCTGAACACCTGCAAATTGAGCTGTATCACATTCAGAATTTTAAGAACAGAGCCATTGTAAAGGGGTGGTTTGTTTCTGGGAGAAACCTACGCCAGTTCTCTCTTAAATGAAAGACAAGTCTGTTGTTACTTAAGGGATATTAGGCTTCACTGCATTTTTGAGGAAAACAAATTTGCTGTAACTTTATCTGTAATGTAGTATTGAATGGGTGCAAATAGACTCGATAGCATGTATAGCAGAGCAAGAAAAATAAGAGTTTGTTAAAGTGATGAAAGGGATTTCTAACCCTTATATTTCTAAGGGATACCATATCAGAATCAAGGGTTGGAAGGGAAAATGTCTTAGTTTCAGCATGAACATTAAATACCTGCACAGTAATTTACCCAAAAGTATCATCAAAGAAGGATGTTTTATCTATTCTAAACTCACAGTGAACTTATACATTTCCTGAAAGTAAGATTGATGGTCTTTGAATTAGAGGTTAGCAAAGAGGTAACTGCCAAACTATGTGAATTTTCATTGTGGTAATGCCTTGTACATTCATTTGCTAATTTCATTATTTTATCTTTTATTTCAAATATAACTAAGATATATAAGTACATGTTTCTTCTTCATTTTCCTTTGTTATTGATAATTTGCAAAGCAAATTATCGTCTGCTATTTTTATTAGGAATTTGAGGTTTTGGCCAAAAATTTGAAAGACATTATGGAAAAAAGGCATGTGTTATCATTATTAAAAATTTATCTCATTGTGAAATGAACTTTAAGATATACAAACAAAAATATGTAGTTGAATTAGGTTTTAAATTGAAATAAATATATTAAACTGGTATACTCTACAACTCCTTTTAATACTATACTATACAACTCCATTTAAATTTGGTAGAAGTTGTCCCATAGAAATTTATATAGGATTCCTGTCTTATTGTTGTATTTCAAAAGTGCCAGTGCATATGGCCTACATATAAGATGTATAATTGCCAATTTAATTGAAAAAGTGTTACATTCTCATAAAGGATTTTGTGACATAGATGGTTTCATTATATAATGTTTCACTAGATTTTTTTCACTTATTCATCTCATTTGAATGTTTACTGGGGTTTTTTTTGCATTTGAACTTTTTAAAAAATTTACCATAACAATGAGATCTTACAGAATAAAAGAATATTTATATAAATTATATCTCATATTTTAATGTATGAATAACTTTGGTAGCAAAAAATGAAAGTAAATGATTTGGCTATCTGGTTTTCTTTAAAAATATTTTAATGAATTCTGTATGAAACAAAATTTACTAGTATTAAAGTACATATTGAGAAAAATATTTCCAAATCATGAAGGGAGCATTAATGTTCCCATGTTGCGGCTCACCAAGATTGCAAATTACACACATCAGAGAGAAACTGGAGCAGTGAAATTATATGTGATATATCCATCAAAGGTGAGATAAATGACCTGAGTATTTGTGGGTTTTCTAATTCCTATATTCTGGTAATAAATTATTCAAATTAAATATTTCAAGAAATATGATGTAACTGATTTAGAGATGCCAGAGATAAATAGATTTCAAAAAAGAACCTACATGTCTTCTAAAAAAATCTGAAACTCTGGTGTTATATGCATTTAACTGGAATAAGCCCATTTTATGTAGTTGAAGCTTATCTATGCAGTTTTACACTGATATAAATCTCACTAAATAATTGTTTTTGTGTAATTATAAAGCTGTAATCCTTTGTGTAATACACAAATTGTGTAATACACAAATTCATGGACATAAAATCTATTGCAAGTATGATTTCTGAATAAACATAGAATTGGGCGTTAAAATGCAGACCAGAGTCAATATAAGTTAGATTTCAGTAGAATGAGAGACAATAAAATGTTTGTTGCCTTGGAAGAATCATGCGTGTCTCTCATATTTTCCATTCCTGTTTTATCAATGGCAAAATGCAAACTGTGTTCCTGGATGACAGAACAGATCAATTTTTACATGAGATTTATATTATTTTAACATATCTACTTTAATATATAGTTTGTACTAAGGAAGTTGAAAAGTTTGATTTAACCGAAGTATGACTGATCTTTTAGAGAATCATTCTGTCCAAAATGAATAAGATAAAATTTTAATACTGTCTAAAGTTTAAAGCATTATAGCCACAGCCAAGAGTTTGATTAGAATTATTATATCAAAGTTTTTCTTTTACTTAATGCTTGTCTTTGGTAAAGCCTTTTTAAACTTCTTTCTAACAGTAACCTTGACTGCCGCCCAAATGAAATATCAAATCTACAAAGCTTTATAAATTAATGACAAGTCATGAATCTTAGAGTTTAATGCACCATCTTATGTCTTATAATTGACAGTTATGTATCTTTTATAGATGTTAAGAAAGCAGAAACATTTCATAAAAGTCCTACCCTAAAATATTTTTCTTGATGTACATTTCTTCCCTCCTTTCAAGAAACATGAGGTTTTTTTTGTTTGTTTGAAGATAATTATGCTTATTGTTAAAAAAATTGTAAGGGGAATAGTCAGTGCAAATAAGAACATGCTTTTCTCTATTATACATTCAATAAACATATACCTGTTTGAAGTGTAAAATTATAGCATGGATAACAGCAGAGTATATAATACTGAAGAAATATCTAAAAATTTGTACAAGAATATATATTTGTGTGTGAAATACAATTTTAATATATAAACTTACATTTTATTCCTAGAATTTAATTTTATGGTCACCATTAAATATGAGATTGTGTGTTGGAATCAAGTTTAATAATTTCACTAATAAAACTGGACTATTTTGTACTTAGTTGTTTCATTTTTTACAGATGAAAGTATTGTCAGATTTATTGTTAAATTGTTTTTAACAATATGTCTTTTTCCTAAATCTACTATTTGTTGTAAAAACATACACTTTGAACAGAAGTAAAACAAAATATGTAATGTCTTAAAGGACACAGAATTATTTTAATGTCAGATTTTTAAATTAATATCCTGCATAGAAGTTACAAAGCAGTTTAGAAATAAAGTGTAGTTAATGTTAAAAAATACTTTTAAAATTTCATTATCCTAATTTGATTTAATTAGATTCAACAGTTTAAATGTATGCCTGAGGGTTATCCTTACTTACCTATAATTTAATAAAATATAGGGAGAAGTTGCAAAAAAGTTGTTTTTTTAGATTATGAAAATTAATGAATGGAATTGACCTATTAAATATAAATATATAGACTGAAATATTACACATATACCAAGTTATGCTATTACTTTTGAAAGATTTTTAAAACAGGTGGTTAATAGTTGTCATGCAGAAAAACATAATTATTTAAAGTGTATTAAGGAATAAAGCTGCTACTGCATAAATGTTTCATCCACTCTAGGAAATAACATTTAGAAGTAAGCTAGCCTGATTTAAAGATGTTTTCTCCAGCAGCAGAAGCACAAATAATGTCTCTTGTATCAGTGTTAGTTGCTTTTACTGTAATATTAGAAACAGCTCTTTGTCAATGTGCTTCAGTGGCAAAGTCATCTAGAAAAGGTATTTAAACAAACCTACTGATTAGAACATTAGGTCATTTGCAGTAAGCAATATTTGTAAAGTTTCAACATTTTCCCTCATCGTTAAGCTTATTATTTCACATTTCTTTGTTTTTTGTTTTATTTTAGCTCAGTTTTTAAAAAGCTCAATAAATGTCATTCTTTAAAAGGAGTTTCACTAGCATTGCATTAACAGAAACTTAAGCAAGCAGAGGCAAGAATGGACAATTTTAAATTTAGGTAAAAGCAGAAGACATTCTTCAGATATCTGATATCACAGTATTTTTATGTTTTTGCTAATTTATAAAACTTCTGATTCCTCCTTTTAGCAAATTAATAATAAATGAATGTTGTTCTGCATTTGAACCCCTAGGTAGCACTATTGTCTCACAAAACCAGTGACATCTCAAGACAAGGATTTATTTATTTATTTATTTATTTATTTATTTATTTATTATTCCTTATAAACCAACTCTAACTAGCACTACATTTGTATAATTCTCAAATTTAATGATGATCTTATGGCGAGTGGCCTAAATATGCTCTGAGATTTTCTCTTTCCCTAAATGATCTGGTGGAGGAAAAACACAGTGACAAAATTCAAATTATTAGTTGAAATCCAAGAATTATTTTGGTGAGATGTGCAAAAAATATATATTTTAATGTGTTGCTTTTCAGCTATCAATACATCTGTGAGGTTCTGACCGACTATATTCTATTTCCTTTATTCAAAACACTATTCAGCACTCGCTTTATTTTCAAGTCACTAATGAGGTAAATGAAGTCTCAATCTCTTAATCTTGCTTTTCATCTTTAAACAGGGCCACCTACATGATTTCCAGTTAGCTATGTGAGAGAAATGCATTGGTTCTTATGAGGCTGGCGAGGAGCAGTAGTAAGCAAAGTCTTGTGCACTGCTTTTACCCCATTTATTAAGTAGCACTCTAAAGATAAGCAGCATGTATGAACATCTATTGCTGTTTCAGGGTTCCTTGGAAAGTGCAGTTAATAAACAGTGTAGAACAAAATATTATAGATGGATTTTTTTCATTGTCCTAGAAAGGGATCCCTTGCTTCAATGGTTAGTGAATTGCTACTAAAATAGACCCCTCTGGTTTACATGACTTGGTACTTTGAATCATCCCAGCAATAATGTTTTTACCAGATAGATTTTCCTTCCCCTTAAGGCAACTTCTTCTTAGTAGTTTTATTCTTATAATAAGTATATATTATGGAAGAAGGCTAAATTATTATTCTGATCTGCGTTCATGGCCTGTTTGAGTCAAATTTTGGAGCTTCATTCTATTTTATTGATAACAAAGCAGATAAAAATATTATTTTGAAGTTATTCCTTGCTCTAAGAAATATAGACTTCAATGATTACAATAGTTTTCTTTTATTCATTTCTCTCCCCCCCCCCAACCTTTGGTTAACATAAGACAGCTGTGAGTGCAAAATTCATTGAGATTCACTAAGTGGGATTAAAAAAAACCTACAAAGGCCTATTAATGTGCATCTTTATTATTCCTTTGTCAGCGTGCTGCACCATGGGAGACTTGAAAAGGGAACACTACAGCTTTCTATGAACAAGCTGTTTTCTAATCATATTATCTGCGCATTCGTGCGTATACTAGAACATGCAAAGTCAAATGCAGGTGGGAGGGAGCCACCCTTTGACTCACAGTAGTAGCAAAAATATTTCAGGCTATCAGCATGAGAGTTTTCAGCTTTTCATTGTCTCAATAAAAAGAGGTATCGTTATCTTGAAGGCAAAGAACACAAATAGATCCCCAATGTGTTTGCATGAATTCTTTAAAAAAAACAACCTTGCAATTAAAAATAAAATAGTGAGGGAATTCTAATACAAAAGAAACTGAAAAGTATTATGATGAAATCCATTTGGAGTGAATTCAATAAAGTTAAAAAATGGGAGCCTCTTTCTTCCTCTCTTTCCCTCCACCTTAAATTTCTGTGGTCACTAGCCAAGTTAGAACAAATGGTCCTTACAAAATGGTTCATAGTTTGATTTGTCAAAGAAGAGACGCTATTTCCATGGTATATCCCAAAAGGGAGCTTTTTGAATGCATGAACAGAAATGCAGATTGATGCAAAGGAATCTTCTGTCTGGGCAACCTTTTTACAATGGCTAATGTACTAGTTTGCACAGTTTAGTTACCAAATCGTTATATTTTATGTCATGTATTTTATTGATTTTTTAAAAACATAAATCATTTAATAGTTGCTAAACAATGTGTTTGCTGGGTTTACATTTGTAAAGAAAAATCATTAACAGTTCGTTTCTATAATCCATAATCCACATAGTACATTTAGTTGATTTCCACTTTTCCCCAAAATGTCTTATTTGCAAACCTTGAAATAATACAGTTCTTACAGTTACATACATGATTTTTCCCAATATTCCTAGAAATAATTTATTTTTATTTTTATTTATTTTATTGCATTTATATACCGCCCTTTCCCTGAGGACTCAGGGCGGTTTACATATAGATGTTGAACAGGAGAGGCGAGAGAACCGACCCCTGAGGGACTCCACAAATGAGAGGCCTCGGGGCGGATCTCTGCCCTCCCGTCAACACCAACTGCGAGCGGCCCTGGAGGTAGGAGGAGAACCACCGTAAAACGGTGCCTCCCACTCCCAACCCCCTGAGACGCCGCAGCAGGATACCATGGTCGATGGTATCGAAAGCCGCTGAGAGATCTAATAGGACCAGGACAGAGGAGCAACCCCTGTCCCTTGCCCTCCAGAGATCATTCACCAGCGCGACCAATGCCGTCTCCGTGCTGTGTCCAGGCGTGAAACCCGATTGGTACGGGTCCAGATAATCAGTTTCCTCCAGGAACAGAGGGAGCTGATGCGCCACCACACTCTCAACAACCTTCGCCAGAAAGCGAAGGTTGGAGACTGGACGGTAGTTGTCTAAAGCAGCGGGTCCAAAGCAGGCTTCTTGAGAAGGGGTCTCACCACCGCCTCCTTCAAGGCAGCAGGGAAGACACCCTCCTTCAAAGAAGCAGTTATTACTGCATGAAACCAGCCTCGTGTTCCCTCCCGAGCCGCATAAGCTAGCCAGGAGGGGCACGGATCCAACAAACAGGTGGTGGTGCTCAGTCTCCCCATGATCCTGTCCACATCATCAGGGGAAACAGGGTCGAACTCAGTCCAGATAACGTGCTCAAGACCGCCTGATTCCTCCACATCAGACTCTGCCCAGTCAGACTCCAGGCCGGTCCGGATCCAAGCGATTTAGTCCGCCAGATGATGACTAAACTCCTCGGCTCGTCCCTGCAAGGGATCCTCTCTCACCTCCTGGTTAAGGAGGGAGCGAGTCACCCTAAACAGGGCGGCCGGGCAATTATCTGCGGACGCGATAAGGGCGGTAAAGTAGTTAGACTTCGCCGTCCTTATCGCCGCAAGATAAGACCTTATAAAGGTTCTTAACTGCAATCGGTCGTATTCGGATCGGCTGGATCTCCAACCGCTCTCTAGACCTCGTCTCCGACGCTTCATCTCCCGGAGCTCCACAGAGAACCATGGGGCCCAACGGGATCTGCGCTGGGTCAGAGGTCGCGTGGGTACAACGCAGTCAAGTGCCCTGGTGGCAGCCGTTTCCCAGGCCTCCACCAGAGCATCGACTGGGCTGTGGGTAAGGGTGATAGGTATAGGCCCAAGCGCCCTCTGGAACCGATCCGGGTCCATTAGGCGCCTGGGGCGGAACCACCTGGTCGGTTCTGCCGCCCAGCGGCGGGGGGTGGCATGACGGAAAACCAGCCTCAGGAGGTGGTGATCTGACCATGACAGAGGGGTGATGGACGGGGAGCCCCCTCCCAGATCATCCAACCACTGTCCAGACAGGAATACCAGGTCGAGAGTATGATCCCCCACATGAGTTGGGCCCTCAATAACCTGGGTCAGGCCCATGGCTGTCATGGAAGCCATGAACTCCCGAGCTAACTCCGACGACCCTCCCAGTGACGGCAGGTTGAAGTCACCCAGGACTATAAGCCTGGGGAACTCCACCGCCAACCCTGAGAGGGTGTCGAGCAGCTCAGGCAGGGCTGTTGCCACACAGCTGGGCGCCAGGTATGTAAGCAAAAAACCCAACTGAACCCGAGAACCACATCTCAAGAGGAGGGATTCACTCCCGGCCATCTGGACAATGGTGGCCTCCCGGGGACACAAAGTCTCCCAAATAACCACTGCCACCCCACCACCCCTGCCCTGAGCCCGTGGCTGGTGCAGCACCCAGAAACCTGGCGGGCATAACTCGGTGAGAGGCACCCCTCCCTCCGAACCCAACCAAGTTTCCGTGATGCATGCTAGATCCGCACCTTCCTCCTCGATCAGATCATGGATGAGGGGAGCTTTGTTAACTACGGATCTAGCGTTAAAATAGACCAACCTGAGCTCAGGGGCCTGATCACCCTCATCCCCGGGTAAGAGGGTGCTAACCGGAGGGTCGGAGCGCGCCACCGCTTGGAGATAGCGGGGGCGCGATCCCAGGTGTTGATATGGCCCTCCGCGCAAACACCTGCTGCCATTCCCTATCGCCGTGGGGATTTGAAACCCCACCCCCACATTCCCAGAACCAGCAGCCACCTCCCCCGACCCCGTCCCGTCAGGACCTCTAACAGGTCCAGACTGAGTGCCGGTTAAAGATTCCCTCCCTACCCTCCCCTCCCTCCCCCTCCCTAACCTTTTAAAATAACCGGCTAAAAATTTTATCAGGGGCCTCTTAGCGCGTCTCCACTCGAGGCCCCTAGTTAAGCCCAGCCACTTCTCGGAACCCCAGCAATTGGGTCCGTCATCAAGGGGAATGTTAGAAAAGAAGGCTGGTCGTATCCAGGAAGGAGAAACCCCTCTGAGGGCGCACAAGTCCGATCCAGAGTACTGTATGCGAGCCATGAGATGGAACTGTCCATATGAGCCATTGTTCACAAATGGGGTCAGAAGTTATTAGCTGATGAGATGTTAGTTCAGATGTAAAAAACATTAAGTCCGGAACGTGTCTTCATTCAGCAGTCTGCCAATCCGGCTCTGCTCTCACCTGAGCCGGTCCAGACAAGAGCCCATGACTGTCCTCTCACCTAGCCATGAAATCCAGCCTGGGATGGATAAGGGCAGCGTTGCTGGGGAAGCAAAAGTCCACCTTGCTAGTCTCTCACACCAGCAGGGGATTGATAGCCAGTCCAGAGCCGCCCTCTCACCACGGCCTGTCCTAGACTCCTTCCGGAACATCATAGGGAGGTCACGGGAACAGGAGAAAAAATGTCCCAAATCCTGTTCCAGCATCCAGTCCATCTTAGAAAGTAGCAAGCAGACCATCCAGCACACTAAATCCATTTCTAGGGCTGCAGGGGGCTCAGTTATAAATGTCAAATGCTCAGATTCAAGCAGCCAAATCTCCATCGTCCTCTGAGAAAAAGGAGACAGAAAAGTCTCCCCCATAGCCTCCACGCCGAGACGGGAATCCGCAGCCATTTTATAAGCGGAAAGGCCAGGAGCAACAGACAGGAACAGAGAGATCCACACGGCTGCAGACGGCGCCCTCCAACCGAGTTCAGGCGCCTGATGATCCATCCAGAGGTCTGCAGCAGGATCCTAGGCTACCGAAGTCATCTCAGTCTGAGAAAGCTTCCCCAACGCCCGAGGAAGGGAGAGCGAGCGATCAGTTCTAGCCAGCACAGCGCCTGACAGCTGATCCAGAGCACCAGCTGATCGGCGGCAAGCTACAGGCCGCCCGGCCGCTGCCGCTGCCGCTTCTACTTCTCTGGGGGGGGGGGAAAGGCTCCACACCGCGAAACGGTGCTAGCCTGCTGTTCCTACACCCCCCCTCCGAATATGCCCTTCGGCTGGGCTTTCGTGAACCTCAACAGTCCCCCATTGTGTAGGCTCACAGCAGAGCCCAACGAACGCCGCCCGTGGTTGCCGCCATCTCTATCTGTCTGCTGTGCTAAATAGCCAGCTTCTGGTATAGCCCATCAAGAAGGGGTGAGCCTGCCTCCTCACAAGTAATGATCGCATAAATATAATATTTCTTTTCTATCTAATCATTCTGGTTGCTTCATCTTATATCATGTTACAGTCCTTATTTAGATTTGTTTCTCCCATAAAGTTTGAAGTATTCTTGCTGGTTAAGATTTTCTCAACAGTTAATTACATTTAAAGATTTAAATCCATTTTTCCCACATAAACCATCTCAACACTTTTACATTTCTTAAAGAATAGGTAAAAAGAGAGAGCAAGAGTAAAGAAACATAAAAAGAAAAATACTACTTAAAATATATATTCCTCCTAAGCTAATATTTATTTATTCCCAAAAATTCTTACTCTTTTTAACCATGATTAAAAATATATTTAATCTTTAAATATTCCATTTAATGTGCCTAGTCATCTAATCCTTTAACACTTATTCAAAACACTTTTTTCTTTTTTATACATTATAATTTTCCTAAATTCAGACACATTTAATTATCTAAAACATTTCCTTCATCTAGGCCATTTCAGCAGTATTATATTACTTATATCAGACATGTCAAACACAAGGCCCGGGGGCCAGATGCGGCCCGCAAAGTGGTTTCATGTGGCCCGCGAAGCCATCCTGGAAACAGTGAGGGAACGGCCCCCACTGCCTTGGCCCTGGCCCAGAGACCCTCCTTCTGCCAGACCCCCTCAGATCTGTCCCACTCCTGCCCAGGCCCCCATAGGCATCCTTGATGTGAACGATGTAGAGCTGGCCACGCCCACACAGTAGGCCATACGCACTCTAGACACGCCCACCCAGCAGGCCACGCCCAGCCTGGCCATACCCACCCGACCCCCTGAGGGCAATTGCAATGCTGATGCGTCCCTCAATGAAATTGAGTTTGACACCCCTGACTTATATCAAGAAATAAAATGAGGGGGGGAAGCATATAATATTATTTAAGGAATTCATGTCTCCTAGAATGATATATGTATTCAGAATATTTTCTATTTCTTTAACCGTATTCAAACAAATGTTTCTTTTTAAAATATTCTCTCTGTAGATCCCATCATCTATTTTCTTAATTTTCACTTTGATCTTTTTCCTTTGACCAGTATCTTTCTTGATCAATGTGTTTTGCTGAATCAAAAAGGTTTTCCATATATTCATGACTATTGCTGTAGTTATAAGAACTAAATTGAATAAAGTGTCTTTATGTGAGGCTTTTGCTTTTTCATGTTTCTTGAAAATGTTTTTCTCTTTCTCCTTCTTTGCTTCTCTTACCACTTCCTTTCTCTCTGATGTTTGCAACATCTCTACATTCCATTTTATCCAATCTGTTTTTTGTCCTCAGATTTATTTTGTAGTCTTAAGGGATGAGTTGTTTTTTCCATTTCTGGTATATTCCGCCCCCCCACTAGGATTAAATCATGTTTTCTTGCTTTGTTAAGTTCCATCTTTGATTCTTTATTTTCAATTGTATGTCCACTTATTTGTTTTGTCTGCTCCTTCTCTGTTGTTGTTTCCTGAAAGTTTTTTTGTTGTAAAGTTTTTTATTTTTTATTTTATTTTAATTCCATTTATATCCCGCCCTTCTCCGAAGACTCAGGGCGGCTTACAAGCTTAGCAGTAGCCTTCATTCTATGTATATTCCTGCTTATTAGGGCTTTCACACACACCCCCAAGCGGCATTATTACAAAGTCAGCTTAATTGCCCCCAACAATCTGGGTCCTCATTTTACCTACCTCGGAAGGATGGAAGGCTGAGTCAACCTTGAGCTTGGTGGGATGCGAACCTGCACTAATTGCAGGCAGCTGGTGTTACTTAAGGAGTTAACTTAAAGATAGATTGGTTTGTATTTTCAAAGTTATTTTGGATTTCTTTGTGATCTCCTCCTGATGGGTATTTATGTTTTCCTGGTGTGTCCTGTCTACATGTCTCTGATCCATGATGGCCAAAATTTGGAGTTTACCTTCTTATCTGCAAATAGCTTTAGAGTCCTGGTTAAATAGATGTTTGTAATCCAAAGAGTTCAAAAAAGATTTTTTTCCTAAAGTTTATAATTCTCTTTGTCTGCAGCCCAGATTGTTGTCTTTTTTTGTCACAGCTGTTCTTTATTATTAAAGCTTTGAAGGTCACAAACATAGATTAGCTTTTCTCAGGTTTTGGCAAGTTCTCTATGGAAATCATAGCTATCATAATCTTCATCCACCACTAGGTGTCAGCATCTATTTACTTTTTCAATATGAACAATGGTCTTTAAAATGAGAGTCTTAACCATTCAACAGTCTTAAACTTGTCCAAAGTTAAACTTTAGCTTTGAAGTTTATAAATTTATTTCACTACCATATATTTTGATCCTTCATAGAAATTTTAATTCACCACTTCTGTTAGTATAGGGATGTGGTGGAAGTCCCCCTTCTTCACTTTTGGAGGTATTTTGCTTCTTGGGGATCTTTTCCAGGAAATTAAGTGTAGAATAGAAAAGGGAGAATCAGATTCCTCACCCAGTTTCAAGCACGCTGTTTACTGTAGTGCTGGTTAGTTCTTTTGGACTCTGGTTGCAAGTAGCTTGAGCTGATCAATGAAATACAGCCTTTCTCCTGTCGGGTTAGAAGGCTTTCCCCAAGACAAATGGAATGACCACTGTCATTCCAGAGTCGCCAGGGCACCCTGCTTTCTTTGCCGCCTCTCCGGAGCCACTTAGAGTCTCCAAGCAGAACGAAAGTTGGCTGTGGGGGTGTGGTGGTCCGCAAGCCCACGACCAGTCGCTACTGCGCAGGACCGGAAGTCTCTATATTTTAATTATGATAAATAATCATTTTGAAAGTATGTTTAGAACCATGACTAAAATTTTGGGGAAATGGGAACAATCTGCTCATAGTCATAAATATTATTTAGATTTAGAATCCATAAGCACTTTTGCCAATACAGGTAGTCCTCAGTTTATGACTACAATTGAGCCCAACATTTCTTTTGCTAAACAAGATGTTTGTTAAATGAATCTCCCCATATTTTACAACCTTCCTTGCCACAGTTGTTAACTGAATCACTGCATTTGTTAAGTTAGTAAAACAGTTGTTACGTGAATCTGGATTCCCTATTGACTTTGCTTGTCAAAAGGTCACAGAAGGATCACATGACCTTTGGACACCGTGACCATCATAAATATGAGTCAGTTGCAAAGTGTCTGAATTTTGATTCTATGACCATGGGGATGCTGCAATAGTCATAAATGTGAAAAATAGCCATAAGTCACTTTTTTCAATGTCATTGTAACTTTGAATGGCAGTGTTGTAAGTCGAGGACTACCTGTACTGCAGGAGTACCTATTTTCCTCTTTAAATGTAACTTGTTGTTATGCAATAGATACAATCCTAGAGAATCCTTCAACCATCTTTTCAGTAAGGAAGGATGCGGGATTGAGAAATTCTTGGGTATTAATTAGTTTGTACAATATTTAGAATCTGATTTAATTTACAGTATTGTAATATACATTTGATTTGTTCATACATCACTTGACTAAATTAACCAAGTCTTACAAAAGTTTAATGATTAAGCAATTGATTATAGTCTAAGCCAGGGGCGTCAAACTCAATTTCATTGAGGGCCGCATCAGCATTGCGGTTGCCCTCAGCGGGCCGGGTGGGTATGGCCAGGTTGGGCGTGGCCTACTGGGTGGGTGTGGCTAGAGTGTGTATGGCCTACTGGGTGGGCGTGGCCAGCTCTACATTGTTCGCATCAAGGGTGCCTATGGGGCCTGGGCAGGAGTGGGACAGATCTGAGGGTCTCTGGCAGAAGGAGGGTCTCTGGGCCAGGGCCAAGGCAGTGGGGGCCATTCCCTCACTGTTTCCAGGATGGCTTCGCGGGCCGCATGAAACCACTTTGCGGGCCGGATCCGGCCCCCAGGCCTTGTGTTTGACATGTCTGGTCTAAGCTTACGATTCCAACATGTTCCCTGGAGGCACTATTGTTCCTGCGGGGACATGCAAAAGTATTGTCCATATTGATTCTCCATTTATTTTATTGAAAAAGTAAGATACCTACCTAGTTGAAGGTGTGTGTATGTAATTTTCTTGTTCCACTAAGGGCTATCCCTTAACTATGGTCCTTGTAATATCTGAGCTTCAGTACTTAAAAATAAATCTGCATGTGCCTTTAGATCCCTCATCTTTTTAACTAGAATTTCTTCATGATGCATTTATGTATTACCCTCGGTTCAAAAGTGTGTGTGTGAGGGGGGGGGGCAATATGCAAATCAGCTATGATTTGATTTGAAGATTCAATTCAAAATTCTAATTTAGTAAGTCAGCTTAATTCAATGTGAAAAACTGGTTGGAATCAGTTCCAGGACTTGGCTCAATACAAATGTTTGTGCATGTACAAAATCCATCAAATGTCTTAATCTGATATGAATGCATCTGATTCGATATGATGATTCAGTTCAAAGGGGTGATTTGGTTGACATTCTGAACTGAAATTTTGTATATCCTTTTTGATATATAAAGGAAAAATGGTAGTCAGTGTGGTTATATGACAGTGAAATAGAAATAGAAATGATTATACTCCCCCTGTGATTTGTGTTTCATAAAATATAAAATATATGAGACAGTTTGGTCTAGTGCAGGGGTAGGCAACCTCGGCTCTTTTATGACTCATGGACTTCAACTCCCAGAATTCCTGAGTCAGCATAGCATTTTTCAGGGATTCACTATAGTAGTCCTAATCGCATAAGGTGTGCTGCTGCAAAAGATGCAATAAAGGGGAATGCTGCTCTGAAGTTCAATCAGAATAGAGTTGGAAGGGACCTTGGAGGTCTTCTAGTCCAGGGGTAGGCAACCTCGGCTCTTTTATGACTCATGGACTTCAACTCCCAGAATTCCTGAGTCAGCATAGCTGACTCAGGAATTTTGGGAGTTGAAGTCCATGAGTCATAAAAGAGCTGAGGTTGCCTACCCCTGGTCGAGTGGGTAAAGCACCAAGCTACAAACCTGGCTGACCTTGAGGCAGTCTCTTCCTCTCAGCTCAACCATCTTCACAGGGTTGTTGTTGTGTGAAATATAGGACAAGGAGTAAAGGAGTATAAAGGTATGTTCACTGCCTGGAGTTATTTACAAAGTAATAAAGACAGGATAAAGAATTCTAATAAAATAAATAAAAATATGTTCAAAATTAATAAAAATGCTTCAAAGCTCCTCATTGGTTTTGCTGCAAGAAAATAATGAGGCCGCCCACATCAGTCAGCAGACTGGAACCATTAGAAAGCTTTTCATTTCCTATATTTACAATAAGTATGGATATAAAGCATATAATTTACTTGAAGTCACATTAAACACAAAATCAAACAGTTTGATACTAGGGATTCAGAATATCAGTAATAGCTGCTCTTTTTCCAATAACTTTTCCCAAGAACTTGGCCACTATAAGCAAAGTTAGTTCTGTAAATAGGCATGCCCCATTGAGTCAACTATAAAATGTTGGGTATGCTCTCATTTCCTGAATAATGAATGTATAGATATTCCATTAGTCTACAATATCTGTTGACATTCATATAGACATTAAAACATTCTCCATACACTAACACTAACACAAGATTCTGGCTCATATGGAAGCTCCTGTGCAGTCACCTGTACATGCGAAGGATTTCATCTGCAGAGATAGAAACTAACATCCTTGGAGCCGGCTTAACGATTGTGGATGTCTTATTAGGAATATACACATTTTGAGCATCTGGCTAACATAACATGAAGGAAAACATGAAAGAGGTTAATGTCATACTGATTTCTGACAGGGCTGTATGCTTAAAGTTTCTAATGTATTCAAGGCAGAGGAAAAACAAAAAAATGGCAGCAGGGAACTAAGGATGACTAAATTACTGGTCTTATACAGCTTGACAGACATTGATGAGTAACATAATTGTGTCTAGAAGATATGTTAATAATAATAATAAGTTGGAAGGGACCTTGGAGGTCATCTAGTCCAACCCCCTGCTCAGGCAGGAAACCCTATACCATTTCAGGCAAATGGCTGTCCAGTCTCTTCTTAAAAACTTCCAGTGTTGGAGCATTCACCACTTCTGTTGGGTTCTACCTTTAATGATGTGGAAGACTCTAATGAGAAAGTTATGTTCAGATAATGTGAAGGCAATTTTTGTGCTTCTAAGTCCAGTACTGAGTTCTATGTTTACCGTAGTAAGTGCCAATAAATTATTTATCAAGCTTCTAAGAACACTTAGATTAGGTAGGATTGTACCTGTAGAAGCAATTTAAGTTTTTTTTTTAAAGCAGGCATCTCTAATCTGGGAGCATTTTATCATTTTCTTATGAGCTGCTCACCTAGTTGTATTTGTCGATGTATGTTGATATTGCATATTTTTGTAGAACATATTAAACTATAATGATTTGTAATTATTGGTTTTATCTTGATTTTTCTCTTATTTTTGTATATATGTTTGTATTTATATGTGTTTGTATATAACCTGTGTGTGTGTGTGTGCACGCACACACACATTATTGTTTTCCACATTTTATAAATACTCTGAAATCTTAATGGAAGTGTTTCTAACAACGTTAAACTCAAAGTTAATTAACTAAAATATTGATTGTGTTATGGCATGTGCAAGGTTTTGGTTAACATTTCCCCTTGTTGTAGAGTTTGAGTTTATTTTCATGTTTTGAAGCAAATTCTCATGATATCTGTAAATTATCTCCTTGGGGGTGTTTTTTTCCTGAGATAATCTGACAGAATTTTCCTGCAAGGTATGCCCATCAATTCTTCACATATAGCACCTCTGTGCTTCAGGCTGTATGCAAATTTAATGCCCATCTCATTTCTGTTTCTCTTACATGGATGACAGACATTGCAACAATAACCTACACATTTTCCTATGGGGATTTATATAGGCTTTCCTTATATATAAGAACATACCTCTATTTCTGATTTTTCCTGTGTCTTTCCATATAATACTATATATACAAAAAATATAGGAAATTTATGAGATACATAGATTAAATGCATGTACCAATATATGTCTCTCTGTCCTACAGAGACTAATCATTACTAGAAAAATAGATGTGATAAGCTAAAGTGAAACAAGAGTAATATATATTGAAAAAATATTTCTAATATTTGAGAGTTTCTGCCTTTATAAGCAAAACAAAAGCTATAACATAAGAAATGAGTTTTTGTTTTTCCAAAATGAGCACTGTGAGTATAAATAATGTAGTTGAATTTAGAAGCAACCTTTTAAATATAGGTCAGGCTTTTCATTATAAATAGCTTAAAGGAATTGTGGTGTACGTCAGTGGCCCCCAACCTTTTGGGCTGTGGGAACCAATTCTGTGGAGAGAGATTTTTCTGCAGACTAGAGGGGGCATGGTTTCATGTGCTTCTTGCATTCTGCAGATCGGACTTCACTTGTTTGCATGGCCTGGTTTCTGGCATGCCTGAGATTGGTACTGGTCCACAGACCAGGGATTGGAGACCCCTAGTTTATATGTTAACACTATCCTTGTATTTTCCAAGGAAAATTGAAACATATAGTACATCATCCTAAATGTGAGTGGAGTAACTTGTGTTGCTGAATGCTTGAGAGCAATAGAATTATTTTCTGTTTGAGAGTTTCTTTGCAGTTCCTCACCTCAGGAGAATGCAGAATGAACTTGCTGCTAAAAACTAGGCCATGTCTGTACAAAACAAGTAACAAGTATACTACAATCTTGGGCACAGCTTTGTTTCCAGATATGAGCAGGACATGATTATGAGCAAGTCATAGTATTTGAGAATTGTTAAAGACTGCAGAGCTATTTTTTTTCTACACTGGTATTTCATGCAGTGTACTGGCTTAGGAATTATTTTTTAAGAGAAAAAAAATGATATCCTGGATAAAATGGAGATAGGAGCCATGTGCCTCCCAGTGGGTTCCTATTCCTACTTTTATACCAACCCATTCCACCCAAACTTAAACTTGCAAAAAATGGCCCTTCTAGTAACTTTGTAATTCCCCTGATATTCACCTACAGCAATCTAGAACTTTGGGGATCTTGAGTTACAATCCTGACCCCTGAACTAGTAGAGGCGAATATATGCTATCCCTCAAAAATTGCTTACCTCTGAACCAGTAGAGGCGAATATATGCTATCCATAGGTGTTATTCTAGGTCTTTTTTGATGGGTTGCAAAAAACAAACTCTTTTACTTTGTATTTTGTGAATATTTAAATCTGCATCAATACCTTTTATATCTTGAGAGGTTTTGAACATCATATAACCCACCAGGGCCTACCATAGTGATTGGAATTCTATAATTTGATATATCACTTCTTGTAATATTACAATTTATTAGCATCATTCCTCACCCCACCCCTTGGTAATTGGTGAAAATGGAAACTCCACTTGGAGCCTTGCTGCCATTTACACAGCAGTACCTTTGCCAATTCCTTTTAGAAATCAGCAGCTTCATTAGGAAATAAAATGGCAGCTCTCAGCACCAGTTGGAATTTACACTGCTCAATAGGGTAATAAGAAATGTAGATCTAATTGATAAGCAGCAAAGGACTAATGATAATACAGGAGAAAGCAATAAGTGCACTTTTATAAAAGTAATAATTATTAATTTATTTTATTTATTTATTTTAATTCCATTTATATCCCGCCCTTCTCCGAAGACTCAGGGCGGCTTACAAGCTTAGCAGTCGCCTTCATTCTATGTATATGCCTGCTTATTAGGGCTTTCACACACATGATTTTATTGATTTTTAAAGTTTACTATTAACATTTTTAAAAAGTGTTTATGAATACAGAATATTTATAAACTAAATAGCTTTCTGGTTTGTCTATATTACTATTCAATAAAGGATTGTGAACTTTAAAAGAAGAAACGTACATTATAGATACAGTAAAACTGCATGGTGAAAATAAAAAGAGAGAAAACCCTACACTAAATTGCCTATGAAGGGAAAAACATATATTTAGAAACTTTAACAAACAAAAAGAGGGGGCAAAGAAAAAAGCTAAACAAAACAGAAAACAAAACTAAATTACATATATAAAAAGAAAATATCACATTATTAAAATGATATAACTTTTTTGTATTTATCTTGGGATTCAGTTTTTCAACATTGAATTATAACTTGGCCGTATAGAATCATATTGACCATCTTGCCTCTCTCAGCATAAATCTGAGATTTCATATTCTGATACACAGTAAATTTTGCAATGTCCCTTCTTGATGTTTTAGATAAAAAGTTACTCATAAGTCCATACAGGGGGTGTGTTTTGTGTATGTGTATGTGTAAAAAGTAGCAGTTGTAAACAAACTATGACAGCTGAACATTTTGCTTGCTAAAATTTATAAAGGGCATTTTAATTAGGGTTAAATGTTTGTAAATGTGCTCAGTGTTGATGGAATTACAGTAGTTTATCACAATATGCCAGGAATGGTAAACTATGTTTTCAGAACTATCCTTTCTGAGATCAACAATTATGAAAGTGTGAGTATGTAGATTTTATAATAAAGGGAACATCACTCTGTTTAAGAGTTCAACCTTGAGAATGGTCAGCTGAGCTGAATGGTGTTTGAGAAACAGTATATTCAGCATAAAAATGCACCATCATTTGGCTTTTTTAAAAGAAAAAGAAAAAATGTTTGACTTTATGTCTTGATCCAAGATGTCCATATTACTGGAAGAAAAAAAAATCCATACTTTCTGTATTACACTGCAACAAAAACAAGCAATAAACCTGCCACAGAATTATAGCAAAAAGGAACAGTAGTCCAGTTTCCCTGGCAAGTGGCATGTATTCCTTATCCTGTAACACATTAAGAATGAGATCAATGTGACTTTCCTTGCCCTCGGCAATATCAGTATTTTGCCAGATCTGATTGACTGTCAGGTCATAGTTAAGTTTATTAGGTGTACTAAATCAGCAACAAAAAGAGAATAATGTGTCCGTAAAGATGTGGCTCTTAAACACAGATAGAGAAGTTAATTTCAAGGGTTGCAAGTGGTATGAAATCTATGCAGTTGTTTACCAAACAAAAAAGGAATGAGAGCCAATTTGGTGTAGTGATTAAGTCATCAAGCTAGAAACTGGGAAGTCATAAGTTTTAGTCTGCCTTTAGTACAAAATCACCTGGGTGACCTTGGGCCAGTTAATCTCTCTCAGCCATAGGAAGGAAGCAGTGGCAAACCAATTTTGGAAGTGCCAAGAAAAAAATACTCAAAATTAACAATACAGTATATTTAATAAAATAGTTGCAAGCTTTTACATTTCTGAAAACTTTGGTTTTTTTCTCCTTCCCATCTATTGTTTTCTAGTTTTTTATGTATTGCCCTGTTCACCGCCCTGAGTCCCTAGGGAGAAGGGCGGTATATAAATTAATTAAATAAATAAATAAATAAATAAATAAATAAATAAATAAATAAATAAATATTGTTACTTTAATGTTTAGCTCTCTTCTCTAATGTAAGTTCTTCACAAAAAAAACCTTTCAGTTAACCTTAACAAAATTATTGATTCATTATAAGTTCTTTTTTCCTTCTTTTGCATTGAATACTATATAACAAAGAATTGGAAAGATAGTAAAAGAAAGAGTTGGAATATACTTATCTATTACCTTATCGTGAAGCTATTGTGTTGCTTCCAAACTTCATGTGATGAAGCAAAATTTATTTTATATTCATTTATGCAAACATACTTATGCAGCTTGGAATGAATTCTGAACTAACTCCAGATTCACATAATACTTGGCTTATGTATAAAGCATCTTGTTATTATTACATAAGGAGGAATGTACATTGAAGTATTAATATGATCACATGAACTGTCATTTAAATATTTTTGGGAGTAGCTTATTTTGTCCTTTCAAGGATGCTAAGATTAGGGATGAATTTGTATGTATAAGAAACAAGAAAGCTTTATTTCCATTGGTGAAACTCCTTTATTTAAAATTGAAAGCTTAAGGCTGTCCTTCAAAAACACAGTCCTATTGATCACTTTGAAGTGAATCTATCTCTGTTACAATCATACTGGCTTTTTGTTTGCGCAAATGTGCTTAAAATAGCTAGATAATAGATTTCTCAGTTTTAAGAATTTAAATAGTGCCTTATACTAGCCTAGATTTCTACATTTTGCCTTCCATATTTCTATTGGTTTTATTTTCTATTGGAAAATAGATATCACACATACTTACTGGCAATTTCTCAGAAAATTAAATGTAAGGTGACAAAGTTCTATTGGAATTCGGCTTATGTAATGGTTAAAAGGTTCAAAAATTAAATGTAAAGTTTAAATTAAAAACTTAAAGGGCACTTTCATCAAAATGCCTAACCTTTAACCGATTGTAATATTGCTTTATCTCTTTGTGTTGCTGATCTGGCAAAATAATCTTTGAACAATATCAATAACTGATTACACTCTGAGTTTTTAAAGATTGATCAAATCTCCAGAAACCGCCTATGAATGAAAGGAGACCTCCAGGAAAAAAAAAACATTTGTTAGATGGTGCACGTGTCACAACAAAGCCATGAATTGGCAAACATCACCTAAGAGCTGCCCTTTCCTATTTAGAGAGGAGAAAGAATTCTTGCCTGTTGTTTTGAAGGTGTATTTGAAGAAGTGTTCAAAAATAATTATTTTAATTGGGAGTTATCAAAATAAATTCATATAATCTAATTATTCTTTCATCTATAATAATATAAAATGAACACCTTTGTAATAGAGCCTTGGTGGAGCAGTGGGCTAATGCCTCCTTAAGTAACACCAGCTGCCTGCAATTAGTGCAGGTTCGCATCCCACCAGGCTCAAGGTTGACTCAGCCTTCCATCCAGGTAGGTAAAATGAGGACCCAGATTGTTGGGGGCAATAAGCTGACTTTGTAATAATGCCGCTTGGGGGGGGCGAAAGCCCTAATAAGCAGGCATATACATAGAATGAAGGCTATTGCTAAGCACATTGGTTTGTGCTTAGATTGTAAGCCGCCCTGAGTCTTCGGAGAAGGGCGGGATATAAATGGGATTAAAATAAAAAAAATAAAATAAAATATATAAAAACTGGAATTTGAAAGTGCAGTTCAGTTCTTAAGATATACTTTCCTTCCAATCCCAGCAGTAGACTCAAGTTCCTTTTGTTGATAGTATCATAAAAATACATTGCCAAAATATATTTCTAAATAAGACTGTTCATTTGGAATATTTTTGTTAGGGATATCTATATCCCTATAGATCCCTATATCTGCCCTTTTAATTGTGACTTCCCTGCAAATGATGCCATTTAAGTCAACTACATAATATAAAAATGGAAGAACTTCGACACAAATGATATAAATTTTAACATGTTCAGATTTAAGAGATACCTCTTCCCCTGAATATTCCATTAAATTGAGATTTTATTCTATTTAGCCGAGCAGTTAAAAATAACTGTGATTGGGAGATTTGAAATATCTGTTTTCTTCCATGTTTTATACTTTAAAGGAGGAATTAAGTAGTTTATTTCTGTGAATGAAGCTTTTAACACCATTGTAAGTGAATATATAATTCTTCTTCTTTCATTCTTGTACTTTCTCCACATCATCAAAATTCCCCAATTCGCTGAAACAGGAAGCTGCACAATTATGAATATCAAGGGAAGCTTCCCTGGTATGTATTCCATTGCAGGATATCTGAAGATAAATAATCTTTTTCTTGGTTCCAGCTTTTCCTTATTGGAACATGGAATTTTGAGCTGTACATGATTCCACTGGTCTTGTTGCTGCTGTTGGTGTGGAATTACCTCTTGATCTTATCAGGAAAAGATAATCGGCCACATGATACTGTAAGTTTTTTTGAAGCATATGTGTATTTGTTAACAAAAAAATCTTGAGAGTAGAATGTTTTTTTCAAGGTCTTATCCCAGTGTCTGAAGATATAGAGGTCTGGATGGGCAGGCTTAAACTCAACAGTAACAAGATTGTGGCTTAAAGATCAAGTAGCAGCTATAGCCAGGAGGGCTTTTGCACAGATTCATCTCATGCATCAATTACGAATGTTGCTGGACCAAGAACCCCTTCTTAGGAACATTCATGCCTTGGTTATCTCATTTGTGAATTACTGCAATGCATTACTCTACATGGGGCCGGTCTTGAACACCATTTGGAAGTTTCACTATGCAGAATGTGGTAGCATGTTCAGTTTTAGCGAGTCAGCTGCTCTGGGTTTCATCCATTAAACAATGTCATCTGACGAGATGCAAGAAACATGCCTTCTCTATTGTATACCTACCCTCTGGAACAGTATCCCTTCAGAATACTACTGCTGCCCTGCTTTCCTTTTGGGTTATGGGCACCTTTTGTAAGGAGTTTTGTCTGTTCCACCAGGATAACATCTTTCTTTTTTGTTATTTAGTATTGTTCTTAGATACAAGAGTGCCTTTTCAGATATATTTTAGGAGAAGACCCTTGGGGCTCATGCAGTTCTCTGTTTAATGTAAACACGATGGCAGAAGATGTCCAACGAGGAGAGCCTAAGGTTTTGAATGTGGAAATAACATTCAGAAATAACCAGAATTTTTTTTTAAATCCCCAAGAAACTCTCAAAATATTTTATACTGTTGTGATGAACAAGATGTGTTACAGATATCTACCCTTAGTACTACTTAAAAAGAAACAAGAGTAGTACTGTACTTGAGGAAGATGGTATAGAATCTGGCAACCTAGCTGTATAACTTCAGTGATATTAATAGTAGAACTTAGATTGCACTTCTTTTTTCTTACAAACAGAAAGAAGGAACTAAACATGGTGGCTCCATATGATGAAATCATTATGAATTATATTGCATTTTACCATTTTATGGAGGAGGAACACTGTTTTTCTTAACGATTATCCTACATTATTGAATTGTCTGCTTGTTTTTGCAATGTGGTCATTTGGTCCATATACAAAAACTTATCTGGCAAGCCTTACCAACCATAGCTTCACAGAACACAATGAAAGACTCTCAGATCTCCATGATTCAAAGAAACCCAAGAACTAATTGGTGGAAGAGAGGCATTTCATGATGGTTGATAATTACCTGATAATGGGCAATTTCCTGCTGAAAGGAACTAAGACTTCACAGTCTGGAAGTGAATAGGATGATCTGTCAAGGTGGTACCACTGAGAAAGATTTATGTTTTTTGATCATGGGCTGTGCTGCCACACAAAGACCTTCTGCCAAGAGGCAAGCTACAAAGATGGATATTTTTGGCACCTCACTGAATCCATCAAGAACACATTAAACCAGAATGAAAGAACTTTTACAAAAGTCAAGAACTGAATACACTTCCCAGGAACAGGGGCAACAATACAAGAAATAAAGGGAGAAGCAGAGAGGCAGAGAGGGCTCATTGGCTGGAAACTATGTAATAAAGCGAGCAGGAGTACTGCCACAATTTCAGATGTTTCTATAGCAATGAATACAGTGTGTGGCAAATAAAGAGAATTTGGAACCCTAAGAAAGGAGGATATGACTATGTTGTCCTTGAAATAGTGATATCAAGGGGAGAGGAAATAGAGAAGAGTCAGATTTGTGCATTGAATTTCAACAGATCAGATTGTAATGAACTCAGAGCCAATGGCGTGAAATACTAAAGAAGTACAGGAATAGATGAGGATATAAAATTATTTGAAAGAAGATTCTGAAAGTGCATGAACAAATAATATGGAATTAAAAAGGGAAATGTATGAAGAAAGCTGCATGGAAACCCACAGTTTGCTAAAATCCTGAAAAACGAAACAAAACAAAAATGGTAGGAGAGGAACATAACCAAAAGAGGAATATAAAGCAATTATCAGAAACTACACAGTTTGTGTCAGCAAAATAGAAAGGCTAGAATATGCAGAAGCTTGGAAAAATATCCCAAATAATAAAAAGGACTTTCCTGGGTGTACAGCAGAAACAACAGAAGAGTAAAACAGGCTGTAAATCTATTACAGAGAGGAAGGGAGAAATATTTTAATTTGTCTTTTACATTTGTCTTCTCTCAGAAGCAAAGCTCTAGAAGGCAATCATTGGGTGGTACAAGTCAGAATACGTAAGAAGAAAGAAAAAGAACAGTTAGGCAAACTTGCATTAAGTAAGGGCTAGTTAACCTCTTAGGTCTTTTCCAAATCTGTGATTCTGTACAAACAATGACCTTACTAATTAAATTCCTGTGTAATTATGGCAGGTACACCCTGTTTGATTTCATTCACTCTTTACACATACATTGTGCCACTCTATAGCATATTCTGAAGTCCCTGTCCATGCACTGTATCTCAGCACTACATGTCAAATAGATTGCTTCATTTACATACATTAATCTACACACCAGAAATGATGTTCCGCTGGAACAGTGGGAAAAAAACCCTTCTGATTCTCCAGAAGTCAGACTGCAGTTCATATCATCCCCACTCAGGAAGTGTTGGGGATGTTGATAGGGTTGATCGTTAAAAAGAGGTCATAGATTCCACTTCTAGCCATAGAGCAAGATCTTATCTGAGAGGCCTGATGTTTTGTTCATGATTGACAGATCAAATATGACCTTCACATTATGCCACTGGGAAAACACAAGATGCCTCACGTAGCTGTACAGTTGCAAAATATTTGGGCTCATCATAAAAAGTTTTGTTCACTAGCCTTTATGACAATCAGACAACCTCTTTCTGTCATTATGAACTTAAATACCAAGGTACCAGATATTTTTATGTTAAATTTATAGTGGTAACAAAGTAAATAACATCTTTTCAAAGCTTTGTATGAGAAATATATTCAACTGATTAAATCAAAGTTTCTACTGAAGTATTTAAATTTCAGGTTAGGATTTTACTTAGCATTTATTTTTAATCTAAAGGTTAAATAAATATGAATCTTGAGAATTATTCCTGCAAAGGTTTTAAAACTCTTAGACAGACTCAAAGTTTAAGTATTTAATTATCTATGTAAGGCTTCATTTAAATGCAATAGAATCTAGGCTGATTAAAAAGCAGGTAGGTAGGTAGGTAGATAGATAATTATTTTTATTAAATGTAATAATATGCATGTTTGTGTCCTTACCAGCTACTCATTCAGTGACCAAGTTACAATGGTGCTGGAAAAAAATTACCTAATGGCTAATTTCTGAACATACCAAGATACTTCCCTCAGTCATGTGTTTGCATTATAATCAGTATACATTGACCTATGCCTGACGTGTTTTTTTTGTTCTCCCCCCCAAAAAAAATTCTTGCCTCCCCACCAAGCATGGAGATTGTAAAGTGATTTCAAAAGAGCAAGCTGTTTGCTCTTCTAGACATAGAAAGCAATGCAATCGCACTGGCAGCAGGGAAAGGGTCAGGCAAAAAAAGTGCTTGCTTTTTTTCTTTTTCCATCCTCCCAGAGCAGAGAGACTGGAGAGGAAGATATTTCAAGAAAGTATTGTAAGCTGTTTGTGTAGCACACCCATGTATCCCAGTCCCAGGCTGTGAGTTCAATCATATTGCTTTTGATGTGCACAAGAGCAAAACCTTACTCTCTTGCAATCCCCTTCCAATATCTCAGCTTTCTGCATGGAAGGGAATGGCAAAGGGGAGATTGCTTACAGAATTCATTTGATTTTTTCCCCTCTCTCCCCTCCCCCTTCTGCAGAGCAGAGAGGTTGTGGAAGGGATTTCAAGAGAGTACTGTAAGCTGTTTGGGTAGTGCACCTGCAGCTCCCAGTCCCCGGCTGCTGGTGCAATTGGATTGCTTTCAATGTGTACAGGTCAGTAAGTAGGGGCTTGAACATTCCAAAGATTGGAGCAGTTGAAGCTGAAGGTGTGAAACTGAATAGTCTTATCTCTTTTCAGCAGGAGCGCACAGTCACAAATCCCTTATTTCCCACTTAGTGACTGCTTGGCTTAGAGGCAGAGTTGTCACACTCATTTAGGATAATCAAGCAAGGGCTACTTGTATATGATTTGTAATGAATGAAATACATTATTAGGCTCGTGAAAGAACCATTTCCTTTTAAGTGTTTGGTTAAAATTGAAGAATTTGTGAATTACATGACCTAATTTAGAAAGCACTCTGTTCGTAAAAAATCAGTTGAAACCTCTAAGAAGTGGGGAGCCAAACTCCCTTTCTCTTTTCTTTGATTTTTTTTCCTATTCAGATGAATGCTGTTCAAGTAATAAGTTGTATAGAAACTTTACATCATGGTGTTTGCATTTTAAGGGTCCATTTTATTCTATAGTTACTTGAACTTGAACTATTAAGAATTGTTTTCAAATTATTGCTGGCCATTCTTAGTTTTGTAGATTGTCAAGTGTCATAACTTTTGAATAATATACAACTGGCTAAGTTTTCAGAAATGTTTAAACTTGTATTTTTGGATGGCTGTGTTGTGAAAATGACCATATAGACCAGGCATGTCAAACTGCCAGCCCACGGGCTGGATGTGTCACTCCGAAAATACGTCCAACCCCACTGCCGGCAGTGGGGGAAAAGTTGCGATACGTCACGTGATGTCATGTGACACTGCAAATTTGACATGCCTGATATAATCAATGTATTTCAATGGGCATGTTAATTGTGGGAATATTCAGTTTGACCTCAACTACTTTCTCATGATCTAAAGTCATCTGAGTTTTATATACTGTATTCTGTTTAAACTGTGCACATTTAATCATTTTATTTTATAATTACACACAAGCCCTGTAAATCAACTGATATGGCAAACACATATTATGCTTTGATTGTACAGAGACAAATGGGAAGAATATGAATCAACTCCAGATTCACCCAAATGCCTTTAGTAGCTTAGAGTGAAGATGTTGATTTGGGATGCAGTTCTGTTCTTATTGTTGATTCAAAGAATAGGAGAAAGAAGGAGAGAAAGGAAAGGAGGCATCAACTCTACTTATAAGTTATGTTACCAGATGCCTAATCTGTATTTTTGTTATATGAAAATAGCTTGATTGAAAGTTTGGGGGAGGTTAAAACTATAAAATAAATAGTTTTGTAAATACAGTGCAATTCATGAATTACAGTGTGTAATGTGAGATTAAACAGAAATCATAATAAAGTGTTTGTGTGTGTATGTATACACACACACACACACACACACACACACACACTCACACTATACTGTATGGAGTCAACTTTCACAGACTCCTCTAATTGTCATCTGTATTCATATATTAAACATGGATCTATCCCTGAAATCAGGTCGTTAAGTAGCTTCCCTTCTTATGTGGCATATACAGCATATACAGCTGTGACAAGTGACATTACAGAAGGTCATGTCACTTTTAACTGCTTGCATCTGATTTCCCTGGTGCTTTCCTTTGTTTGATTAATACTATTAGTTTGTGAAATGCAGACAGCAATTTTTTAATGGAAGATATCTAGCCATTTTCTGAAAGTTTATCTTGTTATATATTTTTATGAATTATTCCAATGTTATGTTACATGATATATCCAAAAGACTAAGAATGGCCAACAAAAATTGGAAAACAAATCTAAATAGACCAAGCAACTATGGAATAAAATAGACACTTAACATGCAAATACTGTGATGTAAAACTTCCACATGATTGTTATCTATAGCACACACATTATTTGAACAGAAAGTAGAACCAAAGATAACAGAAGGGGATATTGGGTTCTCACATAATAGAATAGGTTTTAAGTTACTGCGTGTATTAGACAGCTTCCTAACTGAAGCCCTGGGATTCATGAAGCATTTCCAGATTCTGCTTTAGTATTTATAGTAAAAATATAAATATTTCATTCCTGTTCCAACATTACCACCACTAGGAGCTACATTAAAATCTATATCTATGGTAAACCTATGGAGCCTTTTGAATTTCTAAGGGAAGTATTGTGGAATATTGGAAAAACATTGCTAGAATGAAAGTATAATTTTAATTAATATATCAGGATATGTTTTAACACAATGTATTAGACTGCCAAAATGTACATGAAAAGCTAATATATCAGGGTTTCTTTTGTACCCACTGGCTTTTTTCTGTAGAACGTTTAGGAGTACAAGCATGTGAGTAGATCTTGTATCTGCAGTGTATTCTCACTGTACCTTAAAATCAACCCCCATTTACCCCCATTTTGTCCTTTCCATTTGCAACAAAAATACACTCAGTATGGGTAGTCCTTATTTAGTGACTCTGTCATACAATGAACAATCACACTTAGGATGGTGATAAAAAGTAATTTTACAACAGATCCTTGCATGCAGGCCTGCAAAGCAAAGCAAAGGTGAAGTAAGTAAATATAGTTGTGGCTTCAGTTAGTGTCCACTTAATGACCAAGTTGCCAGTATCAGTTGTAGTTGTTAAATGAGGACTACCTGTAATTTTTTACCATAGCTGGGTGTAAAGAATGCTGGCACATTAAGTGGCATGGCTTCATATCAGCAGAGCTGCATTCCATTGCTTTCCCAGAGCTAGGCCATTTGAAAAGACAAACTGGGAGATGCAAGCAAGTCAGGCTATCCCCAATGAAAAAACCAACATCTGCAAGTGCACACACGTTGTGTTGTGTTGCACACACATTGAAAATTGCAATTATCCATCAGCAATCTTGCCATTTTGCATAACAAAAGAAAACAATGTATACAATACATGCAACAACATTTAAGGGTTCATAAACCTCAAAATGATTAGGCATAACTTTAAAAAAAGTGTAAAAGCAGGGAGGCTGAAATAAAAAGAACAACTCCAAGCATTTCAATAATATTTCTTAAGTTCCTTTTTCCTTGCTGTGTTGTTGGAAAAATATATTCAAATGTTAACAAACAAATACCAGCATTCTATTGCTGCAAATCAAACATTGTAGTAGATTTTTCCTTCCAAGTTTGTACAGCAATCCTTTTAGCCAATCTCCATGATCCACAAATCCACAGTTCCTGATATTTTAATAATAGGATATTGCAAAGAAAATGTATGTCTCCTTAACATAAAATAGATAATGGATTCAGAGCTGTATGACTAACCTTGTTGATGTCAGCTCAGAACAAGACTTCAATAGGGCAAGACAAAATTATATGGGTTAATACTCTAATTCCTGAGTTATGTCTCTATCACCAGGGTGATTGTAACTAACCCTTACTGAAAATTCTCTAGACAATCAATGTGCCTGAAAGAAATGTATTGTTAAATTAATTTCAAGAAAATAGGAAATTAATTTCATTTATTCCGAAGACAAAGTTAACTTTTTTATATCAATGTCATCAGTTTACATCACCTTCCTCTAAAGGTTTATTGGCTTTTAGGACTGGCTTTCTCCTGGCCTGAAGTCCATTCAGATGCATCCTTTCCTCGGGAAGGAGGAGTGGTCTTGACACACTTACACATTTGAACAGGGCTACCATATCCCCTCCCCAGTCTTTTCCTTTCCTTCCATCTCTTTTGGTTGCTACTTTTCTGGACAATTCTGTTCCTCAGCCCCATTCCCTTTGCAATTTGCTTAAAATGTGCCCACAGGAGGATTAGTTTTTCAGAGTAGTGCCACGTTAAGTGCATCACCAGCTTTCCCCTCATCTGCCAGTTGCCTTTTCTTAATACAATCCGTTAAGAATCCGCAATCCAATTCTGCTCTTGCTCAGCTTGGGAGCTCCATTAGCCTTCTGTTCATAAGAGAGTGACGGGGCCATGCTTTAATTATCCTGTCCCCAAGGCTGGGTGGGTGCCTGCCTGGAATGCATCCCTCAGCCCTCCTTCTCTCTGCTTTGGTAACCCCTGGCAGGCAGCCATCTGGGGACGGTCTACCCCATGATGATGCTTGGATGTTGCCACTCAGCTGTCCCATAGGTTGAGGAGACTTGGGTGATTCAACAGCAGGTGTAGCTGAGACTGCATTGAGCAACAGGCAGCTGTAATTAGAGGGGGGGTTCGCCAGCCCAAATCCTTCATGGGAAACTAACGGCCTGCCTGTTAGGAAGTAAGAAGGTACAGCTGTTCTCTGCAAGGCCATTAAGGGGGATTTGGCCAGGCCTTGGGGGGGAGGCACCTCAGCTTTGCATTAAAGTTGGCATTAAATTAAGAAAGAGTGGGAAATTAAATAATGGAATGACTGCAGAAAAGAGCAACAAAGATTATTAGGGGGCTAGAGGCTAAAACATATGAAGAACCGTTGCAGGAATTAAATATGTCTAGTTTAGTGACCAGGGGTGACATATAGCAGTGTTTGAGTATTTGAGGGGCTGCCACAAAGAAGAAGCAGTCAAGCTATTCTCCAAAGCACCTGAAGGCAGGACAAGAAGCAATAGATGGAAACTAATTAAGGAGAAAACCAACCTAGAACTAAGGAGAAATTTTCTAACAGTGAGAACAGTTAACCAGCAGAACTGCTTGCCTTCAGAAGTTGTGGGTGCTCCATCATTGGAGGCTTTTCATAAGAGACTGGTTAGCCACTTTTCTGGAATGGTCTAGAGTAGACTCTAGGGTCTCCTGCTTGAACAGATTGTTGGACTAGGGGACCTCCGAGGTCCCTTCCCTGCTCCTGATTTCAAAAGTTACAACTGCATCTGGCTGAAATAAATCCAGTAACAAATGTTTAGGTTTGCTCTGAATATAAACTGATAAAATATGCAGAGGTGTTAATAGGGAGGGAAAGGAGGAACAAACAACAAAAGACGTCATGACACAACTCTAGGATTCGTGTACCTGTATCCTGGATTGATGCAAATACAAAAGCCTGAGGTTTTGAAACATGAGATCATAAATTGTTTCAGCATTTTTTGCAACATTAATTGTTTTCCTGCAAAATTAAAAAAGAATTAAGAAGAGAGCTTCTAAACTTCTCGTTCCTGCTTACCTCCTTTTGTACAGCCAGGATGATAAGTTTAGAAACTCTCAAATCTCTGCTTTTGATTAATCATAGATTGTAAGGTAGGAATTGTAAGGACTATTAAGATAGGAATTGTGTTTAATTGGAACAAAGATTACATTATTTTGAGTAATTACAGTTAAAATTTGATATTCTTTGATATAATCAGTTGGTAGCAGCCAGGAGGGTTAAAAACATAGCTATCTACTTTTGTACATGCTTCATAATATGTTATATAGTATGTAGTATAAATAGTATATTAAAGCTTTGTTTCTAGCTCAACTATGTGTTGTAACTTTTTTTGCACATTAAAAAAACCTTACTACAAAAAGGTTAAAGAAACAAATATTTCCTTTTTAAACTCTTGATTATTGCTACTCTTTATGCCTGGAGGTGATGGAGGACATGCTACAGGACGAGGAAGAAGAGGATGACAGAGATGACAAGGTAATTATCTTTCCTGGCACTTGATACCTAGGGATGGCAGAATGTAGACACAACTCTGCTTTTGCAGACAGTTAAAAAGGAATGGGAGTGTTTTGTGATACAGAGCTGTTTATCATCTTAACAATACCATGGTGTGTTATAGAAAGTATTAGAGATCTATAAACCTTTCCTTCCCTTTCCCTCCCCTCCTCCCCCACCACATCATGTTTTTGTCCAGAGCTGGCCCATTTTTTCCTCTTTCTTTCAAGAACAAATATATTTCAGCCTGTCTGGAACTTGATAGCTGTTGTGAAGAAAAGTGCAGTGAAAATTGTTTTTGAAGGACAAAAATGTGTCCTCTCTGGAGTATTTCAAATAGGACTGTACCTCCGGGTGGGAGGAGTGTTGTAAAAATAGAAATACCATACTGTTTGAAGGTAGTCTATTGCCATCTGTAATTTTCTGAGAATTACTTGGTAGAAGAGTGGTGTGTGTGTGTTGCACTCTGTAAGATATTTAAATAATCACAATTCTCATCTGCCTCTTATCGATAGATTTGGGATTGGCATTGTGTGGCCCAGCATCAGTCTAAGGGACTGGTTGCTCTTTCAGCCATTGAGAATATTGCTCAGTTCCTAGGTTGCTGTATGGGCTGAGAATTTCCACCACAGTAAATAACAGTGAGTTAATACTGGTTATTGAAGCAAGCAATAGGACTGCAAGGCTGTCCCTGGAGAAGAAGGAAGACGCATAGAGAGGAAATTAGAATGACCTTGTAAGAAAGAGACTGTGATGGTAGCTGGCAGGGCTGGTTTATGGGGAAAAAAGTGCAGCAAGATAAATGTCTTTTAAGAACTTTTAAAATGAAGATATTGAGGGAATGAAATATTCAGATTATTTTAACGTGTTCCATTTAAATGCAGAAAATGCTGACCTTCATAAATGTTCACGTACTCTTTTAATAAACCATCAACGGTTTTTTGAACAGCAGTGAAAAAAAACCCCTAACTTAATATATGCCTTTGACCTTTGTTGCTAGTAGAGACGTACAGTTCTATATCACTACAGGAATTTTAGGCTGGCAGCCAGAAAACATTTGACATGTAGGAAAATTTACTGTGATTAGTTTACTCAGAACAATTAAGGTACATGTTTTGAAAGATGAACCTCTGAATATCTTTATTATTCCACATTCAGCAAATACATGATGCTACTTTTTTCTCTATGTATTTTAATGATTTTGATAACAGCTGCAATCATGAAATAATGTCACACCTAAATGTCTCCCATGCAAAGCCATATGTGCTGTTTTCAGTACAAAATGCTTAGCAATAGAACACATGATTTATCACGAAGGTCAGCCCTATAGCATAGTGGCTTTAACACAAAAACATTTTTCCTCTGATAAATGTCCGTCTGCTATCAATTTGGAAGGGTTTTTTTTAGCACCTGGGGGTATTTCATTATCATTTTTTTGTATTTTTAGAAAAGTTTATAACTAAAATCTCTTTAAACTAGACAACCTACCTATTCTTCTCTCTGATTAGTATTTATATGTGTGGATGTATTTGCATGTAAGTGTGTGTGTGTGTGTATATTCTTAATTTACTTTTGCTTAAGAAAACCCTGATAGTATTTAAAGGAGTTGCCTATTTGGTTAGTAAATAATAAACCAACATCTTTTACTGTTTGTATAAAAATGAGGATAATAATTTAAATAAAAACTAACATCTGGAATTATATCAATATTTAATATTGGCAATCTGAATCACTTTCTAAAATTCCAAACACTTTTAAATTGAACTATTGATGCCAAACAAATATGGGTGATTATCTACAATAAATAAGTATATTTTTAACATGGAAACTGAATGTTCATGAATAATTTCTATATAAAATGATTATATGTCCATAGATATGTAGCACAATATTTAATGGAAAGATTTATAATGAATAGTTTGGCAATGGGTTGTTTTTCAAAGTAGACTTAACAATATTTTTTGAAGAGAACATTCTCAGTTGAGTGCTTTCTGTATATTGTAAACTAGACTAAATCATAAGTGATTTAACTACTTCCATTTTAAATGAATATATAATTTGAGTTTTGAGAGAAAACAAATGTAAATTCTGCTGTGGTTGACCTCTAGATCTCAATATTGTTCTGTTTTCTCATTTGGTAAAATAGTAAAGTGAGGTCAGTGGGTCCTTTTATAGAATAAACATAAAAAAATTAATAAATGTGCCAAAACCTCACTTTAATTGAAACTGAAGCATATACTGCAAGGATATAAAATATGTCCCAGATGTTTAGCCACACGAAGTAACTTAGTTTTCCCCGATTACCACAAGGCAACTATTAATTCAGTAACCTTTTGACTTGGGGGTAAATGGGGCATTATAAGGCTGAGAACTACAGCACCTGTTTTCTATTTGATAAAGACCTCTGCACACTTTCCCTTAGCTGCTTCATGTGTTTTTGCTTAGCATATTGTTAGGTGATTATGATAAGGCTCTTTCCTCAGAATTGGTGTAGAGATTAGACACTTAAGCAAAATGAGTAGGTAACTTATTTGCTACTCAACCAAGTCTGTGTGGGCATTCAGAGAAGTATTTTTTTTTTAAGCTGGAATAGGATTGTGGGTTTTGATAGTTCCGACTAAAGTTGCAGGATCATAGCTACAATCAACCCCAATGTCTGTTATCAGTCTTGTCTTGTATAAGGAGTTTCATCGAATTTATGCAGAGTGGTTCTGATTAAAAATCTTTCTTATTCATATATGATTTTAGTATTAGATATGCTATGTTATTCGGACTTGCTGTTCAGTTAATATAAAGTCATATTTTATGTGAATATTATTTCTGTATATAAGAAATGTTCATTTTCAGATAAGATAATATATATAAGACCGGGTCTTATTTTCAGGGAAAAAGGTAGTAGCGAAAGTATATGTTACATTATGGAAAAAAATAAGATTGTTGGTTCAGTTCAGAAAAAAATCACCATTGCTTGCAAGATTGCATCATTTAATGACAGAAAAAGATGATAATTGTATCTAACTTCTATTATTAAAATTAAAGCAAGCTATTTAGTAGATGAATGCATCTTCAAACAGCTGCTTAAATGTTATAACACTGGCAATTACATGAAATTAAGCCACTCTTTAAGAAACTTTGTCCAACTGAACATTTAGGAGGTTATATAATATATTCCTCACCCAAATGTGCCATATTTCTTTCAGTAGCTACAATGTAAATATATTGCATTTCTTTATTAAACAAAACTGCCTTCTCTGTCACAGTGTCTGCTCTATTGAAGTGTTCCATGATGATTTGGATGACCCAACCCTGTTTACATTTCATAGGGCATCAAAGTTCAGGATAGTCTCTCAGGAAGTTTAAACCAACCCTAACTAGTTCATTGATTTCATTGACTTAAACAGAATAATCTTTAGATCCCAGGCATATTATTTTGGATGTTTATTGATAATTGATAATTTTTTTTGGTTTCAACCTCTTGAGCACTTCCTAGTCATTGTTGTGATATAGCTATATAAATATGTAGAAATAAATATATGAGTAAAAATTGAGAGCTTATTAATGTGATAATATATGTTAGCACTGATGGTGAATCATTATCTGAAAATGAGTGGTACTAAGAGATATATTAATCACATTTCTGAAAAGCCTTTATTTCCAGCCTTCATTTGCCCTTCTCCAAATAAGCCTCCAATGACAAAAAAAGTACTTAATTATATTAATCCATGGAAGCAAGAAAGGATGGTAAACAGAACTCATAACTGGATGATCACAATCACTTTGTTAGCACCAATTAAATTCACACAAACATATATTCAAACTTTTGAGATCCCTAGAACTGTTTTGCATGTCTTTTAACATGCAGCCATGTTCAATTTCAGTTGTATTTCTCCTTTCCATTATCTGGAAAGGAGATAATGTTTTTTGTAATTTCTTGCCTAAGGAAGAGATCTGCAGAACTGAAACATTTGTGCATACTTTTCTGATATTTTATGTAGTCTTTCTGGTCAGAGTCTATAGTTTTCAGAGAAGGTATTAACAGAGGGATAGAACCAAGAGCACATGAAGTGTTAGCACCACACTAGTTACCTTGGAAAGACCACACTTGGAATACTGCATCCAGTTTTGGTCACCATGTGTAAAAAAGATGTTGAGATTCTATAAAGAGTGCAGAGAAGAGCAGCAAAAATGATTAGAGGACTGGAGACTAAAACATATAAAGAACAGTTGCAGGAATTAGATATGTCTAGTTTAATGAAGAGAAAGACTGGGGTGACATAATAGCAGGCTTTCAATATCTAAGAGCTTGCCACAAAGAAGAGGGGGTCAGTCTATTCTCCAAAGCATCCGAAGGCAGAACAAGAAACAATGAATGGAAACTAATCAAGAAGAGATCCAGGCTGATGATGATGATGATGATGATGATATACTACTACTGCTAATAATAATAATAATGATGATGATGTTGGAAGGGACCTTGGAGGTCATCTAGTCCAACCCCCTGCTCAGGCAGGAAACCCTATACCATTTCAAACAAATGGCTGTTCAGTCTCGTCTTAAAAACTTCCAGTGTTGGAGCATTAACTGCTTCTGGAGGCAGGTTGTTCCATTGGTTAATTGTTCTGTCAGGAAGTTTCTCCTTAGTTCTAGGTTGCTTCTCTCCTAGAACTAAGGAGGAATTTCCTGACAGAATGATTAATCAGTGGAACAACTTGCCTTCAGAAGTTGTGGTTGCTCCACCACTGGAAGTTTTTAAGGAGAGATTGGACAACCATTTGTCTGAAATAATATAGGGTCTCCTGTTTGAGCAGGGAGTTTAGTCCAAGGTCTCTTCCAACTCTGTTATTGATTTTACATACTTGGAACCTATTTATTGTAACAACACCCAGGGAGGTAGTTGTTATTGCAGTTGTGTCATTTCTTTATATAATATATAAATATATTTTTATATACCAGTTTTCTTCAGTGAGCTTATAACACACAATATTTTGATCTTGCCTTTCATTTTAATTTCACAAATAACTTGTGAAATGATTTAGTGTGTGAAGTTTTTTGAGAGAGCAAGCAATTGAAGATGATTCTCTTGGAGGAAAAAGCTACCTAAACAGATGTTGTCAATTAGTTTGGAATTAAAGTCAGATGTGGGATTGCATCCTGTTCTAATCCTGATCCAGACTTGGGCTCTACAATCAAGGAGGTGGAGCACTTGCTGTAGCAAAAATGATATGTCACTAGGACATTTCTCGGTTTAACTACCTATTCCCTTCTCCATCTGACTTTAATTTTTTAAATATCCCTTTAATTAAAACTAACTACGAAGCTAGCACGCAGCAAAGTAAATGTATTATCTTCTGTAGCAACTTTATATGAATGTCAGTGTTTTCTATAAAGGGTCCTTGGTACATGTGTAGGAGGTCAAGAGTAAATTTGTTTAAACCTTAGATAATCTTATCTAACGAAAACCTTTGCTAAATTAGATTCACAATGTCATGAGATCATTTGCTGGCCTAGCTTGTGAGGATTTGCTCCTTGGTTTTAGAAACCTTTCAGTGTTTCTAAACCTTTCAGTGTTTCTAAATTGCTGTTTTAAATTAAATTATTTCTTCATTCTCTGTACTGGCACTCTTTTATACTCTGCGCCTGTTTCCTTATGCATTGGCACTGTGTATTACCAAATAGGCCAAGAACAAGTGTTAGAAAATTAACAATACATTCTTAAATCAGTAAGTATTGATGATGTAATATTTGGGCTTTTATGGCACATATTTTTTTTAGCAAAACAAATAAATAAATCTGAATCATTATTGGTAATTTCTGAGTTTAGGCTTGCCATTTATTCCCTCTGTCTGCCCGAAAGATTTTTTCCCCCTTTGTAGACTGTTTTTAGTAACAATGCATTGTGGCAGGCACTAGGATTAAGTCTGGGTAGTTACTGCATTTTTGTACCATTGTAGTAAATTATTTAGTCTTTTCATACATCTCATTGTAACTCCAGGCATTTTTACATGAAAAACAGGGGAGTCTTACTTTAAGTTAAACTGCTGAAGTAATTTTCCCCAAACAACAAATAGGATTTATTAAGTGTGTCATTCAGTAATGCTATAAAAGTTTTGATTGGAAGGAAATAGTCAGCCTTTCTTTTTATTGTAAAATGTGTTCTCAATCTATATTTATTTTATTATTTATTTTAATTCCATTTATATCCCACCCTTCTCCGAAGACTCAGGGCGGCTTACAAGAGCTCATCCTATCTCACTAACTGTTGCAATTATTTCGTTTGATCCAAAGGTAGCACATAAATCATCTGTTAACATAGCTCCCTTAAAAATGAGTTATATCTGCTGTAACAAAAATAACTTTAGTCACTATTGAACTGAAAAAGGAAATGATCCAGAAAATGTAACAGTTTAATTCCTTGCTTTAATTCTTGTTATTTATACGATCCTCTCTGCCTAATTGACAGATGTACTACCAGACAAATGATTCTATTTTTTTCTAAAAAAAGAATGAAACACACCAACTTGAAGATTTGTTTTTTAGTATTCTATACCTAGGTGTGTCAAGTACCATTATTTCATTACTGTCTTTTCTTCACCAGGCTAAACCTAACAGTGCCACACATTTAGTAATTTGTGGAAGAGGGGTGGGGAAAGCAAATACTTAAAAGTTTTAGGATAGTCTTAACTGGAACATTAACAAAAATGAATAGTATCTATTTCAACAGGGACAAATGCAATTGGATAGGACAAATCAGAGGCATGAGATAGGTCTGTTCTGGGCAACAGTATACATAAAAAGAATCTGGATGTTTTGGTAAAATCATAAGTTGAATTTGAGCCAACCTCTGAAAAAAAAGCAAATGTAATCTTTGGTTGCATCTGTGGAAGTACAGGTAATCCCCAAGTTATGAGCATTCCCTTAGTGAACGTTTAAAATTACATGATAAGCGCCCCTAGTGTTTACAAACAAGTCCCAAAATTACGAATGTTGCAGCACAATGACAGTTGTTCACCCTTACAAACAACCGCAGAGGCACTACAACATTCACCCTGGCTATTCCCTCCCCCCCACCTGCCGGGTCTCCATAGGCACTAGACCTGTGGATACTCACTTGTGAAGCTCTAGAGAGCCTTCACTTTCTTGGCCTGTTTCACTGCTTCAGGCCTTTGGTGCTTTCGCAGAGGCATAAAGTACCGTAAGATCATTCAAGATCAATAGTGTGTGATACCATGCTACTTATCTCGTGTGATCTCATGGTACTTTTGGCCTCTGTTCTTTGCAAATAGAGGCATGGACGAGATCTGCGGCAAAAGGCTTTGAAAATGGAGGGAAGGCCTGAAACATCAAAGCCTTGCCTTCATTTGCACAGCCTTTTGCCACCTTTGCAAAAAGCTTTTGCTACTGAGAACAGAGCCCCAGATTGACATTGCCCCCAGCCTCCTTTTCGCCAGCAGAGGGCTTTCCTGAAGGCCTCTCTACCGGTGGAAACAGAGCTGTGGGATGATGTGCATGTCACTCTGGGCCTCCTTTATGCTAGCAGAAGCCTTTCTTGAAGGGCTCTGCGGGCAAAAATGGAAGCTGGGGGCGATGCACGCATTGCTCCAGGCCTCCTTTTGCCAGCAGAGGCCTTTCCTGAAGGGCTCTGCCAGTGGAAAGGAGGCTGGGGGGCAATGCACGTGTTGCCCTGCGGCTCCATTTCTACCAACATAGAACTTCAGGAAAGGCCTCTGCTGGCAAAAAGGTGGTGGTGGGCAATGCATGCGTCACCCTGCGGCTCCATTTTCTCCGGCAGAGGCCTCAAGGAGGCCTTTGCTGCTGAGAACAGAGGCCCAAAGTGACACGCGTTACTGTGCAGGCTTCCATTCTCAGTGGCAAAGGCCTCCTCAAGCCCTATGGGGCTTTTCGAAGCAGTGCCCCATAGGCACATACAGTTTTCAGCCAGAGGCCGAAAACGTCAGGCCATGATCTCATGCGACTTAAGGCACCCATCCACTTTTGCAGAGGATAGGCGCCTGACTTCCCAGGAGATCAGGGCATCCAGAAGCTTTCAGTCTCTGTGCGAAAAGTGTTTGCATGCCAACGGGAGGCTTGAGGCAACATGTTTTCACTTCCCCAAACCTTTTTTCAGCGTACAAACATTTTTCTGCCCTAAGCCTGGAAGCCTTTGAAGAGACTCACCGAGGCTGCCTGCCATTCCAGAAGGGGCAGACAGCCCGGTGAATCAGAGAAGCTGAGCAGGGCATGCTCGTCCTATTCTCCCTTTGCTTTCACTACTCGCCAGGAGCAGGCAAAGAAACAGAGAGACTGGAGAGGAGACAGATCTTCACAAGGTAAGTGACCCAGCGTGGCAGGATGGGGGGGAGTAATTGTGGGGACCCCAGGGGACCCCAAGGCCTCGGTGGAGGCCTTGGGTTGCCTCCCCTACCCTGAGATACCTCATATGTGCTTAATGAACCACACATTTGATTAGTGAATGCGTTGGCAAAAGCGGGGAGTGATTGCATTCAAGGTACAAGATTCATTCCTACGAGCCTTCAAGTTACGAATGGAATGGGCAGGCTCCATTATATTTGTAACTCGAGGACTACCTGTATACCATCAAGATCAAGACAAATCATTATTTTCTATTTTGCTTCAGACCATATCTATAACATTACATCCAATTCTGGGTATTACATTATAGGAAAAACAAAAAAAGAGATCAACAATCAATATGGTAAAGGACCTGGAAGGAAAAACTTTAAAACAATGGTGGGTGGCACTAGTAGGTTTAGTATGGTGAAGGGAAAACTGTAATGAAACAATGGTGTATGAAGAACTTCATGTAAAAGTCAGGAAAGAATTGTTCATACTGTTCCAGAAGGTAGGGCAAGAAACAATGGGTTGGAATTAAAAGGACAGAGATTCGGTTTGGAGATCAGGAAAAAAAAATGTTAGTAGCAGGACCTGTTTAACAATGGAGCAGATTGCCTTAGGGAGGTGATGGACTCAGTGTCATTAGGGGTGTTTAAAGAAAAGCTGGACTGCTGTCTTTCAGGAGTACTGTAGTAGTGAGTTTCCTGCACTGATCTGGAAACTGGACTGGACAATCTCCAAATCCTTGAGAGAGAATTATTCCTTTATTATTTTGCCCATCCTATAACTGCAGAACTCGCCAACTTGAGATAAGTCCTTCTATTAAGACTAAGAAAGGTGAGTTAATCTTTTTTTTATTCCTCCCCCCCCATATCACAGGGAGCTATATTGCATTCAAGAAGGATGTCATTTGGTCTGTTCTCACTCTTGTCTATTTGCACAAAATCTTTTTCTTTAATCTTCCAGAAATGTGGCGTAGATATTTCTTATGTTTGAAATCATTTTAATTACAAATTTCAATATATTTTGTTTCAAGACAAAAAGATATAAAAACAGAAATTTAAAAATAATTAGAAGTTCCCTATGCATTTATCAATGAAAGGAGGCAGATTTATCTTCCAAGAGCAAACTGATTTTCCTATATTTTGTTGTATTTGGAAGGGAGGAAAAAAAATTAACAAAGGAAGAAGAAAAAGAAGTTAATGAACCCTAGTGAGTCATCTTCAGTTACTACTCTACCATTTTTTATTTTAAAAAGTGTTCATAATAGCAATGAAACATATTAAAAATATTGGTGCCAATAATATGTATTACTCATTTACCTGTTCCATATACAGTGGTGCTTAAAAATTAGTGAACCCTTTTGAATTCTCAATATTTCTACATAAATATGATCTGTACAATGAATACAGACCATCATTTTCCTTAATAAACAAATGAACAAGTATAATGCTGTTTGAGGGCTAGTTTGGTGAAGTGGTTAAGGCATTGGGCTAGAAACCAAGAGAGTGATTTCTATTTTCACATTAGGCACAAAGCCAGCTGGGTGACCTTAGGCCATTCACACATACTCAGTCCTAGAAAGAAGGCAGTAGCAAACAACTTCTAAAATCTAAAACTGCCAGGATCCTAATAATGATAATAATATAACAAATGAATAATCCATTCCCAACAGAATTGGCAGTTTGTTTATTTATTTATTGATTGATTTATTGATTGATTGATTGATTGATTGATTGATGGGATTTATTGATGGGCGGCTAACAACAAAACATATAATAAGTACAGAAATTAAGATATAAATAAAATTAAAATCATCTGTGCAATAAATTAAAATTAAAAACTAAAAATAAATTAAAAATTGTAAATATAATTAATTAAAATGCCTGTCAGTCCAGGTCAGCCTGGTGGAAAAGGAGTGTTTTGAGGCCGTGGCGAAAGGATTGGAGATTTTGGGCCATCCGAAGCTCAGGGGGGAGCTGATTCCATAGGACTGGCGTTCCCACAGAGAAGGCCCTCCCCCTGGGGGTCTCCAGCCGACATTGCCTAGCTGACGGTACCCTGAGGAGGCCTCCTCTGTGTGAGCGTACTGGGCGATGGGAATTTGTTCCCGGCAGCAGATGGTCCTGCAAGTAACCCGGGCCTAAGCCATGTAGGGCTTTAAAGGTAAGTACCAGCACCTTAAATCTCACCCGGAGGGCAACCGGTAGCCAATGCAGCTCACGCAGGAGGGGTGTAATATGGGAGTATCGGGGTGCTCCGATCACTACCCGTGCAGCTGCACTCTGCACCAGCTGAAGCCTCCGGGTGGTCTTCAAGGGCAGCCCCATGTAGAGAGCATTACAGTAGTCTATACGGGAGGTAACGAGTGCGTGGGTGACTGTACGTAGGGCATCTTGGTCCAGAGCAAATCAGCTTGAATCAATCACAAATAATGAAAAATGTGACAAAGAAAAAGCCCTAAAGTTTTGGACAAGCAACAGGAGTCACAATAGGAATGCAACATGGAGCTAGTTGAAAATGCAGTGAAATTACCCAGCATGGAGAAATTTCAGGTAGACTTTGACTTACAACCATTTGATCAATAACCTTTTGAAATTATGATAGTGCTATCCTTTCGGTTGCTCTGAACTGTGTACCTTGGTTGTAGTATCCGGTTTGAGACTCAGTGTCTGTAGCAGTCTCAGCCAGCTACTACTAGCCCCAGGCCCTATTTCAGCCCCAGTTTCTGCCTCTGAGAAATGCTGCCTCAAGCCCCACTCCATGGGGGCAACCTCCCCCAGTAACATTGTGCAAAGCTCCAGTTGCCCCCATCACCCTGTGCTTCATGGGCTCTGCTGTAAATATGTTCTATTTTATTCTTTATGTAAGCAATGGCTTTCAAGAGCAATCTGATGTTTGCAGATGTAGAGGAGGCTTTGGCTGAAGAGCCGAGTTAAGAAATGTCTCCCTTTAATACAGAGGTACTATATCCAATTTGCCTCAGTTATAATGCCTTGAATATATAACATTAGATCAGGGTGTCAAACTGCCGGCCTGTGGGCCGATTGCATCATGCAGAGGCTGCACCCACCCGAGCTCCAGCAATGCGAAAAAAGTCATGAGACGTCACGTGACGCGGCGAGTTTGATACCCATGCATTAGATCATAACCTGACTTTTACAAGGCTTGGCTTAAATATACTATACTTATACTATGTCTTTGACAGTCATTAGTGGTGTGTCTGGGTACTTTCCATCATACCATCATAGCAAAAGGAAGCCAGATCATGGTGTAATAGAATGCACTTGGCAATCCCATCAGCAGTAATTGGCAATACCCTTAACTTAAGGACCATAATGGATCCTGCCCATTATGTTCATATTGTTCTGAACCAGCCCTCTTCTGGCCTTGTAGTAAGGCAAACCCCTATTCAGAAAGAAGAGACTGGAGAGCGTCCAAGGCTAAAAGGCATCTGCCAAGATTTATTACTCAATTAACAAAAACACTAGAGCTTGACTCCTCAAGCGGAAGAGTTGCTTTCAGCAACCAGCCCCTCCCCAAACACTCCTTTTATTGAGAGCTCAGGGCGTGGTCTCCCTGTGCCTCCTCCCGAGGAGTCCCACAGCCTTTCTTTGTTTGTTCCTGCTCGACTGCCTCCTGCGTCGGGCGTCCTTGAACAGGGCCAGCTGTGGGTCATCATCCTCTGCACTATCGGGCTCACGCAGCTGAGAAGAGGTCCCCGGCTGAGGGCTCTGCAAAGCCTCCAAACCATCATCAGCCGGTTCGTCTCCCTCCTCCCCCTCATCTGAGTCATCCGATACATCGGAGCCGGCTGTCGGACCCACAGGCTGGCCCTGAGTCACAACACATATGTTGTGATGGTTGTAGAGCAGGTCACCCACACAGCTGACCCAATTTTACTATCTTTCTTTGTGGCACTTATTAAGTGAACCCATTTTTGCTATGGGGTGTTTTTTGCCAAAAACTGAAAGTAAATGCCGGTTTTCAGCAAAAACATCATAAAATGTAACCATGTGACCATGAGATTCTGCAAATGGTTGAAAATATGGGCTAGTTGGCAAACATCTGAAATGTGGTCATGTGACCTTGGGGGCGGCTGATCTTCAGAGCTAGATTGTAAGTACCTTTTGGTGGGTGATGTGTCTCAACTTTGGCTGCAAGTCAAGTACTTGTATTGATTGAAATGGGAAAGGGGATCAATTCACTTCCTGTGTAGTTCTAAAGTGATATCTGGTAATACATTAGGAATGGTAGTTCACTTGGTAGAATGATAGAATAGGAACTAAAGCCTTCAACAGCTTCTTCCACAGTGAATACAAATAAACTATAGTTAAACTTTGGTCCAGTTGCCATGATTTAACCTTTTAATATACTTTTGGCTTGGCTAATTGAATCTCCATTTACATGTTGCTTTTCATTTTGGGGAGAAACCCGCTGCAGTCTGTATGGCAAGAGCTAGTTCTTTCCAATGACTTACCCAAATCTGTCTACCCAAATTTTCATTTTTACTGAAGAAGTTACTTGGATGAGTAACGAAACATCTCAGTTTTAATAAACTTTGGTCCAGTTGCCATGATTTAACCTTTTAAGACACTTTTGGCCTGGAAGATTGAATCTTAAGTTTTCAAAAAGTACCGGTATACTTTCTAGTTTCTGTTTCTCTCTCTCTCTCTCTCTCTCTCTCTCTCTCTCTCTCTCTCTCTCTCTCTCTCTCTCTCTCTCTCTGTGTGTGTGTGTGTGTGTGTGTGTGTGTGTGTGTGCATGCAGTGGTGGGATTCAAATACCGTATGTGAACAACCGGTTCTCTGTGTAGATGCCGCTTCCGGAAGTCCATTCTGGGCCTGGGCAACAAAAAATTTGCTACCAGTTCTGTGCGAACTGGCTGACTCCCACCACTGTGTGTTTTTGTGTGTTTGTGTATCTACACCTATCTTTTTCCTTTTGTATTTGTAAACTGCATCTCTATTCCCTGCATTTACTGGTTTACTGAAATCCCATTTAGAGGGGAAAAAGAGGAGTTTCTTTTTGTCTTTTTCCTTTCTTCTCTGAAAAATCTTTCAATAAGAAATGCTATTCTTTTTCTTTGTAGAGTGATTTCAGACAAGAGAGAAACTATGTCCAATAAAGATTAGCTATCTCTTGTTACCAAGGGAACTTTTTTACATTCCTATCATTTTAACATCATAATAAAGGCATTTTATGTTTCTTTGTAGCAGTTTGGTGAAACTGCATTTCACATTACGATTTTAACATTTGTTTTCTTGTGTTTTGGTTAAGACTTGGCAGTGATCTATTAATTTTCCAATAAAGTAAATTTATCAGTTCATGGAACTATAGTAAAATACTTACATAGATGAAACTTGAAGAAGAATAAATATCCACTGCTTAGAATATACTATGGTATCCAGCATTATTTGGGCATATGAGGATGGATTGGGGTTGATAAATCCTACTTCACCCTGAATCACTTTCAAGTAGAAATGGAACTATTCTTAAAACTTTTTTTTAGTAAGAACAACCAAAATGTGTGAGATTGAATATCAGTATAACATTCTGGAATCAAAAGTGCTTTGAACAATAAATATTGCCCTGTTACCCTGTGGTAAGACAGGTGGCCAAATTAAACAAACAAAAAAGCAAATAAATATTGAAGATAATTTTATTTAGTTTTTATGGTTGGTTAGTAGGGTCTTTTTCTGAATCTCTCTAGTACAGCTAAAATGATTATCTGAACTATAAATTTAAATTTGGTAATTTATGTTTCAGACTTAAGTAGAACTTATCTGTCAGTAAGTAGTTATTTGATCCAGTATTGATTTGTAGTGCTAGATTTAGATTTTTTTTCTCTTGCCCCAGACTACCTGTCAGCACCTCCAAAATGGATTAATATCTTCTGTTGCTGTTTTCTTAGGGGACTCTGATCATTCAGAAATTACATTTATCAGGAATATTTAATGCTTCCGCAGTTGGTCATTTTTGTGGAGCTGTCCCATGAAATTTCAGAAATAAAAGGGAAGAGAGTATTTGCTATGTTAGGTCTTTCTAAATATAAAAATAATATTTTCAGTAAAATCTCACTGGTTATAGCTTGTAAAATAGATTCTTGTGTACTAATTTCATATGATTGCAAACCTTGCTCTTTCTGGGCTGACTTGTATATTCATGTTAATTTTTTTGGTGTGTGTAACAATAATTTGAATTACTCTGAGCCTACATAGATCTTGATAAAAATTGAATATTACCAGTTATGTCTTTTTGAGAGCTGTTGTCATTTTGACTGCTATTTATTCAGCTTAGATTAATCAAATTTGAACATTTGCTTATCCCTAAATAAGTGAAAGTTGACTAGAAGATAAATTTGTCTAAAGTTGAGGAATGGAATAAGAAGCATGCAGGAAGCTGAATGTGTTCTATTTTCCTCTTCTAAGGATCATAAAATTTTTACAATCCCCATCCCTGTTTACTTAGTGTTGCTCTGTCCTAGATCTGACAGTGTATACCTCCAGTAACATAATGAAATCCATGGAAAGTAGGAACAAAGAATAGAGGAGGGAAAGACATCAAATAATGGCAGCTTTTATTCCTCACTGTTGAACTGAAAATAGATAGTTTGCAACCAAGGCTAAAAAAACATTTAAAGCTTATTTACAAGACAATAAATAATACAAAACCTACCTGACAAATATTGGAGATAAACGCTGTCATTGAATTCTTCTATTGTAAATGCCAATGTTTCCTTTGTTAGATTCACTACAATAAGCAGGAAGATAGGAAACATTTTTCATAGGTCTAAAGAGTCCCAATCTCTACACTCCTTGAAAAATGCTACATTTTCTCATATTTATTAGACTTAGATTAATTGCTGCATTTTAAAAAGACATTGAAATCCAAAAATCCCCCTGAAATAACATTGTGATCTTTATACTGAGTTTAGCCTGATGCTTCTTTCAAACATTGCTGCCTTAGGACTTTATATTGAAATCTATAGGTATTAACCTATAAAGCCTAGAAGGCCTTAGGACTATATTACTGGAAGGAGAACTCCTCCTGTATTTCCTAACTAGACACAACTACCCTTATCAGAGATCCACCTCTAGATTTCCTTGCACAGAAAGCAGCTGGAGAAATGAGGAAGGTGTATAAATTTGCCTGAAATTGCACCATCCTTCTAACAACAAGTAAAAGACCTTTTTATTGTCATAGACCTTCTGGAATCATTGGTTTTAGTGAGATACTAGACAATCTATGACCCACTGGGTCATTCTTCCTTCCATATGTAGCGTTATCCCCTCAAGGGCCGCCAAAGCCCAGGCCCTCCTAGCCTTCTCCCTTCAGTCTTGCTCACAGCCGCACTCTCAAACATTGGCAACAATCTCCTTTTAGTGGCAGCTCATGCAGAGTGGAGGGATGACAGGTTCTCGTTGGCGAGGGACTCCCAGGAACAAAGATGACGCACCTAACCACAACAGTCAGTGCATGACAGTACTTAGCAGCCCCAGGCAGTTGTGGCAATAATAGTCAGCAGTTTGCAGTAGCCATTTGGGATGCAAAACGGGTGGGGAAATCCTCCGGCTCTAGGCAACAACGGGGAACATGAACAAAAATGTTTGACGCTCTGCAGCCACAGCTCGCTTTGCAGAGGCAGCTCTCCACAATGTCCACACTCATACCAGTAATAGTAAGCAAAGTTCAGATGGCTGCTGGTCTCCGAAACCACAGCGACCAGCCTCTCCTTTCCTTCTGTCGATGCTCGTAGTCCCAGGTCTCTCTATGGCCATTCCCCTTCCCTTTATTGTTAAAATCTGAATCTAAAACTCCAGCAAACTTTCTCTCTGCTCACTGTCTCTCTTCCCTCCACTCAGGGTATCCCCCCCCCGTGAAAGAAGCAATAAAACCCTGCTTTCTCACTTTCCTTCCTTCTCCTTTAGAGAGAGGGAATCAGCTAAAACCCTCAAACTCCTCTTCAGCTTCACCTGGTCTCTTCCCGACTACAGCAACAGCTATCCCCACCCTCTTTCTCCTTTTCCTTTTCTCTTCTTCTGCCCAATCCACACATGCCATGCCCAAACCGGCCACAGCTCTCTGAGCTTCCACTTCCCTTTTTCCAGCCAGGCACCAGCAAAGCCTCTCAGCCAACTCCACTACACATACATAATATAGGTTTGCTCTATTTTTCTCTCCACCTCCTGATCTTCAGGGACAACCACAGTGAAGCCTCCTCCTCCTCCATCCCCTCTGCTGAGCTGCATAACTGCCTGCTGTTTTGCAGAGAGAGGGGAAAAAAGGGAATGGAGGATGATGAGAAAAGCTGTACCCTACCTCCCCATTCCAGCATGGCCCAAGGGCTCCTTCCCTCCAGGAAGGAAGAGGACTCATCCATTGCTGGAATCCACCAGCTAGCAATGTCTTTTCCCACATTTTTTATTTTATTATTTTATATTTATTACTTTTATTACATTAAATTTATATGTCACTCTTCTAGCTATCCAGAGCGACTCTGGGTGGCTTATGATATAGGCTTGCACCATTTTCCCTCCCCTCACAATTTTCAACAGAGCTACAGCGAAACCACCACCACCTTCTCTTCCTCCTCCTCCTCCTCCTCCTCCTCCTCCTCCTCCTCCTCCCCCCCTCCACTAATTACAGAACTACCTGCCACTTTGCTAGGAGGAGGAGAATAATGGAAGTTGTGGGCCATGAGGAAAACTGCACCCCTGTTCTCTATTCCAGAATGCCCGCAAAGACGTCTTCTCTCCAGGGAGCAAGGGGGCTCATCCATCAACTGCCAGCTTTAGCTTACTGAGAGGCATCTGAGTAGCTCCCTTGTCCTTGCCTCACTTATCCTTGTTAAGAGATTTCATATCTTGATCTATGGCTGCTTGTCCATTGGGCCTTGCTACCAGCCAATTGGGTGTAGGGGTCAGAGGGAGGTGGGAAAATGGTATGTATGTGCCCCTCCCATATTTCCTTACAATCTATGGGTTTCTGGGAAGTGTAGTCGAAAGGTGTAGTGGTGCTGGAACAACTACAAATTTCCCATTTTTTTCCCACAGGAATCATAGGCCATGTATAAGTTAGTCTATTTGAGTTACCGTCATTCAGTTGTTGCACTATATTTCCAATTTCATCTTATGAAACGTAACCAGCATGAGAGTTTTAGTAGGATAGTTCCTGATAGTCTATTATTGCTTTGGGTAATGGTGCCAGCTTTTTGTTTGCTATTTTATGATCTATTTGATATTGTTAAATATTTTATAATACAGTATTTCTAGATAATTTATTTTATTTATACTTTCTTTCATTACAACTGTAGTTAATGGCCAAAAAAGAAATAATGACAGTGACAGAAAAATTGAAAGAAAAATGTCACTTCAGAACTTGTTAGTACAGCCTTATAAAATATTGTATACAAGTATTGATGTCATAGAAGTGCTTTTGCATGAACACCTTTGTAACTTTTGCATTTGTTAAATTGACTTTAAAATTTTCTACATTGAATTGGATTAAAATACTAATATTTCATTACACTCTTGTATTGTCATTTTGAATTGTCTCAAATCACACTTAGATATGGAAACTTTCTTTTCTGAAAAACTGTATTACAATGTGCACCGCATTTTCTAGTAGCAAACTCAAGTGATGAGTGCAACTGGATCAAAACCAAAAAAGAAATAAAAGAAGGTATAGTAGATGATTTGTCCAGCTTTTGACAAAAGTGTTATTGGCAACTTCTGGGTATTGTGGGTTTGCTTTGGTTGTCTTGTCTGTCTTCAGAATTGTTGGTTCCCGTCAACTTCAACCCTTAAACCTGTTTTAGTTAGGGGCTGAAACAAAGTGGAGAGTGAATTAGTGCCTCCCAGCATTCTTAGCTTTACCTCCAGTTTATATTGCTCCCCATCACCCATCCTAAATGATTTTACAAAATGCTATGGCTATTTTATTTATTTTACCAGATTAAAAATGTATTTTGTTTTATGAAACAGATCAGTAAGTTAATGTTTTAGTCTTCTTGTGACTCTCTCCATGAGATATAGAAATCTAAACTGTTTGTAAAGAAGTATTAGTATTTCTCATCACCACCCTTTTAGTTCACACAATAATCTCAAAACCTATCTCACACTATTTTGTTACAAATATTCCTTTTTATAGAGGTCCATTTTGCTGCAAATTGCATTATGTTTAGATTCAAAACAATAGTGCATATTTTTATGAAAATTAGAATCTAAAAGTGTTTAATTTAAAAACAGCATTGATTTCTATGAAATACTGAAGTTTCACTGTAAAACAAAATATTTGCATTTTTAAATATCAACCTTTTAAAGACTTTAGCTCAAAATGTCTGTATCCATAACTATATTTGGTGTAGCTGTTCCATATGTAAAGATGTTTCCCCAAATTTCACCCCAATCTGATGAAACAAAAACAAAGTTACCGTATTTAATATTTTTATATATGGAAATGTAAAAAAAAATATGATAAAGAATGAGTAGAATGTTAAGATTACATATTTGTGCTCTAGAAATGGAAGTTAGTTGTATGGCAAGCTGTCCAAGGCAATTTGGGCTGTGTTCCAAATCTGAGAATTCAGCCATAAAGAAATTTCATAGATAGCATGGACAAACCTATGTAAAAGTTAAAATAACTAATTCTTAACATATATATATATATTGTGTTATGGGAGTTTTGTAGGTAAAATGGATTTCATATGAAGGATGCAATCTAAGAAGAAAATTAAAGCTGAACTTCTTGGGATATATAAACTGAAAGTGCCCATTCATGTTCTTTAACTTATTACCATATAAATATTGTTTGTCTTACTCAGGCCTGTAGATAACACATATGTTCTTCTGTTCAGGTTTGTACATAGTGTATCAGTGAAAAATGTATCATTCTGTGAATCTTGGCGTGTTTCGTTCTCATTGGCATTCATTTATTGTAGACAAAATGCATAATCAGTCTTACTCATCTTCTGTAATCCTGCTAGCAAAGAACTAATGTATTCCAGTTATTGTTATAGTCCTTATTACCATCGTATCTCTTTTGAGTTGCACAATAACCTCATTTTTATGTCACATTCAGTTTGTACAAACTGTGCTCTTTTAGAAAATGAGTTCAATTTCATATTTATTTTTCAATCATTAAATTTTTAACCTCTCTTTTATTATTAAGAAAATATCCCAAAGTAAATATCATAGACACCATTTTTCCCCCTTGATATTTGAAACAAGAAATTGTTTCCTGCTCTAGGTCAAAAATGACCTTATTTTGAAATATGCAATAAAATACTTGTTTCTCTGTGCTAATCCATAATATCAGATTAATCTGATGTCATATTTACCATGCAGTAGATAGGGAGGTAAAAAAATAAATCAGCAAATTATGTGGTGTATTTGGTGATGTGGTCTCAAGGGCTGCTTTTGCTGTGAAGTATTTGCTGCCCACTTCTGCCTGAAGCGATTTGTTGTTTTCCCAGACTGGTGCCCCCAGATATATTGGGACTGCCACTTACAAAATCCCTAGCAAATTACTGAATGCTGACAATTCTGACAGCTGTAGTCTTAATTAATCTGGAAAACAACAAGTTGTGAAAGACTGGCTGTTCAAACTGTTTGCAAGGCAGCCACTGTCATTGTTTTTTATTTTGTTTAGATATAAATTTTATTGCGATTGTCATAATATAAAATACAAATAAAGGTAATAGGGAAATGGCGAGGAGAAAAAGAAGAGTGGGATAAAGGAAAAGAAAAAAAAAGCATTGACTTCCAACTTTTTTCACTGAAGTAAAAAATAGAATTATAGCCTTAACATTTTACTTTTATGTACTAAATTCTAGCCATTTCTATCACAACATACTAATCTAATCAGCAAAACCCACAGTCAAAATTTTGTTTTTTTTCCTGCCTGAAGCAGAAAAAGCAGTTCCCAATAGAAACACAAGTAGATACATTCTTTTCTCTGAGTAAAACAGTAAATTTTGTCATCTCTGCTAGCTCCATAACTTTTTCCATCCAGTCTTCCATAGGGGTGATTAAGGTATCTTTCCATTTTGCTCATAAAGAACTTTTGCTGCATACAATTAAAAAAAAATTCTTTTTTTAAGCTCCTTATCCACTAGTCCTAAAATCAAAGCTTTTCAATCAAAGGTTTCAATTTTATATTCATTTTAAGAATCTTCTGGATTAAAGCATGAATCTGGCCCCAATATTTCTTTGCTTTATCACAAGTCTACCAAAGATGAAAAAAGTTCCTTCTTTACAATTACATTTCCAACATACAATTGAGACACCTTTATAAGAGGCCCCTGATACATTTTTAGCTGGGTATTTTTAAGGGTTAGGGAGGGGGAGGGATAGTAGGGTGGGGATGGAATTTTTAACCGGTACTCAGTCTGGGCCTATTAGGGGTCCTGGCGGGATGGGGTTGGGGGTGGAGGCTGCTGGTTCTGTGTATGCTGGGGTGGGGTTTCAAATCCCCACGATAATAGGAAATGGCGGCAGGTGGTTGCACGGAGGGTCGCATCAACATCTGGGATCGCGCCCCCGCTGTCTTCACACAGTGGCGCGCTCCGACCCTCCGGTTAGCACCCTTTTGCCCAGGGATGAATGTGATCAGGTCCCTGAGCTTAGGCTGGTTTATCTTAATGCCAGATCCGTTGTTAATAAGGCTCCCCTCATTCATGACTTGATCGAGGAGGAATGCACGGATCTGGCATGCATTACAGAAACTTGGTTGGGCTCGGAGGGAGGGGTTCCTCTGACCGAGTTATACCCCCCAGGTTTCCGTGTGCTACACCGACCACGGGCTCAGGGTAGGGGTGGAGGGGTGGCGGTGGTTATTCGGGAGACTGTCCACGGGAGACCACCATTGTCCAGATTGGCGGGAGTGAGTCCCTCCTCCTGAGATGCGGCCCCTGGGTTCAGATGGGCTTGTTGCTCACATACCTGGTGCCCAGCTGTGTGGCAACAGCCTTGCCCGGGCTGCTCGACACCCTCTCAGGGTTGGTGGTGGAGTTCCCCAGGCTTATAGTTCTGGGTGACTTCAACCTGCCTTCCCTGGGAGGGTCGTCAGGAGTTAGCCCGGGAGTTCATGGCTTCCATGACGGCCATGGACCTGACCCAGGTAATTCAAGGCCTGACTCATGTGGGGGGTCACACTCTCGACCTGGTGTTCCTGTCTGGACAGTGGTTGGATGATCTGGGAGGGGGTTCGCCAGTCTTTGTCCCCCTGTCATGGTCCGATCATCATCTCCTGCTGCTGGTTTTCCGTTATGCCACCCCCTGCCGCTGGGCTGCAGAGCCGACCAGGTGGTTCTGCCCCAGGAGCCTAATGGACCCAGAACGGTTCCAGATGGTGCTTGGGTCTATATCCATCGCCCTCACTCACAGCCCAGTTGATGCCTTGGTGGGTGCCTGGGAAAGGGCGGCCACTGAGGCACTCGACCGTGTTGTACCCTTGTGACCCCTGACCCAGCGCAGATCCCGCTGGGCTCCATGGTTTTCTGTGGAGCTCCGGGAGATGAAGCATCGGAGACGGGGTCTAGAGAGCGGTTGGAGGTCCAGCCATTCCGAATTTGACCGATTACAGTTAAGAACCTTTATAAGGTCATATCTTGCAGCGATGAGGATGGCGAAGGCTAATTACTTCACTGCCCTCATCGCGTCCACAGATAATCGCCCGGCCGCCCTGTTTAGGGTGACTCGCTCCCTTCTTAACCAGGAGGTGAGGGAGGATCCCTTACAGGGTCGGGCTGAGGAGTTTAGTCATCATCTGATGGACAAAATTGCTCGGATCCGGGCCGGTTTGGACTCTGACTGGGCAGAGTCTGATGTGAAGGAATCGGATGGTCTTGAGCATGTTATCTGGACTGAGTTCGACCGTGTTTCCCCTGATGATGTGGACAGGATTATGGGGAGGCTGAGCTCCACCACCTGTTTATTGGACCCGTGCCCCTCCTGGCTGGTTTATGCGGCCCAGGAGGAGACACGAGGCTGGTTCCAGGCAGTAATAACTGCTTCCTTGAAGGAGGGTATCTTCCCCGCCGCCTTGAAGGAGGCGGTGGTGAGACCCCTCCTCAAGAAGCCTGCCCTGGACCCGGCTGTTTTATATAACTATCGTCCGGTCTCCAACCTTCACTTTTTGGCAAAGGTTGTTGAGAGTGTGGTGGCGCATCAGCTTCCTCTGTTCCTGGAGGAAACTGATTATCTGGACCCGTACCAATTGGGTTTCAGGCCCGGGCACAGCATGGAGATGGCATTGGTCACGCTGGTGAATGATCTCTGGCGGGCTCGGGACAGGGGTTGTTCCTCTGTCCTAGTCCTATTAGATCTCTCAGCGGCTTTTGATACCATCGACCATGGTATCCTACTGCGGCGTCTCAGGGGGTTGGGAGTGGGAGGCACCGTTTTATGGTGATTCCCCTATCTCCTGGGCCGCTCGCAGTTGGTGTTGACGGGAGGGCAGAGATCCGCCCTGAGGCCTCTCGTTTGTGGAGTCCCTCAGGGGCCGGTTCTCTCTCCCCTCCTGTTCAACATCTATATGAAGCCCCTGGGCGAGATCATTCATGGTTTTGGGGTGGAGTATCATCAGTATGCTGATGATACCCAACTTTTTTTCTCCACCCAGAACCAACCCAGTGATGCCCTCGCTGTGATGTCTCGTTGCCTGGAGGTGGTCCAGGTCTGGATGGGGAGAAACAGGCTTCATCTCAATCCTGCCAAGACTGGCTGTGTATACCGGCATCTCGGGTTAACCAAACTATTCCATCTTTAACAATGGGGGGTGAAGTGTTACCCCCCGTTCATAGGGCCCGCAACTTGGGCATCCTCCTGGATTCACGGCTCAGTTTTGAAAATCACATAGGAGCCGTGACCAGGGGGACTTTTGCCCAGGTTCGCCTGGTGCGCCAGTTGCGACCCTACCTGGACCGAGATGCCCTACGCACAGTCACTCATGCGCTCATGATCTCCCCTTTAGACTACTGCATCGCTGTCTACATGGGGCTGCCCTTGAGGACCACTCGGAGGCTTCAGCTGGTGCAGAATGCGGTCGCGCGAGTTGTGATGGGGGTTCCCCAATACTCCCATGTAACACCTCTACTCCACGAGCTGCATTGGCTTCCGGTTGCCCTCTGGGTGAGATTCAAGGTGCTGGTGATGACCTATAAAGCCCTAAATGGCTTGGGTCCGGGATATCTGAGGGAACACCTACTGCCGGCATCAAGTTCCCTTTGTCCTGTGCACTCCCACAGGGAGGGCCTTCTCAGGGTGCCGCCGGTAAAAGATTGCCGGCAGATAACACCCAGGGAGAGGGCCTTCACTGTGGGTGCACCTGCCCTCTGGAACCAGCTGCCTGTGGAGCTTAGGGCTGCCCCTGACTTTCGTTCATTTCGCCGGGACCTGAAGACCTGGCTCTTTGAGCTTTCCGGCCCAGGCTGAGAGTTTTAATTGGGGTTTTTTATTTCTTCAGGGATTTAATTTAATCTTTTTAATTGTTTTTAATTTTTGTATCATTGTATTAAGTACCCTGTAAACTGCCCTGAGTCCTTCGGGAAAGGGCGGTATATAAATTCAATAAAATTCAAATTCAAATACATCTTTGATAATTTGTCAGGCATTTAGTACCAGTGATGCATCATTTTGTAAAAGTTTTCTTTCAGATTATAGTTCAGTGTAAATTTCAAATCATTTGTCCACATTGCTCAAGCATTATATCCAAACAAATATTCCTCATTGAATCATACAGTATTAAACATACTCATTTTCCAGTTCAGTTTCAAAAATATTTTGCAATTACATGCTCATCATTAGCACACAATACAATTTTAAATTCATTTTTTACAGATTCAAAACGATAATATTTCTTGTCTAAATTAAAGCTTTCTTTCAGTTGTACGTATGTGAGCCAGTGACAGATACGCTCTTTTGATTTCAATTCTGCTTTTGATTTGAGGTTATGTTCGGTTTGATTAAAAGATATTTCACCATAAGTCCACCAGTTTGGTCTCATCATTTCTTTTCTTTAAAAAACACTTCCTGTTGTCTTCATAATTTTATTACATTTTATAAGGTGAAGATATAAAAAAGCAACATAAACTAACAAGAGAAAACATGAGTGAAAAAGAGAATAGGGATAGAAGTGCAAAGCGGTATTAAAAAAGAAAGGAAAACAAATATATATACAAAGAATGACCTCTGACTACTTTTTTCAAGGATATAAAGTACACTTACATTCAACTGTTAGTTTAAGACTATAATGTCCATTTCCCCCACCCGAAAGAAAGGGGAAATTTTTTTCTTTTTTTTTCTTAAATTTTAACAATCATCAAATCAATATGACAGAATTTGACTTTTTTCCACCTTTTGCAAAATGTCCACAAATTACTTCCAATCATAGATGAATTTCTTTGCTGATTTCTTTTAAAAGAGCTGTTACCTCTATTACATAACTTGAAAATTCTGCATTGATTTCTATGAAATTTGACATGTTTTATTTCTTCATAATAGATTGTTTTTTACATTTCATATAGTTCTGATGAAAAGCATACAGTAATAACCCAGATTATAAAGGTGTAAAATTCCAAATTCTATGAAATTTGGAATTTTATTTTCTTCTAATGATCAAAGTTGCCAGCAAAGTTTGTCCCACTCTGAAGGGAAGAAGAGCTAGTCTATTAGTTTATTTATTATTAGAATGCACTTTTATATACCTTAAGTAGATTTTTGTGGTAATTGAATATGTTAAAATTGTTCCTCTATTTTTGACTCAAAGAATACATATGGTTAAAAATAATTTGGGTTTATTAGGAATTTAGAATTGTTATTAATTGTGATACTTTTACAAAGAAAAACCCACTTGTATTACACTTTTATTTGTTTAACATGTGGTTATTTAAATCTGAATCTGTCAGAGTCAACAGAACCTGTTAGTTTCAACTCAGGATCTGACTATTTTTCAGGTTGTTGGGGGAAAAAATGGTGAAATGCTTTCTAAAGCCTTTACAACACATTAAACACAAAACTTTTTTTTAGTACAGGTAGTCCTCACTTAACAAAAATTTGTTATAAGTTCCAGTGGCGCTGAACGAATGATAGTTACAGCCGGCCATCCTTTATTGCAGCACCCCAAAGTCACATGATCCAAATTTGGTTGCTTGGCAGCCCACCTTCATTCATAATCATAGCATGTGCTTCATCTTACCCCAATGCCTATCTCCCCCATCTCTGCCCTTGTAGCCATTCACAGATGACCAAATTGATTCCTGTAACAGCCCATCTTTGTTTTGAGAGGAAATACTAAAAATATTTGAAAATGGAATATTAGGAACGTTGGTTTGCTGAAACTGGCTCATATGTTCTGTGCTAACACAGCACCTTGCTGGGAAAAAGTGCAGCTTTTCACTAGCCTGGAATATTTTCTCTGCAAATCTTTAGAACAGGAAATAAAAAACAGCTAAGGTTTCATGGGGCATGTGGCATTAGTTTAGGAAAAGCTGAACCCTTATCCTTCTGTCTGCCTCTTTTTTCCCATGCTGTTTTGTCTATGCCTGCTTTCGAATATGTCAACAAATTTTCTTTATGCTCCAAAGTGGAGAATGCAATAGGTCTGAGGAGAATAGTGGCCCTTTCCCTTTAGAAAGAAAATGTAGAACAGATGTGAATTCAAGAAGGTACAAGTTGAACTTGTTAAAATATTTGTAAAGAAAAATAGCTTCAGGATCTTCCAAAGTAAATCTCTTGAGCTCTAGAGACAGAAGAAAGGGGAACGTGTTTTGTTATTCTGATAGCATTCTTTCCGTACAAGAACTGATGATGAATCAAGATATGCTTCGATCTAGGAATCTAAATTGATGAATTATAACTATGAACAGAAAGAAGTTATGACTTGAGGCTGGATTACTGTTGTTTTTAGTAATTCTTAAGCAGAGTGATAGTTTCATGGTCATCCTTATTTACTGAACAGAATACTGTTGCAGCAACACAGCTAGTTCAAATAAAATCCTATATATAGCTAGGATTACAACTGTGTATCTAGGCTGTGAAAAATGAGACAATTTGGAGTTGTCCAGATGTTTGCAACTCATATGATTGCTTAAAAAAATCCTAACTTTATTATAAAATCATATGTGGCATGCATGAATGATATTTTTCCCCTTCCGAAATAAACACTGACAAAATCTTAGTTATTTAAATAGGTTGTTGCATGTATGTTAGCCATATTTTAAGATTTATTAAGGAGATTTTTGTTAAACTGTTACTTTCTTAACTTACAACCATTTATTCATCAACTGTTCAAATTACGATGACCCTGAACAAATGGTGTTTACAATCTGTCCTCAGAGCTCCAGCTGTCCCACTGGCATGCACTTATGACTGGTTGCAGTACTCTGTAATCATGTGATTGCTGTTTGTAAGCCTCTCCATTGGCTCCTTCAGAAAGTTACTGGGGATGCTGGCAGAGAAGGTCAAAAATAATTCTTCCTTACCTGCATACCCATTCCCATTCCCAGTCCCTCTGCTAGTCATTTGTGCATCCTCCCCATCTTTTGCCATGTCTCTCTTGGACTTTCCCTCACCCTCCCTAAGGCTTGCTTGCACACCCACGCACTCTTCCTGATCTTTGCTAATCTCCCTTGTGTACCCTCACAGATGCTTTCAAGCCTCACCATGCCTATCTTGCATTCTCATGACACCCTTGTGCCCTCCTTCATGTGTCAGTAGCCACTAACCTACCTGATAGCCTGCTTGGGACTATTCCGGTCCTAATTTCCATTGTAAGTTGAGGATCACCTGTACTTTATTGAGGAAGGCAGCATGACTTGAATCAAAGGATTACTGTAAGATGGAGTTTTATCATAATTGATAAAAAGTATGGTTGCACTTTTTAAAAAATGTTTTTATCCCATCTTTATTATCTATAACTCAAGGCAGCCAACATATCTATTCTATATCCTTCTTCTTTCTATTTTCCCACAACAATAAGCCTGTGAGATGAGTTGAGCTGAGAGAGAGCGACTGGCCCAAAGTCACCCAGCTGATTTTTCATGCCTAAGGTGGTACTAAAACTCACAATCTACTAATCTCTACCTTGTAACCTTAACCACTATACCAAAAATTATATATTTATAACCAAATTGACTATATAATCCATATAAAAACAACGGTGATGAATGTAACTACAGGTGAAACTCGAAAAATTAGAATATCGTGTAAAAGTTCATTTATTTCAGTAATACAACTTAAAAGGGGAAACTAACATATGAGATAGACTCATTACATGCAAAGCAAGATAGTTCAAGCCGTGATTTGTCATAATTGTGATGATTATGGCGTACAGCTCATGAAAACCCCAAATCCACAATCTCAGAAAATTAGAATATTACATGCAATCAATAAAACAAGGAGTGTACATAGAACAATATCGGACCTCTGAAAAGTATAAGCATGCATATGTACTCAGTACTTGGTTTGGGCCCCTTTTGCAGCAATTACTGCCTCAATGCGGCGTGGCATGGAACCTATCAGCTTGTGGCACTGCTGAGGTGTTATGGAAGACCAGGATGCTTCAATAGCGGCCTTCAGCTCTTCTGCATTGTTCGGTCTCATGTCTCTCATCTTTCTCTTGGCAATGCCCCATAGATTCTCTATGGGGTTCAGGTCAGGCGAGTTTTGCTGGCCAATCAAGCACGGTAATCCCACGGTCATTGAACCAGGTTTTGGTGCTTTTGGCAGTGTGGGCAGGTGCCAAGTCCTGCTAGAAAATGAAGTCAGCATCCCCATAAAGCTCGTCTGCAGAAGGAAGCATGAAGTGCTCCAAAATCTCCTGGTAGACAGCTGTGTTGACCCTGGACTTAATAAAGCACAGTGGACCAACACCAGCAGATGACATGGCTCCCCAAATCAACACAGACTGTGGAAACTTCACACTGGACTTGAAGCATCTTGCAGTGTGTGCCTCTCCATTCTTCCTCCAGACTCTGGGTCCTTGGTTTCCAAATGAGATGCAAAAGTTGCTCTCATCAGAAAAGAGGACTTTGGACCACTGAGCAACAGACCAGGTCTGTTTTTCTTTAGCCCAGGTAAGACGCTTCTGACGTTTGTTGTTCAGGAGCGGCTTGACAAGAGGAATACGACATTTGAAGCCCATGTCCAGGATCCGTCTCTGTGTGGTGGCTCTTGATGCACTGACTCCAGCCTCAGTCCACTCCTTGTGAAAGTCCCCAACACTTTTGAATGGCCTTTTCCTGACAATCCTCTCCAGGCTGCGGTCATCCCTGCTGCTTGTGCACCTTTTTCTTCCACACTTTTCCCTTCCACATAACTTTCTATTAATGTGCTTTGGTACAGCACTTTGGGAACATCCAACTTCTTTTGCAATTACCTTTTGAGGCTTTCCCTCCTTATGGAGGGTGTCAATGATGGTTTTCTGCACAACTGTCAGGTCAGCAGTCTTCCCCATGATTGTGATTCCTACTGAACTAGACTGAGAGACCATTTAAAGGCTCAGGAACCCTTTGCAGGTGTTATGGCTTAATTAGCTGATTAGTGTGGGACACTTTGAGCCTAGAATATTGCACCTTTTCACAATATTCTAATTTTCTGAGATTCTGGATTTGGGGTTTTCATGAGCTGTACGCCATAATCATCACAATTATGACAAATCACGGCTTGAACTATCTTGCTTTGCATGTAATGAGTCTATCTCATATATTAGTTTCCCCTTTTAAGTTGCATTACTGAAATAAATGAACGTTTGCACAATATTCTAATTTTTCGAGTTTCACCTGTAGTCCTTTTTTGTAACCGGGTCCTTAAAGCATTTATAACAGATTGTTTCTCAACCAATATTGTTAACAGAACTTAACTGCCATCTAGGTAACTCCTTTACTTAGAACAACCAAGACTGTTTTTAATGAGATATTAAGGAGTAGTCAGGATTATAAAGACATTGGTATAGAACATAATTTCTCATACTCCTTCATTTAAAATGTACTGAATATATTTTGTAAGGCTGCAAACATTTTTAAAATGATTCCGAAGTACTTAGGACCTGATGTAAGGGCACCCATAGCTTCTCTCTATTACTTTTTCAAGTATGCAAGCCTGAAAAATGATGCCACTGCTTTAATAGTCACATTGAAGACACGCTATTGTAATTATTAGATTTGATAGAACAGCATTGCCTGTTTTTCAGGCTTATGTATTCATTTGTACTTGGAGAATACTGTTGTTCAAAGCAGAAAAAAATGAAAGCTTTCTTAATGTGTTCAATTTAAAAATATGCTATTTAAGTGTTTTACTGGGGACAACTGTAATCAATTTACCAATAATTGTTGATTGATCCTCTTTCTCATAATCCTTAGGACAGTGAAAAGAAAGGATTTATGAATAAACTCTATGCCATTCAGGAAGTGTGTATCAGCGGTCAGAACGTCCTTGATGAGGTAGCTTCTCTTGGAGAAAGGACTAAGAAGTAAGTAATGGATCCTTAGCTGTTCTCAGCTTATGTTCATATATGTGTATTCCCATTTCAGTTACAAAATGTTACATATTTTGAACAGAGGACAAAAATGTTACTACAAAAATCACATCATTCTTATTTAGTCATTAAAGGTCTATTAATTTAGTCATTAAAGAACAGAAACAGAAGAAAGCATACCTTAAAGCAGAGGGACGTAATTCCTTCTTTTATTAATAGCCTATCTTGATAACCAAATATGAGAAAAAGCCTAGGATAGATAATCTTAGAGGGAACTGTTTAAACGTCAGCTTTTCCATTTTTTATTCTTTTATTTATTATTAAATTTGTAAGTTACCTGACTCTCAAAGACTCTGAGATTCAAATACAAACATTAAAACAGAATACAATCAGAAACCAAAATAAGGAATAAAGATGACAAAAATTGGACTTGGAACAGAAAAAAAATCTAAGGGATCTTAATTCACTGTCCTAAAGGCCCGGGAGAAGAGCTGGGTCTTCAGGCCCCTTTGAAATACCATACAGTAGGATCCATCCAGATCTAGAGGAGACGCTCATTCCAGAGGGCTGGCACTATTACAGAGAAGGTACTATAGATGATATTATTTAATTAAAAGTACCTGGGTTGCACCAACACTGCCGGATTAATCAACCATACAATACTATGGGAAGGATTTGTGTACTTCCCTTTAAAGCCAAGAGACACAGTATCAGGGAGGAGATTTGGAGAAAATTTTAGAAAAAATTGTATAAAGTTCAGTTTCTACAAAGCGTAAATATGTACTTTCATAGAGTGTAGAGCAATTTTTAGGTCCAAAATTGCTTTTTAGAGTTTGGGTCCAAAGCACCAACACATGGCATATTTTATACTCATGTATATTCAAAAACATATTGGTTCTTTCACTGAAAATTAATCTTGTTCCATTTAAAGATCTTTATTCTACCTGCTGCTGCTTGGTTTTTTTATTTTATTTTTTCTGTGATGCTATTGTATTTCTGATTTGTTAATTTTTCATTCAGTATATTCAACTGGACTATTCCATTCTTAAGCTGGCTGGCCATTGTTGCCCTCTGTGTGTTCACAGTCATCCTGTATTTCATTCCACTGAGATACATTGTCCTTGTCTGGGGTAAGTAAAGTCTTTCCCCCTCCAGAATTCTCTGTAGAACATAGAACAAATAGCTTTAAATTTACAAGATGTATTTTCTCTAATGAATATCTGATAGTGGATGGAGAATGTCCTCTCTAAATTCACAATGATGCTCTGAATGTATCAGATGGACGTTTATACCAATAAAATTGAATAAGATTGCCGTTCCTCTTCTTCCTCATACACATTTTCTTAATATGTACTTTTTATAAATACAAACGTTGAGCCAGTATTTTTTTTAAAAATGGGTATATTGGCACATTGGCATTCATGTTTTTGAATATATTGAGTCTGTATTAGCAGTTATCATTTTGGCATTCAAAAGCCCAATTTGGCACTGCTCATCTATGGCTTTTTGCCAAGTAAAATTATTTTCTTGATAGAGATTATGTCAAAACCAGGAGTTCCTTTTTTCAAGGAAAAAAATATGAAGCACTAATCAAGAACGGATGTACTAATTAAGAATGCCTATGCAATTAATTTTACAATGACATTAAAACACCAGTACTGATCTATGTGAACTGTTGCTTTGTTCAGGCATCAACAAATTTACAAAGAAACTCCGAAGTCCATATGCAATTGATAACAACGAACTACTTGATTTTCTTTCCAGAGTCCCTTCAGATGTGCAAGTGGTCTGTATATATCTTTGATGTTAAACTTGAAGATATATTATTTTGGGGGGGATTAATTTTCTACTTAAATTGTGAAAAAATAGTGAGTAAATATAAGTTCTATTACACAGCTTCAGAGATATAATTTGACGAGAGCAGAAAACATCACTGTAAAAAAACAAATCATTTCACTCAGTCCGCTGAAATATGAAGCAGGCCACGTGAGGATGCTGTGATGGCAACCCTTTAAAAGGTCCTCATTTAATGGAAGCATTTACATTAGCTGAAAACTGCCGCATTATTGCTCAAGAATACTATGCTAAGCATATTTCTACTGACACCTATTTGTTCCTAGATTGTACAGTTATAATTGTAGCTACCTTTGTAATAGAGCTCCGAATTGTCCTAACTTTAAAAATGCTATTTTAAAAAATTTCTGGCTTTTAAAAAAGTTGTTATTGGGCTTCTAAAAAGTTATTCCTTATGAAAGTGGGGTAGGAGAAGGCTTTACTGAAATGTTTACTGTCATGGTCTCTTTTCCAACATACTCATTGTGTTATTGTTATTTTTGTTTTCCTTCTTCCCCTTGAATTAATTCCCCTTAATTTGCCATCGTTTGCATTTTAGGAAAGGTGCCCGTGTTGCATTTCGTCTGGACAATATTGCTTCCTTCCCTAAATATTTCTAGCCCCATTGTGTAGTTGTCTTTTTTAGAAAAAATCTTTGCTTTACTAAGTTGAAATTCATGTCTGAACTCTTATGTTTAAACAGGTGCAATATCAAGCACTGAAACAAGACCCTTCTCACAGTCCAAGTAAGAGGAAGAAAAATAACCTTGGTTAGTCAATTCCATGTGCTGGGCAGATCAGCATCTGAACAAGGCGTCATACCACCTGAGCAGGATTTCTTCTCTTTCTAATTTTTTGTTTATTTTCTTTTGGGTTGTGATTTTTTTTTAAAAAAATTGGTAATCTTAATGAGAAATGTGTAAATATTGTACAGAGAGATTTAGCAGGGAAAATATTCTTTCCGTTATACAGAACTACAGTGAAAGTTTGAAATTTAGCTTATGCTCCTGCTTTGTAGATGAGAAAAGCCATCAATAGCATGAATATAGAATGTTATGTGATAAGCACATACAAAGGGATATGGATGTGCTAAATGTAATTTAATTCATGCTAATTAATGTTAAGAAACCAAATAACTGATCTTTTTGTCCCAAAAAGGATGTTCACTTTAAAGTTCCATGTTATACATATTACTAGAGAAGCAGAGAAAAGCAAATTCATTTATTTTATCCACCACTATCCTTGCCTGCTGCAAATAACCAGACCTTATAAGTTAATCAGGGCTTGCTGGAAGTAAATGAGTTACATGCAACATGCAAATGTCTTAATGGATCTCCAAAGATTTAAATAATTTCTTGATACTTTTATCATTCTACTACAAAGTTTCGAAAAAAATATTCCTATATCTAAAATTACTGCCAGATTTATAACTGATTCCATATCTAACTTTTATAAAAAAATAATAATCTTGATTTGTACTTGTTAGCCTCATGAACAACTTGCATATATTTCATAAACAAAATAAGTTTTAAGCACATTGCTTCAGATGTAAAAAACAAAGTAAAGATTACTTTGTGACCTCAGGGGGAAAAAGTTTCTATGCTTTTCATTTAGAATATTTTTCTTGAAATTTCCCGATTCTATTGCCTATTTATACAATCTGCTAGAAAGAATACTAAACTGCAGAGAAAGCTAACCCTGAACATGTTTTCTTGAGTAGCCAGGTAGTTTTGATATGCATATGTATAAAGGAATTTTCTGGTTGCTTATTATTGATGGGCAATATTTAATTAATGGAAGGAAACACAAACTTTTATTGACATGAATATTGGGAAAGAGAATATAACTCTAGAGCATTACGCTAATTTAAACACTTGTTGCAAAGTATGTGAAAGGTTTTTCCCTGTGATGTCCTCCTTTATTATTACCTTGTGGTCATACATTTCCTGAACAAAATACTTATTTATGCCATTAAATATGATGATAAAAAGTTTGGCTGTTCCATGTGAACTACATAAGAATAAGCATGCATCTCTCTCTCGTCTGTGCGTCCCTTTTTTTTTTTGCATAGGAATGTCAGGGAACGTATCCTGACTGTTATTTTTCAGTTCTGGGCTCTAGCAACAGCTTAACTTTAGATAATTGTTTGCCTGAAAACAATTACAAGTGGTACTGGACTGCCTCCTAAATCTTCCTTCCTGGTTAAGGAAGGACAAAGCTGTCAGTTTCACAATCTCCCATACTGCATTTTAATTCTCAAATTCCCTGTTACCTACATGAAGAAATGTGTGAACAGAGATAACCAAACTAAACAAAATCTTAATTTTCACTTCTGTGCATCCAAGCCTTTTGCCAAGCAACTCAAGCTTCCTTTTCAACCTAGTAAATGTCTTGTGTTCTTCTGCACTTCCTGCTTGAAAACACTCTAGCTCCCTTTTTTTCCACTTGAAGGAAATTCACCCAGTGAATACCATAAAACTTGCTATTTGAAAAGTTCTTAATATTGAAAAAAAGTAATTATGAACTAAGGCGTGACCAAGCCTCATGTCTATGTATCCATATAGGCTACATTAAGACTGTGAACTTAATTGGAATCTTTCAACTCCAAACCACTCACTCACCATCCAGCCACAAAAACCTCAGCCTTTAGTCTTTTTACGAGGAGCAGTTGTCCAGAATACATCTGGGTGATCTCACAATCTCTCTTTTCTCTGAAGAGATTTTGCCAGCTAGGTCTGCTTTCTGGTCAGTGATGTCCGTCATAATGCTGTTTCCACACCTTCAGCTCCATCTAGGTCTTCATTGGAAATCTTCCCACATAAACAGATATTTTTTCCCCAAGGCAATCAATCCCTAACCTGTTCTTTCAAGTCTCCCAAGGAAATACACTTATCACCATTGTAACTGAGTCCATCAGCCTTGCTGCTGGTCACGTTCTTCTCTTTCTTTCTGTCTTTCCCAGTATTATAGCTTTTTTGGAGAGCTGTGTCTTTGCATAATACACAGAGATGATTTTCTGATTTTCTGATGTAAAACTTTAGTTCAAACCTGATTTGGGGATCTGGAAAACATCAATTGTAGAAAAAAAAACTGGGAATAGGTCTGGCCAGCTTAGGGCCAAATCCGAAGTGAACTTCTCAATTCCAAAGCTCTTGTCTCCCATTGATTAGCATGGAAAAATTCACATCCATCCGTGACTTTTAAAAACGTTTAAGGAGAGCACAATGCCATATTAATTAATAGAGAACAGGTGGTCCTTGTTTAACAACTATTTGTTCAGTGACTTTGAACTTACAAGGTGTTGAATGATGGGTAGTTGCAATTGAACCTTGTATATAGGACTGGTGCAGCATCCCCTCAGGCATATTATTGCTGGTTGCAACTTTCTTTGCTGGCTTTCTAAAAGCAGTCAATGGAATAACCAGCAGCTTACAGATGGTGACCATGTGCCATCTTTACTTAATGACCCATATGATTTAGTTAACAATGGCAACTGGAAGTGCCAGAATTTCTCTAGTTAATTGGTATGGTCATGTGACTTTGTGCTTTATGATCACATTGCTTATTGTTGCTAAGTGAGGAGTAGTTGTATCTGATAACATGGAGTCTTCTAAAACTAGAGGTGGGTGGTTGGGATTTGATTTGAAAAGTATTCTTCAAAATTAAAGAATAACTATTTGTTTATTGGTCTTTTTTCCTTGCATAAAGCCTGAACTATTATAGTTGCAAGAGTTTTTATGCCAAGGAGCTTTTACAGTTGTAAGGTGATGAATATGCCTTCCTCAGTTCTTGGGAGAGGGAACTTATCTAGGGAATAAAAATAGGGTCATTGTAGAGGTTGCCTATGTAAGAAACCAGCATCAACTACATGATCAATTTTAATGTAGCTGGAAATAGAAGAAAAGCTTAACAATGGATTATGCAACAAATGGCAAAGGAGTAACTTTGATACATAAATTAGGAACTTATTTCAGAAGAACAGGATGAAGGAATTATTCCAAGCCTGATTGATCCTCTTAGCATGTCCACATCTACTTTTAATTAGCCATTCAGTTTTAATTGTAGGTAAAAGAAGTCCTAACTTCCTTAATGAACATATGTAATAAGACAGTTTTTAGGCTATGTTCTACTGTAGACTTTTCTGAGCAAGTAAAAAAAATAGAAAAGAATTGTAATCTTTCAGCCCTGACAGAAAGTTTAACTTGATTTTGAGGAAGAAAATGTAACACATTGAGTCTGTTCACATAACAGCAGGAGATGATTCACATTTTGCAGAGGGTGGAAAATGTTTGCATGCAATTTAAAATTAATAACATTAGATGAGACAGTTCTCATGGTTATATTTATATATCATTTACATCTATTCAATATAATTTTAGAAGACATGGCATAGCCTGTTCTAGAAAGAGTAAGAACTTTGTTAATAATTGGAACTTGTTGAAAGAAAATCACTAGAAATTTTTCAAATACTTATTTTCTAGATTTTTTTTTTAGATTGGTACCCATGCTGTCAAAAGCATTTTTACAAATTTATCAAGGCAAAAAACCCCATTGAGCTTAATATAATGCTGAGTCTGAATTCTCTTCAAATATGTCCATAGCAGAACTTTCAGAAGTGGACTCAGGACTGGTAATACTCAGTTACTGACTGTAACTATAACTAGAACTCTATCACTAAGTGATGTGTCATAAAGCAAAAAAATATCATGCCAAGTTATGATGGCAGTTCTGATTGCAGTTGTTAAGCAAAGTATTTGGCTATTCCTGCCAGCTTGGTGTCATCTGCAAATTTGATGAGTTCCCCATCTATCTACTCATCCAAATTGTTGATGAAGATGTTGAAGAGCACTGGGCCCAGAACAGAGCCCTGGGGCACCCCACTACACACTTCCTTCCATGTAGATGCAGTTCCATTGAGGACCACACGCTGAGTACGGCCTGTCAGCCAGCTGCAAATCCATCTGGTGGTGATGCTATCTAACCCACATTTTTCTATCTTATCAAGTAGTTGGTTGTGATCTACTTTATCAAATGCCTTACTGAAGTCCAAGTAAATTTTATCTACAGCATTCCTCTGGTCCACTAATTTTGTCACTTGGTCAAAGAATGCAATGAGATTTGTCTGGCATGATCTGTTTTTGACAAACCCATGTTGACATTTAGTGATGACTTTGTTTGCATCAAGGTGTTCGCTGATTTGTTGTTTATCTTTTCCAGAATCTTCCCAGGTATTGAGGTCAGGCTGATAGGTCTGTAGTTTCCTGGATCTATTTTTTCCCCTTTTTTGAAGATGGAAACTACATCAGCTCTTTTCCAGTCTTCTGGTAGTTCCCCAGTGCTCCAGGATCTTTGAAAAATATAGTTCAGTGGTTCTGAGATCACGTCTGCCAGTTCCTTGAGAACTTTGGGGTGTAATCCATCTGGTCCTGGTGATTTGAACTTGTCTAGGCTGGACAGGTGCTCACTTACTATTTTCTTGCCTAACATAACTTGCGTTTCTATTTGTTTTTTTATAGCACTGGTTTTGGTAGGTTGAACTGTTTTTTCCCTTTGTGTAAAGACAGATGCAAAAAACGAGTTAAATAGTATTTATAAAAAGTTAATAAATATTGGACTTTGGATCTGTTTTCAGCAGAGTTGACAACTGTGGTGAAATTGGAAGCCAGCAAACAGATTAAAGTGTCAAATTTCCTCTCTGGATAAAAGGGAGGAGCTGAGATTGCCCATAAAAATTCCATACAGTCTGCCAGTGGAAAGACTGTAAAACAGTGGTCTCCAGCAGGATTTAGAGCTCTGAGAGCTGAGGGAAAGTCAGTTTTGCCCAAGCTGCAGTTCAGAACCTTCAAACAGTACTGGATTTCCCCACTTCCTTTCTTAATTACTTTGGGAACTTGCTTGTTAACTGCTTTTTGAATATCAAAAACCTTCAGAATGACAAGTTTCATTCTACTGGGCAATTCTTCAATATTCAGTGAAAGAAGTTTCATGTAAGTTTAAGAACTTTAAAAATATTTGAAATAAACAGCAAAAGGGAGAATATAATGTTGATTTTGAAAAGTTATACATGGACTAAGGGGCCCTAGAGATTGTAAATAAGATTTTGAAATTATAAGAATCATTCCTATGGGTTGTTTAAAATCCTGTTAAAATGCATGGAGATTTCTCTAAGAAATCATGCTGTTGAAAAATATTGGGGGATATGAAAAAACATGAGAATATTTTGAAGGCTGGACACTAGAAGAAACCAGAAATTAATTATAATTAAAAGAGAAAAGACCCACCAATACAAAATAAAGTATTTTAATTTTGGCAAAATTTAAGAATATTTGGGAACAAATTTCTATAGTCTGCTATCATTGTATTAGATAATCATATCCACAGTTATAACTGTTTATTGTTTTTAAAACATACTTATTTTTCTATTGCATTTTTATTTATTTTTAAGAACATGTATTTTTCTGATAATGTATATATTTTTTAACTTTTCAAAATCAACATTATAATCTCCCTTTTGCTGTTTATTTCAGAATATTTTTTGAAGTTCTGATAGTCATATTACCATGATTTGGTTTGGTTTGGCTTCTTTTTCTTTTTTGATAATTTAAAAAAGATTGTCTGCTACTATAAAATGGGTTTAAAAGAGGAGATAGAAGAGGATGCAACTGAGATCAGATTGTTTTGGATTTCAATTTAAAAATGACATGTTACAAGAGGAAAAAGATTATACACTGAATTTACTAATAAAACTGACATGTTTTAATAACTAATAGGACACAATAATAAGTTACTTGGACAACTTTCATCTCTTAAACTTATAAAAGAGATGTGTTATATTTATAAATCACTTCTGAGAAAGGGCAAAATGAAATAAACTGTTGGGACAGTTTAAAGAGGATAAACATCAAGATTTTTAAAAGCAAAAAGGAATATTAAGTTGGCCTATTTGATTAAGGTAAATAAATTTGATTAAGGTTTTCTAGTAGTTCTTAATACATAGGTCTTTCTCAGCAAAGTCTGACAGAGCTTTAAAGATTTGTTTATAGGTAAAATATGGGAATAAAGGATTTTTAATTTCATTTTTAGAGAAACTGTTTAGAATATGATTAATTCAACTATTGAGAAAATAGCATGTTTGTAACTAGTGGAAAGTTTATTTGAGTAGTATTAGCAAACCATCATAAGCCTTTTTTGAACTGGGATTCACCTTCTATTGATTTGCTATGCATTTAAATTCTATGTGACTGTAAATTATATAATCTCTGATTCTTCTCTAACATTCCTGATTACAGTATTAATACACAATGTTCATTTATATTTTAGCAACTAGTCTGTAAAGGCCAGTTTGGAGTAGTGTTTAAGGCTCCAGGTTACAAACCAGGAGACCATGAATTCTAGTCCTGCTTAGGCATGAAGTCAGCTGGGTGATTTTGGTCCAATCACTTTCTCAGTCTTAGGAAGAGGGCAGGGGGCAAACCACTCCTGAAAAATAGTGCATGGACTTGGCAGGCAGGCACCAAGTATCAACACTCACTCAAAGGTATTCATCTCCATTTTTTAAAAACCCACTATTTTTGTACTGTTTTACTGACTTGTAGACTGTTAGTTTCTTATTGTGGAAGAAGCTGTCTAGGTAACGTAAGAACACAATTAGCTGAATAACTATACTTCATTTTTATTTAGTTAATAAATTTATATCCCACCTTTCTGTTTATTCCAACACTCAAGGGGCTTACATTTTTGTACCGTAAAATGTATAAAATGAAACAAAATTATTTAAAAGCTTGGCAAAGTGTTTGTGTCTGTTTGTTCCCCATCTTCATGAATGTTGGGAGAGTGGAAGCTAAATGCACTTTCTTAAATAGAAAAAGCACTGAAATAGATCAAGATAACTACTGCTAAATCTAACTAGCTCAGAAAGGTTACAGTTGGTACACTAATATAACTGTGTAATTACAAAAATATGCCATCTACAAATGCAATGACAAGGCAAAATTACTTCCAAATGGCAAATCTGCTCTTTCTGCAGGAATTAACCACATCCAAATCAAGTTTCATCTTAGTCCAATCCCATTCTTTACCAACAGCATTTTCACCTTTATTTTAGCTTGTCCTCCTTCATCTGGCGTTATTGAGATTAGTGGTATTCAAGGGTACTGAGGTTTGGATGGATGGATGAAAAATAGATGATAGATAGATGACAGATTATAGCAACATGAGTCCATTATGCCCAGCATCATTTTAGGGTACATCCCAACAGGAAAGATAAATGGCAAAACAAAACCATTCCTCCAATGCTTAACTCTGCCAGAGGGACCAGATAAAGGGCTGATGGTATTAAAAACATCCAAGTGTAATCTCCCAGCATGACCTAATAGGTCTCAGATAAAACCCCAATTTATGATTGCAGAAAATCTGTTTCACCCAGATGGAACTGGAGCTGGAAAACACCATTTTAAAAATCACCTTATCCAAGAACAGAATATTTAACTGACCTATAATTGAAATAATGTTCTGGATCAAGGAAAAGCTTTTTCAGTAAAGGTCTTATGTAGGACATAACACTCTTCACAGGAAGATATTGATCATCACCCAACTTCACCTGACTGATTTAATCAGTCAGAAAGGGCAAGGATTGAGCAAAGTCCTTGTATCTGTCTTCATCTTTCTGAGTTCCAAGATGAAGAATATTCATATGACCCTGCCAAACGGTTGCCAAGGTTACCTTCCTGTGACCTACCCTAATACTGGAATCCAAATTGAGGGGAATGCAATAGATTTTGCAAATAACAATGAAACAGCTCATTCTTCTGGCTTCCCTCACCCCACATCACAATGGAGGATTTCTGCCTAGCACAGAAAAGTATCACTGCCCCATTTTTGTGCAGGTGCAATGGAAAGAGCTCATGGATCAGGCAGGGCTCTAATGATAGGACAGATTTATCTACTTATTTATAAAATAAATGTTGAGGCCCACATGACTCCACAATGTCACTGTGGTTTAGAAATTTTAAAAGGCAAGAAACATGCTCCATAATACATCTAATCTAAAAGGGCCTGACAACCTCCAAAGACTGGAGAAGAGCCAAGTTTCTAAGGCTCAATGAAAGATAGGAGGCGTTTCAAAATTATGGGGGGAAATTATTCTAGACAGCAGGGGCTCCAGCAGAGAAGGCATTAGATGACATTCCATTAGATGACATTGTTTAATTGGACTTGGAGCATGCCATATGTGACCATACAGGGCAGATAGAAACCAAAGGAGACAAGTGACCCTTCAGATAATCAAGGCCTAGGCCATATAAGGCTTTATAGGTAACAAACCAGTACTTTGAATTGCACCTAGAAACGTATTGATCATCGTTGAAATGATCAAAGAGGCATTTCATGAGCATTAACAAAACCTGATCATGACAGCTTACACCACTGCTTCCATGTAGATCTTAACCAGGATGGGGTAAATCCTGAAACAAGCCCCCTTTCTGAGATTATTCTTTGACCTCTGATATGCTCCCTCTCCCTCTCTAGTCTGCACAGTTGGTCCAGAAAAATATACTGATCAATGATACAGAAGGTCCTTGAGAGAGAGCAGAGGACCATCGAATACCAGCATTATCAACCAGCACAAAAAATTTCATCTCAGCTTTATGCCCTTGCTTTGAAATAAAACTGGGAAAAAAGTTGAATAAATTCAGGCATAAAAACTGCCTGGAGATGGGTTTTTTGTTTTTTTTTAAAAAGTACACACCAACTTCATTGCAAAATCTGAATCCCATTAAGTTTTGAGGAGGATTTTCATGGGTAGGCAACTTTGTCTGATAAATTAATCTTGACAGGAAGGTGAGATTCCTTTGTACCTTGAGACCTGTGTAGAGGCTAGAAGGAACAAGAAGAATGTGTTAAGACCCAGCAAGACTGTTTTCTTTGAAGGGTGAAGCAGGAGGAGTTTTGTTACTAGAAAAAAGTATGTGAGAACAATCTTTCTGTGGGGATCATAACACTGAAAGTTCTTCTTTGTCCCTTTCAAGAAAGGGAAGAGAGGTAGACTTATTGGGAAAAATATCCATGCTCTGGTATTTCGTAGCAGCAGAGATGGAATCTTACTTTCCTGTACCATCCTTTTTCAAAGGAAAAACACTTCTTTCATTCAATATACTTGACTCATTTGAACATTTGAACACAAAATATTAATCGCTTAGTAACACTTGGCAGCAATTAAAGTAGCAGAAATGCAAATATTCAAGGCAATACATTTAAAAATGAAGTACAAATGTTTAAAAGGGTTTGGGACATTTATTTTTCTAAAAGGTATATGCAAGATATTACATAAAATGACTTGTTATATTTAGTATTAACAACAATATAAAGGAATATATACATCATCACAAAAAATTATTATTATTATTATTATTATTATTATTATTATTATTATTATTCAAACTTACAGACTGGCGTTCTGAAAACCCATCAGTGTAGCAATCAAACCATCATTGTATAACAATAATTTGAAAATTAACTGAATTAATGCAGGGCAGTTGTTTTAGCCCACTTGTGTATTGTAACAAAATTCACACAAATATAACTGCCATTTGTTTGATATGTGAAGGAACCACATTGGGTCTCAGACTAACATTTTATCAACCCATTCAAAGAATTAGAAATTTGCAAGAAACTAGTTTATTCATTATTAAAAAGCAAGAATCATACTGAGTTGTCTAATCCTGACATATTCTAAAGCTAGCGTAAACTGCAGTTCCGGAACTAAGGAATAACTGAGAACTATATAGTTAGGGTAAAAGTAGAAATATCTTCAACTACTCCACAAAAGAGAGGAGACCTTAGTGGATGATCATAATAGTTTGTATATTAGGGTTCTCTAATATGGCTTTCAACTAAGCCAGTCTTCAACCTTTCATACGTTGGGACAAAACACAACTTTTCATGTGTTTCACTTATCCAAGCAAAAATTGCCACATTGTTAGTTATGTATTTTAGGCAAGTCACACTAACTTTGAGGTTTGTTAGCTAAATGTGAACCAGACATCTGAACTGTAATTATAATTTGCTGTAACATTGTGAAAAAAGCTTGTTTTTGTTCTCCTGGGTCATTTTTAATATCCTCAATAGTTTGCTGAAGATATTCTGGGAGTTTCTGAAAAGTTTCAAGCTCTCTAAAATAAAGATCTATTAACCAATGATTAGAAGAGTTCATATTAAGTTTATAACAGTCATCTGTCGCCAGGAGTGGATCTGAGCAACCAAGATTTTTAAAGGTAATAGGAAAAGGTTTAAATAAGTCATATACAGAACAAAGATTTAACAACATCTTGCAAAATAAGATTATCCATAATTCTTTGCGTTGATTATAGAAATTACTTCGTACTTGAGCATGAAATTCCTCAACTCTCTGTTCTGGCTTCACAATATTCAAAAGATGTTGCTTAGTTGCTGGACATTTTATGTAATCAAGTGGTAACTTTCCTTTAGAATCTATTTGTTGCAGCAATATTGATCCTGCAGGAGACAAAACATCAGTCAGAAAATATGCACACATATGTAGACAGAAAGTGCCTAAGAAATAGCTGGACTCTCTATGAATCTTAAAGATGGGCAACACAACAAAATCAGATTTTAAAAAACTAGATAAATAGCATAATTTAAATCAAGATTAGATGATGTTTTACAGTGTGATTTTAGCCTATTGAAACTAAAATCTTAACAGTAACTGTTACTGCAAGATTTATATCTTTTTTTGGAGGAGATGCTTCACTGTACTCCCTAGAACCTCATAATCATATACAAAGTTTTTTTTTCCAAAATTGAGGGCTCCTGTTGTTTTAAGTGGCACACAATTTATTCCTTAAAACTTGTCAGCAACCAGGCTTGATATGGACTCCAGCTAGTGATCCAACTCTCCCCTCAAAAAAACTTTTATCTGTTGTACATAGTTGTATGTACAAAAATAGGCTACAATTCTAAGCATATTTTCAATTGTTTGCAAAAATGTAAGCATCCTGATAGAATTGTAGTCAATGATCTGAAACATGCCTCCAATTCAAACATGTAAAAATTACAAGAAAGAAAAATATTGGTTTTGGAATGGGCTTCACAGTCCTCTAGAGCTGAACATTATTGAAAGTAATCTCAAATATGTAGACAGACCCAAGAATATTTCTGCTATCGAAGTGTTCTGCATAGAAAAGTAGGAAAAAAAAATGAACAAAAATCCTAATTTTACTTCCATGCACTCAAGCCTTTAACCAAGCAATTCAAGCTTCCTGTTTCAACCTTACATTTTTGAAATGATGCTACCCATTCCTGCACTTTCCCCAACTCTGCTTTTCATTTTGTGTTTAGAAAGTTACATGACTACTCCAAACATACTACTCCAGCTGTAGATTCACATAAAGGCCCAAACAGCATTCTGAAGGCCCAAGAACGACTGAGTTGTCTGTCCCAATTGTGGTTAGTAAACAAGGACTACCTGTAAGCCATATTAGTTCAATGAAATGTCTTCTGACTAGACACATGGAATGCAATAGGGATGCAATGGGGCATACACATCCAAAACTATTGTTACTTGGTTTTCATCAGCTTATATTACAACAGGGCATCCCCGGAGCAATGGTGATGTCACCGGCTGACATCACCATGAAGCACTTTGGTGTTTCCGACACAGAAGTATAGGATATTACAATATAATCCAGTATATTTCCTTGCTGTGTTTGAAATAAAGCTTCCAGAAATCCCAACTAACAATAATCATGAAAGCTAAAATTCTAGGTAAATCCCACTAAGCTGGAGAAATCTGATTACATAGAAGGAAGTGGGGTTTGCTCTCATTTTATATACTAAGGCCTTGTCCTGTCGGTGTTGCTGGGAGTGATCTTGGTGGTTCTTAGGCTGTTGTCTACAGTTAGCTTATTTATCTTTATTAGTGGTTCCTTGGTTGGGGTATTGTTTAGTTCTTGATTGTTGCGCTAATGTTTAATTTTAGTATTACTCTCTGCTATTCTAGGTGTTGATTCCTGGTGAGAAGATGTTTTGGTCTTTTTATTTCCTTTTTGGCTTTTTGACTGACTTTCTTGAATGGTATGTAGACGTTGTTAAACTTTACCAACTCCTACCAACACTAACAGGGCAAACAATAGCATATAAAATGGAGAAAACCCCACTCCCTTCTAGCATTGATGATGTTACCTAGTTTGGTAATAAAATGTCTGCAAGAAAACAACGAAGCTCAGAGAGCACCAAGGACCTCACAGTTGAACCCTAAACTACAAATAGTCACTTCTATCAGTAAATCTGATTACAGTATTCATTCTGGTTTTTAAGTATACTTTGTCTATTTTTCATTAAACTTTCTGTATGTAATTATGATCTATGTAAATATACTTCTGCAACATCTTTTGCAACAGAAATAACAGATTAAGATAAAAGTTTATTAATCAGGTTTTTGTAGACATCTCATAATCTGAGTTATCATATCAGATAATAACAGTCTCCATGACAAAATAATTCAGAATTGGGCTAGCAGATTGTGCTTTCCAGATTTTTATTTCAAATGTTTCAACCAGCTGCATAAATACTCATATATTTTTGAGAGCACATTGTCGCTGCTATATTGGATTTAAAAAAAAAACAACTGACAAAATTCTTCCCTTTTATTCTAGAAAACAATCTGGTTCAGGCTGCAGCCTAACTATGCCGTAAAAGGGATGTGTTTCTGTACTTCTGTTTCCTCTAGGATTCTCTCTATCCACCACGGCAACTCATGTCTGTATAGGCCAGAAATTTGGACAATGATGTAAACATCTGCGATGGCTTTCCATTATGTTCTTACTTTGTAGAAAGTCATGGAAATCACGCTAATATAAAAGCCTTTGATATGATAAAATCTTTATATTGTCAAGGAACATATGATTTTTTTTGCTTCCACATGTCTACACTGAGTAGCTTGCCTAGAAAGCATTTACCCTAATTCAGCAAGTGTGCAGAGTTTGTAAAAGTCCACATTAATCAATGATTAACAGCGTGCATCCAGGACTTACTAGAAAGTAAAAGAGAGTGAGTGAAGTAGGGATCTTTTGTTTCTTCTTAACAATGATCACTGTTCATATTTTGTTTTGTTAGGATAGGGAAAAAATTTATTACTATGTAACCCACTGCCATATAGACATTATTCCATTTAGGAAAAACATCTCATCAAGTTAGATTTTGCAGGATTGCAAACCACAGGATAAGAAATATTTTTTTTTTGAAATTGGCAAATAACATGGGCGGTCATGAAGAATCTTGTTATCTACATTTAACTGGAATGCCCTTTTCTGCCTAAAAATTGTTATGCTAAAACTAATACAGTACATTGAGGTAAGAAAAATGTCGTTGGATAATCCTGGCCAAATTATCATCTTTCAAAGTAACCTGTTTCATAGGATTGTTGTGAGAATTAAAAGATGTGCAGAATATGCGGCACTAACATAAACAGATTAATATTAGTATAACTGTGGTGAAAGTTTATAGATGAAATTAGCTGTAGTAAAGAGAAATGTCACGACTCTAAAAGATAGATGTTGCATTATAGTTACTTAAAAAAATAAAAGGCACAAGGATGAAGAGTGAAAGTTTTGAACGGTTCTGAAGAATAAGAAATGTGAGTAATTCTACTCTGAATATGCAACACAGAGTTCTTGTCAAGCTCTTGTCAAAATCTCTGACAGGCCAAAGCCTGGCAACTGACAGCAAAGATAAGTCTGAGCACACAGCCTGTAAAGTTGCCAGAAGACCTTGATGAATGAAAGAGCAAGTAGATCTTCTCCCTTAGGACAAGGGGATCATCCAGTGGCCATCCTTCATTGACACACAGGAAAAATGCACATCTGTCAGTGGAATGCCACATTCAATTGAGGACTTGGACTTGCTGTAATATTGGGTCTTGCATCACTTAGACCGATTGAAGAGAAGCCAGGTATTGGCTGGGCCTGTCATCTGCATGGTGCAGTAGATAAATAAAACACCTGGGAGATTATGTTACTGTTCTGGAAAATATACACTGAGAGGGAAGAACAGGGATATATTGATTGGGAAAGAATGTCAAACAGAGATCAAGCTAACAGCCTTTAGGGGGCAGGAGACATCTGCAAATACAAAGGAACCTTCCAGGGCAAATAAAAAACAGAATTAATTTGTAATTTGGGGTAAGTTCAGCTAAAAAACTAAGTACGGCACTTTTTTTTTTACTCTACACAACTGAGTTATATAAATCTAGAAACAAGATAAAAAATGAAATCAGATCGACACATGGCATAATAAAGATTACAAACTATGCTACGCGTCTACAGATATAAAATGCTCATGCATATGTTTGTGTAAACTGTTATACAACGTAAGTAAGGCACAAAAGGTCGTATAAGTGGCATCTACAGTGGTTTTTAGTGTTTTGTTATTAAAATAAGAGACCTTTTTCAGAAGAAAGAACAAATATTTGTTTAATGTAAATAAAAGCACATTGTTACTAAGTGGCACAAAGCAATCAGCCTAAGCATACTGAAGTTCATTGTACTATAATGTAAAATCAAGTTTTGGGATAGTATGAAATGCAATCTATACTATTGTTTGTTAATATAATCTTTAAAGCAAATCTGCAATTCAGCAAATATAAAAAAACAGCCACAAATAATTTAACTGACAAGATGAATGAGTATAAATATGGCAAGATACACATCAATATTTATGAAAACCTCCAGCTTTCAAAATGACATTCCAAACAGCCTCCAATTTTAATACTCTGCAATTTTTAGAGATTCAAATTTCTCTAAGCTTATTTAGCATAAATGCACTCACCGCCATGCTGAAGTAGAAGCTCAGCAATCGCTACATGTCCGTTTGACAGTGCATCATGCAAGGGAGTCACCCCATCCACTTGATTGAATAGGTTTACCTCTGGACAATGCTGCAAAATTTCACGGACGCACACTGTGCTACCATGGTTACAGGCTTCATGCAAAGGTGTCCAACCAGCATAATCTGAATTATAAATTATGAGGAGTTTGAGGAAACAGCAAAATCCATATTGGGATGTTCATAAAAATGAAATTCAAATTTCTAAAAAAATAACACATTTCTACACAAACTTCAGTAAAAAAATCACATATAATTTGGTACTTTAACTTGATTTGAAAAGAAAGAAGTATTCCATTGCAATTTTGCAATAATCTAAAAATATGTTTTCCGTAAAGCAAATTTATATTACTAATATTATTAAAATTAAGATTTTTTTAGAAGTCAAAATGGTGCCGGTCTACTAGAATTTAAATAAAATTCTTATCCAGGAGATAAGGCTATTTACCGATTTGAATTTATAATTATAAAATGGCTAGGTAGGAGTAATTTTAAATAATTACTGTGCTTAATTAAAAACCCCAAGAATTATATGGAACAAATGACTGGTTCTACAACCTTTCGTTCCAAGCTACCACTCAAGTCTTGCTTTTAATGTATTTTTATGGGTAAGAAAATCATTGTGAAGAACGTTACAGAGACATACCTTTCATAATTATTTGGAAGGCTTATGATACCTATTCAATACAAAAAAAATTCTACCACTTACCTTTAACATTAATATCTATTCCTGGTACGGTCAGAAGACGAACCAATTTCTTCACATTGTTGCTTTTGCAAGCAATATGCAGAGCTGTCTCCCCTAGCATGCAAAATTCATAGAGTGTAAACAAAACAGAAAATCAAGGCAATAAGCAAAGCAAAAGGAATTAAGAGTGCTATTTGTCAGAACATTCATTCATAAAAAAGTTCCTCCTCTGCTCAGTGCAAATATATTTAAAGAACATTAAAAAACCCACCAAGCTTGTCTTCAGTCACAGATCCAGCAAAGGTTGCACCACTAAAGGGTTAACCTAGGAATTATCTCCCCCCCCCACCCCCACTAGTTGTAAAATGCTTCAGTCACATTATAAAAGCACCAAATGATCACAGAATACATGGACAAAAATGCTTGGATTTGAAGCCGCAAAAGTTTAGAATGCAGTTGCCCTCCCTTAATTATATTCACGAACCCACATTAAGTGCATGGCTTTTTTTGATACAGCGTTTGTAGCGTAATTCAAATGGATGTTTCTGTCCAAGCACGAGTGCCTCTACACACTCAACTATAATATGAAACTTCAAATCTGGTAACAGATGGTTTACTGTTTCTCAAAAGGCTGTCTGGCTCGTGTACAGTACTGGAGTGAAAAGTGGGGGATGGGTGAAATGGAAGAGATTGAAACGAATGGAACAATCTTTATTTTTTCTTAAAAACCACCCCACACATGCAACCTCATTTAGAACTAGAAAAAAAAAGATTAAACAACAAAATCTGCCACTGAAATATGAATTGCAAACTTCTAGGTAGTGGTGTAATTGCAGCAGGCTAGGTAAAAACTATTAATTTACAATATTTTGATGAACTGACTATATCAGAATAAAAGCATATGGAAAACATGTTGCCCAACATAAATAATGGAACACTTTAAAAAAAAAACTTTTGTGCCATTGGATTGGGTCATTATTTACCTACATGTAGGAAAGGTAAAGTCAAGCCCTTGATTGGAAAGCATACTGCGCACGGCTGAATCTATTAAGCCACTTTACCAGACCTTGCTTTATATTCAGAACATTAGATTTATGCAAAGAATATTTGGTTGTTTGTTATAAGAAAGTACAATATCCTACCTTCAAATATTTCTGTATTAAATGATAATTATATGCCAATTTATATTACTGTATAATCTCATTAATCAAAGAAAAAGTTATAAACTTTAAGTAATTGTTTCTCCGTTCTTGAAACATTGGCACAGGCTGAGAATATAAAAAAACATACCATTTTTTTTTAAAAAAAAAATCCCTTTATTTCAGGCAATATAAGAGGAAGACCTTGTTAATCGGATCGCTCTTACCTTTCCTAATAAATGTCAAGCTTAAATTCATCACAGTTTTGTCAGAGATCCTATCACAATTGTACCATAGTGCATTTCACTGAATTTGTGTTTTAAGTAGAACTTGGGCAAATTACAAACTGATTATTTAAACTTTCAATATTTATATTCCAATATAATGAACAGTAAAACTGCCTTGCATAGCTTGGGCTGAACGCTGAGAAAAACAAAATGCTCCATATGCTTAATAAAGATATGTAACACAGCATACCCTTCTGCCTTTGTTCACAAAATGTTTAGGAGTGGAGGAGAGCAAGAGAATTATACTTTCAAATCAAAAGATAATGCTGATCCTTTCCAAGCACAAATTGGGGTGGATTAGTGAAGTAAGACAGTCAGGATCCAAATGGATTTATTTAAGGTATACTCTCAATTTTAAAACTTGGTGTGTTTGGCACATCCAGGTAAGAAGGGGGAATCCTGCAAAAAAGGGTCTACATATGACTTCCCATACTTAAGTATCTGGCGGTGTGCAATATGTAAAGCAGGGAGGTGCTGGCTTATGTAATTATGATACTACTTTACTGCAAATCTTTCATATTTTTAGCATGTTAGAAATGCACAATACCTTTAAGGTTAATCTTATGAACATTCATATGGTTAGCTGAAGAATGGCAATTTTCTTTGCCATGCAATATGGTAGGCTTGGTTTTTCTTTCGATATATTTTGGTAGTTGAGCAAAGTTATCCTTGGTTTGTACACTGCAAATAAGCAAGCATCGAAAAGAGGGCATTACATGATATGCTCACATCAAGCAATACTACTGTGTGTTACAATAATAAAGTATTCACAATTCTGGCTGCTCGCAATTAAAACAGAAACAGCAACATTTAACACAGCAGCATGTATCTATCCCCACAATTCAATAAAATAAGAATAATCAGTATATAGAATACGTGTACATGGAAAGATACACACACCCTTGTACACACAAAAAACAAACAAACGTGCCCGTCACTGAAACAGCAAGCACAATAATTTGCAGACATCATAGGTCACTTAGAGTTCAAGAAATGGGTCAGGTCAGAAGCTGTCCCTCAAAGCAGAATCCTAGTGGTGGTGTAGATGTTACTTACGGTACATCGGGCAGGACATTGGTTTGGTTCTGCTTATCGCCACTTAGCATCAGTAATGCCCTCTGAGACTCAGAGCATGGCCATTGCCCTATTTTATTTCTCTTTTCTTTCTGCATCTTCCCTTTCTCACACACTCCAGCTTGTAAAGTAGGTAGATAGCAAGAAACCTGTTGCAAGAGCGACATTTTAGTCTGAGCAAGTTGAAAGATTATAATAGCACTACCAGTCTTTTCTTGCATTTAAAGCCCACATCTTTAAATAATATCTTTCAGGTGAACATGCTCTGAGTTTACACAACAGGTTTTCATCATTATTAATGCCAAAGTAATTCCCATGAAACACATTTCTTCGGCTTTGATACACATTACTGGGAATTCAAAACGACTCAACCTGCTATAGCAGAAAAAAATACAAGGGAAAAAAGTAGCATGAGAAATTTACACAGTCCTCTCTTTCAATGATTATGACAACATTGTACTGTATCTATATACCATAATGTAGCCTTCGATCTATTGCATTGTTCTTCAAACAGGACTGAATCTAGCCTTTTTACTGATTTTTTGCTACACTTTCTTCAAGAAGGTGAAAAAACGTGTGATTTAGCAAGACCCATCTTGAAAAATTAATAAACTTTTTTTTTAATACCTTCAGTATGTTCTGTCCACAGGCCTTTTGATTCAATGGAGATTGATCTGATCAGGACTAAGAAAAAGGATGGTTTTTATTTCCATCTTTCGTTCTTTAACTCTGTCATGCTTCCCTCCCTTCAATTTGTCCCACAATACACAGGACATGGTAGGAAAATGGCAGAAAAGAACAAATTGAAAATGTCTACCGTGGCCTCATTTGAACCAGACCCTCCCCAAGCCTTCTATTGACAGGAAGGACACAATAGATGCAACTGATATATATAAGCTGAAGAAAAGAAGGAAAGTGCTTGTCTACTGATACCTTCTCTGCTGGCATTTCTACCATGATGTTTATCTTACTGAAAGATGCCTAAACTAGGTGGGGAAAAAAATCCTTTCACTCAAATATACAAAGTGATTATTTGCTCAGCTGGAGCAAAGAAATGCAACGTTACTTTCCTCTGCCTGCCCGTAGTCCAGGATTATTAGCTAAACTTCACTACGTCAATAACAACTGTTGGAAACTCTTTTTCATATATTCTAGTTTTAAGAACAATGGTAAGGAAGGTCACTATCTTTTGTCAAATTAAAAATTGTGAACTATTGTTCCACTAGTTCAGAGCAAAATATGAAATACTGTATGTCAGAAGTATGGGCATTTGCAGAAAAGGTGTAAGCAATGACAACACAAGCCATGCATCTGCATTGCATACTTCATTCTTTTATACATATGTAGCATATAATGACTGCACATAAACAGAAAATATGTTCTCATATTTGAAGCAAGCTTTGTGTTTGATTTTGTACCTTGGGTGCTGAGGTTATATTAGCTTTTGGTCCCCCAGGAAACACACAGTTTGACCTGAAGTGCCTAAACTTTCACATGGAACTATAATTATTTGGCCCCTTTCCAGGGTCCTACTTAAATAAAGGCCACAGCAGACAAGAGTCCGAGCAAATGAAATGGCTTAGATAAGAGAAAAAAACTGTAAGAAACACAGTTTCAGATAAGGAAATCTGAAGGTGCAACAGAAAACTAAGTCGCTAACATGAAAAAGAGATCTTAAATTTCCTCTCGGAAATCTTTTGAATTTTTATCCCAGTCCTTCTTCCCGTTTCACAGAGGAGGGGGCTCGACCATCATTGCCTTCCAGGCATTGCCTCACTAGTGCGTGAAAGAGACTGACTCGTCCACTGTGCTGCCTTTTTCATGGTTAAAAAATGTAAAAAAGTATAGTAATTTCCATTGTGCAAACTCATGGCTGAGCAGATGGTTTGGCCTTCCTTCTCTTTAACAAACAGAATCAAACTTTATTTAAAGAGAAAGCATAATTTCCTTTTTAATTTCATGTATTAATATACAAATAGTCAGTGTTTTTACAGTACAGGTAAATGATACTGGTGTTCACATCAGAATACCTGCTATCTCAAAAGGAAAATTCCAAAAGAAAATGTAATGTTCTAGGTAGACCACAAGATGGGAATGATCTGATACATATACAAAGTTTTTGGGTGGAATTTTAAGAGAGAGACACTGCAGGGATTTCAGTGTATTATGAATCATAAGAATGTGAAGATATGCAAAATAGGAAAGTTTGCAAAATGTAAATAGTATTATCATATTCAGTTGGATATTAGCTTTTCAGTGCAGCCCAGGTCAAGATACAGACTGCACAAATAATTTTCTTGATAATAGGGTATAGTAACAGGATTTTGAAAGCTTGACAGCATTTTTCCTTCCTCCCTCCCTCATATACTCAGGAATTAAGTCAAAGCAAGTTTTGAGTTTCTTTCTAATATTTTCTTAAATCAGGAATCTCCAAACTTGGCAACTTTTAAGACTTGTGGATTTCAACTCCCAGAATTCTTCAGCTAGCATAGGAGTTGAAGTCCACAAGTCTTAAAGTTGCCAAGTTTGGAGTTCCCTGTCTTAAATAATTTCTTTAATTATGGGCATGAATCATGTTTTGCTAATTGCTATCATACTGTTTCTCCAAGATCATGTTTGTGGATCTTCACATTATTCTTTATGTACTATATATGACAGAGAGCATGTTTTCCTTGAGAAGATGGGGGTTGGACACTTCTACAATCCACACACTTCTGATAAACAGGCAGACTGACAACAAGAGAGAGAAAGAGAGAGAGAGGGAGGAGGCCAAAAGTAAAGGACAGGTCAGAATAAGATTAAATGAGCAAATGGCACTTACCATTTTTTGAAGTGAAAGCAGTTCATTAGAAAGAAGAGTGCTGTTTTGGAAATACAGATTTTTAAACACAGCTTCCGCAACAAACATTTCAAGCCACAGAGATGGGATAGAAGAAATGAATACTTTTAATTCTTCATATGAAAAATCTAAAAATAAGGGGAGCAAGCATTAAATCTTAGACCAGTAATCTGGAAAAAAATCCCTTGTAATATTTGCTAAACCTTACATTTTTTGTAGTATTAATAAATTATAAATAGTAATTATTGTTAATTTAATTGTCTGAAATAACTGATTAAATTAATAAAAAGAGCAACAATTTTCAACACAATCTTTATCAGGTTTTCACGCTTAAATTAAAAGCTACATATCTCTAAACAAAATCTGTATCTCTACTATGTTTTTAAGTAAAACTCAGATTCAGAAAAAACAATGAGTCAAGTTGGCATTTAGAGAAAAAAATAGGCAATATTTTTATTAATACAAATGAAATTGTTACAATTTTAATCAGAATCTCAAAACCTGTACTAGGAGAGCCATTGCCAATATGCCTGTACGTACTTTGATTTACATTATGTCTATTGAAATCTAATATATGGCATAAGCTATTAGTGGTGTATACAATTTCCTATCTCAAAATGTGGATGTAGCAAATAGAATCTGTTGTAGTTCTATACAGTCAGTTGGAAACGGATACCAGAATATAGCTCTGAATTACAAGCTCTATCATCTACCTATGGAGGCCAATTTTAAGGACGTATGACTTAAATATTTTTAGCCTTATATTCACGATATACTTTACAAAAATTCAAAATAATTCATTAGGAAAGTATGAATGAGAAGTTCATTCTAGAAATTTTGACAGGTACATAAAATTTTTGGTGGAGTATATATAATCAATTTATATTCTGCATACTATGCAGCCAGTGTGGTATAGTGGTTAGGATATCAAGCTAGAAACCAGGAGATTGTGAGTTCTAGTGCTGCCTTAGGCAAGAGCAAGTGGGTAATCTTGAGCCAGTCACTCATTCTCAGTGCCAGGAAACCAGCAATAGCAAATCACTTCTGCAATCTTGCCAAAAAGACTGCAAGGCTCATTTAGTCACCAAGAGTCAACACTGACTTAAAACAACAATAACACCTAAATAAAAAATGCATACTAAAATGAAAAAAGAGGAAGGTGTATGTTTCATCAGTGTGTACAAAACACACAGTGCCAAACTACATTTTATTTTTCATAGTCTGCTCTTTGGTTAATATTAATAATCCATGTGGCTTTTGTCACCTTGGCCAATTTGTGATATTAAGGCATTCAGAATGTCTTAGAGTGACAATGATTAATCTCATTTAAATTAGCTTATATAAATTATATAATTTATATAAATTAGCTTATATAAATTATATAATTTATATCATACATTAAACAATCTTCACTTTTTTTCTGAATACTGCCTACTGTTATAGTTGGTGACAGCACTCGACTTGACTGGTACTGAGAAAGAAAAGCAGGATGGTGAGAGACCACCAGGAATCTCAGGTCTGTAAAGTAGGCGAAGAAATTAATAAAACCTTCCCCCAAACATCCAGTGGTATACCATCTCCATACTGTTTTGAACAAAACAATATTTGACAAGGGAGATTTCAGTTTACTATGACTCCTAACCAATTTGGCCTTTTCTATGTATACAGGTAATCCTTGCTTAATGACTGTTATGGTGCTGAAAAAGTAACTTTATGACTGGTCCTCACATTTACGACTGCCTCAGGATCCTGAGGGCTACATGATCAGCATTCAGATTGCAAAACCCCATGGTACAATTTGTGCATTTCACAGCTACTTTTTGACAAGCAGAGTTAATGGAGAAGCCAGAAGTAAAATAATAAGTTCTGATCACATGATGTTGTTTAAATAGTATGCTTAACAAACATAGCAGAAGTGAGGTCTAAGTCTGTTGTGGTCAGATGATTTCTCACTTAGTTTGTAGAAAGTTTGGGGGTAAGAGTGGAGGTGGGAAGCCCACAGCTGCATAACAGACAAAGAAACTCAGAAAAGATCATGTCATGTCAGGTTGTAAAAGGAGACAGAGGAAGATTTGTACTTTCAGACCTGAAACATTTTGTTAAATGCCTTATAATAAACTAGAATTAACTCATTTGGTCATGTTTCCTGTCTGATTTGCCTGGGGAAGGCTAGAGACAAAGTTGCTGGTCCCAATTGAGGCCATTAAGCAAGAACTATTTGTAATCAATACCTTAAGTTACAGTATAAAAAATAAAGAATTAGTGTAATGCTCCACAAAATCAAGGCACATGACATGGGTAGCTTAACAATGTCAATCACTGGATTCTGAGATTTTTTTAAAAAAAAACCTTGAGAAGAAGGAGCGTCAAGAACAGTTGCAGAGAATTAATTGTAGATGTAGGCTCTACATACTCAAACAGTAAAACAAATTCTTCATTTATATATAATAAAGGCTATAAATAACAAGGCCTATAATTCTGGACTCTTAATTAATAATTATTAACATTACCATCACACGAAATGGCAATATAAGAAGCAAGGTCATCCGCTACAGAATGCAACATATTTCTGTCCATTATGAAGCCTGAAAGAATCCAATATTCCACAACAGCTCCCAAAACTGAATTTAATATCTCAGCTATTTCATGTTTGAAGACCTGAAAAAGAGGACAAGTTCTATATTGTTATTTACTAACATACACTCATTTTAGTCTCTATATTATTTCATTTTCAATAAATAAAAATGTTTTCTAAGTTGCTAGGAGAATACAGAAATTAGTGATTCAAGACGGTGGGCCCAATCTGAAGCTACAGAAACTGTCTGATCTAATCTAAGTCCAGCATGAGCTGGCCATCAGATGGCAAGAACAACGCTCACAGGTATGGGCACACATGGCCAGCTGCAATCATATGTTCGACCTTGCAGGTGTAGAGACCATTGCCCAGGATACCACCAAGGGCAGCTGTCTACTCAAGGAGGCTTGGTTGTCGGACGGGCACTCGATTAACTGCCACATAGACTTACTGCCTGCCTGCCAGGCACTAAGGGAGTGGGAAGTACGTTACAACTCACAGTGAGTGCGAGCCCCGCCCATGCAGGATCAGAAATGTGGGCCCACACGACAAAGAACTACAACCTTCGAAAGGGAGGAATCCCCAATGCATCCTGTACAAGAACCAAGGATGGGTGCCTGGGCACAGCAAAAAGGGTGGCGGTGGCCGAAAAACAAGAGCCGTTAGGGAACCAACCTACAGGCATTCGGACACGAGCCAGGCAGACAAGGAAAGAGACCATGAAGAAATGATTCCAGAGCCTAGAAACACACAGACCGATGCGGGACAGCTAGAAATAATAGTCAATTGGGGCAGGTAGACCGGTAACCCACTCAATGAGCAGGGCACAAAAACAACCGGCCTTATAAGCAAGCTCCCAGAACTCTAGCATTTTACTCTGACATCGGCAGCCAACGAAAGCTAAGTGTATTAAACAGTTTTGTTTGTATTTTATCCTGGTGTTCGATCGTTCTTTTAGATTTGTGTGTGTGTGTGTGTGTGTGTTGCAGTTATTGAGATACCATTCATAGTAACATGCAAGAGCACTGAACAAGGCCATATCTTTGTTGAGGCAAAAGAACAGAATGGAGCCCAAAAGAAACCTCTTCCTGCAGAAGATGCTACCATGAACTCTATAGATCTACCTCTCAGGTACACTGTTTTTGTATGAATAATTTTGAATACACTAGAATTAATCATGTCAAGCCTCTATTTTTATAATTCTGAATAAACTTCATCTGTTTCATCTAGTTTGCATCAGAATTAAGACCTGGTTAACAGCACTACAGGCAGCCTTTGAGTTATGAGAGTTGGGACTTGGCCAGCTATCACTGTTGTAACTCCAAGATGCACAGGTTGTTAAGTGGGAAGTGGCGGGAGTGCCAAGTAGAAAGCACAGGAATATCACAGGATGGCTTGGGTGCAAGCATACAAGTAGAGGGAGACTGAGTGAAAGAGGGCTTGGATATATGCATGTAAGTGTGGAGAAGTCAAGGGAAGGACTGGGTGCATGTGTGCGAATGCAAGGAGACTGAGGGAAGGAGGACACGGCACGGTGCATAGGAAGGCAGGAAAGAATTGTCAGATCAACTTGTGACTTTCCCTGCCAGCTATCTCACCGACTGAGAAAAAAAGCTGTCTATACTGTTGCCAAGAAACAGTCACTAGATGTATATTTAATATACAAGAATTTATATAATCTGTACCACGCTACAAAATATTAAGTATGTATTACATTGAAGGAATGCAACAACAAATATTTATTAACAGAGTCTTTCTGAGAGAAAGTGGAACATCTAAAAATATTATTTCTCCTTCTTTATATTTGTATTAGGTAAATCACTTACATCAATTGTCCTGTACTTTTCTCTATATGAATATATGACCCAGTCTATCAGAATATTTATTTGTTTGTTGAAAAGCACTGAATCATTTTTTAACCAAAAGGTGCTCAAAAGAACTGTCTGTGGCATCACTAGCGGATTATGTGAGTCACTTTCTTCATAAAGCCTGTAAAAAGAAAAAAAATCATTTCTGGATTTAACTACTTAATTTATTAGAGTTCATATGTCAAAATCTGCAGAATTTAACAGCATAACAAAGAATCTATAATGTGTGATAAACAATGGAGTGATGCTTTAGGCCTCATTTAAACCATATAAAATGTAGAAGCTTGCTGTCTTGTCTTTTAGAGGCAGCTTCTTGAAGAACAAAATATTTTAACCCATCTGTTATTTCAAACAAAGGACTATAATAGCTGAAGTTCAATAGTTCAACCACAGCATACAATAAATATGAGTATCAAGACTGCCTATTAGCAAGACCTGTTAATTCTCAAGCAACAAAGAAAATGATACAATTCACAATTTCTGGAGGATACCAGGCAATAATGGACTCTCATCCCACAAATATGAGCTTAAAAGTTGTGGGGAAAATTATGACTCATTATATAGTAATGAAGATAAGGATTTTATATTCCACAGGAAGGAACTGCATTCTGGAAATTTAGCGTAATATATAATTTCTGTCTCTTAATTTCCAGTATGGTTTACTGTGTATTATAGCAAATTGTGACCTTTTGTGTAAAATAATTTTAATTTGCTGCAGTTAAAGAATGCACAAAACTTCAAATAAAACAGAACATCTTTAATAGCTAAAATTATTATTTTTTAAAATCCTTTCAATACACGTCACAAAATAGTTAATTATTGTAATAGGGCTGTACACCTCATTGGGTTTGAAAGCAAGAAGGTGCTTTGGAGCATATGTGGACACAAATGTAGGCCCTCGCCTGAAACTCTTTTAAAAATCAAACATGTCTTTCTTAGGTCAAATGACAGTGTGCTTGGCAGCTGCACAATTCTAGTAAAAGGCACAGCTGTTTTAAGTTTTATAAACTCAAAGCACCTTTTTTGCTGAATTGAAAGTGATGCACAGCCCTAATGTTTAATGTACACCTTTCTAAGGACAGCCTATCTCTGAAACAGAGAACACATTTACTGTATAACAAAATCCACCTTCAAAGTATAAATAGGAAGGCTAAAAGGAAAAAAAAATACCTTCTTGTTAATGCCAACACTTCAGCATCAAACAAATTCATAACAAATGTCAGCAATTTTTTGTGAAATGTTCTGTCCACATTTGTAGTTTTTGGGTCCGTGACTGAATGACAAATATTATTGTGATGAAGACAAGACCTGCAGAGGAACCCCCACACATACACAATAATTAAGATTTCACCAATTTCACAAGGTGCTTGAGAGATATGTTTGGATGACCTATTGCTCTACAATTACTGGCTCCAATTATTATTGTGCGGTTTTAAAAAATAATCTCTGTATCTTTGTACGCAGTTGAACCATCACTTTTGACAGTTTTAAATTCCTTAAAAATAATTTTGTTTATGAACCTCTGCATTCTAGAAAATGTGCATCTGTTATTAAAGTAATTAAACTTTTTGCTAGCTTTTATTGCACTCAAGGCTTTTCAAAACTTCTTTTTCATTCAGAATAATCATCTCAAAGATGTCTGTTTAACATAAACTTGGCATTTTTCTGCCATTCATGCAACAAAATCTCTTATCAGAAAGTTGAAATGCTGCAAGTTTGAAATATGTTTACTATCGTAGTGCATGGGAAGCTGCAATTGTGCAACAGAATCTTCATAAAAGGAAGCAGGCAAAAACTAAATAGAGAAAAAGCATCAAATGACAGGTTGGAGGCCGTGCTGCATGAATTAACACTGAGTAATAATTTGAGTAATAATAATTTGAATAGATTCTGAAGTTTCTTTAATCTGACCCAACTATATCACAGCACAATCTCAAATGAACACAGACTCCCTAGTTTTTGAATTATTATTTAAAAGATTTGTAACAAAGGTAAACTCATTACAGTAAACTGAACAAGACCAACTGGATACTGTTAAGATCTTTCATGGGGTTAGAGCTGAAAACATAAAAGCTTAGACCTGGCAGAGGAGAAAATTCAGGCCAAAGCTTTACTGTTAGGAAAAGATCAAGGCAAATGATGATGGGCAGGTGGCAAAAAGCTGCCTTAAGTCATGGATGACAGCACAATGCAGGGGTGTCAAACTGGCGGCCTGCGGGTCGCATGTGTCATGCACAGGCCACGCCCACCCCAGCTCTGCAAAGGCAAAAAACATCGTGATGCGTCATGTGACGTGATCCGAGTTTGACACCTGTGCCATTGTGTAAATATTTGTCCTGGTTCTGACAGATGGAACTCTTCAAAGAACTTTGAGGCACTGTTTACCTTAAAGAATCTTTGAGTAGTGTAACATCGGCACTAACATAATCGAAACAAAAAACCGAATTCCCCTCCCCTGGTCACATAGTATCAAAGCACAATTCCCTCCTCTAATTAACAGTCATAAATCACATTCCCCAATTAGCTTGGGCTTTCTTCCAATTCTGTACTGGTTTCTTTAATCTTGATTCTAACACCAAGCTCATTGTTGTTATGTCTAGCTGAACTCTCATTCACCTCCCCGCTCCCAGCATCATCTAACTCTAAAAGTGAAAGGAAAAAGATGGCTACATTTTCATCTGTTGTCAATGCAAAAACATCTGATGTTGGCAGCATTGACGTCATTGCCATTATCAGGTTATTATAACACTGATTTGCAGATATTTTGTTGCTATGTATATCATGTATATTACATCATGAGTGTAGATGAAAATACTAATGGGCCTAGGCTGGGAGGTAGCTGTTTAAACATGCACCCTCAGATATTTCAAAGAAATCTTCTGCTTTGAAATCTCAACTATTGCATAGCTCTAACATGTAGACGAGACCTACATAAAGCAGACACAAAGGACAAAGGATTTGGTCTGGCAGATTTTATCTTACGCAACATGAGAAAAAAAACACCAGAGTGAAGACATGTAAGAGACTCAACAAGAAACAGCCCAAGACAAAGACTAATTTGCAAAGTCTGAGATGGCTTCCATATGAACTGGATAAAGTATTAATATGGAAAAATACCAAGATGAGATAGTATTTATTTTATTTATTTATTTTTATTACATTTATATCCTGCCCTTCTCCGAAGACTCAGGGCGGCTTACAAGCTTAGCAGTAAAGTTATATTATGATTAAGATTGATTTTGGTGCTATTGTATATAATGGAGTATTAATTGAAACTTAAGTCTGACCAGCCAGACTCAAAATTTGGGTATTCATGGATGTATGTGTATGAAAATAAATGAAAGATTTAAAACTTGTACTGCAGAAAGTACATAAAAGTAGCTGTATCATCTCTGGAAATACTGTAGTATCAATAGCTTCTTTACAATCTTCTGTCTGATTGGTCTGTGGAAAAGATATAATCAGAGCTGAAAGAGATCTGGTATCTAATTAAATCTAAAATTAAAAATCTGATTAAATATAAAATTAAAAAGTATGCCATCTATTTTGGTCTTTCTGGTTATGATGGATTTTAAGGAAAAGTAAAAGGTCACTTGTTAACAATGAATCTTAACCTCTCCCAGAAGGGAATTGTCCTAGATCAATATTCTAGATCAAAATCTTCCTCAATTAATCCAGTGCCTCTATATTAGAAGAAATATAGATTTATTAATAATAGCTGTTCAACAGCTTAACATTCACTTCATGTGAAAATCAAAAACCAAAATTTTATTTGCTGTAATAATTCCATAAGGGGTTTACCTGACAAGCATGTCCATCAGAGACCATGTTCCATTCTTACAAACAGGACACTGAAGAATTTCAAGATAATACTTTAGCATAGAAGGTGATTTCCAAGGAGGATTACGTTCGAGGAGAGTATACATTATATGAAAAAATTGAACAGAAAGTGTAGGGTCTGAATTGCCCTGTAAACAAGCATGAATGTGTATCAGTTTCATGTTTTGCTCCAAACTTCATTTGATTATTATTTTAGTTTAAAACTGAATGTCTTACATTCTTTCTATTTTTCTGTATTTTCCCAAATCATACTCTTACTTTTTGGGGATCTGTTATTTAAACAGAGTCTTTACTTCACTGCAATCCACTTTCTTCATAACAAAGTTGAAGGTAAGTAGATTTTGACAAAGTTAAAAACTCTTAACCCTAACCCAAATACCATCTTCTCAGGAAAAAAATGAAGCACTGGCTTAGCTAAATGGTATCAAATGGCCAACTATCCTATTACAAAAATACTTTCTCAAAAAATAATACTGTCTGCTAAGCCATGTAACATTTATTTTATTTTATTTTATTTATTTAATTAGTTTTCTATACTGCCCTATTCCCGAAGGACTCAGGGCGGTTTACAGGGCAATATTTAAAAGACAATATAAAATTAAGATAAAAATAGAATTAAAAAGAATTAAATTAATAATAGCCCAACAATAAAACAATGTTAAAAACTTAAAACTAAAAACCCCCTCAGTCCAGGCCAGATAGATCGAAAAGCCAGGTTTTCAGGTCCCGGCGAAACGAGCGCAGGTCGGGGGCGAAGGAATGCTAATAAGCTGCAAAGTTACTGGAAGGTGAGCAAAACTCTGGGAAAGCAAAGGAAACTAACTCCCTAGACCAGGGATCGGCAACCTCGGCTCTTTTATGACTCGTGGACTTCAACTCCCAGAATTCCTGAGCCAGCTGTGCTGGCTCAGGAATTCTGGGAGTTGAAGTCCACGAGTCATAAAAGAGCCGAGGTTGCCGACCCCTGCCCTAGACTATGTTCATTAAATACTGCCTCTTTCTTCTTTCAAAACACCACTATCTTTGTAGTCCTGGCCCCATTATCTCAGTTACATCCTAATAGTCTCACTGATGTCACTAAGCACATGAGATTTTATATCCAATGAAATGTCTGGCTATTGAAGCCAATCGAGTGTATAGTTTAATTTGCTTCTTTAGGCCTCTCTTTGGCTCTGTCTCTGTCAATAAACCAATTTATGCTTAATGTAACATGTCTTAGTCTTTGGCCTAAATGTACATCTAAAAATTATATCACAGTGTTCAAAAGTACAAAGATTACCACACAATCTTAATTTTCACAATCTCAAAATAAATAATAATTTAGAGTTACACTGTGGTTAACACTTATAATTTCAAGATGTGATTATTTTGTGTGTCAACTACAATAACAAGTCAGATGTTGTTCTCACCTGTAGAATATGCTCTAAAAGAGAATGAATTAGTTTAGCAGGAGGAATACAATCTTTTCCAAAGAAAAATTCTGTGACTGCAATTGGGAAAAAATTATCATCCACTAGTTCTTCCAATATCTTGTTTCCCCTGGAACAGGAAGCATTTTCAAGCTAAGAAGTAAAACTTTTAAGAATTATTATTAACATTCTTTTATTAGGTGTTAACAAACATAAATAAAATCTTTCTGAATTCATAATAAGAATTTGTTAACGAATCAATTATATTTCCATATGAACATAACAACATAAAGAAAAACTTGTAATTTGGGTGATTGAGAAAACAAATTATATTTTGACTGGTTGATAATCGGGTTTCCACAATTTTACAAGAATCTTTATTAACATTTGTTTTTATCTTGTACTTGATTATAAGCAAAATAAATTAATCTAAATTTTCAGACTATACTGTTTTTAAGACTTCACTTTCAAAAAAAGAAAGTCTTACAGATATACTCTATTTAGATTAAAAAATTTAAACTGTGAATATATCAGTATTTTCAGCTGTCCAAAAAATATTCCCACAAGAATGCTAGTACCTGCGTTTTCCTGAAAATAAGACCGGGTCTTTTTTTTGCCTCCAAGAGGCATTAGGCTTATTTTCGGGGGATGTCTTACTCACCTTCAGTACCGACAGCCTTGAGCAGGTCTAGTTCTTTTGGAGCCGAAGGAGCAGCTGCATTCTGCAGCTGCATTTCGGCCTGCATTTTGCAGTCAGGCCTTTCCAGAAGGCCTATGCAGCCGAGTACTGAGCTATGGATTCAATCCATAGCTCGGTTCTTGGTTGCGCAGGCCTTCCGGAAAGGCCTGTGACTGAGAAATGCAGCCTGGCTGCAGAAGACGCCTCAGAAGAACTGGGCTGGGGAGGAGAGACCTGGTTGCAAGGTAAGTGGGTGCGGGGTGCGTGGGGCAATCCACACCCATACCCCTGCCCTAGCTTGATTTTTAAGTGTGTGCCTCACCCCCAAACTAGGACTTATTTTCAGGGTAGGCCTTACTTTTGGGGAAACACGGTACTGAAACTCCAAAACATCTGAGATGACACGACATTGTTTCATATCACTATATTTTAACCAGGGGGTTATGTTCAGTCAATATTAGTTCACGGAGTTATCTAATGTTATCATTAATAGCACCCTAAAGAAATGTTCAATTACTGCGAAAATATGCATTGTATTGAGATATTCCTGTCAATATTTCAATAGTCATAAAAGACAGGTTTATAATAATATTCAAGTGTACTTAACTACTCCACAGTAGAGCTTTCGAGGTGATCCAGAAAATTAAAATACAGAATTTTGTGGATATTTTTTTGTACATGTAGGCTCTTAAATAGTTTGGATTGCAATTACTATTATTGTTGCTAAGCTTAAACAGTTATAACCCACGAAGAATTAGTTCACATTTTTATAATAACAAAGTTTATTATTCCTTCAAGAATATGTTTTTAAAAATAATGTGGTCAAATTAAACTAGATTTTAAAAAAAATTAGGAGCAAGCAGTTGCATTTCCATACTCAATTAAGCTAAAACCTATGGCTGTCACTAAACAATATTATAATATATGCATAGTATCTCGGGGGGAAAAAGAACCTGTTAAAATCCAATCCTTCCAGATTAGCATTTAAAGGGAAACAAGAGAAGAAAAATATGTGAATGGATACACTTTGTATGTCACTTCTAAGCATCCTTCCAACTTCACTGTTTCAGATTCTTACCTCTTTGTTGCATTCCATCTTCTCACCCATTTGAGTGTACTTGCTTAGCACTGCCTGTCAGTTAAAAATGAATTGTTCTTGTTATATTTAATTTGTAAATTGTGATGCCTAGAAATATTACATGACACATTAAATAGGCATAGGCATAATATTGTTATCAGTCCTGCTAATTTCTAATAAGAATACTGATAATTATAGTCAAATTCATTTAAAAGACTTTGCAGCCCTCTAAACCAGAGGTCCCCAACTTATGGGCTGCGGCCCATTACCAGGCTATAGCCTCTTGGCCGCCGGGCCACCTGAGTAGCTGGGCATTGCACACCCGTGTGTGCCTGCTCACCCCCCGTGCCACTGTTGCCGTGATTGTTGTGTGGGAGGTGGCAGCGTTGCTACTATCACCTGGCAGCAGTGCCATAAGCAGGTGAGTGGCAGCGTGTCACACACAGGTGGTGGCATTGCCACAAACCTTGTGCAGGTGGCAGCACCGCCACAAGCGGCAGGTGGGCCGCAACGCGATCCTCACGCTGGGTGGCGGCATGAACCGCACACCAGGGCGGCATTGCTGCAGGCCGTGGCATGATCCTCGTGCGGGGTTGGTGACATGATCCTTGCATCGGGGGTGGCATTGCTGCGGGCCACAGTGCAAGCCTCGCACTGGTGGTAGCATCACCGTGAGCCTGGCGGCAGTGGTGCCACAAGCCTCACACAGGCGGCGTCACCGAGAGCCTTGCGTGCATGCTCGCAGCTCGATTTGCGTGGTGCACATGCACAGCCTGTTTGTACGCGTGCACATTTGGCCACATTCACATTTGCGCATGCATGCATAAGGCGCCTGCCCTACCCTCTCCCACCGGGCCACCAATCCAAAAAGGTTGGAGACCCCTGCTCTAAATGGGTAAGCAGCCTCTGATATGTAGAATGTCAGATAAATTATAGTGTTACATTTATATTAGATTGATGCTTTTTAAGATTCATTTCTATAAAAATACTTCCAGAATTTTTTTGTACAATTCTTAGAAAATTTACCCTCCAAAATAGCTCAAATTGCTCAAAAAGGCCCCCAACAACCTGAAAAGACTTTGGAGTATTCCAAAGGAGATAACGTTTATCAGGTTTCCATTATTTAAAGTAGGTATCAAAATACCTGAACTAACAAGTGTAAGACTGAAGCAACTTTTACTACAGCAAGAAGCTTATAAAGATTAGTGCTTACCTGTTGATAATATATATGCTTGATAAGGGCATTTTTTATTTCATCAAATTGTATATCAACCATTGTTCCTCTCAATTTTTGCTCATATTTAACGTTTTTCTTCTGGTATTCTTCAACATTGCTTATAATTTCATTCTAAGTATTACATATAATACATTATTTTTTGTATTATGCAAGGTGTTAGCCAACAGAATAGTATGAAGTCAAAAAATTATAGTTGAAATATAGTTAGAGCAGAAATATATAGCTTAATATAAAATAGTACTGTTTATATTAAAGCAATTGTGAGTCAGAGGGAATAATTTTGAAAAGAACCTTCTTAAACAATCAACGTTTAGAGTAGGTTTCAAATATCTATACATAATTATACATGATTGTACTCAACATTATAACCATCAATCATTTCAATTACATACTATACAGTAGTGTGTATAGTATATGGGGATTGAATGAGAAAATCTAGGCATTAACATATATCACTCTTAACCAGAATTAAGCCATGATACATGAAAGAACATAGCCCATCTGAATATATTTTACCCTTCTAATTACATATATGAAAATTTCCAGAAATGAATTTATCATAGCTTTCCATTTGCTAATAAACAAGCTATTCTCTGAGCTAATAAACAAGCCAAGAACTATGGATAAATACTTAATCCTTGATATAAAACTGGTTTCTAATTCTGCTGCTTCTAGAAGCAATTTGGTAGAATTCTGGATTTTCTTGGTCTTACAATCACAGGGTTTTTGGTGTTGTTCACTGGCTAATAGGGTATGAACACTTTAGATCAGCTTTTTGCCAGTCATTTTTTTTCAAAACCATGAGATACTGCAGGGAGTTTGCCTTGTCTAAAATTGGGAAATGGTTACATTCAATTAAAACATCTTTTAATTTTGCAATCTGGTCTAGCTATATTCACAGCAATTATCATTCCTGGATTATTAGCATTGAAAAATGCTTTGGATAGTTTTGAATACATATTTTTAAAAAGACAATTAAAAACATTAAGATTAATATGGATTAAGAAGTTTCAAATAAAGAACTGGAAAACGTGACATTAGCAAGTTAATAGTTATGAGTCAAATAGTAATAAATATGTTTCATGTGTTCCACATTAGAATGCTAGGGAAAGGCTGGTGTTCAATTTCATTATGCTCCAAGTATAAAATCATGGAGGGAATTCTTACATGTATATGGACCTATCCTACCTACACAAATATCCACAAATTTGTTAATATGGTTTTAAGAAGAATAACATGTTAATTTTGAAAGCCAGTTTGGTCTAGTGATTAAGAGAAGCCAGGAGATCATGAATTCTAGGAGGATGTGCTGGATATGTTTGCTTCTCTATCTGTAAACGTAATAAAGGTGTAATATAAATAACTTTATACAAATAAATAAAATAAAGAATGTAATGTTAATGGAAACAGAGACCCACCATACTTGATTCAGTGATATGTGTTCATTCTGTTGTGAGTAAAAAGAGTATTAAATTATTTCATATGATTTAAGGTTTAATACTCTGGTCAAATACTGAACTGCTTTCTCTGTGTATTCTGATGTGTTTATATCTCCTTTCTCCTTTTCTTTCATTCTTCTGTAAAGCAAAGTAAATAAAAACAAAAAGCCATAGACCCTAATTTGTCTGTAACAGACAACTGTGACTTAGTGTATCTTTTGAATTTATGTGCTGCTAACATGAAGGAAAAAGTAAAAACAACTGTGTTTGTGTGTGTGTATGCCAACTGCATACACATATTTAACAAGTTACTATTTAATTGGGCTGAAGCTATAACAACTCTTTCCTCTGGTTGAGCAATTCTTGACAGCCGGGATTGGCTAATCTCAAACATACAAAATCACAGGCATGCCCTGAATGGTGTCATATTTGATTCAACATAAGCAAAATAACGAATGTAATGATATCTAAATGATTCTCACTTTAGAACTATATCTACTATTTTTTTATGCAAAGTTCAGAAACTAATGATACAGTTGGAACTGTTTTACAGTGATAATTTAACTTAGAACTAGTTGATCACAACTCATCAGCTCTGTTTAAAGATGAATTTTGCTTATATACTTGCCTCTAAAAGATAAGTTCCTAAATAACGAATTGGATAGCACGGAGCCCCAAAGAGATCTTTCAGTTTCCCTTGATTTAATGTTGTATTATTAGTTAAAACATGGGTAATATCCTTTGGTGTATTTAGTGCTGCATAAATATTGGCTTTCCCAGCTTTTAGAACTCTGAAAAAAATGGAAAGATAAATATTTCAAATGCAAATAAGATTCTATTTCAAAACTTAAATTTATAAAAATAACTTTTTCCCATAGTCTTTTCCACAATCACAGAATGGATATATGTACATATGTGTTTGTGAATATAGGTGCTTGTATATATATGTAAATCTCTCTAACAATACTCCATTACCTAAAAAAACTTCCTATCTATTATTATTACTACCATAAGAGAATGTCATTGTTCAAGTTCTATTAACTGTTCCAGGTAGAAATGAGGCTAACGGAAGAAATAATACCAAAGAATAAAACACTGAATGCTAAATAATTAAAACAACAATAAAACTGAGACATTTTCTACTGTTAAATTTAAGTGGTATCAACCTATTCCCAAGTTGACAGAAAACTACCGTATATACTTGAGTATAAGCCGACTCGAGTATAAGCCGAGACCCCCAATTTCACCCCCAAAAACTGGAAAAAGTTATTGACTCGAGTATAAGCCGATCCGCCGTTCTGCAAGCCTCTGCCGCCAGCAGAGGCTCGATCCGCCATTTTGCAAGCCTGAATACACAGGAATACCCTGTGTGGCCGCGGCTCTCGGGGAAGCCCTGGCTGTCCGCTTCCTCGCTCCACGCTGCCATTCGGGGCCCGCGCGTTCCCCGGGCAAATCGCGGCGCCCAGCAGGCGAGGAAACACGCCCGCTCCAGTCGCCCCCCCTTCCCTCAGGAGACGCGAAGCAAGTGACCGCCCGGAGCTTACCGAGGACTTTTGCGCGGCCGAGGCTTCGGTGCTTCCAGGATCGCGCGCAACTCTCCCAAGCCGCCGCCGTCCGGAGACCTGCCGAAGTTTGGGGAGGTTTGGGGAGGTGCGCGCGCACCTCCCCAAACCTCCCCAAACGTCGGCAGGTCTCCGTTCCTCCGCGCAGACCTGCTGACGTTTGGGGAGGTTTGGGCGCCTCCCCAAACCTCCCCAAATGTCGGCAGGTCTCCGTTCCTCCTGCCGACGTTTGGGGAGGTTTGGGCGCCTCCCCAAACCTCCCCAAACGTCGGCAGGTCTCCGTTCCTCCTGCCGACGTTTGGGGAGGTTTGGGCGCCTCCCCAAACCTCCCCAAACGTCGGCAGGTCTCCGTTCCTCCGCGCAGACCTGCCGACGTTTGGGGAGGTTTGGGCGCCTCCCCAAACGTCGGCAGGTCTCCGTTCCTCCTGCCGACGTTTGGGGAGGTTTGGGCGCCTCCCCAAACCTCCCCAAATGTCGGCAGGTCTCCGTTCCTCCTGCCGACGTTTGGGGAGGTTTGGGCGCCTCCCCAAACCTCGGCAGGTCTCCGTTCCTCCGCGCAGACCTGCCGACGTTTGGGGAGGTTTGGGCGCCTCCCCAAACGTCGGCAGGTCTCCGTTCCTCCTGCCGACGTTTGGGGAGGTTTGGGCGCCTCCCCAAACCTCCCCAAACATCGGCAGGTCTCCGTTCCTCCGCGCAGACCTGCCGACGTTTGGGGAGGTTTGGGCGCCTCCCCAAACCTCCCCAAATGTCGGCAGGTCTCCGTTCCTCCTGCCGACGTTTGGGGAGGTTTGGGCGCCTCCCCAAACCTCGGCAGGTCTCCGTTCCTCCGTGCAGACCTGCCGACGTTTGGGGAGGTTTGGGCGCCTCCCCAAACCTCCCCAAACGTCGGCAGGTCTCCGTTCCTCCTGCCGACGTTTGGGGAGGTTTGGGCGCCTCCCCAAACCTCCCCAAACGTCGGCAGGTCTCCGTTCCTCCGCGCAGACCTGCCGACGTTTGGGGAGGTTTGGGCGCCTCCCCAAACCTCCCCAAACGTCGGCAGGTCTCCGTTCCTCCTGCCGACGTTTGGAGAGGTTTGGGCGCCTCCCCAAACGTCGGCAGGTCTCCGTTCCTCCGCACAGACCTGCCGACGTTTGGGGAGGTTTGGGGAGGCGCCCAAACCTCCCCAAACGTCGGCAGGTCTGCGCGGAGGAACGGAGACCTGCCGACATTTGGGGAGGCGCCCAAACCTCCCCAAACGTTGGCAGGAGGAACGGAGACCTGCCCACGTTTGGGGAGGTTTGGGGAGGCGCCCAAACCTCCCCAAACGTCGGCAGGTCTGCGTGGAGGAACGGAGACCTGCCGACGTTTGGGGAGGCGCCCAAACCTCCCCAAACGTCGGCAGGAGGAACGGAGACCTGCTGACGCTTGGGGAGGTTTGGGGAGGCGCCCAAACCTCCCCAAACGTCGGCAGGTCTCCGTTCCTCCGCGCCCTGCCTGCCTGCTTCTTTCCGCTGCGGAAAGAAGCAGGCAGGCAAGGCGCGGAGGTCCGGAGACCTGCCGACGTTTGGGGAGGTTTGGGGAGGTGCACGCGCACCTCCCCAAACCTCCCCAAACTTCGGCAGGTCTCCGGATGGCGGTGGCTTGGGAGAGGTGCGCGCGATCCCGGAAGCACCAAAGCCTCGGCCGCGCACAAGTCCTCGGTAAGTTTTTTTGTTGACTGGAGTATAAGCCGAAGTGGAATTTTTCAGCCCAAAAAGTGGGCTGAGAAATTCGGCTTATACTCAAGTATATACGGTATTTCAGCTTAAAATTTGCTTTCCCCATAACCAATTTTTATCCTCTTTTGCCTATTTGGAATCATTGAAGTTATTTGATTTTCTTCATCAGTAAAGAGTGACAAAATCAATCAGATTTTTATATCTTGGATGTTGCAGTTGGAATGGTATCAGAACAAACAGGAAAATATTGCTTTAATATCAGTACATCTAAAGATAACTTATTTCTATCTCATGGATGGGACTGAGACAAATATAACATGACAGAAAAATGTTGCCCTGGTAAATTTGTGACATGGTTTGATGTAAATGGGGAAAGATTCTTAAAATAAAAGATTGGTATACATGCATGTGTGTTTATATACATTTGTATACCATCCCATCTAGGATTTATCATATTTACATCCTACAGTGCACATCTCGCACCCTATCTCTGAACTGCACATCTCTCATGCACTACCTCACACACCATGTCCGGACCCCACCTCTTGCACACACATCTTGACTCTCCCACACACCTTTGTATTTCCTCCCTGTAATAACATGTGGGAATAGAATAAGGGTGGGTGGTTGGGAGATATGCTCAGAGAAGAGAGGGCACACCCACAGATGCACAAGAAGGAGAGAAAGACACAGAAAGGAACTAATTTCTCAGGCTGTAAAAGAGATGGTGGGAGATTTGTACCACCAGACTTGGAAGAGTCTGTAAATATAGCCTTACAATAAGTAAGGTAGAATTAGCTTATCTGGTCATGTGTCCAGTCTAGTCCACTTGAGAAGTTGACACTCCCCCACCAAGCTGCAGCCATTTACAATTGCCTAGGGCTTGTGATTTCTTGCTGGCCCTGCCAGCGACTTTGGTTTGGGAAACTGGCAAGACGTTGCCTCAGCTATTGACTGTGGGATTCACTTAAAAATAGCAACTGGAACTACAGGGATTGCCATTGCTAAGCAATGCAGCCCTGCTTTATAATCACTTTGCTTAGAGACTGAGATGCCATTCCCAATTGCCATCTAAATCAAGGGCCACCTGTACAAAAACAGAATTTTGTTCCACTGCTTTGTGCACTAAAAATATACTCATAATTAATGATGCTTAATTACAGAGATTAACTCATATTAAGAACATATCAGATAAAGAATACTACAAAAGATCTGATATCACGCTTAGTAACAAGAAAAAAAACACAATTATTTTCTAATGACTTAATCATTCATTAGATAAAATTTAAGCTCTTGTCCCTACCTTATCAAAGAATCTTCTCGTTTATCACCACTTATAATAAACAGAACAACATTCCATCTGTGGAAGGCTCCTGCAGCACCAGAACGACTGAGCTTTTCACGCCATCTTTTAGGTGCAGATTGCATTTGAGGTGAATAAAGAGAATCGTTTTTAATTTTATAACCCCATTCATAAGTTGTTTCATCAAGCCATCTGCCACTTTCGGCACTATTAATTATGTAGTCCTTAGTTAGTACCCATTTTCCTGAAAAACAAATGAAGTGTCAACCACCCAATTTTTGTGTAAACAAAATGCTGTCAAACAAAGGTCAAATATAAAAATAAGCAAAAATTCTTAAGACAAAACAATTAGAGAGTAAATGATATTTTACATTACTATATCTAACCATTTATAGAATTATTTTTTTGAATGTATATTTTTCCTGGGCATCATTAAATCCTGTTCTTAGCTTAAGACCTATATATATATTTAGTGGCATATTATATTATAATAAATACTGTAATCCTATGGAAATATAGTCACAGGTAACACATTGCCTATTTTTTTGTTATTTATTCATATCAGTGGCAGCAATACCACGCCTTTTACATAAAAACCAACTTTAACTTCTTTCATATTTTGATTCCAATCAGTTTCATTGGAGAGCAAAGCAGATTGTGCCACTGCATAGTAGTATTTTACCAGATGGTATTTCTATAGGTGCTAGTTTTGGATGCCAGCAATCATCTCATGAAAAGGTACTCTCAGCCTCTTTGGGACAAGCTATTATATTATGCTATAATACAGAATTCTCTGACTGAAATATATGTTATAGCATATTTTAAGGGAATTGATAAAAATAATAGTGGTGGCTTGAATGAAATCATAATTATCAGATAGTTAAATGCTATAACTACATCAAGTACAGATAATAGTAATTCAAATTTCATTTATTATACATGTTATTAAAAATTCAGAACCAAATGAGAGACATTTGTGTCCAATCCAGATAGGAATATTGTGAAAATATGTGGTCATCCTTAAGGGGGACATTTTAGGAAATCTTGAATTTGTTAAGTACCATTTCTAATACCGGTGTAATAAATTACTGCCAAAGTGCATTCTCTTTCTGTCTAAACTCTGATTAGACAATTTTCTCACTAAGAGACTGTAATTTTAATATTTGAACAGTTAATAACTATTAATGATAGAGATGAGAAATGGAACTTGTGTTCGTTATTTTTGCACAAGCATGATTGGAAACAAATAGACAAAGTCCATTTAAACATAAACAACACTAATATAAGATATTCTGTTCACATATACTCAAAGACTATGTATTGGATTTCTAGAAGAAATATGAGAAACATCAAATAATCTAAATATAAACAGTAATAACAATTATACCTTGGCCGAGTCACAACAGAGAAGAAAAGGAACAAGCTAGCAGATTTCAAAAGATTACTAATTCACAAATATTCTTACACAATTAGTACTTTTTATAGTACAGGCACTGAAAGAAGTTATGATCATTTTGTACCCTTACAACCATTGCAGCATTCCCATGATCATGTGATCAAAATTCAGATGCTTGACAACTGACTCATATTTATGACGCTTGCTGTGTCCGGGGGTCAGGTGATCAGCTTTTGTGACTTTCTGACAAGCAAAATCAATGAGGAAGCCAGATTCACTTAACAATGGTGTTACTAACAACTGCAGTGATTCACTGCAGTTCAGAACAACTGCGGCAAGAAAGGCCATAAAATGGGGCAAAATTCACTTGTCTTACTTAACAACCGAAACTTTGGGCTCAATTGTGCTTGTAAGTCGAGGACCACTTGTAATGACTAACACAGAGGGAAACGGTGTAACAAATAATCCAAACTGTCTTAATGAAGGTTATATGCCGCTTGGGTGTGTGTGTGAAAGCCCTAATAAGCAGGCATATACATAGAATGAAGGCTACTGCTAAGCTTGTAAGCCGCCCTGAGTCTTTGGAGAAGGGCGGGATATAAATGGAATTAAAATAAATAAATAAATATACAACTCAATTTCTATTCAGAGTTGGGAAGAGTTAACTTCATGCAGTTAATTCTCCTCTGCGCTGAAAGAACAGAACCTTTTCCCAAAAGGGGAAACAGCAGCACTTCCATCCCTCCATAGGGGAATATGCTAGTGAACAGCAGCATTTCCACTCTTCTGGAGGGGAAATGTTAGTGAAGCCCAGTGTTCTGAAAGATTCAGAATGGTGGCTTTTATAGTATTTTCCCCTCTGGAGGAAATCCGTCTGTGCGCTGAAGGAATGGATCTCAAATCAGGCAAAAATGCTACCAAATGCCACAATTTTTGCAAATGTCCTCCCCAATGAGGCAAGAACCCAGGCTTCCCAAGTAGGGCAAGAGACTCATGGCCTTTCCTTGCCCCACCATTCATTGAAGCGGTCATATGGTATCTTGCTTTACGTCAGCTTCAAAATCAACGACCAAGATTCCGGTACCAATTGGGGTTCTAGATGGAGGGCTATCTACATTCACCTTGTATCCTCACACCCTCAGGTTGGTCACTGTCTTGGCAATCTCCAAATTAATTAGAATATCAGGATTTCCTGATCACAAATGCCTATATATTTCAAAGAATTAAATCCCAAATAAGTATGCTATGTTAAAAACTGGGAAGCCAATATTACTGAGTATAATTAATTTAATGCAATAGAATGATTACGTTAAGAAGGAAAACTTATGTACATTTAGCTTATTTTTATTTATTTATTTTGGAGCTGCCTGATTCCTTAAAAACTCCTAGTTTTTACAATTAATAATTAGAAACAATTTACCCTTTGAACAGTGGCAGCAGCAAAATTTCACAAAGTGACTGTAACTCATGATCGAGTTGCCAAAATTATTCATTTGAAACTTTGACAGAGATTTGGATCCGTAAAAACTATGGGACCATCAAGTTGGTAAGATTTTCAAAAATGAGTAGGTAAGATCTTACAGGATTTTAAGATTCAAACAGACAACCAACTTATTTATAACATGTCTAATATAAGAAGAAACTCTGCTTCATTGATGTTCCTATATCAGGTGATACTAGGATTAAGGGGAAAAACAGTGTAAAAAATTATGAACTACCGGGACTTAAATATGACATCAAAGTTGAACACTTAATGAAAATGAAATCCATTGTTATACCAATCTTGACTTAAGGCCTCGTAGTGATAATTAAGGGACTTCCTGAATATCTGGACATACTGAATTTACCAGACTTGAACACCTTATTTTTACAATAAAATTTTCTAATGCCTCTGACAAAGCCAAACTCCCTATCAGTTTGGTGGGATACATTCCTCTTACTAGGATAAACTCAATTGGAGGCAAATCATTATGTACTTATATTAATGGAGATTATTAGACATATTACCAAAAGATATATTTGGAGAAAAAATAATCAAACAGCTTCAAAGGTAATAGAATATAAAAATAAAATAAGTTCAACAAAGTTTTGTATTTCCAAATATGGAGAAAGAATATCATTGAGCCAAATACAAGTAGCCCTCGACTTACACCATTTGTTTCATGATCGTTTGAAGTTATAACAGCACTGAAAAAAGTGATCCGTTACCATTTTTCACATGACTTTTGCAACATCTCTGTGGTCACATGATCAAAATTTGGGGGTTTGGCAACTGGCATGTGTTTATGACAAGCAAAGTCAAAGGGGAAGCCAGATCCACTTAACAACCATGTTACTATCTTAACAACTGCAGTGATTCACTTACACCAAACTTACTTTTGTAAGTCAAGTTATAGATAATGCATTTTATAAAATTACAAGGTAATGTTATGCGTGGATGACACAAAAATTAAGCATTGGATATACCGGAAGTTCAATTTCTCCAGTATTAAATCATTTGGAACAAAAGCCACTACAAGCCTAACAGCTGGTTCTAGGAGGACTTTACTATGCATTAACAGGGTTTCCACCTAATACTGCCATTCATGTTTAGGAATGGTAGTGAGAATGGTTTGAAAGCTAAGGAGAGGAATAATGAATGTGTTAACATAAACTATTTCTTGAATTTTGGCCTTTAATTCATTCAGCTTAGCATTTTTACTTCCATTTCTGCACTTTGCATAATGGTGCTTGCTCTCAATGCATGATGATGTGGATGTATATAAAGAATAAAAAAGTATGTTTTTTTTACTCAGACATTTCAAATTCTATTCTTCTTTGTACTGCAGCACAGTAATCCATGTCACGGTTTCTACTATATTTTCATGTACCATTCTTTTCCAAAGCATCATTATATAATTGGTCACTGTATCATCTGAAATAACTAAACTATATTATATTTACCTGCTGCACATGCTGCTAGAAACTTTTCACTCTTGCAGGGCCTTTTTGCTATAAGATGAGTACAATTTTTATACTGCTAAAGAAAAAAAGAATTATTTAACAATTAGCAGGCATCTTTACTGTGGATCAGCACATTCCATTAACAAGTAACTCTTAGTGGGATTCACACAATAGTATGGCTGCACAGAATATTCTAGGTTACATAAAATGGTATGAGCATATTTGGAGTAAACCTGAGCTTTAGTTGTACTTGTGGAAATATGATCAAAATGTGCCAAAATGACTTATTGTGCCCTGTTAATAAGGAATACTGCAAGAGCTAGAGGCATGACTAAAACTGGTAAATTAGGTTATCCCTTATCTTACTGAAAAAATTATGTGAAAAAGTCTAATGATCAAAGCCATAAGAGTCATAGGTTAATACCTATGAGTCCATTTGGTACTGTGCTTCCTTTTATCTCATGCCTTAATTTCTTACTTTTTTCCATTCTGCAAATGATACTTATCCTGAAAGAAAATAATATATGTATATATGTATCCATTTATACCAAGACAAGAAACTGAGTTCAGTTTCCAATCAGAAACTCTTTCCAATAAACCTGCTGCAGGCCCATAATTACCTTATGTATTTTTATCAAGTACTATTACTTACCTCACTGTTAAGGAAAACACAGTCTAATTTCAGAAGCAATTGGATTAGAATCGCCTTTTCTTCATTCTGAAATCCAGTTAACTGAATCTGTGGTTTCTCAACGACCCCTTCCATCTATTTAAAATAGTTACATGAACAAAAAAAGTATGACTGAAACTTCAATTACCGTATATTGAGATCAACAAGTTTCTGTTCAAATTCTGGTAACATTATATATAGATAAAAAGGGTCAGCAACAGGGACATTGCTTCGTCTCTTTTAACCAGACAACATATACTCAGTTTTGACTAATAGCTGCCTTGAGACTGCAGGTATGGAAATGAAGCACATTTTCATCTCATGAGTGGCCAGAAGATTAATGGTCATCAAGTACTTCTCAAGTAAGAAAGCCAGCAAAAGATGTTCCTATTGGATATAATCACCTTTGCAATTAGGAATTTATGAGGCAGTGTAGGGTGAACTGCCTACCCACTTATTTTCATACATACCCAGTGTATGTGCCCAGGGCAGTTCTACTAAACAACACATCTTTGGGGTCTGGTAATTTTGCTCTTGCTAGCTGAAGATTCCTGATAAGCAACAATTAAGGAGTTCAATGCCTATGGAGTGGCATTGTTCCTAGTCAGATCCCCAATAGCAGAACCTGGGGGCAAGCAGACATCTGACTGGGAGCAAATAGTGACTGGGGAATGTAAAAATGGCATGGTAGTACCTTAATTTTCCCCCAACACTTTATCCAGATGAAAAGCTACCCACGATGATTTTGAATGCTTTCTTCATGGTAGACAGTCAAGCAACCATTCTTTCACAAAAACCCTCCAAGGTCAGTTCTGGTGAATGTGGCTGCTTTCACAGGGCTATTAAATCAGCCCTCCCATTTAATTTCTCTGATGCCTACTCTCCATTCTTAGTAACCCATCAGCACCAGATGACTGATAATTATATAGCTGACATAAATGCTAGCTGTCTACATGGGGCTGCCCTTGAGGACCACTCGGAGGCTTCAACAGAATGCGGCCGCACGAGTTGTGATGGGGGGTTCCCGATACTCCCATGTAACACCTCTACTCCGTGAGCTGCACTGGCTTCCGGTTGCCCTCCGGGTGAGATTCAAGGTGCTGGTAATGACCTATAAAGCCCTAAATGGCTTGGGTCCGGGATATTTGAGGGAACACCTGCTGCCAGCATCAAGCTCCCTTCGTCCAGTGCGCTCGCAGAGAGAGGGTCTTCTCAGGGTGCCGCCGGTAAAAGATTGCCGGCGGATAACACCCAGGGGGAGGGCCTTTTCTGTGGGTGCGCCTGCCCTCTGGAACCAGCTGCCCGTGGAGCTCAGGACTACCCCTGACCTACGTTCATTCCGCCGAGACCGGAAGACTTGGCTCTTTGAGCTCTCTGACCCAGGCTGAGAATTTTAACTGGGTTTTATTTTCAGGGATAATTTAATCTTTTATTTGTCTTTTAACTTTGTATTTTGTATTGGTATGATTTTAAAATGCCCTGTAAACCGCCCTGAGTCCTTCGGGAAAGGGCGGTATATAAATCTAATAAAATCTAAATCTAAAATCTAAATCTAACTGCCAGCGCTTGTACTTTACTTTGTCAGCCTGATGGGAAGTCCTGTCTACTTTGCTACCTAACTCCAGGAAAACTAAATTAGCCAACCAGTAATGCAATAACTAATTATTTCATATGATGCCAGTATTCTTTCTACAGTTATGGGATTTATGTTTATGTCCACAGTTAAACTAAATATTGGGCTGTAATCCAGGCATCCCACTCAAGTGAAGATGATGTAAAGGGTCACGCAAAACTTTTTATCCGCAATAATTTCGGCGTGACTAGCTGAAATAAAACTAAAGCAGGACCTCAACTATTGCGACCAACAGAACAAATCTTTAATCCTATGTAAAAAAAACACACAACACCACTAAACTAAACTCAACCTAAGCATGCATTGGCTCAGATTCCAAGCCATCGATCAGTGAAGAGAGATTAGCCAATTTGTTAAGGATCTCGCTCTCCTCAAGACATTTCAAATCCAACAGCAATAACTATAGAAAGAAAGAAAGAAAGAAAGAAAGAAAGAAAGAAAGAAAGAAAGAAAGAAAGGAAGGAAGAAACGAAGAAAGAAACGAAGAAAGAAAGGAAGAAAGGAAGAAAGGAAGGAAGAAAGAAAGAAAGAAAGAAAGGAAGGAAGAAACGAAGAAAGAAACGAAGAAAGGAAGAAAGGAAGAAAGGAAGAAAGAAAGAAAGAAAGAAAGAAAGGAAGAAAGGAAGAAAGGAAGAAAGAAAGAAAGAAAGAGAAAAGGGAGAGGGAGAGAAAGAAAGAGTGAGACAGAGAAAGAGAGCAAAAGACAGAATGAGAGAGAAAGAAAGAAGAAAGAAAGAAAGAAAGAAAGAAAGAAAGAAAGAAAGAAAGAAAGAAAGAAAGAAAGAAAGAAAGAAAGAAAGACTCAGACTTCACAACCATTTATACCTGGAGATGAAAAGATCAGCTCCTAACCTCAAGGGCCGCAATCTTCACCTTCTTGGCGCAGTTACGTATCCTGTTACGCCAGAAGCGTAAAGAAAACAAATCGCTTTGGGACGGGTGGGAAGAAAGATAAGGGAAATCGCTATCTAAGAGCCCCTGAAGCGAGTGCGCATCTGCTCAAGACCGCCGTGGTTCTTTACACGGCGATTTCCCACCCCCGGGTATTAACTTGCCACCCCACCAAAGCTTCCAAAGTGGAAAGCCTTCTGACCACCGAGTCCAAAAAGCCCCTGAGGAAAAGCCGCCACCCGTCTGTCCCCTCTTAACGCTCAGCCCATCGCTACCCAAAACGGAGCCATTACCGCGAAAAGTTCCTTCCGGGCCCCGGCGGCTTCTACAATCTCCTTCTTTCTCGTTCCCGCGCGCGGTTCAGGCTGACTGGCTCCTCCCCCGGATGTTGGAGCCGTTCCGGGCCGTAGCTACTAACGCTGGTTGGTCTCCGGGGTTACCAGGCTCGGAACGCAGGGGCGGCTGGCCTACCTGGTAAGTGACGTCGGAATACGTCTTCCTCGCGGTGAGGGGGCCTCAGGTGATGATACCTCTTAATCAGGGGTCTTCAAACTCGGCCCTTTTATGACTTGTGGACTTCAACTCCCAGAATTCCTCAGCCAGCTTTGCTGGCTGAGGAATTCTGGGAGTTGAAGTCCACAAGTCATAAAAGGGCCAAGTTTGAAGACCCCTGCTCTTAATGCTCCTCCGCGCCCCTCCCTGAGATTCAGGTTCTTGACCTGCTGTAAAAAAAAACAAAAAAACGTGGCGGCATTTTGAAAACTCTCCCACGTATTTATCTTTGCGGAGGGTTTCATCTTCCTTCCCTGCAGTTGACGAAGCCGATCCTGATCCAGGATGTGTTAGCTTTAAAGATGTCTCAAAGGTTAACCTTGCATCCAGAGTTAAGAGACACCGCTCGCGTGGGCGTGTTGACATTGTGGCTCGTGCCCGTGTACTCGCCGTTTTGCGTTGCCTTGCCTCCTTCGTTGCTCGTCCGAGATAACGGACCGAATGCAACGGGGTTTATTTTTCAGGAGCGTGCAAGCTCGTGTATTTTTTTTAATAGGTCTTTATTGTAACTATCTAGAGAAGAATTGGATTCAATATAAGATGGGCAGCTATAAAAGTGTTTTAAATAGATAAAATAAATAGACGTATAATGTGATCAAAATACAGTTGGGTAGTTAGTATTGATTCACTGTCGTGTGAACTCTAGAAATAGAGCTAGTTTACTAAACTACAGATTACATGCGTACATAGTTTTGATTGATGTATAACAAAGTTAATATGAGATGCTCTTGCCTTACAAACTATTTTTGCTTCTTTCAACACTCATTCTTCACACTAGCCTATACGCTGCCCACTACTTTATTATCAGCATATGCACACCTTTTTTTATTAAGATGCATTCATTTATCTACTTACACTGTTCTTTTGTTAGCTGTGTATAATTTACAATCATTCATTCTATTTTATTTGTCAGACAAAACTGTTTTCATCCTTAATTCCTTAATTTTAAGTTTCAGACTAACATTCACTGAGTTTATTCAGGTTTTCATTCCATCAGTTATACTGAAAACTACATGTAGATTCATATCCCCAACTAAAAGCTCTAATATCAGCACAGCATTCCCTATATATTTATAATTATGTACTGTAAAACCACCAAGGAAGCATCACAAATTCATGTCTTACCTTATACTCGATGTACAAACATCCATTAAACTTTATTTTCTTGCATACTTTGTTTCTATCACATGCATTTATTTCTATCCTGCCTTTATTATTTTTACAAATAAAGGAGCAAACATATCCAACACACCTTCCTCTTATTTTCCCCACAACAACCTCATGAGGTGGGTAGGGGCTATCCCTAGCTCACCCAGATGGCTCACCCAGGGTCTCCAGTTTCTAGCCTGGTGCCTTAACCACTAGATCAGGGGTGTCAAACTCAATTTCATTGAGGGCTGTATCAGCATTGCAGTTGCCCTCAGGGGGCCGGGTGGGTATGGCCAGAGTGGGCGTGGCCTACTGGGTGGGCATGGCTAGAGTACATATAGCCTACTGGGTGGGCATGGCCAACTCTACATCATTTGCATCAAGGGTGCCTATGGAGGCCTGGGCAGGAGTGGGACAGATCTGAGGGTCTCTGGCAGAAGGAGGGTCTCTGGACCAGGGCCAAGGCAGTGGGGGCCGTTCCCTCACTGTTTCCAGGATGGCTTCGCGGGCCACATGAAACCACTTTGCGGGCCGGATCCGGCCCCCGGGCCTTGTGTTTGATGTGTCTGCACTAGATGAAACTGAATATAATAGAATAGAGCTGGAAGGGACCTTGGAGGTCTCCTAGTCCAACCCTCTGCTCAAACCAGATACCTATATCATTTCAGACAAGTGACGTCTAATCTCTTCTTAAAAATCTCCAGTGACAGAGCGCCCACGATTTCTGAAGGCAAGCTGTTCCACTGGTTAATTGTCCTCACTGTTAGGAAGTTTCTCCTTAATTCCAGATTGCTTCTCTCTTTGATCAGTTTCCAACCATTGTTTCTTGTTCTGCCCTCTGGTGTTATACAATTCAGTAATCAACTATTAATTCCGCATTTGCACAAAATCCCATAATTGGACCTACTTATATGTTTTACCTGAATCAGCAAAGATAAACATTCTCACATTGACAGATATTTCAATGAGATATTGAAGAACATTGTAGAATGTTAAAAAAAATTATGTTACAAAGAAACACCTCATTTATGATTAAGGAACCAGGTTGACTCTCCCACCCTTTTCCTCCAATCCTGGCTGCATCTGATGTGCCCTTCACTTCTGCAATGTTACAATTCTAACACACCTTCATATCTGGCTTTTTTATCACTACTGCTTTTCTTCATCTGTGCAGAAAACATACGCTTCACTTGCGGACTTCTATGTGGATTGGTCTGCCAGTGCTTATTTTTCCTTTTTAGGAGTTGTTCTGTGGAAAGCAGGGCTTTTTTTGTCATAGAACGCTCAGAACGGAATTCCGGCACCTTTTTTGGATGGAACCTTGTAGGGTAGGCAAGGTGGGTTGTATGACGTGTGAGTTCCGGCACCTTTTTCTTTTACAAAAAAAACACTGGTGGAAAGTATTTTATTTTGGGGAAAAAATGAATAATTTGTAGCCCAGGATGGAAATAGGGGTCTTTGGTGCTTTCTCAGCTTGTTTGTTTTCTTACAGACATTTCATTACCCAGACTAGTAACATCATCAGACACCAACATCATGGTGATGTCACCTAGTTTGGGCAATGAAATGTCTGTGAGAAAACAACCGAGCTCAGAGAGCACCAAGGACCCTTCCCTTCAGTATTTTATTTTAATAATCAAGAATAATCATAGGAGATTCTTTATTCCAAATTAAATTTGGAATTTATTTCTCTCATTGTCTCAGCTATCCTTTAATTTTAATACTGAATCACCGAGACTGGAAACTATGGAAAATACATTGTGACAATAGATTGCTAATCTGCATCCTGCTAAGCTATCAACTGACAACCAAGTACCTAGGGAAGAATAATTAACCAGACAAATACCTTGTTCAGTCACATTTCCCTGTATCTGCAATTAGGGTGCCCAGACACCATCTATACAATGAAAGGCAGGAAGGACAATTAAGATTGACCTGGTGACAGTCGTATACTAGAACCAACACATAGGCAACCCATGTCTCCCCAAGCCCAAAGGACTACTCCCACTATAAAAAGTTTTGGAACTCCATTTTTCTCTGTAATCCCCCAAAACTAACCCCTTGTAATGGGGAAATAAACGGATCAACTTCTAGCAGTGTGCCTTGTGTCTTATTTCCCTGCATTCTCCCATTTTGAAGAAAGGAACCCAGGAAAATCCTTCTAATACTTAACATCTGGCAAAAACCTGCTTACCACCAACTTTCAAATTGCAAATTTGTGTAGTAGCCAATGCAGTCAAACAGCATCTAGTTGAAAACAAGCTCCTTCCAACTGAGCAGAAATTTTGGCTGCACAAGACCAAACCTTAAAAACAAACGCATACAGAATGCAGTAGTTATGTGCACTCCTAGAATGGTGCATTTTACACTTTTGTTCTACAAGGTTCTCAAGGCTCCAAAGTGTTGGTTTTGATCTCTAAAGCCTTCATAGCATGGGACCAGCTTAACTGAAGGTTGTCTCTCCCTAGGTACATTAGTGCACTCCATTAGATCTGCCAGAGAATGCAGGCTAGGATACCATCAGCTAGGGACTTATGTTTGGTGGGTACCAGGAGACATACAGTACCTTCTTTGGTGTGTTGCTTGCTTTCTGGAATGTTCTTCCCCCCAAAACTATATCATCTGTATCCTTTTGATATTTCAGAAAACCTTAAGATCTGGTTATATTACGCCTGGGGCTCCTAGAAAGCTGGAGAGATGCTTAGATGGTTCCATTACTAAGCTGTTTATTGTTACTTCATCACCTAGAATTTGTATCTCTGTTAATGTGATGTGACACACACACACACATGTGGCTTTTAATATGTGGTACCACTGCTTGTTCATCATGAATCACCTTTGGCGAGTTGGGTAGCCATGTAAACTTGATTAATAAAAAAATGATAAAATAAAATGTGCATTTAATGTATATGTTCTTTATGGTTGAATATTGGGTTCCAAAGGAAAAGATATATTAAATATCTATATGGGAATTGCTAATAACCAACATTTAGTGCTTTTTGGTATTGGGGCCCCCATATACTGTCTTTATGTGACAGCTTAACATTTTACTGTATGTAAAAGAGCCTTGGTGGAGCAGTGGGCTAATGCCTCCTTAAGTAACACCAGCTGCCTGCAATTAGTGCAGGTTCGCATCCCACCAGGCTCAAGGTTGACTCAGCCTTCCATCCTTCCGAGGTAGGTAAAATGAGGACCCAGATTGTTGGGGGCAATTAAGCTGACTTTGTAATAATGCCGCTTGGGGGGTGTATGAAAGCCCTAATAAGCAGGCATATACATAGAATGAAGGCTACTGCTAAGCTTGTAAGCCGCCCTGAGTCTTCGGAGAAGGGCGGGATATAAATGGAATTAAAATTAAAAAAAGTCTCATAAATGGCAACATCTATATAATTGATGCTAAAGTTGACAAGATCATGTTTTCTTTCCTAATATAAGTATCTGTCTCTTTTTAAGACAGCTAAGCTTACAACTGTATAATATATGTGAATCATAGCAGTCATGAAACTATTGGCCACTTATCCATAACAGTAGTCTCCAAGTGACCGTAGAAACATGAATGATGTTTTCTACCAAGTATTGTACCTTTTCTTTGATATGTTAAAAAAATGGCTGCATTTGCTAGAATTCCTGAGAACAACAGTTCTGTGTAATTATGGTTTATTATCAGAAAAGGATATTTCTGTTCCAAAGCCCAGCTCCTTAATATTCTGAATGGGAATCTGCAGAGATGCAGAACCCAGTTATGTGAATTCACATGTGACTGCTAAAAATATTCTGGAGTTATAGGTAAGCAACCTGTTTTTTCTGGTTGTAGACAGATAGAATAGATGCTGCCAACACCTCCCTCCCAAAAGAAATAAACCACAAACCATTGAGGGAAAGAAAAAAAGAAGGTATTGTCATGTTTTTTTTATTTGCTAGCAATTTTACAATCAGGTTTTTATACCCTTGTCAGCAATCAAAAGGAATTGGACATTTTATTTTCTATATTTATTTAGAAATGGAGTGGAAAGATGATTTTTCTCTTGATTCTTTGAACTTGGATTGTTTGCTAAGCACATTTCCTGGAAATCTGGAGGTTCAACAGGTACTTGGTGACATTGATGAGAAACTAAAGAAAAATACTTCATGGTAAGCTGTTTTGTTTTTTCAATATTGTATATAATCCAGTGACGAGATATCTGAATGGTTTTTCAATTACTGTATTTATATAATTCTTCTATCAGTATATAGTTTGACTACTAAAGTGCTGCTTATTCATTTATGAATTTTACAAAACAGTTTGCAATATGGAAGAACACAAATGATACATCTCTTTTCAAATAGTTAGAACAGTCAAATTTGTGCAAGGCTTACATGGCTGCTTTAGAAACTTCCTGGCTATCTTTGCAGAGGTGTGCAAGCAGTCTTTTTGATTCAAGTCAGAGTAGCTTCTGAAGCATGACAGATTAGCACAGATATCACAGCCCAATAAGCTAGTATTATACAAGCATTATAATTAACTTTATTTATTTGAAATATGGGTACTGCATTTTCTGACTTTCTGGAATGAAATAAGCCCCTGGGTATGGTAACTATGGTGGTGCTATTCTAACCCATACTACCTTTATATGCAAATATTTCCTTATAATATTCATAAACAAACATTACTTACATTGGTTTTCCCAAACTAATGGCCAAATTGGATTCTGGGAGTTGAAACTCAGACATTTTGAAGGTGCCCAAGTGGGAATAAAGCCAGTTGCTTTGAAAATTATAAAGTGATGACATTAGTTTTGTTTTATGACAAATTAAGTAACAAAATTACAGGGTGACATAAAATGTTGACATTCTGCAAAAAATAGATAATATACTAAAAATAGTGAAAATACTTCTTTTTCTTTTTGATTTAGTGTGGATCAATGCCTTAAGGAACTAAAATTGGAATTAAATGAAACTTGTTCTGATGAGTTGCTGCAGGACACAACAAGTTACCTTCACTGGCTAAATAACCATGATTTCAGTTCAACCAAATTCTCTTCAGCCCATCAAGGGGAATTAATCAAGTTCCTCCAAACATTGGTGAAAATGCTACTTTTAATGTTATGATAGTTAATAGTTTTATAGCACTCTTGTTCTTTTGGAATTTAGTTGCTATTTGCTAGTGCAAAATGCAGTTAAATTTAAAAATTGCAATATTTCGTATGTTTCACAAAACACTGAATTTTGGATAATAATGTCTGGTTTACAAGGTTTTCAACCTTAGGGGCACATTTTAGAGTCGTGTAGATTTTTCAGTTCAGTACTTATGTCTTGAGAGTAGATCAACACTGTTTGATACAATCAGTTGCATCCAGGCTGCACATGTATTACACCTGTTCTTAGATAAAATTAAATTTGTAATTAGTTAAGAACATAATGCTAATGATACTTAAACTTGTATGGACAAATGACCTGTTTCACTGGCTTCATATGGAGGTAAATAGGAATGAGTTGAGCCTGGGGAACCTTGTAAATCAGGCAACTTATGGGTAGATTCTCCCCCTCCCCTGACTAAAATTAACTTCGGAGGAAGGATGAGAACCTATGAAGCATAATGCTTCTCATTCCCAACCCTCTAAGCCAGTTGAGAATTATGCTGTAGTTGATGGCATTGAAAGCAGTCATTAAATCACCACCAGAGCTCATCCACAATGGCAGTTTACAGTAATCCAGTAACACATATCGCTCATTAAAATGTAAACTTTATTAAAGTAAAAAATGTATACAACGTAGAATAATAATAATGAAAAAACAACTAACCAATACAAGAAAAATGCAGCATATCAGTTAAATTGAAGTTTAAAAAGTGACAACCTGTGACCCAATGCTCCATGGACAACTTTGATCTTAATTAGCTTCCAGAATATTATTTATTATATTTTTATCTACCCTTATTACTTTATAAGTAACTCAAGGCAGTAAATATTCCTAGTATTCCTTCCTCTTCCTATTTTTTTCCACAACAACAATGCTGGGAGGTGAGTTGAATTGAGAGTGACTGGCCCAAAGGTACCCAGTTGGGATTCATACCTAAGGTTGGACTAGAACTCACAGTCTACTGGTTTCTAGGCCAGTACCTTAACCACTACCCCAAACTGCTTTAAGGACTTAGTTCCCAAGAGAGGATATTCCAAGAAGCCAAAGCACTAGTTAAAAAACATTGCCTCTTGGCTGCCATTCTCCTTATCTCAGAAAGGTATCATACAACTCAAAGTTCTCACGAAAAGAACATACCAGTTGAGCTGATTTAGATAGATGAGAGGAATTTGTTTTTCTTACAAATATGCACTGAAAAGACCTGGAAGTTTTTAATATGGAATGTATAATTAATATACCACACACGCACACATGCACACACACACACACAGACACACACAGAGGTTTGTTTAAACTGGCAAAATGAAAATGAAATGTATATATTTGAAAAAAAGTCTAGATTTTAAGAGATGATGAAACTTTATTTTGAAGATAAATATTATTTACTTTAGTTATTCATGTAAGTTGATACCTTAATATATCATTTGTCATTTATCCTTTCAAGCAAAAATTACTGAAGAATGAACAAAATCAAGAAGAAACAATTCTTCACTTTCTCCTTGAACTCTCCAATCAGTGTGGTGTCTTATTTCCCTGTACTCCAAGTGGAGCATCTTTTGAATTCATATCCAGTAGTTCCATTCATGGTATTGAAGATGATACAGCAGTAGATGTTCACTGTATTTGGGATGATATAAGATTACACCTTCGACGCTACTTAGTACATCAATTGCAGATTAATCAAGAAACAAAAACTGGTACTTTACAACATCAACTGCAATTTAAAACTCAATGCCTGCAGCACCTCTTGTTTCTTTATCCTGAATCTGAAGTTCTTGTCAAGTATCAAAAAATGCAGAAAAAATTGGTTAGTAATCTTTTGCAGGAATATGCTCAGGATAAGAGTGATGAAATGACTTTTGAAAACATTGTTCATAATTACAAAAGTTCAATGCCTGCCTTCTGTGCACTGATAAAAGAAGATTTATATATACTAAGTGGAATTACTGATTCTTCTTCTCTACTGAAATTTATTAATGAAACTTATTTGGATACCTTTACTGAAGAAACCACTATTGTTCTTCACATGCTTCGTGAGCTTCAACTTAAAGGAAAGGCACTACATGCTATAAAGACCAGCAAAAACTCAAAGAAAAACAGACGAATGGTTCAAATTGGGGGTTAGTGGCATTTTCTTTATGTTCATTAATTGTTTTCTCTTTTATTATTTCTGATACAAATTTTAACTGATTCAGCAAAAGATTTAAGTGCAAGAATGTAATTAATGTCAGGTTATATATGGTATACTGTCATGTATACCTAAAGAAATACAGTCCTAACTTCAGGATTACAGTTCTCCCCAACCCTGGAAAGATTAGGCGGGATAACCTTGCTTGCCTGCATTAACAAAAAAGAAACAACTTTCCCATTTTAAAGGTAAATTTAGTGTGGAGGTTGGGGAATTAGCTTTTATTTTAAGTTCAGTGCTTTTATTATCTGCAAAAATTGTATAGATTGGCAGAAGTTTAATTTCTGTATTCTCTAACTGCCATATATGTATAAGAAGACTGGACTTATTTTGATTTTTACCCACTAATTACATCCAGATTGAAGTAACATATTTATTAAAATTATTATATGTAATTATTTATATGGATTATATTACTCTTAAACTACAACATTCATCATATTGTTTGAGCATACATAATTTGAAAAGAGTCATATGCATTTGAAATAAAAATAGAAATCTATTTCTGAAACCTGGAGACATTGCTCAATATTGTTAAAATAATTAGCATTTCTTATTTAATTGCCAAAGTAATATAAACCCTTATCAAATTATCTTATTAATTGTATAATATGAGAATATGTTTGAACAGAACATGGGCTGCATAAATGGCCTGTCTCAGATTCTTATTTTTACTGCTGTTTCAAATTCCAATCTCTGTCGCCACAATTTTATAATGGAAATGGCATGTATAGAGATGCTGCTTGAGTATCCTTATCCCAGCACAATTGGGATCTGGCAGCTCACCAGATAACTGGTTAGTTTCTTGACAGTCCTAGTGGGGTAAATAATGCAACATATTGTTTTCTTCATTTCAATCATGCATTCTACCACATTTTGTTGACTGGCAGAGGAGACAGATTGGAGCATAGGGAAGGGAGGTACAAATTTTCCTCTTTCTGTATGGTGAGCTGTATGCACAGATAAAGAAAGGAAAAAAGACACATCAGCTATTTTTAGATGGGAGGATATTACTTTAAATGAATATTCAGTTGGTGCTGTTATCATATAAATGAAAAGTTTTCCATGTGTGTTCTTGGAGTACATCATCTGTAATAATCCTAATGTGTGAAATAAATCGGCAGAGGATACTTCTAGAACTTTATAAGGAAAAATGGGTTCTGTTTCTAAAAAAATAAAAGTTATAAATTAAAGTAACCTTTTCAAATATATTTTACATAAGTAAATACTATTGAGTTGCAATAATTTTTGACTAGCTTGTGAATTTTATCTAACTGGAAAAAATAAGTGAGAAATATAATCTTTGTATTATAATTGTATGGAAGAAAATTTTACAATCACTTCAGTTTGATTTTTTGGGGGGTAGGGAGAGATTTTAAGTGACTAGACATTTGCATGTATGTGTATCCTTGAGTTGTTTCTTGGAAGCAATATGGGGAGATACTGCCAGACATAAAGTATATTCTTATAAATGGTATTTACCTATGAGCATGGATTTATAACAATTAATGAATGATCCATAATGGCTTAATTTGAACATAATCTGTATTTAGGTATACAGCCAAAACATGCATCCTAATATAATCAACTTAATAGCAGACTACATTATGATCTCATTCTGCAGAAACAATGCTAGAATAATCAGGAATATCAATTATTTTACCCTTGTCTATTTCAATCAAGAATAAAACCATTAAGCATATATGATAATGATCATAGTTGAATTTACTGGATAGGAGGAATATAGGGGAAAATGAAAATACAGTAGGATATAAAAATCATAAAGTTATCCAAACTTAACAATAACTTGAATCACATTTTTGCATATTCAGCATATTATGCTTAATAGCATTAAAATAATGAATGAACTGCATCTTGGGATTGGTTCAGAGTAAACTGATGAATAAAGAGGAAAGATGGAAAGCATAACATTTGGGAATTAAAACAGCCCTGTGATGATAATCACTGCAAAGATTGGAAATGCTATGGTTGGTTACATGGTCAGTCAAATATTTAGACTGAATTTGGCATTTTTATCCACCTATTTCTCCAGTTCTTTCTCTTCTATTCACTTGTCTCCATGTAATGCAATGTACAGACCTTTTGTCTTTCTTATTGACGGTTGTTAAGTATGAAGTGTCAGGTGTTAGGTGTTTGTCTGTTTGAAGTCCCAGAGCACTTTTAACTTCTTCATTTTCTATTACTTTGTCTATTTTGTAGTCCCACCAATTCTTGCTTGCAGACAAATGGTATTTCTTGCAGACATTCCAATACACCTTTATCATACCATAGTTTGTAGTCAGTCTGGGCGACCTTCTTGCAGCAGCTAACCAGGTGGTCCACTGTTTCTTCAGCTTCTTTGCATAGGTAGCACTTACTGTCTGTTGCTGTTTTCTCAATTCTGGCTTTGTATATTTATTCTTGAGGCTTAGTCTTGTGCAGGCAGAACTAGCCACTTCTGTCTCCTTCTTCTTTCTTTAAGTTTCTTGCTTTTAACCATTGTCAGATCATGTTATTATCTGTTTTCCCTGATATTTTTTTTTAATGTGCAGCCATGCAATGCTTCCTCTTCCCATGGATCTTTTTTGTTCTTCATTTGGTGTTTCTCCTAGGCCAGTTTGGTCTCTCAAATACTCAGTAAGCATTCCTGGCATACTAGCTTTAGTATATACTCTTCACTATCCTTCAGATATTCTTCCTTTGTCCTTTTTTTCTTCTTCAGTTGTCTGATGCACTACAACTTTCCATGCCCACTATTCTCCTTGGTAAATGTCAGCATCACTGTGAGGATGAAGGGCGTGATTCAATGTCATTATTTTTCTGGTCTTCCTATCCATGGCCTTAAGTTCTGCTTGAGTCCAGTCCACTACTCCACCTGTGTATCTAATGACTGAAATTGCCCAGGTATTGATTGCCTTCATGGTATTTCTTCCACTGAGTTTGGACTTTAAGATCTTCTTTACTCTCTTGATGTATTCACTTCTAACCTTTTTCTTGACTACAGTGTGCTTTTTGTGGTCAGCTTGAAGGATGCTAAGGTTTTTGTAGTGATCATCTTCATCCAGAATTTTGATGGTATTTCCATAGAATATCTTGATTCTTTAAGTGTTCACTGTTTTTCCTATTTGATCATGAGCGTGGCACACTTCTATTGCAATATCTTGACTGGATATACAGACAATGTTGAGCAGCGATTTTATTTCAGATGGTGTTTTTCCATACAGCTTCAAATTATCCACGTAAAGGAGGTGGGATAGACTGGCAGATGTTTTTCATGTTTGATAGCTATGACCTGAGTTATTCAATATTGTAGACAAAGGAGTCATGCACTGATGAACAGTTGTGGTGATAGTGAACCTCTTTGAAAGATTTCTCCTTGATATTAACCTCTCCCAATCTATGACCACCGACCAACAACCATTTCTTTCATATTGTTATTTTTTAATCCCTGTGCTAAGTGTTTCTTTGGAACAAGCTTCAAGGCAGGCAATCTTCTCTTGGTGTTTTTGTGCTATTCTACATGCTTAGTGATTCTTTGTTTCAATTCTTCTTTAATTAGAGAGTTTTGTTCTTTCTGAGGCAGAGGAGACGGTGCCTGATTTTGCAATGAAAACTGTTCTGCTGTCCCTTATTGCCAACTTCCCCGGATTTGCCTCTATAATCTGAATTACTTCTGGCAAAGCTTTCTTTTCTTTTCCCTGAGTAGATCTTCGCAATTCTTCCAATTCTGCTGCTTCTTGTTGGGCTTGATATGTAACAATAGATCATTATTTCTTTCTTTTATATCTCTGTTTATTTTTGATGGGTAAACCAGCTTCTGGTGCTGATTGCTCAGCCAACAACTTTGATTCCTATAGACCATTCTTGACTGGATATCCAAGAATTCCAACACCTAAAAGTGTTCTTGTTGACTTTCTATGGGCGATGGCCAAGCCAGTATGTGTCTCCATTTCTGTTGTGATTCCGTGTCAGCCTGTACTCCCAGCAGCTGAGTCTGAGGGATCTGAGGAGGAGGAGGAGGAGGAGGAGGAGGGGTTTGGAGAGCCTTCAGTGTTGAAGGGAGGCTCTGATGCATTACAGGACTCTCAGTCAGAGGAAGAGCCAGGCCCCTCCAATCGTGTTCTTTATGAGGCTCGGCTGTGTGAGGAGGAGGATTCGGACTCTGAGGCTTCACAGATGAATCTGTTTAGAGACGCTCGAAGTAGAAGGCAGTTTAGCAGAGCAGACCAGAGAAAGTCTATGAGGCAACCCACAAAAGGAGGAGAAGACATTGAGAAGCCACACCTTGGGGCTGCTAAGAAAAGGGGAAGGTGTGGGCGGCTGAAGGCAACCATTCGTAGAACTCCAAAGGAAATCCTGGTCTGTTTATGTTCTTGCTGATCTGCTTGTTTGACTCTTGTTTGCTGTTTGAACCATTTATTTTGCTAAGGAAAATATTCTGCTGCTTTCTGTTTTAAGGACTAATTATTTTGAACTGTATATAAATAAAAGGGTTGGGTTTTTTCCAGCCTATTGATTTAAAAAGAAAAGGGGTTGTCCCTGACACGCAAACAGGGACGGTCGTAGGCTGGAACAGAACTATTTCACCATATTTTTTGTGGGCGAGACAGTCTTTGTCTGACTTCTGACAAAATCTGTCCAGTATGGTTGAACCTCTGGCATAGCTCTCATCTTCCTCAGAGCACATAAGCCCAACAATCATGTAAAGTTAGTGCCTCATTGAGGGTAGCCATTCTTCTTCAAGATAAACTTTGTTTCTCCTCTCAACATAACTTAAACTGGTTCTCCTAATTTTAACTATTAATATAAACGTATTGAAATAGAACTACGGTAATTGTTTTCAGAGAAAATTGTTACCAACATGTTATGACTTGGAAGCAGTTCTCATGGAAAATGTATTGAAAATCGTCATCTAAGTATAGTTGATAAATCATTGTTGTTACACTGAGTTTGGCAAATTTCCTTCATGCATTTTAAGGGGAAGTTTGCCCTGACCAATATTTGGTTGGAATTTTCGTTGTTTATCTGATGATTTGTTTTTGCTTTTTGTGGTGTATTTTAATACATGCACAAACTTGATTCAGGAACATAATGAATGGCTTATAAAGATAAGATGGACCTTAAATATATTCTGCTATTTGATTTTTTTCAGTGACCTTTGATACCATTGACTATAGATTACTCGTAACTCTTCCAAAACACCTGAATCAAGAGAGACTGTACATGTCCTGACTCAAAATCTAAATGCAGTGATGGAATGAATAAAGATCGATAAACTGGAAATGAATGAAAAGGCAAAGAGTGGAGCAGGTGGTTATCTGCATTATAGGAGATGGGAGTGAATGGGTTGCATATTCTGAATGCTATTGCATTCTTTCAGAAAAAATATTTACATATTTTGAGAGAGCTTCCAGAACTGTAACTGTCCTTGGAAATTTTAAGTGATTACAATGTCCAAGAGTGCATATTATCACTATGCCCTTTCCTGGACACTACAGCTACAGTTATCCATGCACTGTTAGGTTACACTAGCTAGTATAATGTCTTCTATGGGAGCTACTTTTCCACTTGGTACAAAAGGTGCAAATAGGTAGGATGTGGTACCAAGATTGCCAACAGGACATTTAGCTATCCTGAAGCCACACTTCCTTTGAAACAACTGCAGTGACCAATTGGCTATTGAGCCAGATTTGGTTGAACAGGCTATATAACTGACTTTCTTCTCCATTGCAATCTGGTTAATTATTAAGATCGTTAGGGAATGTGCCAAGAATTGCACAATGCCACCTGGTGGTTACGGATAAGTGGGTCTTTCCCATAGGAGCACCTTGATTCTGGAAGGCTTTTTCCTCTGAAATTGCTGAAGTGCCTATTATAAAGTCGTTACCTTTTTTGTCAACTTTTTAATCATTATGGTTTATGTTGCTTTATTATTGTATGTTATATTTTCAAAATGGCGTATTGATGTATTTGCATCGGAAGCAGTATAAATTGGTGCGATAAAGAATGAAAGAAAAACTTCAAGGTCTTAACCAACTATAAAAAGATTACAAATATTTTTCTTGATTACGTGACTTAAACTTTGAGAAAGAATTAAGGATAGTGCCCAATCTTTCATTATGTCAATGGAAAATTTCTGTTACTTTATTAGAAAGGAAAGAAGGGTTATTCTTCCCCAGGGCTTTTTTTGTCATAGAACGCCCAGAACGGAGTTCTGGCACCTTTTTTGGATGGAACCTTGTAGGGTAAGCAAGGCGGGTTGTATGACGTGTGTGAGTTCTGGCACTTTTTTTTGTTGTTTACAAAAAAGCACTGTCCCCTCACCTTAGAAACTGATATATGCTTTGAAAATGAGAAGTGGAGATTTTATAGACTCTTACGAACAGAATTATGTTTCTGTTTCATTATGTTCATACGGTTGAAATGCTTCCTTTTTTTCCAACTTAGAAGATAAAATGTTTTTAAACTATTTTTGCTGAAAGAATTTTGAGGCTGATGCTATGAATATCTTACTATTCAAATCATTTATTAATGCCATTATATGAAAAGGTAATCTTATTACTGTATTTAGGACATCGTTATTCTTGGATAGGTTTACTTCATTAAAAAAAAAGTTATACATAGTTTATATGTCTTATGTTTAAAACTGTATTATAATTTTCTTTTTTTTAACGTATATTGTCCAATAATATTTTGTTCAATGTAACATTTAATTTGCAAACAAAACAAAATTTGGTCATTTTATCTCAATTTTTCCAGTTAGAAACACTGTTTTCATCTCAAAGCCTCTTTTGCACACCTGGGTGTTCTTCTTATGGTTAGAAAAAAAAAGATAACTCACCATGCCCCCTAATTATTGCATTTTCCTCCCAAGCTTAAAAGATAAAAATGATTTAATCTTTGGTATGATTTCTCTTGTGCGGTCTGGACTCAATGTGAGATTTATGTATTAGAGTACCTTCTTTAATAAAAAGGAGTGTGATAAAGAAGTTGAGAGACAATTATTAAGTTACATTTTCTTAAAAACATACTGTAGTGTGTAAAGGAAACCATACATGCCTATGAGGCTTAAAAGAAGAAGGACTTCTAAAAGGTCTCTTGAAGAGGTTCCTAAGGCAGTTACACTATTGTTTGAGGAAAAAAATGTTACATGCCTGTTTATTAGACTCTTTTCAACACATATCAAGTGTCTCCTGAGCAGAACTTAATTAAGTGCTCCTTGCTGAGATCCTGTTAAGCTGTATGGCATTGTGCATATTTTCAGTAATATAAAGTTTGGTTAGCTATAGATTTTCTTTTTTGAAAAATAATCTCATTAAAATGGGGCACATAAAGTTAGCATCTGTGAGAAAGATATTTAAAATCTGAATATTATTTTCCTGATAATTCAGATTAAATTTTAAAACAATGGATTTGAGGGATCAATTCCCAGCTTCAGGTAACTATTGTCATACTGACCTAGATGTGAATTTTAAGTTTATCTTTTACAGCCGAATAATTTATTCCTTTTTTTCCTAACAAAGGATCTAATTCATTTCCTCTTTTCAAATCCCAGTTCCCCTCCACTGTATATTTTGCTAGGTATGTAAATATGTACCTGGATCTTCACACAATGATGGGCTTTATGAGCTTTTCAGAAATCTGAACTGAAGGAAGGCAGACAGGCATGGATTTGTGAATTTATTTTGAATATGTCTATTTTGAAATATTACTAAAATGCAAAGAGTCACTTCTTTATATTGCAGTATGTTTACCAGATGTCAGTCATTGGGATAAAAAAAATGTCTACAGATTTGGAATCCTAGTAAAATCAGGGTTTAGAATGTTGTCATAAGATTGTCCAGCCTTATAATTGAAAATAACTATGGTTGTTTTATATATACATACATATACATACACATATATAATTTAGAATGTATTTTTCCTTTTATATGTGTAAATTTTATCTGTACACAATTTAGGTTACAATTCATACATCTTGTCCTATAAGCGGTAAATATTAAATATAAATTTTGGTATTGAAGCTCTGTGACAAATGAAGCTAGGATATGGTACAGCTTGAGGATTTCTAGTTAACTTTTATACTCAGATATGTTGTTGGAAATAAGGGAGGACATTGCTTGTGGGAAAAATGAAATACTTTCCTTTCATCTTCACCAACATCTTTTATTCAGTGATTTAGCTGGAGTATTTAGAATGTCCTAATAAAATCATTTAGTAAAATAGTTTTGTTAATCTACTGTTAAGGAATGCCATGATTTTATAATAAATTGTGGGTTTAACATTTATCTCTACCCTATCTTCTAAAGTAGCTCTGGAAGTAATTTTCACCATTGATTTCTCTTCACCATAGAAGAGTCAGAAAAGACAAATATAAAATTATGATTGTATTTCCCAGAATTTGATTATTTTGTACTAAAACCTGATTTTGATGGCGGTATATCCAGTACTGATATTAATGACAGCAGCGTCAATTTTCAAATCAATCTTTGCAGTAAGAAAATTGAATTTTATGGATCCCAGTTATATAGATACTGCCTCATAGTCCTTTATACCAAGTGTTGTGTTTTAAATTATAATATGGTTTCTTTATTACATTGAGGTATTCTAAATGACTGGATAGTTTACATTTCTTCCCATAAAGAAAGACATGTCCAGTGAGATTGTATTTTTCTTTGAATATAAAGACCATATTACATAAGAACCTGCTTTTTGAAGTCCCTGTGCTTCAAAACTGATTTACCATGTGGCATGGCAGCTGCTATTCAAGAAACACATGCTCAAAGCTCTCTAGTGTATGTGGAACTAATTGTACTGCTTTTTGGATCCCAGCCCATACTTTCACTCTGTTGAATTGACTTTACGGAGCATGGTTTGTGAATGCTTTGCTAAAAATCCTTTTCAATGTGATTATATAATCTCATCATGGGATTTTCCATATAATGATGTGCTACAGAATACTCTTGAATTTTTTTGCAGAGGTTGAAAATATTTTTCATGCAATATAGAACTATTATAGACAAATACCTACTTACTGGTAGAAGTATAATACAGTTTTCATTTTGAGAAGAATGATTGTGCTAAATAGCTCAGAATATTGTTGGCTCACATAAGTGTATTTTTTGTCCTCTAAAACATATTTTTAATATTAACAGATTTCAGTGATTCTAAAAAGAACTGAAAACAGCAGAATATTAAAGATTAAATACTATGGTAATGATTTACATCAGTGTTGTTTCTTTTAGCACCTTGACATTTTTTATGATTCCATTTTTTTCAAGCAGCAGAGAATACTTACGATCAGTATATCTGATAAACTTGTCAATGCCTGTTTAAAACAGAATCACCCAGTCTGCTCTATTCATTCCCCACCCTCTTACATCATTTCAAGTATAATCTTGATAAGACAGAGATATGTCCTGGGCAGCTGTGTATAGCAAGCTCAGACGACAACTAATTTGTGAAGGAAAAAATTAAATCAGGAGGTAAATTATTTCATGATTGCTCATTCCCAACAGACCTGGGCATCATTCTGAAGAAAATATCAAATAATTGGTTTCAGACCGTGTCACACACATGCAATTCCCTTCGCTAATGGCTGTGTGAGGTAGCACTAGGCCTCAGGGGTCATGAAAGAACTGAAAATAGCTGACTGCCAGGCACAGCAATAGAGAGACAGTGCAAGTAGGAAATGAAGTGGCAATAAGTGCAATTCATAGGGGAAATGTGCTTCACTTGGAGTTTAATATATTGGTTTGGAATCTGGCAGTAAGCCATGCAACAATTGTTTACCTTTTCGTCCACATCTGCATCTGTTCTGTTTGGTGTGTAGCACTTAAATCCCTGCCCACAAACACTAAGATCAATATCTATTAGGGGGTCTTCTTTCTTTTTCATATTTTATAACAGATGCAGTCTGTGAACAATGTTTGCATTAGATTAACAAAGTCAGAAGGATTTGCTTGAAAACACTTAGTAGTTTTATGGATAGACTGTACAGTCCAATCATTCTGTGATTCAAAATCCAGTTGCTTTTTCAAATCCAGCGTCTTATAAAAATGCTAGCTTTTAAATTCTAATGATTAAAATTGATGTGAATTTTTAAACCACTGCATCAAGTTATATATGGAAGACTGTTACCATTGTCCCTAGCACTTTAACTTGAAACAGTGCTATAGCAACTATTCCAAAATATGAAATTGCATAATTTATTAGGCAGCAATACATAGGTTGTTAAATCTAGCTAAGTTGTTTGTGCATGTAACAAAATAATTTTAATTCTTTATCTACTCTTTCATTAACAATATTTTTTAGCTTAAAATGGATGATAGGTGAACATGCTTAGTATATATAAATACAGGATTTTGGAAAAAATGGGGATTAATTATAAAGTAGCTATTTGATATGAATAGATGAAAAAAGTGATAAGTGCAAGACAATAAACTTAACAGAGATTTTAGAAGTTGAATTATATTTAAAGATTTTAGAAAGCAAATGGTGGCTTTAATCATAATATATGCTGTCCACATTGTGAGGTGTATATACTGAAAAGAATCCATATGAGTCAGACAAGACATTGAGGTTGCTTCACTCTGTCTTTTCCCAGCGGTAGAGCCCAAACCAAGGCAAATCTGGTTAACTTAATCTTCAAAGAATTATACAAATTGCTAATAGGAAGTCTCCAGCTTTTCTAGCTTTCCTTTTCCAGTATCTTATGGAGGAATTACTATACAGTACAGAAAATTGTTGCTGGCTGGTTATTGGCAATCACAATGGAGACACAGGAAGAACAAAAGGACGGAAGAGTTTTGTTTTTATGTTCAAGTCAAATTTCTGTGGAGATTCTCACCCATCCCTGTCATGGTTGTCCCAAAGGTGTGTTTTCAGGAGGCAACTGGACTTTCTTGTTTTTCTTTTTGGGTCAAGATCAAAACACAGGAATTGGAAGCATTTACCAAACATATCAACTCCATGGACACATACATCAAATTCACGTGGGAAGACGTTAAGGAAAATAGTCTAGCCTTCCTGGACTGTGCAGTATGCATTAACGAAGACAGAAGTCTTAACACTGAAGTTTACAGAAATCCCCCCCCACAGATCAATATTTACAGTTTGATACTCACCACCCACTGGAGCACAAAATGGGAGTTATCAGAACCCTACATCACTGAGCTGAAGACCTGCCTGCCAGCAAAGATGGGAAAGAAAAAGAACTAAAACACATCAAGGAAGTCCTCAATGCATGGCTATCCCAAGTGGGCCTTCATCAAATCCCCCAAAAGATCCAGTAGGAGCTTCTCCATAAAGAACAGTAAAGGCTCCACACCCATTTGCACTACTCGGTGATCCTGATGATTCAGATAAACCTCCAAGTGGCCTCAACGACTCTATTCTATTCCCCAATCTCCCATTTTTCTAACACATTTCATAAGACTTGGCAACAATTAATTGTTATTTCCGCTGTTAGGAGTTCCATTTTTCCCCAATATTTATTTGTGGGGATAAACAGTTTTAGAACACAATAAAAATTTCTTCAAATTATCTACCTCTAATGAATTCTTCCTCATCCTCTTCATTAATTAATGCTTATTAGTTGGTAATATTAAACATCAAATTCACTAGTAAATAAAAATAAATATAATTGAAGTTAGAATGTGTCCTAATAAAATCAATTCAGTATAATGAAAAATCTTACACTGTACAAATTATACATTTTCTGCCAGGTATCAAATTCATAGGCTTTTGTGCTATATGTAGCACACTTACCTTTATAAGCTACAGTGAATTTTTAGATTGATAGGAAGGGAGGTATATGGTTCATGGATTCAATTCCAAGTAGAGGGGTTGAAACACATAATTTTTAATTAGCTAGGATGGTTGTGTGTGACTGATAAGTCCCAATAAAGATGAAACCAGTAGTACACTGCCTCCCAGTGTTTAATGAATGTATAACAACTATAGGAATATGTACTGAAATATTTCTCTCCTGGGAGTTGAGGATGGAATCATGAAATCTCCGGTTTGAGACATGTCATAATGAAAGCTTTATCTCTCTAGTCTAGTCTGAAAGTACATATAAAAGAAGTCGTTTACTGTACATAGATGTTTAATACGGAAATAATGTCATTGACAGCTTACAAGTAACTAAGACACAAAATCGCAATTAGTCAGACCAGAATAAAAAAGGCTTAAACAAGGCTGAGTCAAGTCATATTAAGGCAGAATCAAAAAACAGATTTATATAAATGTGAAAGGAGAATCAATCTATACACAGTATCATTTTCAAAGAGGCAGGAAATAATTTTGATAAGGATAAGACCAAAAACTAAATATACAGAGATTCCAGACAATAAATTGATGTTACCACAGTGAAATAAGGATTTGTATTTCCTTTTATAATTTTGATTTTTGTTTTGCAAGGCATTAGAAGAATAAAGATTTCTGTTTGAAGTCTTCATTTTTACTGATTTTACTGATTACATTGCTAAATGCTGTTTATATTTTTGGCATTTAAAATTGTTTTTGACATTATTTTCTCTGTTCTTACTGATCCAGGATATACAGCAATTTAAAAATAGTAACTAACATATTGTATTCAACTGTGACCAAAGCCTGGCATCCAATATGAGAAAAAAAAACCAAAGTTTGAATGTCCTCCAAATTATTTGTCTGATAAGGAAGCAAGCCACTGTATTTTGCAATTTTTCAAGGCTGAATTCTTATAGAATGTATTTCCACAACAGCTATTCAAGGATGCTTAGTAACGGCTTATGATTGCCATTATTATCAGTACTACAAAGGATCTCAGATGATACAATCAGGTGTTCTCGATACAAGTCACTACTGGTTCAGTCCTCCACATGAGTTTTAAATAGACCCTGCTGGTTGCAGATTATTATTTGCGGTAATGCAACAGTAGGCATTTTTTTCCAAACCAAAAAGCTATCCAAAAGCATTGTCTTTATCTTCTATAGATTTTGTCTCTTTTACTAAATTAGAGAGCATCTTAATATTTTTAAAATAATAAAATTAACCAGATGTCCTTAACATACTATTATACTTGTAAATAATCCCTTAAAATATTGTGAATGAGCTATATCCTTTTTAGAGTTTATTGTCATAAACCTGAGAAATAGCTCTAATTTCTGGACATTCCTACATAAGAAACTAAACATTTTTTTTCACAAATGTTAGAACAGCTTTCTGTTTTATTCATATGTACATAAAACATGTACATATTCTTTCTCTGATTTTTAGAAATAATCAGAAAAATTAATTGCAACATATAGCATTTAATGATATAGGCTTTTGTGTAACCCAAAATGACCGCATTTCCATTGCTAAAATAGCCTTTTAATCCTATCAGAAGGAAAACAGTGAAAAAGATCTCAGCTAAAAGTTCATCTAGGAAGCAAATGTGACACATGAATCTGATTTTCTTTTTCCTTATTTATAGCTGCTGAGGAACATTCCAGAAAAGGAATGAACCAGTGTTTAACATTACATCAACTCAAGTGCCTTTCCCAGCTTATAAAATCATTTTTGTTGATGGAAGAAAATATTGAAGAACTATCTTCAGGATTACTGTTAACATGTATGTCTGAGAAAAAAAGCACTCAAGGTAATGTATGGTTATATTTTCCATATATTGTTTTCTTCAAATAATTGATTTGTAGAATTTCAATACATATAATAAGGGAAACAAAACAATAACATATTCTCATTGGTCCTATAATGTCAACTTACTTTTGATACGGTCATTTGAAGTATTTTGTTCTTGGTGGCTTATTTTCCTTTCTGATTGCTAGAATTATGCTGCCTAAAAACATATGAGATAGTCATATAAATTATATAAATAAATATATTGTCATGTGATCCATTATGAAAAGAACACCTGATATGGACTTCCAAAGGAAAAAAATGGCAAACTGAAGATGGCTTTGCAAAATGTAGAGCCAACAATTGCAGCGAACCAGTGAGTAGATTGGCTCTTCAGAACCTCACTGGATAAAGAAAGCTATGTGATCACTCACATGTGCTCTAAAGAATTGCTTCTTGCAAAATTGTAAGACAGTTGTTCCTGTCTGGTTTTCAGCACCAGGAGACAATGAGAATAGCCATCTTGTTGACAACCATGGTTGATGCCTTTTAAAGGATATTAAGTTTGTAAACTTCTCTTTCTAATTATTACAAATTTATTGTCAACTATTTTTAAGGTATTAGAGTCCATTGAATTGACAACTGGGTTAGTTTGCTTTCAGTCCTCAATGACATAAAATTTTATTCATAACCTTTAATTTTTTTTAATGACATAAATAGCAAAAAGCTAAATAAGACCGTGATCCTACAAAAGTATAAATGAAGTAAGGATCCAGTTAAATTTGGAATAAGATTTTGGAATTATTTATAAATGATTCTTCATAGTTAATTCCAAAATCTTATTCCAAATTTATCTGGACCCTTAATCCACTTATAATTTTCTAAGATGAAAGTCTTATCTTGCTTTTTGCTATTTATTGACAGTTAATTAACTGGGACCTTTGAAATGACACAAAACATAACACTAAAAAAAATGAACACTTTTAAGAATTCAGAAATTAATATCAACTATGTGAATAGCAATGTTTGCTTCTATGGACAGTTCAAACAATGTTATAGAAGAAATGGCAGATGAGGAACAAATTTTATTTGACAGTATAAAGATGGCATTAAAAGCAGATCTACAAATGACAGGCCATGAGGATGACATGGAAAAACATGTCTCATTGGCCATACAAAATAAACCCAATGATACTTCAAAAATCAAAAGGGAAATACAAATAATAAATCAAGAAAGTGAACTGGATGATTTTTTTATATTGGATTTATACAAGAGGTTTATTAAAGATTTGAAGGATTTTGTAAGAAGGGACAACGAAGAATGAAATTAAATTCTATGACATTACTTGAATGGATTACATACAGATTAAGATTGTAAGAAGTAAATCAAAGGAATATAGAATTGGTTTATTTGATCAAGATTAAAACTATATATTGTTATTTTTAGTAATCCTTAATAGACTTTCTGTTGACATGAGGATTAAAAATATGATGCCTTTTGGATTTGCCTATAGATAAGGAGTGAGATATTGGATGAAGTGATCATTGGTTGTGTAAATAAGAGGGTGAAAAGTCGCAAAAATTGTTTACATTTGTGATGAAAGTTGGAACTCACTTCTTTGCATATTGTTTCCTCTTTACTATATCTTTTTCTTTTCTTTTATTGTTCTTCTTTTGTCTTTGGACCTTGTACTCTTTCTTTCTATTCTTTCTTTGACTTTTTATTAGATTTTACTATTGTAATTAAAATCTTTAATAGGTAAATGAAAAATTACCTGATAGATAACTCATTGATTACTCAGAGAAACATGAGTTGAAAACATGTTTTAAAAATAATCAGTCCATAGGAAAAGGAAATAGAGTAGCAAAATTTTGGTAGCTGACAAATGGGAATATAAATTGGTGGTACAAAATTCTAGCTATTTTGATTACACCATGACATTTCTATGCATGTTTAAATGTTTTAAATGAGTTAATTAAATACTGAATAAAATAGAAATAGATGATAAGGAGATCTATATGAAAATTATGCTACTGGGCTGATTTTTTGCTGACGGGATAAAAGTTAAATTTCCGCCCTCTAGTTGTGATAAAAAATTAACAAAAGAAACTTCAAACTCTTATTTCTTTCTCTTTCTGTTCTCTCCCCCTTTGCAAATTGTTTTCCCATTTCCCTCTGGCGTTCCTTTGCTCCAACCATTCCTAGGCTAATACATAATCCAAAATGATCATATTTCCACAGCCAAAATAATCTTTTAATCCTATCAGAAAGAAAACAATGAAAAAGATCTCAGCTAAAAGTTCATCTAGGAAGCAACCTCAATGAGGAAGCTTTGTTTACTAGATGAGAAATGAAAGTATGCCATTCTAATCAAGCACATGTTTGCTTATTTCAATATTCTATCAATACTGGAATCCGTAGCTAGGCTGTCTTGTCACGGCTTTGCTTTATAATAATAAAAAAATACATTTTGTTCAAACACATCTCACTTGCTTGTTCTTGAATCAGATCCTTTAGAAATCTCATCTCTCAGTCCCAAAGTATATAAGAATCATTGTCTTTCTATTGTTCAAGTTCCCTCCTTCTTGGAAAGCAGGTAGGTACCCGATGATCATTGAATAAAATTTGGCAATTTCTCCTCAGTGTCGTGCTCCTTTCTTTAGTCAAAACTTCCAGGACATTAGTATCGAAACAAATTGGATTGGTAGATAAATTTTACATCAGTATTGGTGATGGGGTAATGCCATTTCCCAGAACTGAAAGGTGCAGGCTATTTTTACAGGTTTCAGTCAACAGACAGATTGTATGATACACATAGCTCTGTCTTCCTATTGGTAATAAGGATCATTGGGTTGGAGAAGAAGGCCCAAGGAACCTTTTTGTATCTGTCATCTTTATGGAATTGCCTCACTGTACTTCATTTTGCTTTCTACTGCCAGTTAGTTTACTAAAAAAGAAAAAGAAAATGGTATTGTTTAGCTGTTCTCTGTTTGGATTATTGTATTAATATATTTGATTTGATGTGCAAAATGTTTGTAAAATTTCATTTAAAAACCTAAAATTTTCTTTTAAAAATTCCTTATCTTTCATTTTAGTTTTGCTAAAGTAATGTCTGGTTTTTAGCTATACCAGAAGTTTCCTTGGCCATCATTTTTCTCTAGATCAAATGATGACAAAGAGCAATGGCTGCATAAATTGGATGTAAGAAGAACACTTAGGGTTTATTTAAAAAAAAATCAAAGATGTCAGATCTTCTGACAGATTGTTTGTAGTCCTAGAAGGTCTTAAGAGGGGTCAGGTAACTTTCAAGATTTCCTTAGCTGGATGATTATGGAACTGTATTAGGGAGGTGTACATAGTTAAGGCTAAAGTGGCTCCCAGGGTTTGTAAAGCTCATTACACTAGAACTGTAGCTGCTGCTTGGGCGGAGAGGTCGAAGGCTTCCATGTTGGAAATCTACAAGGTGACCACCTGGGTTTCTCTTCATATGTTTTCATAGTGTTACAACTTGGATGTAACCTCTTCTTTTGGTAGGAAGTTACTTATGAACCGGAAAAAGAGAGAGAGAACTTTGAAGAAAAGAGATACCCTTAGCATACACTGTTTGGAGCTACCATTAGACAAGTTCTTTGACAGCTTGCACAGTGGAAAGCTGTGAAAGTCAATTTAGATAGATGAAAATAAAAGTTACAGCTCAAGCTACTAATCCTCTCTGATGGTAATCCCACAGTAAATGACAGCGTTATAAGATATACGATATACAAAAAAAATGCAAACACATGTGAAATATTTTTTAGTTTTATAAAAATTATAAATTCCTTTGGTAACTTTATCATTTAAAAAGTCTATTTTGATTCTGTTGTTATAAACATTTAGTTTACGAGAATAGTATTTAGAAAAGTATTTCATTTCAAAATGTTCATTTGACTTCTATATATTTATAGTTCTAGAGTAGTTTTCACTACAGACTACATTCATGTGCAATATCAAATATTAAACTAATAAAAATATAAACCACTGGAGGTTACTTTGCGCCAGTTATTCTTTCTGCCCAACACACCTCACAGCTGTTGGAAAAGTAGAAAAAAGGAGTATTGGTTTGTTTGCTATATATGGTGGAGCAGTGGGCTAATGCCTCCTTAAGTAACACCAGCTGCCTGCAATTAGTGCAGGTTCGCATCCCACCAGGCTCAAGGTTGACTCAGCCTTCCATCCTTCTGAGGTAGGTAAAATGAGGACCCAGATTGTTGGGGGCAATTAAGCTGACTTTGTAATAATGCCGCTTGGGGTGTGTGTGAAAGCCCTAATAAGCAGGCATATACATAGAATGAAGGCTACTGCTAAGCTTGTAAGCCGTCCTGAGTCTTCGGAGAAGGGCGGGATATAAATGGAATTAAAATAAAATAAAAATAAAAATGTAAAAACATCAAAAATTAATCTGAAAAATATGATCAGTTATGTAAACATGAATATGCTTGATTAGGTGAATCAATGAACCTCAGAAAATAATAAAGTTTCTCAAATGGTAAGCTAGTTGATTGAATTAACAATAAAGTAAAAATAATTCATCTTGAGAGCAGCATTGCTCAAAAATTTTGTATTTGTCATTTGCACAAAGATTTGGGAGATATTTCTAAGAAAGGAAGGGTAGGTCTTGATTTCCTGATTCTCCTTTCCTAGAACTAGCAGATAATGGAAGAAAATATGACTGGTAAATTAGATTTGGTCACCACTGAGAAAGAAGAATGCTTCCTTTTAATTGCTGATCCATTGTTCTCCTAAATTTACATTGCAATTAAATTATTGGAATGTTTTACCTTACCTAGTACAATCTTTATAATTGGAGATAAGATCCTTTGCAGGTACTTGGAACATTTAGTAGAAATCAAGAATAAAGCAGAACATCTGTATTAAAAATGAGGAATATTTGACTAAATAATGTTTTTCCTGCCTTCTTGTATGCTTTCTCATTTCTCTGATATTTCAGAGGTCTCTTGTTAAGATTTTCAAAAACATCTAACGTACTTTTCATCTCCCTCTTACTTTTCTCCCCCATTTGTTTGAGAAAGGTGAACTTTAGACAGATCTGATAATGAGCTCCAAGAATAGCTTTTTCCACTCGAGTTCTTTGAAATCATCTTGGGCAAACTTCTCAAGATGAGTTTTCAAGCTTTGCTTCAGGAAAATAGAAAGATTTGCAACAGTCTTTTCTTTATATTTTAAGAAGAAATCTGTTATTGTATATAAATCAATTGTTAAACATAACACAGTTAGATGTATTAATTGCTTTAATTCCTTCAGCTGAAGCCAGTTTAACATTTAGAATCTGTCTGGATCCTAAAAACAATACTGTAGCAAATAAATATTATTTTTTAGGAAACATGGTAATGGAGGAATAAAACATTTACTCAGAACATAGCAATCAGACATTGTTTAATAGGCTTGCTAGAATTTTTCTACAGAACCAAACCATAGGAAAGAATGTAGGTTTACAATCAAGTGATTATGTTATACGAACTTATACTTCCTGGAAGCTTCTTATTTCTAAAATATCGTATTCATAATTTTTTTTTATTGTGGAAGAAATGTCGCGTTAAATACCCAATAATGATAAAAACAGTGACTGCAAGATTAGACCTGTAGTTACAAACCGTATTATTTTCAGGGCAATAGAGAGTTTCTTTTAGGTTTCTATGGGGAAAAAGAACTATTTCAATCCAGAATGGTTGTCCCTTATGTTCTTTACCCCAGGTGGGAGTCATTTTTAATCTGAGGAGGATGCATTTCTTCAGAAAAAAATATTTTGCATAATGAATTCATGGTGCTGGAAAGCTGACATTCCTATTCATTTTCTTCCAACTATCTTTTCTAAATTTGCTTTCTTCCTCACTCTTTCTTCATTTCTGCCCCTGCTGAAAACCTTTAATTAGATTGGGAGATAGGGTGGGGAAGGAGGAACACTTTCAATTTGTGCAAATTCTATAGAGTATTCATATTGTGTGGGTGGAAGGGAGAGAACTTCAGTATCAATATCTTCCCAAACACCAATAGAATCTCCTATTGAAGAGGCTTGGGTACACTCAAGATTGTTTGAGAGCCTATTTAGTAGGACTTCGGATTCTGTTGCCTTTGAGTGTTCAGTAAGCATTCATATCATGCCACAAGTGTTTGCTGTGAATTGGTTGGTAGATGACTGAGGATCTTGCAAAATCCTTAGATAAATAAGTTGTAGCAAGAACCCAGATAGATAAATAATAGCCAGAAACACCAACAGAAAAGGAGAATCATATTCTAAATATTGCTAGTTACTTTCTTTGGACATCGGGACATGGTCTAGGAAAGAGAGAGCTAGCTTGAAATCCATGTTTTGTGAAGAAAGCACTTCCCACAATATGAAATCTGCCTGCTAAATTGATAGTTAGTCTCAAACATCAAGGATTGGCAGAAAACCCATTTTGCATCCCTAGCAATCCCTGGTAACAGGGCCTTCTCCTGTATGCAGAGGCCATTTTAGTATTTGTTTTACTAACAGCTGTCAATTAAATTCAAAACATCTTTATAGATCATATTAACCTTTCAAAAAGTTTGTAAGTTAGAAGTTTTTTTCTCAAAATTAATCTTATATTTTACCAATATTTTGCAGGAGTTCTGGAAAAAACTTGTGGGGAGTTTTTTACAGGGGACAGGAGAGAAAATGAATCCAGCGAATTTCCTGAGCATATCTTCAAGGTTAAAAAGGTGCATTAAATAAAAATTAAAAACACTTTAATTCTGAGAGATAGTTTTCCTCTGTATACATCAGTATAGAATAACATATTCATTAGAAATCACTTGTATGTAGATGTTAATATCAGCACAATAAATAATTTAAGCTCGAGTGAGAATAGGAATTTTGAGAATATATAACAATTTGCTGAGCCATTTTAGCCCTACTAGATTACATGCAGAAATGTTTTCCCATGTTTTTGTTAATTTTTAAGAAATTAACAAAAAAGACTTTAAGAAGTATGTTATTTTGTTACTTTGGGATAGTTCTTTCCTATTTGCACAATTTATACTAATGTACAGCTTATTGTCCTACATATAAAAGATACTTGTATATATTTCTTGTGGTTGGCACAAAAACAAACTTCTGGTATTAGTGCTACCACAAGATAAAGCTGGTGGAAAAGGGCAATTGTTTGCTAACTTTGCTTTGAACACATAAAAGTGTTGATAAAATAATGGGCCTCCCCTCAATTCCATACACCAAATTTTGGGGTATAGGAATAACCATCTTACTTAATCAGATCTGTCACATTTAGGAAAATATTAAATAAATTTCAAAAACTTTAATAAAAATTTTGTATGGTTATAGAAATAATAATTATAAGCTATAATTCATATAGCTTAGTCTATAGATAAAGATTTTAGATTTTTAAGGATGAAAATTTGAACCTTGTTATGTATCCAAGTTTGAATACTATTGTAACATATGGTATTTATAATAGTATGTGATACTTGTTAAAGGATCAAATGTATTGAGTTTTGATAAAACATCTTTTACCATTAACAAAATGAATTTCATGGTTGAGAAAAAATTAAGGGTGTTCAGATGTGTTGTCTTTGAATGACAGAATGATATGCTAATTACAATATGCTGCTAAAAGTCTCACCCTTTTAAAATTAATTGGTTATTTCAGATACAAAGCTCAAAACTAGCTTTAGTGGTTTGAATCTCACCCAATATTATTTATTGATTTTAATTTACTGCATCCTCTCTTGATTGTTTAATAATTATTCATATATCTATGATTTGGTTGATACAGTCTATGTACACACTGCAACAGTCTCCATCTTCAACTTTATCTTTGTTCAACATCAGTATCATATAGACTGTACTTGGCTTACACATTAGAAAACTCTTCACTCTAGGCCAGGGGTGTCAAACTGCTGGCCTGCTGGCATGTTTCATCATACCAAAGCTGCGAAATTTCATGTGACGTGGCGAGTTTGACACCCATGCTCTAGGCCAAGGGTAGGCAACCTTGGCTCTTTTATGACTCGTGGACTTCAACTCCCAGAATTCCTGAGCCAGCCATGCTAGCTCAGGAAATCTGGGAGTTGAAGTCCACGAGTCATAAAAGAGCCAAGGTTGCCTACCCCTGCTCTAGGCCCAGGTTAACTAGATATGTTCCAGCTTAATTTGAATGAAAGCAGCTACAGTAGATGATAATGGCTAAAATACATTTCAACTGAAACAGCTCATATAATCTGTGTGAATGTCAGCAAAGCAATTTTACTGCATGGAATGAAATATAGAAGAAAAACAATTAAGGAGTCAATTCTAATGTCAAACAAATACTATGAAAAGTAATTAGCTTTCTAAAGTTTTGCATTCCAAACTTTAGAAAGCTAGTTACTTTCCATACTGTATCCAAAGGAATGCAATTACACATTACTCAGATTAATCCAGTCATTATCCTTTCCTTTTCAAAGGTTGCGTGGGATGTGGGTATGGCCATTGGATATTAAAGTATGCCTATGTTGTCTAATAAACTGAACACATAAAACAATTAAAAATTGCCATATTATATTTTAATGTTTCAACTTAACTCTGATTTTTCTTTTCCTTCTCCAAGCCAGGTCCAACATTTATCTGAACAATATTGAGACTTGACCTCTGTCAAGTTCCCAGGAATAAGTTTTGTTGTGGGTAGGGAAAATACAAAAGTAATTTCTTATTTGTTGATGCTGTCATTTCCCTTCAGATAATCCAGATAGATGTTTAAAACTGTCACAGATACTTGAAACTGTACATTTGTATGTCAAATATTTATTGTATAAATTTATATTTCAGTCTACCATGCTAGAGTTTGGATGGAGGAATGTTTTCAAAGACCTGTCCTCTTCAATAGCACACAGTATAATAATTGCAGTTGAAGATTTTTCTGGTAAAATTCTTGAACGTGAACAAAATGAACAATCTTCAGCTACCTATTATATGATGTGTCTTGTAAATGTACAAAACATGAATGAATCCTGGAGAATCATCCATGAGAAAGAGCAACCAAAACAGATTTCAAAGGCATGTATCCAAAAATATGAAAGTTTGAAATTCTATAGCATGTTATATTTGTTGGAAATACCTATAAAGTCAATAATACCCACAAATACCATAATTGCTCTTGTTTATTTAACAGTAAATTAATTGGAAGTGTAAGTTGTAAGTTACAACTGCAAGCATCTTAGAGTATGCTGGAGTTGCTTGATCATTGTAATAGATTCTGCTTTGAATGGAGTGAATTGAGATTTAAAAGATGCGCCATATTTACCCTCTTCCCAAATAACTAGATGTAAATTGAGGAGTTTTATTCACAGTGACAGAAAACAAAAAACAAAACAAAGAATGGGTGAGGAATGCTACTATAAAACTGCTGCTGAAAAGCTGGATGCATTTGAAGATTATTCCTGTCTTGATAAAGGCCACAGCATGTTGAATTTAATTTTTTCATGGTGCTTAAATATATCTTTTTTGTCTTTATTTCTTTCAGTGGCCAGTTACCTCTCTCTTGCCTCATTTATGTCTATCTTTTCTTTTCTTCCCAGCCATGTATGTATGCATGTATGTACATGCATACATACACACATGAATGTATCATATATAATCATTTGAGGAGGAAAAATTGCTAAGATTTGTTTCAAGTGGAAGTTGTATTTTTTATAAGTTTGGAGAAATTGCTACTATATATATATATATGTGTGTGTGTGTGTGTATATATATATATATATTTCAAATGTTAACTATTTAGATTACCTTGCTAGGCCCCAAACATGGGGCAAATCTTTATTTCCTGTTTTCAGCCTATCTTGAAGGCTATCAAACAGGCAGTAGTCACACCGGACAATTCATATATTTGTGTAAATTACTAACAAAGAATTAAAGGGAAACTGAGATGCATTTCTGACTCCTTAGTCGTCCTCAGTCAGCTATACCCTTCTGAGATTCGAACCTGGGCTGATTGCATACAAGGCAGTGTTATTTGCCTCTAAGCCACAAGGTCCCTCTCGCTCTGTTAGCTTTTTTCTGCAAGGGAAGATATGTTTCAAATGTTAACTATTTAGATTACCTTGCTAGGCCCCAAACATGGGGCAAATCTTTATTTCCTGTTTTCAGCCTATCTTGAAGGCTATCAAACAGGCAGTAGTCACACCGGACAATTCATATATTTGTGTAAATTACTAACAAAGAATTAAAGGGAAACTGAGATGCATTTCTGACTCCTTAGTCGTCCTCAGTTATTAGTTCCCTTGCAGAAAAAAGCTAACAGCGAGAGGGACCTTGTGGCTTAGAGGCAAATAACACTGCCTTGTATGCAATCAGCCCAGGTTCGAATCTCAGAAGGGTATAGCTGACTGAGGACGACTAAGGAGTCAGAAATGCATCTCAGTTTCCCTTTAATTCTTTGTTAGTAATTTACACACACACACACATACATATATATATATATATATATATATATATATATATACACACACACACACACACACACACATACATACATACATATATATATGTGTGTGTAAGTGTGTATGTGTATATATATATATGTGTGTGTGTATGTGTGTAAATTATTCAAATTGCTAATAAAGAATTTGGGAGGCACTTTATTAGCAATTTGAATAATTTACACAAATAATGAGCTGTCATAAATTGACTATATCCTGTGGATAAGCCTTGAGTCAGGCCAAAGCAGGAAAGAAAGAGTTAATTAGCAAGGTGCATTCAAAAAGCCTTGACAAATTCTTCACACACACACACACACACACACACACACACACACACACATATATATATATATAAATTTTTTGGATTTTTTTTGGATTTGAGTTGTCGCAGTGGTGACTACAGCTTGTTGATGGCCTTAGGTTTGCCACAGGTGATATGACTTGAATTCTTGAATACATCCCAGTTTTTTTTAATGTGCTTAATATCTACAAGTTATATTTCTTTACACTTCATCCTTCGCCTTTTAGTGCCAGAAAATAAAATGATTTCTGAATTAATTTGTTTTCATGTCAAGTATACATTAAATGCCCTGTGTATCATTGAAAATCTTTGGAATAAAAAATAACCGAATGCTAACATTTATCTTTTTTAGTTTTGTTCTGACATCATGGAAATACTTGAAATGTTGCTCCCATTGGCTCTGGCATGCACAGTTGAATTTCTAAAGGAAATTAAGGCAAACTTTATAGAGGCTTGCAGCAAAGTGGCAACAGCAATCTTGACCAGACTGGAAGAAAGAAGTAAAGATGTTCCTACAACAGCTCCACTTCAGAACTTATATACCATTCTTTCCACAGCAGTACATGTTTATCAGCATTTTAAAAAGTATCAAAATGTAATGAAAGTGGACTGTGGAAAGTAAGTCTCTTTTCTGTGATAACAATGTGTTCTCCTTATTTTTTTTTCTTTCAACTTCCTTTATGATCTTTCCTGGTTAATTTTTTTATATTTGCTGCTAAAACTGAGAGTTGATATTTAAATGTAAAGTATTCTTCCTACTTACATCTATTCATCCCATCAGATCAAGCAGGAGAAGCATATTATAGGTCCCTTCTATTAAGAAATGTCAGCTGACAAGTTTAACTCTATGTAACTAATTTTCTATGCAAAGGAGGGGTCACTGTTGTCCTATCCAATCAGTTTTTCTCTTGTAATTTCCTTTGATATGTTAATTATAAAAGGGACTGAAAGCTCAGTTTTGAGGTTGCCTTTTTGAATGAGATAGTGTGTGTTTATATATACTGTATATACTTATATCACATGCATGGACATGCATTTTCCTGACAGAACAATTAATCAGTGGAACAACTGGCCTTCAGAAGTTCCAAAACTGGAAGCTTTTAAGAAGAGACTAGGCAACCATTTGTCTGAAATGGTATAGGGGTAGGCAACCTCGGCTCTTTTATGACTCATGGACTTCAACTCCCAGAATTCCTGAGCCAGCTTGGCTGGCTCAGGAATTCTGGGAGTTGAAGTCCATGAGTCATAAAAGAGCCGAGGTTGCCTGCCCCTGGTATAGGATTTCCTGCCTGAGTAGGGAGTTGGACTAGAAGACCTCCAGTGTCTCTTCCAACTCTTATTCTGTTATTCTGATTGTGTCTATGTGTGTCTCTCTGTGTGTATGTGTGTTCCAATGTTAATATTTTAATTTTAAATTCACTTTAGTGTAAAACTAACATTTTGTCATTCTGAATAAAAATGAATTCTACATTCGTAACCCTGTTATTTAGAGGTAGCAGGTAAAATAATAGACTGCCTTTTAATAACAGCAAAATGGATATCTGATTATTTAGTTAAGTACTTTTTTCTTTATTAAGTCTTTGTCTAACCTTATAAATAGTATAGTTTTGTAAAATTACATGTACTTTCAAAAGAGCATATGTAATGAAAACCAGATTTTAAAGTTAATGTGGAATTAATGGATAATTGCTTATTTAATAATCCAAACCATTTGTAGAATTGTAAATTGCTGTCTCCTTATAGCAGGGTTCTTAAATCTTTCCCTGTGATCTTTGCATTTGAACAGGCCCTTATTTTTAGCACTTCTTCAGCAATATAAGGAACTGATCAGCATTCTTCAGTTTCAAGTTACAAGCTATTGCATACAAGTGTGTGTTACAAGCATTTTACAGGATGCTGAGAGTCATTACTGGGATGACAATAAAGCTTTTTATGAGGTACAAAAGTAACTTTATTATCCTTCATTTTTATACAAATGTAGTTTATTTTTCTTTTATCTTTGACTGATTTGAAAAATAGATGCAAAACAATATTAATTTAAAATGAGGTTTTAAGATTGTATCCACTCATCTAATTGCCTGCCTGATGCATCTTTTAAATTTAATAAATAATAATAATAATAATAATAATAATAATAATAATAATAATAATAATAATAATAATAATAATAATGGTTCTAAAACACCAGTAAACTTCCTCTTATCCCAGATATCCTGTTATGTCTCTGCATTAGGTGTGATTCTACTGTTTCTAATATGAATTCCACCAGGTTAAAAAGGGAATAGTATAATATATGTATGTATAATATAATATATGTATGTATGCAGTGCTTTTTTTGTAAAAGAAAAAGGTGCCGGAACTCACACATGTCATACAACCCGCCTTGCCTACCCTACAAGGTTCCATCCAAAAAAGGTGCCGGAACTCCGTTCTGAGCGTTCTATGACAAAAAAAGCCCTGTATGTATGTATAATTGCTAGGAATACTGTTTACTAATCATTTCCCCATCTTAATGAGTTATCTGAACCACCTAATTCATAGTTCAATAATTGAAGTGAATAAGAATCCATAATTTGGAAGTAAGTGGCTTAGGAAAACCGGAATACCTAAAGATATATTAAGTTCTTAACAGATGCACTGAAAATTATTCTCAGTAACAAAAACATAAATAGGAACATCTATCCCATAGCTCCTACTTTTTACAGGGAAATTTACTTTCATCTCTGCAGAATTGGTGTATGGACACATTTTAACCACTGCAAATTTAGTACTGGCAATCTATTTTAAATTTGGAAAAAATTGTTTTACAGTAGCTCAAATTTCTATTATTTGGATTAATGTAAAATGTTGACTTCTAACTAATAAAAGTATACGCTTGGGTTTTTAAAAGTCAAAATCTGTTTTAAATATTGTGAGGAGTTTAACGCAGCATCTTTTGTTCTTCAGCAGATTTTTTTCAGTCTGAATGCATTTTATTGAGAGAATCCAAACTCATATTGAGGAAAATAGGTTTCTATTGTTTAATCTTTGGTTGTTTTGCAGGGAGAAAGATGTTCATTCTCTATTCATATGTGGCATTATTTCTGCTGTGCTCTTCAACACGACTTATGGACTGTTCTACCTCCCGTATTAGCTCAGGAGATTCTAACAGAAGTGCTGGAAGAATCATTAGCACTTTTGGCTTGCAGATATTTTCAGGCCCAGCCCAGTTACAAAAGGACACCACAAATAAGGTAATAATTTAGCAAAATTATGTACTTTGAATGAGATTATAAGAAGCAACAGTAGCATGTTCTTAACCAAAAACAGCTCTTAGAAATGAAAGAGCAGTGTTACACTTAAAATATTAAAATCATATTTTTTAAAAAATATATATAATTTAAAGGCAATTGATTTAAAGATTAAAACAAAACACATTAAAATCCTGTTGAAATCAAAACGTATAAAAGAAAGTAGCCAAATGTTTGATCATATGTTTGATAGAAGGTTATTTTACCTTATTTATTTCTATTTTATTAAATTTTGAGGGTGTCCAACTTGAGATGACTTTGGGTGGCTTATTTTTATTTTTTAACATTAGCGATTGTTTAAAAATAAAGACAATTAACAAAGAAAAATATGAAGGAACAAGTACAAAAAAAATCCTCCTCAAAATAATGATAGGGACTTAGCAGCTACCATTCAACCAGGCCTAGGAGTAAAGCTAAGCTTTCAACAACCTTTGGAATATCATCAGAGTAGGAGTTGTATGGATCTCTGGTGGATGCTATTCCAGAAGGCAGGCACCACAACAGGGAAAGTGCATTTCTATAACATGACATTGATTAATTGAAAAGACCTGCCCATTATGTCTGATCATAATGGATGGGCAGAAACTATTAGAGATAAGTGGTCCTTGACATACGAAGGGCTTTATGGGCGATAACCAGAACCTGGAATTGCATCTAGAAATCAACTGGCAATCAGTGCAATTAATGTTGTTGCAGTACTATAGACCTCAGTCCTGAATAATATGAGTCCAGATAATCTACTTCATCCAGGGCATGCCACAGCTGGAAGCCTTCTTCCCTTTCAGCAACCTTCCCAAAACAGCAAAAGCTGGAGACTGGATGGAAGTTATCCAAATCTTGCTCATGGTCACTCATGCCTTAGTCACCTCCCAGTTGGATTATTGTAGTACACAATAAAATAGAGCTCCGTTTGAAGACCATCCAGAAGCTGCAACTGGTCCAGAATGCAGCAGCATGTGCAGTTGTGGGTAATTTGTTTGCCCAAATTACAACACTATTACATGAGCAGCACTAGCTCCTGTCATGGGGCAGAAATCAGGAGTTCAGACAGTCCAAATGATATATAAATTTACTGTATGCTAAAGATGAGCAGCATGGTGACCTAGAGATGAAGACGCTTGCCTTCGACTTGGAAGGTTGAGAGTTCAATCCTAGGCAGCAGCAGATGTTTCTCTATCAGGGCACATATTATGGCCACTCAGTCTTTTTAAAGACATGGTTCTAAATATGTACTTTTGCTCTCATGTTTGCAGTTTTGAAATAAGACCTTTGCCAGTGAGATACAAACTGTATATCAGTGAGATACAGTTTGTCATCTAAATATATGGTCTGACTGTTTTTTAATTGCAATTGTGGCAGTCAGATGTGGGCATCCTAACATAGTACTGTGTTTTATGGAGAACTGGATAAGATTGAAAGAAGAGGGAAATAGAAGAAGGAAAAAATGCATTTGAAACTATATAAAATTTTTTTTGAGTGTTTAAAATCACAAAGCAAACAGAATTAAATAATTTATAATCTATAGCTGAGATAGATGAATATTATGTATCATATTTATACCTAGTATTGACTTTGAAATTTTTAAGAGAAAGTAATAAGAATTGTCATCCATTGCTGAACAGATTTAAAATGTAAATAACTGTTGATTGCATTCATTGCAACAGCTTCAGCTGCCAACAAAGATATGCAACAGGCAAATTAAATTATATTGTTGAATGTATGTTTTTAAAATAAAAACTAAATTTTACCCAATAAATGTTAGCAAATAATAATTCTGATCCAGAATTCAGTATGTATACAAGAAAATTGCTTTCCTTTTCATCTTTATGAAGTAAGGTGATCCATGTGTGTAAAACAAATATCAGAGGCTATATTAATTAAATTTCGCTAGTGAATTGTTTGAAGTAAGCCTGGGTATGATTCTAGTTCTTTTTTTTCTGGGAGTGTTGCTTTATAAGCTGGGTTTCTTCTCCTATATTATTCTACAGCTAGACTTCAACTTACGACCACAAGTGAGCTCAAAATTTGCCTTGCTAAGCAAGGCAGTTGTTAAATGAGTTTTGCCAGTCACCAAACATCTGAGTTTTGATCATCTGTCATAAGTGTGAAAAACTGTCAGAAGCGACTTTTTCCAATGGTGTTGCAACTTTGGTCACTAAACAAATGTTTGTAAGTCAAGGGCTACTTATAATCATTTTCTTTACTTTTGCCTAAGAATCCCGATAATTTTAAGAATAAAAAGTACATCTTTTGTAATATGGCAAATAAGTCATGATAAACGGAGATGAGCACCGGCCCCTAGAGTTGGAAACGACTAGCACACATGTGCGGGGGAACCTTTACCTTTACCTTTACTATGGATTGTATTATATTGTTAGATTATTTCCAGAGTTTTTATTTTATCTCTTACAGAACAGATGTCATAGCAATCCTGATGACCTGTGAAAACCTGCTGTGGTCAGTTTGTGGTTCCATGCAAGAACTTTTAGATTCACATAAAGACAGAAATCCTCGTATTTATAATATCCACAGATATTGCAATAATTTACTTGCAGCTGCTCTTTTTTTAACTTCACCGCTAGAGAATTTGTACAAGTAAGTATGATGCTTCAAGACTAACATACATTTAGCCTATAATAGGAGTGACAATTGTGGAGTGCCACAAGAAAACGTGGAAATTGTGGTGGGGAGAATAGGGAAGTTTCTTAAGAGTCAAGGAGTAACAATTAAAGTAAAAATGAACAGGAAATAGATAAGAAAGTAAAGAAAGGTATAGTAAAAACTAGATTTCTACATGTTTGTGAATAGAATAAAAGAGTAAAACTAAACCTAAAGAAAGACAAGATAAATTTAAAAAAGAAAAGAAAAATATAAATCCTAGAAATCTTGAGACAAGGTATAAAAATATAACAAGTAAGATTTCATATTACTATTTGTGTAAAATAAACTTATATCAACAGTAGCCAAATATATCTGGCCAGATCTGTACTATCCTTAAAAGAACATATGACTCCCTCTCCCTCTCATTTATATGTTGTAGTATATTACATATACAGTTCTTATGGTCCTCCTCTGTTGCAGTGCAGGAAAAAAAATTTTTTCTTTTAAGTTGCATGAAGCCAAGTTGCAGCATTTCCTTCGAAACTAGGATGAACAAGATAACATGCCTGTTTCTAAACTTAAATCCAATGGATATTACTTTTTTGCAACTGTTACTATTGATTAATAAATACTTGCACAAATAATACATCTAACATCCTGTTACGCATGCTTTTGATAGCCAGTTTCCATTCCTCAGAGAATTGAGGCATGTTTTGCCACAATCAATAAATAATGTAAGAATGTGACCAGTTTGGCTCTAATTCATTTTTGAAGCCTGTCAAGCTACAGAATTTTCTGTGATTCTTCTAGACAAAAAATTCCTTTTATTAGTAGAGGGCCATAATATAAGAGGATAAAGGAAAAGAAACTATTGATAAAACTTTTTAAAAATTGACATATTGTACTTTGCTTAACATTACTATCAGGGAATATCAAATATTAGCTAATGGTTAAATAATATAATTGTTCTTTTCTGACTGATAAAAATACTAATGGAATAGTGTATTTACTGATTTCTATAAAATTTTCACATTAGTTTTCTTGTGTATTCATGAATAAGTTAACTTATTTTAGTTAAATGCAATTTACTTGAGAATAATATATGAACATTTTGGATGAAAGTATCAGCCTTCTTGTCAACAAAAGTGTGTATAGTCAAGGCTATGGTCTTCCCAGTTGCAATGTATGGCAGTGAAAGCTGGACCATAAGAAAGGCTGAGTGCCAAAGAATTGAAGCCTTTGAACTATGGTGCTGGAGAAGACTCCTGCGAGTCCCTTGGACTGCAAGGCGATCAAACCGGTCAGTCCTAGAGGAGATCAACCCTGACTGCTCTTTAGAAGGCCAGATCCTGAAGCTAAAACTCAAGTACTTTGGCCATCTAATGAGAAGGAAGGACTCACTAGAGAAGAGCCTAATGCTGGGAAAGATCGAGGGCAATAGAAGAAGGGGACGACAGAATGAGGTGGCTGGATGGAGTCACTGAAGCAGTAGGTGTGAGCTTAAATGGACTCCAGAAGCTGGTAGAGGACAGGAAGGCCTGGAGGAACATTGTCCATAGGGTCGCGATGGGTCGGACACGACTTCGCAACTAACAACAACAAATCAGCCTTCTTTAACTAAAATAAGTTAACTTATTCAGCAGAAAAATATAGCTGACTTCATTGTTCATTTTGTTGCCTTGGTATGACTTGATAGAAGAATTAGAGACACAGCTCAGCTAATTTAGAATCCTTATTGTAGACAAGATGAAGCCATATAAAACAGTTGATGGTTGATGAGAAGACGGAAATGTTATATCCTCAGGGATTTACACTTCGGGCTTCTTCTGGTCACTCTTCAAATTAATGGATAATTGATATGGAAATTTGGGAGCCTTAAAGAGGAGTTGGATTGCTTCATTTGTTCAAGTGTGAACCATTAGCTGTCAAACTTTAACTTAAAGAAAGGAAATGGTAGTGAACCAGCCTGTGCAATTTATTGCATCCACAAAGACTTTATATATTGTGATCAAATTGAGTGTTTACATAGCCAAAGACATTCAGCATTTTGCATACAGAAATGTTGCTTATTGAGTATGACATATTCTATTTTATTTTTAAAGTCTGGGTATGCTTCAGGTGTTGTTTCTAAAGATTTATTGTATTTTTGGCAAAATAGGGGGGCTCTTCCTAAATTTTAGTGGGGGTTTTTTGACACTCAATCACTTCATGATTCACAAAATATGATAATTTGCATATGAAAATAAGCCATCTGAATCAAATGGCACCCGGACTTCCTTGGCTTTTTCCTTCAAATGTTTCACTTCTCATCGAAGAAGCTTCTTCAGTTCTGATTGAGAATCTCTATAGTTATTTCAATCAAATAGGTGCTGTACTGTTCTTTTTCTGTGGGAATATTTCATCTCACATGAAAAGAATGGGAGGATATATGAAACTGCAAGGGTTTTAATTTTTTGTGGGATACGTGGTCAATCATAATAAAGAAACCAGCCAACACTTCAAGCAGCTACTGGGCTGCAAGTAATCCTCCAGTTGCATTTCTTCTTTCAGGTGACCAAATAAGGCATCAGTGCTACTAAAAATATAGAAGATAAAGAATATATGTGATCTTAATGAGAAGTAAAAGAATGTTAACAACTGTATCTCTATCCAGAATAACATTTATACAAAAGTATTCATTCAGGGAAAAATAGAGTAATAATAGCTAAGCAACTGTGATCAATTTTACTAAACTGAATTTATTAGATGCCTTATTTGTTCAACTGAAAGAAGAAATGCAGTTGGACAGCTAGCAGCAGGCAAGTAACTGCTAGAAGTATTAGCTGATTTTGTTATTATTATCATAGACTAATAAATTCACTAGAATGTCAGTGATGCTATTTGTTTAATTGTATCTGATTCTCAGCAGTTCAATGAATCAGTTTTCTGCACATTTTCTTTTAGTTGTTTTAGTTCTGAAATGAATGCTTAATTGTAATATTTTCAAGGTTTTTTTCTCAAAGCTCTTTTCTCCACACTTTTTGTTGCTGTTGTTGTTGTTGTTAGCTGCGAAGTCGTGTCCAACCCATCGCGACCCTATGGACAATGTTCCTCCAGGCCTTCCTGTCCTATACCATCTTCTGGAGTCTATTTAAGCTCACACCTACTGCTTCAGTGACTCCATCCAGCCACCTCATTCTCTGTCGTCCCCTTCTTCTCTTGCCCTCAATCTTTCCCAGCATTAGGCTCTTCTCCAGTGAGTCCTTCCTTCTCATTAGGTGGCCAAAGTATTTGAGTTTCAACTTCAGGATCTGGCCTTCTAAAGAGCAGTCAGGGTTGATCTCCTCTAGGACTGACCGGTTTGATCGCCTTGAGGTCCAAGGGACTCGCAGGAGTCTTCTCCAGCACCATAGCTCAAAGGCCTTGACTATACGCACTTTTGTTGACAGGGTGATGTCTCTGCTTTTTAGTGTGCTGTCTAGATTTGTCATGGCTTTCCTCCCGAGGAGCAAGCATCTTTTAATTTCTTGGCTACAGTCTCCATCTGCAGTGATCTTGGAGCCCAGGAAAATAAAATCTGTCACTACCTCCATTTCTTCCCCATCTATTTGCCAGGAATTGAGAGCGCCGGATGCCATGATCTTAGTTTTCCTAATGTTTAGTTTCAACCCAAGTTTTGCACTCTCCTTCTTCACCCGCAACAGGAGGCTCTTTAGTTCTTCTTCACTTTCTGCTATTAGAATGGTATCATCTGCATATCTTAGGTTGTTGATATTTCTTCTGGCAATCTTAATTCTAACTTTTGATTCATCTAGCCCTGCCTTTCTCATGATGCGCTCTGCATATAAGTTAAATAGGCAGGGCGACAGTACACAGCCTTGCCAGACTGCTTTCCCAATTTTGAACCAATCAGTGGTTCCGTGTCCAGGTCTCACTGTTGCTTCTTGGCCCACATATAGGTTTCTCAAGAGACAAATAAGATGGTCTGGTATGCCCATCTCTTTAAGAACTTGCCACAGTTTGTTATGATCCACACAATCAAAGGCTTTAGCACAGTCAATGAAGCAGAAGTAGATGTTTTTCTGGAACTCTCTAGCTTTCTCCATGACCCAGCGTATGTTGGCAATATGATCTCTAGTTCCTCTGCCTCTTTGAAATCCTGCCTGTACTTCTGGTAGTTCTCGATCCACATACTGCTGGAGTCTAGCTTGTAGGATTTTAAGCATAACTTTACTAGCATGAGAAATGAGTGCAATGGTGCGATAGTTTGAACATTCTTTGGCACTGTCTTTCTTTGGAATTGGAATGTAAACTGATCTTTTCCAATCCTGTGGCCACTGTTGAGGTTTCCAAATTTGCTGGCAAATTGAGTGTAGCACTTTTACTGCATCATCTTTTAAGATTTTGAATAGCTCAACTGGAATACTGTCACCTCCACTAGCTTTGTTGTTGCTCAGCCTTTCTAAGGCCCACTTCACTTCACATTCTAGGATGTCTGGCTCGAGGTCAGTGACCACCTCATTGTGATTATCAGGGACGTTAAGCTCATTCTTGTATAGTTCTTCTGTATAATTTTGCTACCTCTTCTTAATCTCTTCTGCCTCTGTTAGGTCCCTGCCATTTTGGTCCTTTATCATGCCCATTTTTGCATTAAACGTTCCCTTCATCTCTCCAATTTTCTTGAAAAGATCTCTGGTCCTCCCTATTCTATTGTTTTCTTCTATTTCTTTGCACTGTTCATTTAAGAAGGCATTCTTATCTCTGCTAGCTATTCTCTGGAATTCTGCATTCAATTGGGCGTATCTTTCTTTTTCTCCCTTGCCTTTCGCTTCCCTCCTTTCCTCAGCTATTTGCAATGCTTCCTCAGACAGCCATTTTGCTTTCTTGCATTTCTTTTTCTTTGGGATGGTTTTGGATGCTACCTCTTGTAAAATGTTGCGAACCTCTGTCCATAGTTCTTCAGGCACTTTGTCTATCAAATCTAATTCCTTAAATCTATTTGTCACCTCTACTGCATATTCAACAGGGATATGATTTAATTCTTACCTGAGAGGCCTAGTGCTTTTCCCTACTTTCTTCAGTTTAAGCCTAAACTTTGCAATGAGAAGCTCATGGTCTGAGCCACAGTCAGCTCCTGGTCTTGTTTTTACTGACTGTATAGAGCTTCTCCATCTTTGGCTACAGAGCACATAGTCAAATCTGATTTCTGTGTTGACCATCTGGTGATGTCCATGTGTAGAGCCGTCTCTTGGGTTGTTGGAAAAGAGTGTTTGCTATGACCATCGTATTCTCTTGACAAAATTCTATTAGCCTGTGCCCTGCTTCATTTTGTACTCCAAGGCCAAACTTGCCTGTTATTCCAGTTATCTTTTGGCTTCCTACTTTAGCATTCCAATCCCCCATGATGATAAGGACATCAGTTTTTGGTGTTAGTTCTATAAGGTGCTGTAGGGCTTCATAGAACCGGTCAATTTCATCCTCTTCAGCACTGGTGGTTGGGGCATAGACTTGGACTACTGTAATATTGAATGGTTTGCTTTGGATTCGAACTGAGATCATTCTGTCATTTTGAGGATTGTGTCCCAGTATTGCTTTTCTTACTCTTTTATTGACTATGAAGGCTACTCCATTTCTTCCGAGGGATTCTTCCCCGCAGTAGTATACCTGATGGTCCTCTGAATTAAATTCACCCATTCCTGTCCATTTTAGTTCACTGATACCTAAGATGTCGATGTTCAGTCTTGTCATCTCTTGTTTGACCACATCCATCTTTCCTTGATTCATGGATCTTACATTCCAGGTTCCTATGGAGAAAAAATCTTTACTGCATCGGACTTTCCTTTCACCATCAGATACATCCACAACGGAGCGTCCTTTCGGCTTTGGCCCAGTCGCTTCATTCTTTCTGGCGCTACTAGTACTCGCCCTCTGCTCTTTCCCAGTAGCAAATTGGACGCCTTCCGACCTGAGGAGCTCATCTTCCAGCGTCATATGGTTTTGCCTTTTGGTACTGTCCATAGGGTTTTCATGGCAAAGATACTGGAGTGGGTTGCCATTTCCTTCTCCAGTGGATCACGTTTTGTCAGAACTCTCTGCTATGACCTGTCCATCTTGGGTGGCCCTGCATGGCATAGCTCATAGCTTCATTGAATTACGCAAGCCCCTTTGCCACGACAAGGCAGTAATCCATGAAGTGGTCCACACTTTTAAGTTCTACCAAATAAGATGAACGTTAATTTTCCAGTGTATTGCTACACTAATCTAGATTTAAATTGATTAAATCAATTTCTTATGCTACCTCAGTATGTTTTAGGAGAAATGGGAAGCTAACCAATAGGATTCATTGTCAACTAGATAATTTCCCTAATTTCTTTAATTTGTTTAGAAAGATTTCTTGGGAATTATACTGTAGGAGGAATTGTAATAAAATCTGTGACCTAATATTTAAGGTAAGGCAAGACTACCTCATCCCCACTCCCTCTCAATGAAAATCAAATAATTTTCTCTCTGGTGGAGAAGCATTTAGCTGTTCCCTGTGCCCTAAAGTTGGTTTAAATATCAGTCTGCTAATACAGATAGTCCTTGACTTATGACCACAACTGAGTCCAAAATTTCTGTTAAGTGAGACATTTGTTAATTGAGTTTTGCCTCATTTTATTTCTTGTCACTCTTCTTAAGTGAATCGCTGCAGTTGTTAAGTTAGTAACACAGTTGTTAAGTAAATCTAGCTTCCCCATTGACTTGGCTTGTCAGAAGGTTACAAAAGGTGATCCTATGACCCCAGGATACTGCAACTGTCATAAGTCAATTGCCAATTGGTTGAATGTTGATCAGGTGACCGTGAGGATGCTGCAGTGATCATAAGTGTGGAAAATGATCATAAGTCATTTTTTTCACTGCTAGTGTATCTTTGAATGGTCACTAAATAGACTGTTGTAAGTCAAGAATTACCTGTACTTCAGATGGAACACTTATTTTAGTATCACATCAAATATAAGGGAATTTAGGGTTTCTAACCAGCTGTCCATTTTTGTACCATTCTGCTCACTTTGCAGTCTCTCATTCACAAAATAGTTTCCTTCAGAAGATTAAGTCCCCTTACCCCAGAGCACTGGAAAACAGGATAGATAACTGTGCCAAAAATACTCACTTTGCAGTATTTCTTTATTATTTCAAAGAAAACAAATGAGACGTCTATGAAGTCACCAGGAGTCAGGTTCAGTAAAAGGAAACTTTTTTTATTTAGACCATATATTAAATATAGTATCTTTCCTGTTGAAAAAAAATTGCAATCTTAGTATTAAAAGTATTTTGTGAGTTTTAAAAAATAGTCCAAATTCTTGAATCTTGATACCACGTGTAATTTAAGAAGATTTTCAACAATTTAAATTTTATGAGGCCTCTATTAGATCATTATTTAGGCAACTCATAATTTCACACCAGTGCTGAAACTTACAAGATCGCTTCTCACCTTGTCACATAATACCGAAGAATAACACCATTCTAATATGGATTTTTTTTCCTTGATATCAGATACTTTCACAGATGCTTCCCCCAGCTTTGAGACATGAGGCAGCTGCTATAGCATATATTATATATAAAGAACATCTACTAACTAAAGTAATGCATTATCCATCAGCAGAGAAGGAAAATGAAACCAGATGAGCCAGTGAGGCACTAGAGATGGGTATAGAAGGTGAATCCCCTAAAAGAGTCTCTCCCTTGATTTACTCATTGAGCACTGTCCCTGCTACTGGTAACTACCTAAATTCTGATCACACAGAAGTATTCTTTTTGGGATGCACTTCGTCATTTGGTCTGGCTGCTGGACTCCCTGATCAGTCTAGCTGGAATGTAACAGGGGGGAAAAGAATGAAGCAATAAAAACAAACAAAAACAAAACAGAGCCAAGTCTGTCTTTTTTCTTTCGCTTTTAGTCTGGCTGTAAGAATTGCACTCAGAGTTCTTATGCAACAAGTGTTATATCTTTTTCTATAGGGCCCTGGGGTCCATAAAAGCCATTATTTACCTTGGTTGGTGCTCTGATGTTCTACAGCATGCAGACTGGGAGAGTGAATTGAATTGAATTGAAATGCAATACCATGGCAGTAAGCCCAAATATTTCCATTAAACATGAAGCTGTTACCTATTTTCTCTCCATTGCCTCTCAAAGGAATATGATAAATTGTGATTTTGAATTGCTTTTTTTTTCCAGAACAGTTCAAAGCATTTTTGATGACTTGTCTTCAGATATTTTGGACCAAGCTGTTTACCAACCATTGCACTGGCTATCTGGCATGTCAGAGTTTTCTTCTTCATTGTTAAAGTAAGTATCTTTGTAATACAGATAAGACTTGAATCCATGTCTGTGTTCCATATTGTTGCTTTCACTGATAAATTGAAATGAATTATACCACTTTGAAGCATTTTATTAAAGTATATATTTCATTGTCTAGTTTCTTTAAAAACTTGTTCTTGGCAAATTTTATACGGCAGTTGTTTTTATATTTATTTTTTTGTACTCGATTTAACTTTGAAAAAGTAGCAGTCTTGGGAATTGGTGAAGCTACTAAAGCTTAGATATATTGCTTTGTTCGTATTTGGTATTTTTAGAAAATGGCATGTTTAAAAGCAAGTGCATAATTTTCTTGCTGTTTCAGTAAGTGTAATAACAATTTACATATGAGACATATGCTACCAGCTGTACTGCCATTTCTTTTCTAACTTTGGATCAAAGTCCTCTCACATCTATTTCAAAATCTGTTTGGACTTCTCACAATATTTTGTGTCTCTTCCTAATAATCTTTAATTTCTAATTCAATACTAGATTTTTTTCATTTGTATTATGAAAGAAAAAAGATGTTTAGCTTTATTATTCACGTTTTCTAGTTGTGATTTTTAGTTTTTTTCGCTCCTGCTTTATACAACTGCATTGCTCTAAAAGAAAACCTCAGTAATTATATTATGTAGTTTAATAAAGCCCCAATTTGGGATTAGGTAATTCTGCTTAGCTAAATCATCATCATCGTTTTGTAAAGAGTATATAGAAGATGTTCATGCTGCCAGAAGTTTTTGTATGTGGCACTATGAGCTAGTTTTCAACTGCAACAATGTTTTATTCCGATGGATGCAAACCATAATTTTCCTGCCTACCAGAATTGTTTATTCATGTCATATTTTATATGTAATCGATTGCTCTGTGTGGGAGTGGCTAGTGTTATATTTGTGGCTATATGAGCTTGGAAGGTGAAGTAACATGTTTCTCCATATGATCAGTGAAAAGGTTTTCTGTAGTTTAACTAGTACTAACACAGTGACTGACTGAACATTTCAATTTGCGCTGTGCTTTAAGACTAGAGTAATTAATAAATACTTGAAAGTAACACTCCATTTGGTTAGATGTAATAAAAATTTGTATGAACTCCATGTTACAAACATCCTGCTCTTTACACATTAATAAATATAAGGTCAATTTGCTGTTAAGTTGTATTTTATGATAGATATTGAATTATAAATAGGTGTTTAAGCATTGTTATAATGTTAAATTATTCATTTTCTTAATATCTAAGTAAAGGTATATGAAAAATATGTATTGTGATATGAAGCAGCTGTCTAATAAATAGCTTTTGTATTGAATATATTTTGCAAATGTTCAGTGCAGAATGATCTGTTAGGATAATTGTATGTTTAACTGTAAGATATGCTAAAAGGTTACAGTTAATAGTTTTGTATTATATAGTACAATTTATTTCTAACCAAGAAATTAAAATCCTAAAACGAGGCCAAAAAAAGTTCATTTAAAATTGTAACCAACCATTTCTTTCCATTATATCTGAAGAACTTACTCAGGAACTCAGTCTATTGGGAATTTCACTTACATAAACCTTGTTTAAATAAATTACAACTCTTTATTTATTTGCTTTATTGTAGAGAATTTCTATATGCGTTCATCCAATATTGCAGGACATACCGTAGCTGAAGATAAAATATCCCCAAATATGCTCCATGAAGCATTCTTATTGTAGAGGCAGATGTCTATTAAACACATGTCTTTTATAGCTTCTTCTAATACTGAAAATAGATATTTTAGATAAGTACTTCTTTGTATGACTAAATATATAATTATGCTGTAATTCTGCTTTAATTATGACTTTAGACTTCATTTCAAATATTTATGGCAATAATTCTAAACAAAAATAACACTGAATTATACTAAAAGATCTCTTATTTATAGAAGCATCAAAGCAATGTTTGGCTCATGAAACAAGAGAATTAATAGTACCAATAAAGAAAGTAAGTGAGGTTGCCTTGTAACTGTTATAGATTTATTATTAATTTGGCAAATGTTAACCTGCTTTTAGCTAGTTAAGATAAATGTAATTCCTTCCCCCAACAGCCTTATAGTAAGCAGACTTGAGGAATTAGAGTTTAAAGAAATTAGCATTAACCTATGCTTTAAGGCTGTTGATTTCACAGGTAAATTAAATATTCTGTATGTATCTTTCATTTTGAAAGAACAACATCAGCTGGAGAAATGACAACTCAGGGTCATCTGAAGCTACTATTATCCCAGCCATATTGTAACTGGAACTTGCTTTTGCGAACACTGCTACATCATGATTGCCTGTTAGTGAAAATTTTACTGAGAAGTTTTAGTAAGTATTGATTTTATCATGTTTCTAATAATGTAAATGTGCAAACATAATTATATTTTTCATAGTTTTAACCCTAAGCCTTTAAATTAATTGAATATTAATAGGAGAATTTTATGATATTGTGGAATCAAAATAACAAATAATCAAAGCTGCATTGTTTATTAGACAGTTTGTACTAGAGGGGTCTCTTCTAAAACTATTGTGAAAGACCCTCCTGCACACAAAGAGATGCATATTTATACATTTCAGAATGAGGCAAAAATGATGCAGGCACATGTATACATATGTAATAGAAGATATAAAATATATATTTATATATTTTAAATGCTGCTCATCTCACCTACTCTCACCCACCAGCAACAATATTTATGTCACCTATCTGTGACACAAATCTTCAATCCATGAAGATTTTAGCTGGACCCAGCCTCAGAGCCACTTACCTTCAAGAAGTTGAGCACCCTTTATCATGTTTATGAAAAATCTATGTTTTCTTTCTGCATCTTTCTTCAAATTATTTTGTTGGGGACATTTCCTAGAGGAAGCAGTACTAATTATTTTTGACTCTAGTTATTTGGAAGGAAGACAATTGCCACGAAGAAACAAGCCTAACTTACAACTGCCTTCTTTTTGAAGATAAAATCATTAGAATAGTTTGGCAGCTTTTCCTTTGGAAAAAAAGGAATATGATTGCTCATATTCTTCCAGATAAATTAGAAGTTATAAGTATTTTGTCTCTAAAGTGTATGCATAAGTAGTATTTGAATGAACAAAATATTAGGGTAACCATATATTTAACCTGAATCCTTTACATTGTGCTTGCATGAATTACTTAATTTATGAAATCAACACATGAAACCCAAGCTTATAATAGAATATTTGTCCTTTGAAAGTGAAAGTTTAGCATCTGAAAAGATTTAATTTTTTAAAATTTTATTAGATTTATATACCGCCCTTTCCCGAAGGACTCAGGGCGGTTTACAGGGCATTTTAAAATCACACCAATACAAAATACAAAAATTAAAAGACAATTAAAAAGATTAAATTATCCCTGAAAATAAAAACCCCTGTTAAAAATTCTCAGCCTGGGCCAGAGAGCTCAAAGAGCCAAGTCTTCAGGTCCCGGCGGAATGAACGCAGGTCAGGGGCAGTCCTGAGCTCCACAGGCAGCTGGTTCCAGAGGGCAGGCACACCCACAGAGAAGGCCCTCCCCCTGGGTGTTATCCGCCGGCAATCTTTTACAGTTTGCAGTTCCCAGCAAGTGTTCAAAACAGTAATAAAATCTAACACTTTATTAACCATTATTTTATCAGCACAATGAGTGTTCATGGACTTTCATGGCTTGAATTCATTCACAGAGATCAAGAAATCCCAATTTGAAAGGTGGCAAATTGACTATAAGAAGCTGCAACCAATGTAAATGTGAGTTAGTTGCCAAGCGCCCAAATTGCAATCATGTGATTGCAGACTGAAGTCAGTTTAAACATTTGATTACCTTCTGACCTTTAAAGCTGTTGCCCATATATATTCTCCTGAATGTACTGTAAACGCCGTGTCCTTTTCTCCTATCCTTGTGATGTATTTGTGGGCATCCTGCTTTCCTGTTCTTATTCTATCTTAGGTAGCTATTGGCTACTTACATGTTCAGCATCTCTGCCTTGGAAAATTTTAGCTCAGTGTATTTTCCACAGGTAACCCAATTCACTAGGCTTTGCTTACTGATCTAGTTCCTTAGGTTTAATTCTCATATGCTGCTAGCTGTCATCTGAGATATGTGTGGGAGTTGGAATGTGTGAGAGTTTCTCAGCTTTGGATACATGTTTACAGTCTGCTGCTGCTTTATATTCTGCCCAATATTCCACCCAGTCGTTATGAATACCTCAACAATTGGTCTGAGTGTTCGCTCAGGACCTCTCCAGGTAACCATCTCCTGAAATCCTTGTGCACAGACTTGCCTCTTAATTTTACAAAATTGATTGTGGTTTGTAGAATGGCTGTCTTGTTTTTTCAGAACTGGCCTTTCATACCATGTTCTTCAGTTTTTGAGCAACAGTATCATAATATATCAGTAAGCAAGATGGAACATATTTGTGATTTTTATCTAAACTTGTCTCTGCAACTTTGAGATAGGTGCATCCCTTACTGTATTTGTGTACAATAGTTTATATTTCAGGAGCAGATACAAATGTTGCAGACTTCTTCTCAAATATGACTTTACATCAGACAAATGAAAATACCATATGATAATATGTTCTATGTTTATAATATGGAATTGTCCGGCAATTGATATTTTTGCATTGGTGGACAGTAGCAACTGCTATTGTTTTCGTGCAGGTCTGGCATCTCATGAACTGCCTTTTTACTGCATCAGTGGGTTAGGACGCTGAGCTTGTCGATCAGAAGGTCGGCAGTTTGGCGGGTTGAATCCCGAGTGCCACGTAACAGAGTGAGTGCCTGTTACTCGTCCCAGCTTCTGCCAACCTAGCAGTTCAAAAGCATGTAAAAATGCAGGTAGAAAAATAGGGACTAGTACGGTGGGAAGGTAACAGTGTTCCGTGTGCCTTTGGCATCTAGTCATGCCGGCCACATGACCACGGAGACATCCTTGGACAAGCGCTGGCTCTTCAGCTTTGAAACGGAGATGAGCACCGGCCCCTAGAGACGGATACGACTAGCATGCATGTGTGGGGGAACCTTTACCTTTACCTTTATAGAACTCCTGCTTTGTGCACTCCCTCTGTATCTACTTTTTACCCAGTTCTTAACTTTATCAGGAAGAATCAGTATACAATTTGGTTACTCCCTGGTTGCTTAGACAAATATGTTCTTCACTCCTTTGTAAGCAGCCATTAGTCATTGTAACTGCTGTTCACAGAATGCCAGCTTCCTAAAGGTAGACCATACTGGCTTCCAATCCCTGCATCTCACCAGTTTTCAGAATTATTGGCTGCTCTGAGGTTGCCATTATTCTTTCTATGTTGCAAAATGGGACAAGTACATCTTTGAACATAGAACCTTGTCTTTTATAATAGATATTTCAGTATTCTCTTTGTGATCCTGGGGCTTGGATGTTTGTCAGTACAGATTAACTTAACTGCCATTTCAGAATTGCAACGATTGTTTTATTTTTTCCCCCTTTTCATTCATTCATGAAACATTTCCTTAAAGGGTTATCTGACGTTTGCTTCCCATAAAGCCGAATGCATAACGTTGTCTCATTCTTATTCCTCAACAATCCTTTTAAATCAGGATTTCATTTGCGTTAAGGTGGCTTTTACTCGTGGTTCCTGCTTTGGCCAACAGGTCTAGTGTATATTTTATGCTTTTGATGTGATCATTTATTTTCTTGAATGATGAGAAAGATATACTATAGCAAATTATCTCCTTCATGGTAAAGGTGATATCTGATTCTCATATTAAATAATATTTAATATTTGTTAATTTTACCCATTACCCAGCTATGCCATTAGAATCTTCTCTCCATATACTGCAGGGGTGTCAAACTCAATTTCATTGAGGGCCGCATTAGCATTGCGGTTGCCCTCAGGGGGCTGGGTGGGTGTGGCCTCCTGGGTGGGCATAGCCAGCTCTACATTGTTTGCATCAAGGGTGCCTATGGGGGCCTGGGCAGGAGTGGGACAGATCTGAGGATCTCTGGCAGAAGGAGGGTCTCTGGGCCAGAGCCAAGGCAGTGCGGCCGTTCCCTCACTGTTTTCAGGATGGCTTTGTGGGCCACATGAAACTACTTCGTGGGCCGGATCCGGCCCCCCAGGCCTTGTGTTTGACATGTCTGATATACTGGATGTCCACAGGACCTTATCATTTAATATCTAAAACTAAGCCCTTTTCCAGGATTCTGCATCTATTTATTGATTACTAGGATTGGAATAAAAACCTTGCAGTCTCAATCTGTAGCATGGTTAGCATTCCTTTCCCTGTAAAGCAGCAACCTAGAGATAATCTTCCGCTTTCATCCAGGATATTAGTATTCCATTTTCATCCAAAACTACCTAGCCAGGAGAGATACTATGTTTAGCTGTCTTTATGTAAAATGATACCTTTCTTTATACCGGTATGTGTATATAAGACCTTTCATTTATGTACACAGCCAGCAGGAGGCTATATGGAATTATAGCAATTTATACAGTGGTCACCTATTTCCAAGTCTCTTGAAATAAGAGGATTTAAAATACTGTAAAATAGTTTGTGAATCTGGGGACCTTAGATCTTAACATGCAATATTCCAAGACAGCAGCATTACAGAGGTTTTTTTTCCCTTAGTCACCTCCTCTGTAGATGATGGAGAGTCGTGTAAAGCCATAGTAGGGAGCAAATAGAAGTTGTTATGAAGAGCAGGCAACTGGGTAAATGTATAGTGAGCAGCTAGACATCTAAGCATATTTTATGTAAGCTGTATGTCAGTTTCAGTCATTAACAAAATCAGTCCATTTGGTGCTTTTGTGATGGTGCAACAAGCTCGACGGGATGTAGTCATCAGCAACTGAGGTACAAATAACATTGTTCTCTGATAAATTGGAGCAAGAAGTAGAAGACTACCTTAAAGTCACCAAGGAAGGACTATTGTTATCACCAAGGTGTTATGCAGTGACTAGATTCGGGGAAGGCAGTCCAACCCTCTTTGGGGGAATTGTACATGAATAGCACAATTTAAGCTCAGTCTGCTTTGTAATTATACTGTGGACATTTGCACATAATGAATGCCCTGATATTGATTTGTGAATCATTCAAATGGGCATGCAGGTTAGGCATAGCGGTCTTCTACTGTTACAAGCTGGAAAACTAGTATTCTCATCAACATCTCATCAATATCTCTAATAGCTCTTTGTGCTTTATAGGAATCAAGTCCTAATTGTTCTGCTTATAACTGTGGCTGCCATGAGGGATTTTTAATTGTCTAAAAATATATTTTATGAATGATGGGGAAGGAATTGCATCAACTTTGATGTTATCAGCAGAGCCTTTCTGGCTAGAGCTTGGCCTTGAATAAGAATGGCCACTATGGATACTTGATTGTTGCCTAGCAGCCTTGCAGAGTCATTTGCTTTTATCTTGCATGCTCTTTCCATTCCGCTTTTATCTTTCTAGCTTCCAACAAGGAAAAAATACCAATGTCCTTGAAAACACAAAAAGGTGTATTATGGAACCTTCCCAGATAAACCCTCATTCTCAAGAACATTAAGGGAAATGTGGCATATTTGAAGGTAAGGCTTGTCCTTGTAATTTAGCATAGCTAGTTGGCCACTCATTGAATTTGCTACAAGAAACGCATGTCTTCTTAGTAGCAGTATGATGCTCCATTAGAACATTTTGTGGAATTGCCCCACTGTTGACATTGATGAATCAGGGGAACTTTCTATTGTTGTATACATAACTTGCTGTATGAGAGTTATGGCTTTTAATGTAACCATTAACAGTTGATCATACATGGATATTGTTAGTGCAGTCTTGAGGAAATTATTGACCACCACATCCATATCAAGGATTTAGAATCTGATTTTATTTTCCTATCTTCAGTTGGAACTTATCTTCCAAAATTGTTAACTCTCTCAATCAAGTAAGGTATGATTACTGGTTGAACAAGCAGTTGACTTAAATGGTGGGATATTGCTGTTGATATTGTTCTTACTAGAACACAGGAGACTTTCACAAATAAAGGTGAATGTATGTGTCCTGGGATAATGTTGCATGATCCAGTCTGAGTCGGTCACTGGAACCAGAGGTTTTGTCTTCCGAGCTTTTGGACTCTTGCTGGATTCCATCTTCAGGGAACTTTTTTCTAGCAAAGTCTGGTATTTATAGTGCCTGTTGTAAGTGGCTTTTTAGATGTTGATTGGGGTGTGTTGATGGCTGGCTTTTAAGTCATTAGGTGTCGTTTGCTTGTGCTGCTCAATCCTAATCTTCTAAGTACTGGTGGTGGTAAATCAGGACTCCTGTTGATTGATGATGGGCCTGTTTTCTAGGCTTCAGTCACTTCCCTGGCTATTTTTGTGTCTGCTTGTCCAACAGTCTTAGTAGCTTCAAAATAAAATGTGTGTCCTTGTTCATTGCAGTGTGAGGCTAACAATGGATTCGTTTGTCCTCATCTGATGCTCACTTGTGTTCTTGCAATCTGGTGATTAGCTTCCTCCCCGTCTGTCCTACATAGTCACAGGGCCAATCCATGCAGTGAATTTGGTAGATTACATTGGAAGTAATCAATTTTTACAATACACAATTTGTCCTTGTATGGTAGCCTCTGGGTGGTATGCGATGCCCACTTTCAGATCTCAGAAGCTGCATTCTACAGCTTCTGAAATGTTTTTGATGTATGGCAGGGTATGCCATGTAGTTGGCCTTGTACCTTGTTTCTACCTTTTTCTCTTGCAATCCCTTTCTCTCCAGTTTTTCTGCTTGCGGGGTGGTTAGGAAAAAAGCAAATTCTGTAGGTATTTTCTCCTTTACTTGACCCCCTCATTGCCCCTCCCCCAGCGGAGAGATTAGAAAGGAAGAGATTTCAAGAGAGTAAGTTTTGTCCAATGCAATAATGCCAGTGGTGGGACATGATCAGGCAATGGAGATATTGCTTATAGAAATTACTTGTTTTTGTTCTCTCGGCCTCCCTCACAGAGCAGAGAGATAGAGACAAAGGGATTTCAAGAGAGTAAGGTATTTGCATAACTCACTTGTGGCTCCCAACCTTGGCCTGGGGTGTAATTGCATTGTTTTCAATGTGTGCAATCAGACACTCAAGCCTTCCAAAGGTTGGAGGAGTGGTTAGGAAGCAAACAAAACTAGAGATGTGAAACTAGCTAGCCTTGTCTCTTTCCAGCTAGAAAGCACAGTTGCAATCATGTGATTTCCCATTTAATGACTGCTTTGCATAGCGGCAGAGTTGCCCCTCCCAGTTGGGGTCATTAAGCAATGGCTATCTGCATCAACTGATGCCTTTTTGTGGTAATCCTTTTTTTATTGCTAGCTTATTCAAAACTAACTGGGAACCACACCTATGAGCATTAGACCATGCTTCCTGCCAAATCTGCCTGCAGTTCTAAAAAAGCCTAATGCGAGCTTTGTGCAGAGACTTTCCTTGGCTCCTCCCCTTGTTGCTTCTACTTATAATATTTCTAGTCCGAGTAGAAGAAATAGTAATTGTACAATCTTACAGTATTTCAACTATGTGCACTTAGCCACCTAAACTAAGGTAAAGGAAGAACTATAAGGTACTAGAATTGGCCAAAGCAAGGGGGAAAAGTGGCCCCTTCTAAAAGCTCTTGAAAATGGCCCTGGAAAGGTAAAAAAAAAATCTTGCTTCAAGTGAACAGGCAATAGTGGAGAGAATATGTTATAGGCAGTTATTTCTCAATGTTAAGAATTATGGGTTCAGAGAAGGCAATTCATCTATTATACAGAGAAATTATCGGAGAATGTGAAAGAAGAAAGGATATGTTTTCCCTTTTCTATGCTCACCATACTACTACCCGCTAATGATATATTAAGGTGCCTTATACTACTCGGTTTGTTCATTTATCTGAGCTGTCTCTTCTTACTGATGGCAATTCACAAGAGTGTCAGGCAGCTACATCATCTATTATCTGATCCCTTTAAAGCAGTGATAAAAAACATTTTTTAGGAGACAAAAATCTGCTACAGCATTGGAGGTTGCCATTTCATGTACAGTATCTAGACATGACTAAATGCCTAGATTTTTCTAAATTTACAGACTGGTTAGCGGTTACTTTATTTTTAAAATTGTGTTAGACTTCCTTTTTGTTGGAGCTTCAAATCCAATGGCACTGATTCTTTAGCATGTTATCATCTATTGACTACAAGGGAAAACTGCGTGTAATTTAAGAGTTAAAGATTTCCTATGTGTACACACTTTCTGTATGACTGTGCCTGCTCTTGTCCACGGGATCCTTAACCTGAAGTCAATTCCTTCTTTCTTTATTTCCAGACACATACCAGATTAATAACGTGTTCTTTTGACTCTCTCCTGATAAATATAGTTGACTAGATGCTAAGCTTTGTATATTCATAAATTATATTCTGTCTAAATAAATCTCCTCTCTGGTTTAGTTCTTAAACCTGCCTGTTCATTTAACCAATTTCTAAGGCCACATTTAATCCTTGCTCAGATCAGATTCCTATTCTCAAGAATGCTCAAATTGCATACGCAGTACAGTTTCTGACTGTTCCTTACAGTTCCCTTACCATTTTTGTGTGATTTTTACCTCAAAATGAAATAATTTATTCTCAGTAATTATAGATAAAGGTTTCAGGAACCTCATAAAAGAAATCTGGAGGACCAGTTATTATTTTGAGGCTGCAGGTTGCCCATTTCAGGCAGGTGTATTGTTTTTGCCTGCAGCTCTGTCACGGAACTATTATCAGGCTCTTATTTCCGGACAACTAAAAGCTTGAACAGAACTATTTCTGTTACGATCTTTGAGCATACGCATACATACACACACACATACACAAACATAAAATGTATGTACATAAACACAGAAACATGCACAAAGTATATGTGTGACAAAGAATGCACACAATCTGAAAGTGGGTGGGTTGAACAAAAGCTAGTTTAATTTATTCCATTCCATTTTTAAAAAAAAATGAGCTATTTTACAGCTTCACTTTTGAAACAGCATATATAACTATATGAGTTTATATTTTATTATTTTATAATTTTAAACAATACAATATACTATACAGTTTGTTTATATTAATTTTTTTTATCCTGCCTTTTTTTGTTCAACTCAAGGAAATGAGTTTGGTTTTAATTCTGGCTTTAGTGGTATTTGAATAAATACTTAAAAAATAAATTGTATATTTAAAAACTATTAAAATTATTTAAAATATTTCAACATTTCAGAAATAATTCAATTTGTTGCATAGCAAATTTATTTTTGTGCAACCAGTGTTAATGATTTTTGTTCAACATGGTATCCACACAATTTTATCAATCCTGGACTATAGGTTGATAAATCTATAGATCCAATGCATAATTTGGCAGTTCTCCTAGATTTGTGACTCCTGTTCAAGGAGCAGGTGGCAGTTGTGGCTAGGAGAGACTTTTCAGAACTTTGTGTGCTGCACCTGTATCACAAAGCCCTGCACTCAGTCATTCATACTGTGATTATCTCATATCTGGATTATTGCAATAATAATGATACAAGAGCATTAGGAAGCTACAATTGGTCTGGAATGCAGTGGTGTGGACAGTTTTGGAGGCCCCTGAGGTGGCACAGGTAACACCATTGCTATGTGAGCTGCACTGGCTGCTGATCTGCTTCCAATTCAAGGTGTTGGTTATCACCTTTAAAGCCCTTTATGACATGGATCCAGTATATCTAGGAGAAGAGCCTTTTCTGCTATGGCCCCCTCCTCAGGCATATCCTGCCAAAGAAAATGAGGCTGGCCCCCACACTTCTGGCCTTCAGAAAGGTCCTTAAGACTTGGTTCTGCCAGTTGGCATTGACCCAATCAAGTTGGAAGTGATTGGTGCAGTGACAGAAGGTACTGCCCCCACTCCACATGAACCCTTGACTTCTTGCTTTTTTCTATTTAATTCTTGTAATTTTAAAAGCTTCCATATGTATAACTTTATTTTATGTTCTTATTGTATTGTATTGTAAGATGTCTACTGTAGAGTTGTGCTCTTTGGTAAGATGAGCAGCATATACATTTAATAAATAAACCCTACACACAAACATATTACATACTACACATCTTGCACTCATATGACTCTGGCTGCTTACAATCTGGTAAAGCAATGTTCTAAAAGATTAAAACACTAAGCAATAAATATAACACTAATAGAGAAATACTAAGATGGGTGGTATACAATGGAGTAAAGGTGGATCTTCTATTTAATCCAGTTACTACCTCCAGGATGACACACCCACATCTGGGCCGCAGGCTAACCGGCAGAGTCAGATTATAAGGGTCTTATGGAAGGCCAAGAGGATGGGAGGGATCTCACTTGGAGAGATACAACATTCCAGAGGGCAGAAGCCACAGCAGAAAAAGGCTTTTCTCCTGGACTCCTCAGCTGGAATTCCTTGGCTGACAGAAAACCCCTTCTGCCAGCATGAGTGGGGCAGACGAAGCCCATTAAGTAGCTTGGATCCATGGATCTCTTGAGTAATAGCATTTTTTCTAAAAAGAAATTAAAGTATGAGTGCACGCAGAAATTGAGACAAAATTAAGTAATTAAGAATTAAGGAAGGTTTGATTGATTAGGATTTAATCCTGATTGATTGATTGATTGATTGATTGATTGATTGATTGATTGATTAGGATTGAGTTGAGTGGGGAATGCTCTTGTGGAGGGGGGAGGCTTTCATAGTTTTCTTATACTTCTGCAAACTTGATTCCTCCAAGAGATGATATCTTTCTCTTGTTTCTTAATTACTCAATTGAGACAAAACTAAGTAATTAACTTAATTACTTTGTCTCAGTTGAGTAATTAAGAAACAAGAAAAAGGGAAAGAAAAATAGGGATGGGGTAATGGACTCTAGGATTATTTAGATTAAATCCTAATCAACCATAATCCTGTTAGAATGTATGGACTTACTGGAACTTTTATTGTATAACTTTTTGTTTTTCTTTCTTTTCTTTTTCCAGAATCAGAATTATCTAAAAGTAATGAACAAAGTACTTGCCTAGACAGGAAAGAGAACAATGAAATCAATCTAGCTGAAGCAATATTCACAATATTGTCTTATTGCACTTTATCTCCCAAATCTCTTGGTGATGTCCTTCAGAACTACATGGAAAAAGAACTCATGTGGGATTTCTTACATAATATATCAGGTATGTATAATTTAATAAAAATATATCTGGAATATTATATACTCAGTTTTCTTGATTTACAGATAGGGTGTGTTAAAACATAGATCTTAAACTATTCAATAATACAAGTGTTCTCTTTCCCACAAAGATACTAGAATAATTATGGCAAGGTAGTTTTAGAACTGAGTTGATACTGTTAAACATTACATTTGTTTTCATCAGTGAAAACAATATTATATAAAACATTAATTCTGCAAAAAATAATGTGGCATTTGGACAGTATCATTATTCCTCAGAACATTTACTTTCTGTCTGAGATATTTTGAAATACTACAGAAATTACTTCCTACTCATTTTGATATGTAGTACCCCTTGGCATTTTCAATTTGAACTTCATTTCAGGGATAAACTATATGAAATATTAATCATGTAGTTTGTTCTCATCACAGTGGGATGGATTGGGACACTAGCAGGGGAGAACTTTAGCTACTTGTTTTTCTGCAGGCCTCTCAGATTCACCCCGTGTCTGAGGCTTATTTTTTCATTTATGTCAGAGAAGCTTACATAACTCGCTCCTCAGTAAAATAGTATATGTTTAGTCTCATAAGAGCTGGGATTGTGCAGATGAGAGAACAATCTGGTGGTGTGGAACAAGTATCAGGTATTTTTTTAGAACTGTGCTTTGTATTTAAATTTTTGAACTTTTTCTTTTTTTTAGTCTCTTACCAAATACCTCCAGAGAATGATAATAATATGATGATAATAATAGACATTTTTCTAAATGTATGTCCACCAAAAATACTTAACAGTTGAACCAGGCATTGAAGCATTCTTAAATTTTAAAACAAACAAACACAAAAAGTATTGTGTTGGATGCTAGTAGTAATCATTTTTATTTTTTCTTTTAAAATGTTCCATTGAGAAAAATATATGATTAAAGTTACAATATTTATGCAATAAGGAAATTTAGTTCTGTAGGTTTAATTTATTATAAGAATCTAACATTAAAAACCAAATGAAACTTCATAAAAATCCTAATATACAAATTTACTCGACTCGGAGTTTACTTGTTTCGCTATCATTAATGCTTGTTTGTGAAGTTTCTAGTTGCAGTGAGTCAGAGCCAGAAGTTATCAAATGCCTGAAATCAACTTTGATTAATTCAGTTAACGGAACAATAAAGGAGGTAATCTCCTTGATGAATTCATGGGAACCAACAGAAAAATATGGCACCTATCTGCCTAATAAAACTGTTCCTGAAAGTTTGTTGAAAATAGTTCCAAAGGAATGGAATTACATTTATAAAGATGTGAAAACAGAAAAATCCGGGAAATGTAAGTATCTTTACTTAAACCTGTCAAAATATTAGTTAACCATTTAATGATAATATGTAAAAATGGAAGAGGTTTTGATAACGAATCCCTTGGTAACCACTTTATTGTGGTTTTTTAAGTTTATTAATATAATTGTTGACTTATTTATTAGAAAGTTAATGGGAAAATATGTATAATTTTAATAAAGAGGATACAGTCCCAGATGCAGCAAAGTAAATCATGTTCAAAGGGGAGGAAGAGCTCTTTACAACTGAATCTTGTGACTCTCTTCTGAGAATTCTTTGTTGTAGTTGAGCTCCATCATTTCCGAACTAAAGAACTACATTTACTCTCAGTATGTTGTTGCTTTAGCTTTTCCGCTGTAGGAGTTGATGACAGTTATTAAATGTTTGTAATTCACTTAAATGGATGTGTTAAAAATATTGGAGAACATGCTAAACCATAAAGCACAATTAAATAAAAACATTTACAATATTTTGGAAATATAGTGTAAAGTAGAAGCAATATGTACTCTTAGAATTAGTACTGAAATTGAATGAATGTTTGTAAATAGGTTAGGCAGAATAAGAAGTATTTTTTTCAATACAATCATGGTAGCAATGAATGTATGCCTCCAAGTACACTTATAGAATATCTTTTCTTCATATTGCTATAAATTGAATTAGCTTTCAGGCAACCAGAAAAAGTCATGTCAATGAGCTGGGTGGCCACGAAAATGTAATAAAGAAACAAACTAACGATATTGGCTGTTGTGAGTTTGTAACACCTTCAGCAGCAAGGGATGGATGCACTATTGTAGAAATATGATACGGCCTATTGAACGGAAAGAATTTGCTTCTGTAAAATTTCATACACATAATAACAAAATCATTTGTTTTTTTGTTCTGTAAATATTGTACACTGTAGCTTTATTAAAAAAAACAGTAAAAATATCTTGTCATGATAGCTAGCTACATAACCCAATATAAATATCTGATCTAATAAAGAGCAGATTAAACTTTCGAGAAAAGAATAAAATAAAAATAAAAATGCATTCCAAATGGGTCTCTGGCTGTTCCAGTGTTCACAAGTAGTGCCTAGTCTATATTAGATTTTTCCGCATGGTTGAAACAATGGTGATCAGGATGGCTCAGTCTCATAAACCACAATGGACAGATGGGTGAGAGAAATGTGTGATAGCTACAATTAAATTAAATTACCTTAATTTTAAAGGTTGTGACTCATTGTAAAATGAAACTTTAATCTTAATTATATCTGATTTCATTTTTCTTTCAGGTTTCACAAGGCTTGCTGCTCAAGCTCTATCTATTGTAATCAGCAAGTTACCTTCTGTAATAGCATGTTTGCCATCCCCAATTAAATATTTCTTTTTAATATCTGAGAAAAAAATACCATCAAAGTTTATTGAATCAGAGAAATATGGTTTTCTTGTCAAGACTTTGATTATAATTATGTGTCAGATATTTGAGGATGGAAACATCACAGAACTTTTAACGGGTGCAATTCTTGACAGATGGAGCCAAGAAAAGCTCAGTTTAGTTTGCATATGTTTGGAAACTATTATAGGAAAAAAGAAAAAGAATCCTAAACAAGTCATTTGTGAGATTATTCAGAGCATTGAACAGGAAAAACCAAACTGGATTGAAAAGCAACTACTAAAAGCAAAAAAACTGAGCACAAATTGGTAAGAAACATTGTTTTTCCTTTTTTTGTTGTTACTGCTGCTGCTGTTTAAGTATAGATTATGTTCAAATAGCTTATAATAAAATAGTTAATTATAATAAAGTAAAACAATTTATAATAGTCACATAAAACCAATAAATAAATAAATAAAAGTAGTTTCTACTGAGTTCCAAGAAAGTCTTCTTTAGAATAAATAGAAAACAAGAAAAATATTTTCCTTAGTTGTTCTTTCATTGCTTAAAAGTTTGACAATGAATTTTGCTATGGAGATTAGACCTCAGTAGCAGTGCTTTACATAGAAGCTTCCTACTGGGTTATAAGAGTGGTATGAAATAAGAACCTTTAATATTGAAATATGTACAATATTAAACATATACAATGATCTAGATTTAAAGGAAAATTGAAGCAATTCAGAAAAGCTTTAGAATATTTCACAATCAGTTTACAGTACTTAGAAGTTTTGTTAGGGGCTGAATGAAGTTAAATATTTTATGTCTTTCTGACTGATGTATTTTTATCCTCGACTGCTAATTATAAGAATACATGTGGCATGTGGCATACTTTCCAGGTGATACTAGATGATCCTGGAGTTCACTGTACTTTATTTCTGTTTTTACAGCAATTTCATTAATTTCTGAGGAAATAGTACAAATTCTCTCGAAAAAAAGCATGTGGATATTCTATTTGAGTCTTTTTAATTATTTAGTGGCCTAGACCCAGACTACTTCCACTTCCAGCTATCTTTAGACTGGACTGTAGGAGAGGTCATCTTTGAAACTCTTTGATGTCTTTCTGTCTTTGAAAGGTTTTCTGTCTCAAACATCTTGCCACAAAGCTTTACTACTTTGCCTGAATCCCTGGTCCCTTGAAGTAAATATGGGTGAATACATTGTTACGTTTCTTTATCATTGGGTTTCTTTCTTTCTGCCAACTAGTGTATAAGGAAGATGTAAATGCCATTGAGTCTCAGAGATCCAATGGAAACTTATAACCCAGCAAATCTAGTTCCTTTTTTGCTGATGTTCCAGACAGATTAAACTAAAAAAATAATAAAATGTAAAAAAATAATTCACATTTACCAACCAGGTTCCTCAATATGACCAAGTCTCACTTTGAAAATCTTTTTGAATTTTTTTTGTGTTTAATGCAATTTTCATTGTATTTTTTATTTTGCAGTAGGCTACTAATATTTCCCATTGAAATAATTGAGTTGTCTTGTACTATTGATATTTTGACTATTTCCCAAATAAATAAATTGAATTATTTCAGTGTGTTTTATATATGTGAATGGTCTTGACTGAAGAAATTGTTATATTGGTGATATAGAGTTAAATTTAGAAAGATGTATTTTTGATCATTGTTTAACTATCTATTGTTGTTATGTATCAGGAGGTGGTTTAATATCTGAGGCACTTTCCTATTTGGTAACATAATTTAGGCTGATTTACATGATTTACTTTCATCCTGCAGCCATAAAGCAGCATTTCAAAAGTGTATCTGATAAGGCAATGTTCTCTCACTCAGAAAAGAATCCTTGGCTTCCTGTGCTTCGGGGAAGGGCACACTGATGATGCTTATAGTTCTTGCCACATTTTTCGCAGAATAATCTGCTTGCAGGTTTTACTGTAAGAGCAGCCCATAGAATTCTCACCTTCCCATTTCATCCTATTCATTCTGTTTCTTCTATTCTGGCCTCTGTGGCTGCGCCACCGATTGAAGACACACTCTGCTGTGAAGGTGAGAGAACTTAATTATATGTTGATGGGATCTTCCATAGTACAGTCAGTCATGTCAAGCTTGACTGACATCAGTGGATAGTGCCATACTTTAAGGAAAGGTAATTTGTGTCCAAAATAAAAGCACAAGTCCTTACTTCTGAACACTGAAAATCTCCGGAAGAAGAAGAAAAGGAAGTGAAGCATCCACCAAAGTTAATTTTTCCCTGATATAATAGAGCTACTGGCAGTGGAATTATTAGATTAACCAATGCTGTGCATTCTCTACTCATAGGACTGTGAACTTTGCTCTAATATCTTCCTGTATCAGTGTCACTATTCTACTTCAGAAGGAAAAAAGAATTGGAACAGTTTTGAGAGCATTTGGAATCAATAGATTTGGTGCTTGTCTCCTCTAATTTGCTATCAGTGGGTGATTATCTGGTTGAGCACCAGAGGAATTTCTTTTCTTTTCTGTTCCTGTTGATACTGATTGGAGATGATGATGATGATATCTATTCAGTTGTGTTTGACTTTTGGTGCTTTTATAGGTTTCTTGCACTACTTCTTTGAGTTTTTCTGTGCTCTGACTGATTTCAGCTTTGATGGTGTCCAGCCACTGTTTGCTTTAGTGGCCTGGTTTCCTTTCACGGTTCCTACACTATAATCTACAATGCTAAAAATTATATTGTAGATTTAGTTAGTTAATTAGTTAGTTGCATTTATATCTTGTCTTCCATTGACCAATTTTTCCCACTAGAATTTTGTGGAGTAGCTTGGGCTGACATATTGTGGCTGGCTGCAAGTCACTTAGTGAATGTCCATAGATTAGGGTGCACTTGAACTAGGTTTTCTCAAGTCTTAGTCCAGCACTCTATATTGGCTGTTCATGGAATCCAGATTTAGGCACCAAGGATAGTTTCTTCCATGAACATTGGTATATATATCTACATTTTTCTTAAATCTTTTTAAAATCATTCTTAAGCTCAACCAGATCTTGCTGGATCAGCTTCAAGACTTCTACTTAAACCAGGATCTCTTTTAACAAGATAATTGAAGATTCCTTGCCATCTTTTCTGGCTCAGCAGGTAGTGAATTTAGTTGGAATTTAACTAGCTATTATCTTTTTGGGACTCACTTAAAACATTTAAGTTTTAATTTAAGCTTCACTTAAAACAAGATAATATATAATACAAAAAATTAATTACCCATTGATCAGAGTCTTTATGCACAGGGTCTGATAATACAGATATTTGAGAACCCTTAGTCAGGAGAGAAGGGAGAGACGTGCCTATAGTGCCATCTCAAAACTGGAAGTCCAGCATTGCAATTGTGTTAGTGCAGAATTCTGCGATAATCCTGGAGCTCATTGTTACTAAAGATGAAGTTCAAAGAATAGATTTCCTATATTTCCATTTACCCAAAGAATATAGGCAGTTGTATTGATTTCCATTAGTGAGCATGAATAGAAAGAAGATGAGTGTTCATCAACTTTCCAAAGGAAACTAACTTGTTTAGGGCCAACTTCCTCAGACAGGGAAAGCATCTTTTGAAATATGACACTTTGTCATATTTCTGGTTGGCACATCTCCATTTTGAATAAATGGCTACTTGAAGCCCCCCCCACAATTACAGTTTTCATCTAAATGAGGAAATATTAAGCAAGAAAGGAAAGTTTGTATTTAGGACATTGCCTTTTTACTATCTACCTGATACCTGATTTATTAAATTTGATTGTGTGTATTTTTATAAACTCTGTAGTATATTTTTGCATATGTTAAGAAAGTTAAAGTATCAAATGTAGTTTTGATTATATTTTGAAGAATATAATCTTAGCTTAATAAAATACTACAATTAACAGACATAAATTTCATATTCATAGAAATAGTGGACAGAGTATGTCTTGTACCTTACTTTAAACTATTACTAAAATAACCTTCACTTTATTGTTACCCTCCCCCCGCTCCTCCAAAAAATTATAACTTGTCAACTAAGATTGTGGAGAATACACAGTCTCAAAAGAAATGTCTGCTTTTCAATGTAATTTGTTGAGTTGAACATTATTATTTTTCATTATGGTGACCCTGAGTTGCCAGACTGGGTGCATATAAAGATTAAGATGAATGCAGTTATTCCTTGGCTGAGGTCTGCCTCTTTCAGGGCACATTCTCCCTAATGACATGATTGATAGGCAGTCCCAAATCTAGAGAGGAACTCATTAATCACAACACTGACTGAATCCAATCATTTGCTTCACCTGCACAGTGATGGACAGGAAAGGATACAGTTTGTGTGCTGACACTGAAACAGTCATTTGTCAGAGGGCTTCAACTTTTTCAATGTCATCCTGTAAGCAGCTTGACATAACATTCAGCTGCACTACTATACAACTTCAAAATACTACTTTTTAATTTTGCTATGTTGTAACGATGTATTTCTTTGCAAACGTTTAGATCAAATATAATTATTGTAATATTAATTACTGGGATCTACGCATGTACATGGGTCATGCAAATAGATTTAAATGTACTTAAATTTGTTACTTAAATCTAATATTTGTGCCTATGGTACTTTGTATGTTTATCTGAGAATGGGTCCAACTGAATTTAATGAAGCTTAATTCTGAGTTGACTTAAAGTACTAGAGTGCACTTGTAATAAGAATAAATACTTGGTATTCCTTGAGAATGTTGTACTATTGGCTCTACTATAATTAAAAATGTTGTAATAGCTTTGGAGTTTCTAAATTGCTAATTGAGGATTGATGCAATACTGTCATACAGTTTGAAACTTATAGTCAGTTCATAATCAATTAAATTATTATTATTAGAATGGGGATAGTTAGGTAAAGCAGCCCAGGTGTCACATGGAAAAAGGAAGTGCAAGCTTTTAACAATTTGTTGTTTTCCCAGATAGAAAATTGTTATAAAATTACTCAGTGAATAATATCTTGAAATTTTTTAAAAGGTAGATGCTTTTAAAAGCTTCATTTAATATAATGATTATGTGTGGTGTGTTGATTAGGATTTAAAATAATGTAACAGAATAAGAAACCAAGGTTACGTTATCGAAAGTGTGCTTTTTTGGTTAAGAATAATAGAAAGCATTTAATTGACATATTTTTACATTAAACATGTTTTTAATTTGAATTATTATGTTTTCTTTTTACTGGAATATTTGTTCATAAAGAGAGGACATATATAGTTAAAAATATAAGCAGAAAGGTAGTTGTGAAGAGTAAAAAGATATCTGCAAACTTACACTAAAGGATTTTTGGAAAATTGTGTTTCTATCGTTTTATCATATGATCACACTCTCTAAGGATCGAAGAGCCCAAATCAGGAAATGTAACTATATTGGTCTCCTGGATTAAGACACTATCTTTCGGTGCTTCGTATTGTAATACTTGTGCTTTCTTTTTAGTACAATTACTACTGCAAAAGATAGTAGGAGCTTAGAAGAGGAAACTATTGAGCTTGAATTGACTGAGCAGAAAATAAACATGATGGCCTTGGATATCTGCCACAAACCAGGTGGCAGTGAATACCTGAGGCAAATTTATCACATCATCCAGCTCAATGAGGTAGGGAAACGGCCTTTTTTACCGAGCAATTAGGTGTGTAGTGGCCTGAGGCAGCATCTGCTGGCAGCTAAGGGTTACTCAAGGAGGTGATAATGCTTCCTAAAGTCAATACCTGAGTCAATACCTCACTGGGCTACACTGTTCGCTTTAAGCTTTCCTGCATTTATTTATAAAAGGTTACTTTAGGGCATTATATGCCTTTTATTTAGGTATATAAACTCTGTCATGGTTCATTAACTGATTTCTGATTTCTAAGACTGACACAAAAAACATTCATGTAAGTATGTACAAATTCATTTTGTTTCCATTTGTTTTTGTTTTATTTTATTTCCAATGTATTTTAAGGAAAATTCGATTAACGTAATAGTTAAAAGAATATGAATGTGTACAGATTATATTTTAAAAAATATAAACTTATCAACCATAATCATTTATTTTTTTTCTTCAGTGAAAGTCAATTTATTTCAGCTATGTGCAAATTGCCCAATGAGTAAATAAGACAACTTTTATTTTTGAATTGACTTCTGAAGCATTTTTTATTTGTTACTTACAATACTGTCATTGCTAAGTTATGGGCCATTGCTGACTGATATATTAGATTCATGTGTATGCTTGTACTCCAAAACTATATAAATGAACACGATTGCTAATAGAATTTTTTGTTAGCTTTACATCACATGTGCTAGTTTCTGTAATCATGTCATTTAGGAGTAAAGCTTAAAAATGGAATTTGTAACTTGATTGCTCACTGTAACTTTGAGTACAATTTGTTCATTATTTAAGGAATTGCCATTTTGATTTGGGGCATAAATAAGTGGAAGAAAAAATAAACAATCACTCAACTATATAAAGCACTTTTTAAAACTTCTCCCAATCACTCATTCAATGTCTTAGTCCAGTGCCTAAAACTCAAGGGTCATATGTCTAGGGACCTTCAAAAAGCCAACAAGGGTGGGCCAGACTGAATTTTAGAGAAAACTGTTGCACAAAACAGATGCCACTAGAGAAGGATATGTCCTGAGTCCCTTCATAGAAATGTCATAGAAAGAGCATTCCAACTTTGTTGAATCTGGCGATCAGTAGGAATTAATATGAGTAGTATAAGCGGGTAAATTAATATGAGTAATGTATGCAGGTAAATCAACCCTGTGCCATAAATCAGTGGTTCCCAACCTTTCCAGCTTAGCATACCAGCAGGAGGGGAGAGATGATGGTTCTATGCAAGTGTCAGGCATGTGTGTGAGTACGCACAACTCAATTTGCACAAGTAGTGGGTGCTTTCACCTGCCACATGCACAAATGGAGCTTTGTGTGCAAGAGCAAGTGTCTGCTGCTCTCGCAAGTACCCACTGCTTGCGCAAGTGGAGCTGCGCGTAGGCCACTTGTGCAGCCTGGTTCTGAATGGGCTGCGGCCTGGTAGTGGGCTGAGGCCAGGGGGTTCTGGACCCCTGCCACAAAGGGTTTTGCAGATGACACTCAACACCTTGAATTCTTATCTGGAAGTCTTGGCAGCTCATAAAGTGGTAGTGCAGCATAGGTGCAATGATATGTGGCCATAGCTATCCACACTGGCACATTATGGCTAGTGCAGCTTCTGAATGACACTTAAGGACAAATCCAAGGCTTCTACCTGTTTCTTAAATAGGAGTCATAATTGCAGGAGGATTTCCAAATTATATTCCAGTTCTGCCTGGGGAAGTGGGTACCATCCTATCCAAGACTAAAGATGGAAGGTTCCTCAAAATATTGGCCCTAAAACCATTCAATCTTATTAGGGTTGAAAATAAGCCGTTTTCTCCCCATTCAGATTCCCCAAAGCTTCCAGACACTAAAGAGGAACCTTGGAATCAAAAGAGGCAGAGATATACAATTAATATTATCAGAGTTCAATGACAGTTCAACTCATGCCACTTGATGACTTCACAGTGGTTTTATGTAAACTTTCAATAGGATTAGGAGTTTACAGCCTGAAGTATCCCACAAAACAAATTCCTAGGGTTTAACCTTCCTCTCCACCCAACAACTGGAAAAGTCCTGTGAGGGAGGAAGAAAACTACAACATCATCCCACCTCTCTAAATCAGTCCAGAAAGATACCATGATCAAGGGTAGTTAAAAGCCATTGTCAGATCAGGAAGGGCTAGGATAAGAGTACCACTGCCATCCTGACTCCTCCAAGGTTATCCACAAATGCAGTCAATGCTGTCTTATTGCTATATTTAGGCCTGAATTCTGTTTGAAAAGAATCAAATAATTTGTTTCTTCCAGAATCTATTGAAGCTGAAGCTCAACTACCAATTGTAGTAACTGGGAGAGGGAGTAGTAACTGGGAGAGGGATCTTAGAGTCCTAGTGGGCAATCACTTAAATGTGAGCCAGCAGTGTGCTGCAGCTACCAAAAAAGCCATCACAATGCTAGGCTGCATTAACAGAGGGATAGAATCAAGATCACGTGAAGGGTTATTACCACTTTAGAATGCTTTGGTAAGGCCACACTGCATCCAGTTTTGGTCACCACGATGTAAAAAAGATGTTGAGACTCTAGAAAGAGTACAGAGAAGAGCAACAAAGATGATTGGGGGACTGGAAGCTAAAACATATAAAGAACAGTTGCTGGAATTGGGTGTGTCTGGTTTAATGAAGAGAAGGACTAGGGGTGACATGATAGCAGTGTTCCAATATCCAAGGGATTTCCACAAAGAAGAAGGAGTCAAGCTATTCTCCAAAGCACATGAAGGTAGGACAAGAAGCAATGGATGGAAGCTAAGCAAGGAGGGGAGAAATCTAGAACTAAGGAGAAATTTCCTGACAGTTAGAATAATTAATCAGTGAAAGAATCTGCCTCCAGAAGTTGTGAATGCTCGAACACTGGAAGTTTTTAAGAAGAGACTGGACAACCATTTGTCTGAAATGGTATAGGGTTTCCTTCCTGAGCAGGGAGTTGGACTAGAAGACCTCCAAAATCCTTCCAACTTCTTGTTGTTGTTATTCCATAATTTTCCCCCAAACAGGATGCTGAAAATTGGATAATTATCCCATACGTTAGATCTAGGTGATTTTTTTTTGAACAGGGAAAGATTGCCCTTAATGCTATGAGGTAATCCTTAATAAAGACTCATACACGTGTTTGGTTGGTTTGGCTTTCTCCAGTGGTACTTAGGCATCTCTTTTGCTGTTTCATCTCCCACAGATACTTGAAAACTAGGGGGTACCATTGGATCTGTGAGTAGCAAGGGAATACCAGGTGCGATGCAATCTAAGACTATTGTTGCCCTCTCATTCCAAGTGGCAAGTAAGGCCTCAGATGAGCTATACATCAGAGCCTCAGGAATAATGCCAAACTCCCTTTGAAATCTTGCATTGTGGGAGCAGTATGGAAAAATCCAAAACAATCAGAGAATGATCCAACCGTGATTGGGGACTGATTTGAATGCCCCCTGTATCCATATAGTGTTGCCATTGTCCTGAGGCAAAACCAAATTCAAGCATTCCTTCAGTGGAACAATCTCATCATGAAGATCTTAGCAGATGTACCTTATCTGTTACCACATGTGCCCTGTGGAACAGCCTCCCAATGGAAATCCAGATGGCCCAAGCCCTGTTGGCTTTCTGGAAGGCTGTAAAAACTTGGCTTTTGCCACAAGTGATGGGCCAGCCATGACCTCACAAGGTACTTCTGACTCCATGCTCAAGAAAAGCAAGTTGGAATCCCCTCACACTATTGTGACGTAATCCGTTGCTAACTTTGCTCTAGTTTCAAGCAGCTCAAGCAGGAAAGTCACTGTGCCGCATGATGCTGTAGAGTAGCTACAATCCCATCAGTGTGAATTATCTAAAAGGTTTCTTTTATATACAAAAGATACAATTATTTAATTATATTTCTGCAAAATATATAGGAGGAATTTAAATCCTTCATGCATTTACATAACTGACATCTTTGTTCTTCTCCAGTGTAATTAATACTCAGTTGGAATTCTTTTTTAAAGGATTATTTGAATGAACAGCTATCTTATGAGGGAACTTCTGAAGAAAACCGAGCAAACATCAGACCTTTACATCTAATGTTAAGAAGCAAAGAACAGCCTGTTTTTGACCCTTTCCAAGTGCACTACTGGTATTGCACTAATGTGTTAAAAAAGGTTAGTCATTATATGAGGTGTCTAATGTTGTTTAATATTTAAATCTCTTAAAATAAAACCTAATGCCTAGCTCAGATTGCTTTTGAAAACCTTGAAATTATAGTTATTTGGATATACATATATATCCAAATAACTATATATATACAAGTAGAAAAATAGGAACCACTACAGTGGGAAGGTAACAGCGTTCCGTGCGCCTTTGGTGTCTAGTCATGCCGGCCACATGACCACGGAGACGTCCTCGGACAAGCACTGGCTCTTCGGCTTTGAAACGGAGATGAGCACTGGCCCCTAGAGTTGGAAACGACTAGCACGCATGTGTGGGGGAACCTTTACCTTTTTTATATACCATTTGACAAAATTGTGGGTGCTGTATATACTTGTCCTCCTTATTCAGAATCTTGCAGTGAATTTAACAACAGTGACTGGATGATCAAAAGAAAACCTGATTCATTATTAGGAACTCTGAAACCCAAACTTTTTGATTAAAAATAAAATGAAAACAAACAGTTATAATTTTCCCAGAATGCACTATGTTACTTTGCTGAGTTCTGTCTCTATTATTGTTGATCTTACTGCCAGCTATCTTTATTGCCCAGAAGTGTAGTTTTTGCAGGATAGGGCAGAATGGGGAAGGAAGGAAGGCAAGCATTTGCATTCAAGTTCCTAAAATACAAAATACAAAAAGGATAGTAATGGCATTTAACTTATATAATTAAATAAAACTTCATACAGTTCCAGCGCTTGGAGCTAGCAGAGAAGATGTACATTGATAACTACTGCAGACATGTCAAACTTGTGACATCACGTGACATCGTGCAACGTATCGGGACTGTTTTGCCATTGCTGGCAATGGGGTGGGTGCGGCTTCCATGTGACTCATCTGGCCCGTGGGCCGGCAGTTTGACACCCATGATCTACTGCATTCAATAATGAATCATGCTTATAAGTGATTCATAGAAGCAAGGACTGGTATCTGTATTGGTAGAGTTTCTCCTGTTATAACATCTTCCCCATGTTGCCTCATTCCATTTCATTTCATGTATTGTGACTGTATTGTAAGATTTCATCCAAATACTATAGGATGAGTTGGGAAATAATACTGAGCAGTATGGGATGAAATGAATACTTTTACTAGAAATTGCTTCCAGTTAGGTACAATATTACATCTTAATTGCTTTCTCATATAAGCACATCTATAAACTGATAAAGAGACTAAATATTATATAGAAAATTTGAACTTTGTTCCATCATTGTATCTAATGTAGGAGGTTAAGGGATACTCTAATCAGCACTTGTATATTGTTCCCTACAAGTTTGACAGTTAAGGCTTTTGGTGTTCTATTGGTTTCTAAAAAATTCTCAAGAAGCCAATAGATCTTTTGCCAGAAGATTATTTTGATTCCTTATGTCTGCTTTATGACATAACTATGCTTAACTTGGAAATTTTGGCAGTCTTATTAGCTGGAACATCTAGATCATGCTCATCTCATGGGAAATTATCTTCTTGACTCAAGAGTAGCTTCAGATGACTAATATATAAGTATAACATTCTTGGTGATACTATGGTTTCAAGTGAAATGTCAAACCTATCTGACATTCAATAGAGATTTGAAATTGATTTATTATGTGAGGCCTAAATCTCTTCCCAAGTTATAACAGGACTGTATCAGAGAAGATATAATAGGTCCTAAATTATTTTGATTGTTAGAAGTAGTTAAGAAAATAGACTTAACATTAAGAAAACATCATGGCATCTGGCCCTCTCAATTCCTGGCAAATAGATGGGGAAGAAATGGAGGTAGTGACAGATTTTATTTTCCTGGGCTCCAAGATCACTGCAAGTGGGGACTGTAGCCAAGAAATTAAAAGACACTTGCTCCTGGGGAGGAAAGCCATGGAGGAAAGCTGGATGGAGTCACTGAAGCAGTAGTCGTGAGCCTAAATGGACTCCAGAAGATGGTAGAGGACAGGAAGGCCTGGAGGAACGTTGTCCATGGGGTTGCGATGGGTTGGACACGACTTCACAACTAACAACAAACAAAATAGATTATTGAGACAGCTTTATTCTGTGAGCAATCCTGCCCCTTCTTCCATATGGAACCCTCATCATAGTCTTATTTAAGCAACCAAGTGTTACCTAACAACTTGACACAAATCTAAAAGAATGAGATCTTTGCATATAAATTAATTGCCAGAATCTGTGTAAGATGGTTCTGTGGTTAAACTGATGGCCTTTCATGAATTAAGTAGGATTAATTCATTTGAGTGTTACTCATCTTGATTTCCCTTTTACTTTTGTAGAAAAATCCTCTTTGAATTTTTCCTTTTAAACAAAAAATAAAATAGTTAAGATTGTTTAACCACTGAGCCACCTGGATAACATTTTATAGTTGCCAGAAGAACCAAACAACTCTGTATTTGTGTCTCTGATTTGCAAGCATGTCCCTTCTGTTACAGAAGACAATATTAAAATATCTAAGAGGACTGTTGAAAAACCTCCATAAATTATAGTTGCCAAGTTTTAAAATTCTATTTTTAGAAATAGCAGATTAAACTTCATGAGAAACATAAATCAACATAAACATTAGAACAAGATGGATACATCTATTATTTGCTTGGCATGATAACTCATATTGACTCCTCAAAATTTGAGGGTGAGGGGGGAAGAAGCCAACTCAATATTCTAAAAATTCTTCTTTCGGTTCTTGTTTTACAAATTACTTATGCCCTCTTCCCTGGTTTCCCTTTAGATATAATGAACTCTATGAACTTTTGTTTTCATATTATATATATATATATATATATGTGTGTGTGTGTGTGTGTGTGTATGTATATGTATGTATATGTGTGTGTGTGTGTGTGTGTGTGTGTGTATATATATATATATATATATATATATATATATATATATGTATGTATGTATATATGTATATATGTATGTATATATATGTGTGTGTGTGTGTGTGTATGCACCTAATTGTCCATTGTAAAAGGAATAAGATTGTTATGAGGCATGCCCCAAACAGATGATCAGCACTCTGAGTTAGTAGTACTTTTATGATGATCAATGGTGCATGCAGATTCTGAAGCAACGAGAATGCTGCTCTCATTGTCTCAGATGCTGGGTATGTTGTCTCTAGCACACACGCATACATGAAAACACACATACGCATATATAAAATGCAAACCTTGAGGCAGCCTTGTTTCTGCATCCAAGTACACTACAAGGTAATTAATAACAACATTATCTCTATAGCTCTGTAGTGCAACTTTGCAAGATGGCCAAGAAGATATATATTAGTGTCTTAAACTCAAAGGTTACGTATCTTGAAGGAGTCAGTATGGTCACATATGACCTTCTCTGACTGGAGTTTGAGCAGCTTGTTAGGCTAACAATAAAGCTGTGCTTGAGTGTGCTGAACTATTAGTTTGTCAGAAAGCCAGCAGCCTGACATACTTTCTTACATATTCAGAGCTGGATTTGACTAGGAAATCATGCACAATATTCTGTTACTTTTTTGTTAATGACCTTGCTGCAGTTGGAATTATTTATAATCCGGTAATGGTGTGAGAGCTATTCCCCATACTGTTCTTGGAAAAAATAATAGTGGCAACCTTGAGAATGCATGCAGGAGACGTTAAGGAAGGAGAAATGATAACTTACTCCTGGGAAAGGAGAAAGTGTGAGAAAGAACTTAAACTGACCTCTCCTTGATTCTGTTTGGTATAAGAAGGGGCTAAGCCGCTAAGGGAAGTTCTGGCAGGTTTTCAAGATTGTGTTTATTAAACTGCAACAATAAAGTAGCATTCCACTAAAATTTCTGGTATCTTTCTGCTCACCCATCCTGCTTCAAAAGACAGAGTGCAGAAGAAAGAAAAATGAAAATATTGGCAAAAATTAGTTTGAACATTTAATGAACACATATTTTTATCATATTGTATATTTCTATGAAAATATTAATAAAGGTACTCATGAATGCTGGCTAAGCTGATTAAGGTCTCATTTCAGATAAATTCAACTCAAACTGAAGATTTGTCTTTTGGATTTCCTACTGTCTTAAATATTGCTTGACTAAATGATTAAGTTAAGCTAGCCTTTAATTTGGAATGCAGACAATATTTTTAGCTGCTACAACTGACTCCTCCATTCATTAATATCATAGTAGTATAAGACCTTCAAAAGCTGACAACTCTGGGTAGAATTCAGTCATTGTGTGACAGGACTGCATTGCTCTATTAACCTGAAAGTGACAAGCAATTGTTACTGTACAGTAGCTACAACTTCGGAAACCTTTGTTATATTACCTTGACTTTGCAGCTAAGAGATTTTTAAAAAATGTTCTTTTAATATGCTATCATATATAAAAAATAATACTTAGTAAATTGATACTGTTAACAAGTGATCAGATTTTTCTTCAAAATATCTACATAGTTATATCAGGTTTTACTACCTTCATTGGTGACTCTCGGGTTCTTTGTCATAAGACATGTTACAACTAATATGAGAGTGATTTTGGATGTAATAGGTAACTTGTGCCTCATTATACTAATGACAGTGCAAGCAAAGAGAAATTATTGTTGTTCCTCTTTTTCCACTGTAGCTTTATATATTCTCTGGAATTCTTAGAAGTGTTTTCTTCATTCATTTTTTCCTAAGGATGTGACCCAGGAAGAGTATAGTGGTATGTTTAGAGTCTGAGAGATTTCCATATCCTAAACTTCTGAATATTTCTACTTTATTAGTTAACACAGGGATTATGAATATGAGATTGAGAAACTCTCTGCCTTGGCAATCTGAGAAAGAAAATTGATTCTAAATGGAGAAAATCCAGTTATTGAGAATTCTGTAACTTTATCTTATTCCTTTTTAATAAATCTTGTTAAAGAAACTCTGGAAGAATCTTGCTTTCTATGAAAATGGGGTGACTAAGAACTTGATAATGGATGAATAGGGATTCTAGAAGTAAGCAACTGGCTATCCCAAAAGTCTTAATGGGACATATTTCAAGATGAGGAATTCCTGTTAAGGGAGCTAGGAAGAATGTGTTTGGAAGGCATCATGCAAACCTGATTCAAAACGCTTTGAACTGTGTGAGGGAGGAGTAGAGTCTAGAAAATAATGCAAAGCCAAGCCCTGGAACAGGACTGAAAGAAATATACAGTGTGTGAAGAGACCCAATAATGAGCATATAAATACAGCAAAGGATGGATCAAGTTACATGCCCCCTAGAATTCTAGTATCTATATAAAAACAGAAAAAGAACTAGAAGTCCTAACACTGAAAAGTGAACATAATTTAGTAGACATTATTGAAAACTATTGAGATAAAAATCTCATGAGTAAAATGTAAAGACTGAAGAATATAACATTAAAAAAGGAACTAGAACAGAATTAAAACTAGGGGAGAGGTGAGGAGGAATGGCTCTATGTGAAGATCCAATATTGAGAGCAGGAATTTGAGTAGAAGACTCCTAATAAAAATACTTGATTAAGAATATAAGGAATTAAAAGCAATAAATATATTACTATAGAAGTCTTAAGACTTTCATGCCAGGTAAGATCTGGGCAATGCCCTTGTGGACGAGATTACAGAATGTTCTAGGTGCCTATATGTAATAATGGGAGACTGCCTATCTGGATGTCTGTTGGAAAACCACCTTGGTGAAGACTGTAAAGTCCCAAGTATTTGTTAGTGATCTTATTAACTCTTTCATTTTTTAGAAGATAGAAAAATAAACCATACGTACATATGCACTCCTAAATCCAGTTCTGACTAAAGGGAGCAACTGGTTGAGGAAGTAAAAGCACTTGGGAATCTTAGGAGGAAGATCATCTTATGGATCAGGTTACTACAGAAAGAAATTGGAGCATAAGTAGATATGAGGGAAACTAATTTAATCTGGTTTAGAAAAGTATTAGGTGGGATCCATTAGACAGAAATCCTGAAAGGAACTTAGAAAGATCCGGAAAGTAAAATTGCACAATATTCCAGTGAGATAAAAATGGGGTCTGCTTAGGAAAATATAGTGAATACATAAGAGAGTTTTTGACTGTGCTAAAAATGTATTGTATAAGAAATGGAAAATAGATATAATAATCAAAATATACTAGCAAAGTACCTAATATTTGTAGAAAGTTAATGAGATTGTGCAGAGTCTGAACTTTAAGCACTGGAATAGCTTCCTTTGCAGTTCATTTTCCTTAGATTAGTAGGGGTAATGGAATTCTTGTCCTTCTGCTTCATCTTGATCACATTTCTGCCATTCCTTGTGATACCTGTTTACCACCTTATGTTTGTCTCCTGCAATTCTTAATTGTCCATTTTGCCCTTTGAATCCAATTTACAAATCTCTCTGTTTTGACCTGATAAATTAGATTAATGGCCTTGCCTTGTATGAATTTTTAATAATAATAATAATAAGTTGGAAGGGACCTTGGAGGTCATCTAGTCCAACCCACTGCTCAGGCAGGAAACCCGATACCATTTCAGACAAATGGATGGCCAGTTTCTTCTTTAAAACTTCCAGTGTTGGAGCATTCACCACTTCTGGAGGCAGGTTGTTCCACTGGTTAGTTGTTCTAACTGTCAGGAAGTTTCTCCTTAGTTCTAGGTTGCTTCTCTCCTTGACTAGTTTCCATCTATTGCTTCTTGTCCTGCTTTCAGGTGCTTTGGAGAATAGCTTGGCTCCCTCTTCTTTGTGGCAGCCCCTGAGATATTAGAACACTGCTATCATGTCACCCCCTCACTCTTCTCTTCATTAAACTACACATACCCAATTCCAGCAACTGTTCCCTATATGTTTTAGCCTCCAGTCCCCCAATCATCTTTGTTGCTCTTCTCTGTACTCTTTCTAGAGTCTCAACATCTTTTTTACATCGTGGTGGCCAAAACTGGATGCAGTATTCCAGGTGTGGCCTTACCAAGGCATTGTAAAGTGGTATTAGTACTTCACATGATCTTAATTCTATCCCTCTGTTAATGCAGCCTACCACTGTGTTGGCTTTTTTGGCAGCTGCAGCACACTGCTGGCTCATATTTAAGTGATTGTCCACTAGGACTCCGAGATCTCTCTCACAGTTACTACTATTGAGCAAGGTACCACCACTATACCTGTGCATTTGATTTTTCCTGCCTAAATGTACAACCTTACTTTTTTCACAATTGAATTTCATTTTGTTAGATAGCGCCCAGTGTTCGAGTCTGTCCAGATCCTCCTGTATCTTAAGCCTATCTTCTGGAGTATTGGCTATTCCTGCCAGCTTGGTGTCGTCTGCAAATTTGATGAGTTCCCCATTTATCCCCTCATCCATTTTGAAATGTTCATTAATTAATGAAAGCCAACCACTTTTTGAGGATCTTTTAGCATATCTAAACTTAGCAGTAGCTCTTTCTAATATTTTATATGGCCTTCCTTTTGCTGTAATTATATAAAATGGCACCATGATCCTAGCTTTCTACTTTGTTAGAATGAGAATGTTTAAATCCTGGCAAATAATATGTGGCTTTTAGAATGGCATTCTGAGCTGGTGTTTGTGATTAGGGCTATCTGATCTGTGGGTACAAAAATTTGTATGACGACTAAATTTTTTATAATAAACATACATGGGTATCATTAACTTTTTGCTGTTACTTCATGGCTATCCAAATTTTTGCATATCTTAAACAGTTCTATCAGGTAAGTGTGTTAGCCACTCATATTTATGATGTAAAATGATGATCTCCCAAGAGAGATGGATGGTTCAAAAATGGGATAGATTGGTTTTTTTTGTGATAGGTAGGCAGACAGACAAATATAAAGAAGAAGTGATAGTTTTCATGTAACTGTAGGGAGTTTTTTGTACTGTCATCTATCCACCTTGTTCTGTTTGAAGAACATTATGTGTAAGTGTTTCTCAGGTGCTCAGGATGTGGCCATTCTTCAAGGAAAGGTGGTGGGAGGAGGGGATGGTTTGCACACTTGCCTACCACATCTGTGGCCTCGTTCCAAACAGGCCGCTGCCCAGCACTGAGCTGTGGACCAGGGGTTGAGGTCTGAAAATCAAAGATCTCTCTGTGTCCCATTTTATATTAAACAAATCAATGTGCAATTATCTTGGGTTTCTTTCTCAGGCTTGCTTTCTCAAGACTGTATAATCTTGTCTGCAAATTACTCTTTAATAGTTCTCTCATATCTCCCCAGAATCATCTCTAAATTTCTTTACGGCCAGTCCTATATTTAGTAGAATGCTTATAGGTAGAGAGATGTTTCTTATTGAAAAATATACCTCAGCTTTTAAGATTTGTTGTCAGTGTATGTGCAGATCATACTCATTTTGAGGTGTGTAGATAATATCTTGAAAATTGTAGTTACGGTTAAATAAGCTGTTCTTATAGTACATTAGTTATAATTAAGGTTCCATTTTGTCATTGACTTTGCTTTGCTGTCTGTTTCAAATCTTAACAAGTCACATGGTTCAGAAAATTTCATCAACTACTGTAAGTAGCAACCTACTGTTTATATCACATAACATACCTTATGGAAAAGAAGAAGCAAAAACAAAGCAAAGGCAATAATAGGAATAGCAAACCTGTAGCTAAAATTGAATAGCATTTAACAGAAGCCATAATATAGGGCCATGTTGACAGTACTTCAACAAATTATTGAAGTTTGTTCAGCTACCATGATCTTGAGATATTTACTGCCAAAATTTGGCCTTAGACCCATAAATGCACCAAACTGTTTCCCTCCTTGGGGGACGGGAATCTTTTTCTGCAAGACAAAGAGAAAAGAACAAACAATGATCCAAAGTAGTGTTACCTAACCTTTCATAAAAGCAGCTTAGGCTTATGTGAATAAGAATTCTTTTGTAGAAATGATGCTAATTTATTATTTAGAAATCTGGCATTCAGTTTCCATATATTGGATAAAAAACCTATAGATCTGTAGTTTGCAGGGTTTATTGGAGATCCTAATTTGTAGACTGGGGCATTTATAACTCTATTCCAACCCAAAGGAGTTATCTTAAGTTGCTAACAGCCATAAATAGAGGTACTCACCAAGTCAAATTTTGCCCATATTAAATCAAGCAAAACAAATTGTTGTATCAGGAGGTTTCCCTGATTTGAACTGTTGATCAAGGGAACAGATAGCAATTTCAATTACAGGATCCCAAAAGGAGAATTGATAGTATTAAAATTTATATTGTCTGTGTCAGAAGTCTGTTTAAAAAATAAGTTATTTTAAAAAAATATCTGAGTAGGAATTTTATAAACCAATGAGGTGGAAGATCAGGAAGATTGTTTACATGATATGAAATACTGATTTCTCTTAATTGTCTCATAAGAAAGAGGCACTTTTAATTAAACCAATTATCTACATACTTCATGTTTTTGTTATTGGAGTATACATTGTAGATCTCTCAATCAATAAATCTTAATTAGAAATGACTATTTATTAGAACTATTTATAACATCTTGAGAATTCCTTCCTCAGTTATGATAGTTTTAACTTTTAGTAACTTAAAAGTAAAAAGGTAAAGGTTCCCCCGCACGTCCGTGCTAGTCGTTTCCGACTCTAGGGGCCGGTGCTCATCTCCGTTTCAAAGCCGAAGAGCCAGCGCTTGTCTGAGGACGTCTCTGTGGTCATGTGGCCGGCATGACTAGACTCCAAAGGCACACGGAACGCTGCTACCTTCCCACCGGAGTGGTCCCTATTTTTCTACTTGCATTTTGACGTGCTTTCGAACTGCTAGGTTGGCAGAAGCTGGGACGAGTAACAGGCGCTAGCCAGGATAAAATCATTTAGACATGGAGACCATTTCAATTTGAGTACTTTGTGCCTGTGAAACTACAGGGTAAAATCATTTAGTTATTCTTAGATCACATTTGAGAATTAAAAGGTGTGTTGTTAGAGACTGACAGTTGCTGTCAGTTAGAGAGTTAATTTTAAAAAACCGAACTAAACTGGTAGCACTTTGGAAAGCAGGCAGTAATCTATCACACTTTTAATGTTTTCAGTGTCAGAAACCTCTTTTCAGTTAAGCACTGAGTTCCCTCATGAATAATGTTCTGGGATTGAAGCTAGAGGCAAAAAAAGAAACATGGGCCACTCACATGAACCTCTTATCTCCAGATACTACCTGAGATATGGGCTTAAACACCGATAGGACTGGAAAATGACTATGGCTCTATCAGAAGAGAGATATCATTTCCAGATAGGAATGGACTAGATCAGTGTCTTTCAAACTTAACAACTTTAAGTGTGGACTTAACTCCCAGAATTTCCCATCTGAAAGTTGCCAAGTTTGAAAAACACCATGCTAGTCTGCCAGAGGAGTAAAATAAATAATTGTAACTGAATATAAAGAAAAGTCCACTTAAGGAAATCCTTTACAGTGAGACCAGTGTCTCTCCAGCTTTTGGTGAAACATACGTTGTTTTAAAAGTTATCTTTCCACCTTCTCATTATGACATTTGATTTTGCTATCACCTAATGATAATTAATGTTGTGTACTCACATATTGCTTTGGATGGCATTCTGTCTTCCATGAAATCATTTGACATCTCAAGAAAAATGTTTGTGTAATGGGGATATTACATGAGTTAGCATTGATTATATAAATGAACAATAATCTAGTGGAATATGGATTATTTTATATAACAGATATGTAAAGTCATATGGTAGTTACACTAAGGATCTTCCTGTTAATATATTTTATGTCAGTAAAAAGGTAATTTGCTACAATGTATAATGTTTTTAGGAAAATTGTTTAGTAAAATGCCATTAACAATAGGAGAATTCAAAAATTGATTTATCTTTATATAAATAATGGCTACATCCCCAAATGGATTTATAAATTAATTGCTCACTTACACTTCTTCTGTTGATAAGATTGATGTTATCTGTGTAAGTCCTTGCTCCAGCCCTCACTTTTCCTTACTTAGTTTATCACAGCTGGAGTTTTAATTTGCTGATCATATTAATTCTGATTAATAACTAAGCATACTTTCTCTTTTTATATCAACAGTGTGTCATTAATGAGTGGAAGTGGGATTGGTCAGATATGCTGACAAGTTATTTGGGACAAAATAGAATCACCTTTGGGATACTGCTAGCACACAGGTAATGCAATTAGGAAAAGGGAAAGTTTTCTTAGAGTTTGATAAGCTTTGTGTTGTTTGATAAAGTGTAAATGATGAAATATGAAAGAATGTAAAAAGAATGTAAAACGTTTAAATATAAAGATCTGTTTCTACACTGATGCTCATTGCATCTTTTCTGCTATCTTCCTTTTTGAAAAGATACTTCTGGAAACAAGAGGTGCTACCTTATGTGTGATGTATCGTGGGATTGCTTTAAAATATATAGAAACTGATATCCTTTCCTTACATATGAAATTGTCTTTTAAATGCAATAAACAAATAAATATATAAGTAAATGGCAGCATACAAGGATTAATGTGTGATACTACAATGAAGCCACATAGTAAGAGTTTGTGTTGAGTTATGAATGGTGAGAAAATGCTGAAAAGTAGGATATATATGCATTATTTTCTTAGATACGATCTTTTCATGTTTTTATTGGCATTAATGTTCACTTGCATGAGAAGATGGCAGATTGAGAATGTCTCTAGATAATTTGTATGATAACAACCATAAGACTGATTTGCTGTATGGTGTTATATTAAAAAATAGTAATGAACACTACAATGAATTTTAAATTGCTGTGCAATATTGAAGAGTTGAAAATGATTTTATTTGAGAATTACTAAAGTATCAGTTTGACTTGATATATAGGTAGTCCTCGACTTACAATCACAATGAGTCCAAAATTTCTGTTACTAAATAAGACAGCTGTTGGGTGACTTTTGCCCCATTTTACAACCTTCCTTGCCACATTTGTTAAGTGAATCACTGCAGTTATCAAGTTAGCGACACAGCTGTTAAGTGAATCTGGCTTTCCCATTGACTGCTTGTCAGAAGGTCGTCAAAGGGGATCACATGACCCCAGGACACTGCAACCATCATAAATACATTTATTTTTATTTTTTATTTATTTTAATCCCATTTATATCCCGCCCTTCTCTGAAGACATTTGACATTTTAATCACATTATCCCAGGGATGCCACAACAGTTATAAGTCACTTTTTTCAGTGTCGTTATAACTTTGAATGGTCACTGAATGAACTGTTGTAAGTTGAGGACTACTTATACAATGTCAGTTGTAAAAATAGCATAACTGACTAGGCAGTTTTCACTATTATAAAATAGCAATGCTACCAAATCCTTAGTTCTGGTGATGATAGTTAAAAAAATGTGTGTCCTGCATTTGGCAAAACCTTTTTCCTTGCAGAATATATTTGCGATGGGTATGTTAGGACAAAGTTGCAACCTTTCTTTCATAGATCCCTAGATACATGGATATATACTGCCTCCAGCCACTTGTAAAATGTTAGTTGCACATATTTAATTTGCAATAGTATTACTATTCTTGTTTGAAATGATCAGAGAACAAAACTGAATGCATGTATATTAGAGTGCTATAAATGTTTGCCATATTATAGAGTAGAATCAGATTCTTTATTTGCCAAGTGTGATTGGACACACAAGAAATTTATCTCTGTTGCATAAGCTTACAGTGTACATATAAACAGCAAGTAATAGGTCAGAGGTCATAATTCTATACATATATGTCTGTACATATATGTCATATATGTCTATGTATAGAGAAAATTATATATATATATATATATATATATACACACACACACACACACACACACAAATACATATATACATACATACACACACACACACACAGACACACACACACACAAACCAAATGAACACTGGGATACAATAAGAAAACTAAAACAGTTTTTATTATTAAAGGATCAAGCTTTCGTTGGCTAGCTGCCAATGTCGTCAGGATGAAAAACGCTAGGGTGGGGAGATCACATTTATACTGTCAGCATTTCCGCACTCCGCTCATAGAACACGTCACCGGTCTGTTCGTTGCAGCCAGCCGTATTCCTTTGAACTCCTTTGCATCCGTTTTGGGGGAATGCGGTTGTCCCTGGGTGCCTGTTGACAAAAATGGATTGTTATCCATTCCGTGTGTCGTAGCCATAGCCCTGGTCATTGCCTCTGTTCTTATACCAGAGGCTCTAGGTCAGGCATGTCCAAAGTCCGGCCCGCGGGCCATTTGCGGCCCGCGGGGCGGTTTAATACGGCCCGCAACAGCCCTCCCTGCTGTATGTAAATACGGCCCTCCCACGGCCCTCCCTTCTGATTGAGGGCTGCCCCTTCGGGAGCTGCTCTCGCCTCCCCCGCCGAGGGGCCGCCCCAAGAAGCGCAGGCCAGCCCAGCTGCCGCCCCCACCCTGCCAACCAGGCTCCGGGGCTCCACGCGGCTTCCTCCGCCTCCTCCTCCTCCTCCACCAGGCCTGCTCGGGGCCCGGGGTGGCTCCAGTGTGCAGGGGAAGCACGCAGAGAGCGGATCGCGCCCTCATCCTGGCCGGAGCACAGCCCAGAGGAGGAGCCGCTGGGCCGGGCATGCCCTGAGCGGCCGGGGGTCTCCGGTCGGGCCATGCGGCACTGTGGGTGAGGCGGGGGTGGCCGGCGGGGGTCTCAGCCTGCCCGCCCATCCCGCTGAGCACCTTCCCTGCACGCCGCGGCTGCCCATGGTGGCGGCTCCGGCTCCGGCGGTGCTGGGGCTCCCGGGCGCGGGGGCTCCGGCGGTGCCGGGCTGGCCGCTCTGGTACCACAAGAACCTGAGCCGGGCAGCGGCCGAGGAGGTGCTGGCGTGGGCCGGGCGGGCCGGCAGCTTCTTGGTGCGCGACAGCGAGAGCGTGGCCGGCGCCTTCGCCCTCTGCATGCTGTGAGTCCGGGGACCCGCGGGCGCCACCTTGGGGATGGGCCACGGGAGGGAGGGAGGGGAGGGGAGGGGGCCAGGGTGCGCCTGCAGAAGATTCCCCCCCCGAGGCTGGGCATTCCGTGGTGGCGGCCCCGGAGCCTGGAGCGGGGTCTGTCCAAGCCTCCGATTTCTTTCTTTCTTTCTTTCTTTCTTTCTTTCTTTCTTTCTTTCTTTCTTTCTTTCTTTCTTTCTTTCTTTCTTTCTTTCTCTCTCTCTCTCTCTCTCTCTCTCTTTTCTCTTTCTTCTTCCTCTCTCCTGCCTCCATTCTCTCTTCTTCCTTCCTTCCTTCCTTCCTTCTCTCTTTCTCCTTCCCTCCCTACCCCCATTCATCCTTTCTCCTCCCTGTCTCCTTCCCTCCCTTTCTCCCACCCTCCCCCTCTCAGCCCTGCCTGGCGCTGGAGTCCCGGGGGTGACCTTCCGCCATGGAATCCGACGACTTTTTCAGCTGCAGAAATGTCAGCCTCCCGGGACGGGCTGGGCGACCCCCCCGGCGGGGAGAGGTGACTCCCCTCCCCCTTCTAGTGGCTTTCCTGACTCCGGCCGCGCCGATCTGCCGCTCCTCCGGTGGGTTGAAGGGCCGGCTGCCTGGCCGAACCGCCGTGCTCCTTCCCCTCGCCCTGGGCTTGGCGCGGCGTCTGTGCCGGTGCAGCGAGGCTGATGGTGCGCGCCTGGCCTGGCTGAGCGCGTGGCGGTTCGGCCAGGCAGGAAAAGGTGCAGGAAGTGGCCGCCGCCTGGTAACGGCGCCCGGGCTCACAACATGGAGGCGGTGAGCAAGCGTGCGCTCAGGGCGGGGCGGCCGCGGTCCAGTGAGGGAAGAGCGCCGAGGGAGTGGCCGGCCGGGCTGCGCTGCTGCCGAGCGAAGCTCGGCCGGGGCGCCCGCTCTGCTCTGCCTGGCGCCAGCTCAGAGACTCCGCCTGCCAGGCCCTTCTCCCACTCAGCCAGGCCAGGCGCGCACCGTCAGCCTCGCTACACCGCCTCCACGTTGTGAGCCCGGGCACCATTACCAGGCGGCGGTCGCTTCCCGCACCTTTTCCTGCCTGGCCGAACTGCCACGCTCCTCCCCCCCCGCCCCAGGCTTGGCGCAGCGTCTGTGCCGGTGCAGCGAGGCTGACGGTGCGCGCCTGGCCTGGCTGAGCGGGAGAAGGGCCTGGTGGGCAGAGTCTCTGAGCTGGCGCCAGGCAGAGCAGAGCGGGCACCCCGGCCGAGCTTTGCTCGGCAGCAGCGCAGCCCGGCCAGCACACACCCTCGGCGGTCTTCCCTCACCGGACTGCGGCCGCCTCGCCCTGAGCGCACGCTTGCTCGCCGCCTCCACGTTGTGAGCCCGGGTGCCGTTACCAGGCGGCGGCTGCTTCCCGCACCTTTTCCTGTCTGGCCGAACCGCCACGCTCCTCCCCCCGCCGCGGGCTTGGCGCGGCGTCTGTGCCGGTGCAGCGAGGGCGCGCCTTCTTTGCCGCCGGAGCTGCCCCGGCTTCGAAGCCCTCTGGCTCCCCTGGGCGAAGGCGACATCCAGGGAAAGGCGGGTGTGTGTGTGTGTGTGTGTGTGTGTGTGTGTGTGTGTGTGTGCATGTGCGCGCATTCTGTGTTTCACAGCCATTTTATGGGCTGGGATGTGGGGAGCTGGACAGGGGTAGGTAGGGCCCTGGCCTAGCAGAATTTGTGAAGTGGTGGAAGTGTGTGAGCTGTTACCAGAGAGTCTGACCTTGTCAAAGTAAGTTTGACAAGGTCAGACTCTCTGGTAACAGCTCACACAGTAAGTTTTTTTTTAAATTTATTTAAAATACATTGTGAAAACTCAGCTGTCAGTTGATTTTATGTTATAAAATGAAAAGTATGCCATTTGCAATTAACTTGGCATAAAATAATTCATTTGCATTTAATTGTAATTGTTCAAAGAATGTTCGGAAAAATGTTCGGCCCTCCAGCATGTTCACTTCATCCAATCTGGCCCTCTTTGAAAAAAGTTTGGACACCCCTGCTCTAGGTGGTTGTTTCTCTTCTTCCCTGTGTTCCACAATACAGGGTGATTGTATGGTTGTGCAGTTTCGATTTTGATTCAGTGAAGCGCTCTGTGAGTGCTTGTGCTGTTTGCATCCATATCGTGCATGCCATTCCTCTTCCCAATTCCTTAGTGCCTGGTATGCAGTGGGGAGGTCTATGTGCCGGTTGATGAAGGAGCGGTTTGAGAACCAGGCTTCCTTGAACAAATGGCCGTCTTTAGTGTTATCACTTGTAATTGCCTCGGTCACAGTTAGATTTAAGACGTGGTTATGTGTGGCCATGTGTGCCCACACCTGTGAATGCTGCTCTTGTCTTCTAATAGCGAGCTTGTGTCCATGCACTCTGGTCCTCAGTCATTTTGCTGTCTCCCCAATGTAGTTGCAATTGCAGTTTTGGCATGACATGTTATACATGACCGAGGATTTTTCCTCATTGGGGAGGAAAACACACGTTGCAGCACAAAGAAGGCAAAAAGGGAAGAAAGATGTCGCCTTTACCGTGTCTGCAGGAACAATGGGTATCCACGTAGTTTTATTAGGCAATACAGCAGGCCAGGTGAACCTACCCGCCATCAACATGAAAACGCCTTAACATCATGGATAACACTGCCTTATATCCACGGTGTATCCAAGGGCACAGCGCATATATTGGCCCCTCACAAGGTCGGTGTTGCCCACAAACCTGATCAGACTCTACAAGCTTGTGTCATGTGCCCTAAAGACCCATTCCCCAATGAGGAAAAATCGGGATTCGTATTTTTAGTCTCATCAACGAATGTGTGTGTTTGTGTGTTTGTGTGATTGATTGATTTTCTATAGCAGCATGCTTTAAAATCCCTATTATTATGGTATACATAATAATTTGAACAATTTTCCAAAATGTATCAAACAATGTTTTTGGCACTAAGGATATCTGCATTTAATCACTTAGTGTTGAAAAGAAATACAGCCTAGCTCTACTTCTTTTACCCTTTTTATAAATATTATCTTTAACAAATGATAAAGTTATGCTAAAAAAAGACTCAGCTGTCATAATATTCCCTGTTTGAATGTCTCATCTATTAATAGTTAAATTCCCTCATACTTTTTTTCTAAAATAGAGCCTATTTGATACTGAGTATTAGCCCTGTCAACAAGCTTTCCTTTCTGTTCTGTTGATCCCTTCTCTTCCAAATCTACCATGAGATAATGTTTGTATGTATATGGGGCTTACAGTTATGACAATAATATTTCTTTGGAAACCTAAATTGAAGCCAGTTTCTGTGCATGTCATATGCTACATTAGAAACGCATCAAATATAAAAAGTCCTGGCAATGTTCCTTGAAGCCTATAAACCTATATATATTCAAGGGCCTCCATAATTTTATTTATAATTTTTTGAGATATAAGTGAAAGACTAATTCAGGTTTATCCCCATATGGATGCTTGGAAGCTGTTATTTAGGGGAGTATTGCCTCTAATCTTGAGGTAATACATAATTATCATGATTAGTAACTCTTTATAGCTGTATTCTCTTTTATAACAGCAGTTATATTGATAGATTATGTGTCATTAAATTATTTTGACTCTTAGGAATGAGATAGTTCATCTCCAAAATGATCTGTCCCCAACCTGTCTCTTCAGAATTTTCAACAATGCACTCATTGTCTTTATAATTAAATTTGTACACCATGCTGCTGGTTGTCTTTGCTTTTTCTTTCCCTGTACATTTCCCAGTGTTATGGATTTCTCAAGTGAGCAAAATCTTCAGATAAAGGCTTCAAAATATGGTAAATTCAACCTGGTCATTTTTGCCTTATTTAAGAATCCATTTGTTTTCTTGGTTGGGCATGGTGTTCTCAGGCATCTTCTTCAACACTAATATTCAAAAGCACCAAATACTTTTTCTATTCTGCTTCATTTAGATTTATATTTGCTGTCAGAGATTGAGAGGTTGTTATAGTGTTCATTCATAAAATTAAGTCAGTCTAAACTAATACTGGTGTTACATTTGTGTCTTCCAATGTTAAAACTAAACAAGCAATATTCCATGTTTTGATTAAGACTAATTACAGGCTGCTCTCACTGAAAAAAGTAAAATAATTTTGGGTTTCAGCATTCTACAGTATAATCTCATTTCATAATTAAAGTTGAATAACAACATAGGCTTCTACTATTTTTTTGTGTTTGGCAAAAATAATTTATCTCGACTATGTCTTATTTTGCATAATATGGAGAAAAAATTGCTTCCTTCTTAAGCATTTTTATAATTATATCCTATTTTTCTTTCTTCCAAAGAAGATTTTTTGTCTTAATGAATGAATGCAATTATTTTCAGGACATTGAGCCAATTATAATTGCCGTCACACTTCAGATCATATTTTGTTAAGAAAAGAGAGTTTGAAGACTACAGACAGTTCTATAAAAGGAGAAAGTTTATCTAGTTAGCCCAAAGCATTGATATTTTGTCTCATTGGATAGTTATCTTTATTGCCTACGGATTCCTTTTGGTTTAAGCCAATTCTCTAAGGACAGATTAAAAATCGTGATATTTATAGTATTCTTATTTGTAAAGTTGGCACCTACTTCATTGTTTCAATGTATTATTGCCAGAGACATTAAAAATTGTACATTATGAGTTTTGTGCTATAATGGCAGAATATGGAAAGGTTTCTCTTGAATCATGTAGCAAATTGTTTTCAAATGGAAATTCCTTTGTTGCAGACCTCCAGATTGTTGTGAAGAAAGAATAGTGTCACTCCAAAGGTTTGCAGCATATATCTCTGAGGGAAGCTTTTTAAATGAATCTTTAGGTTGACAGTTATGATACAACTGTATTCACTTTTCTTCAATTCATTTTGTTTAGTTTTACATCCTTTTTGATTTGTCTAAAAAAAACATATTGAGATTTTCATTTGCTTTAACCAGGTGTGGGTTTTTTTGTACAGAAGCTAGCACGGTGGGATTGCAGTTGAAAGTGAATGAACCAGTGAAGCTTGGAAAGGCCATGGCCCTTCTTCAGATGGTAGCGATAAGTTGAAAGACTCATTAATCAACAGCAGAGTCACAGGTGTGGTGGCTTTCCTACAAACTGCCAGCAGACTGTGAAAGTCATATCTACCACACATGCTGTCAAAATGGGATTGCTAACACTTGTGCCTTTTTCTCTTTCGACCTGAAAAATGCTGTTGTTTAAGTAAGGGAAATAAGCATTTGTGCTAATTTTTAAAAACTGGGTTTATTTTTAGCTCTAAGGACTGCAGTAGTAAAATGTGACTGCATCCATTTATGTGCACACTAGCTTTGCTATGTAACTAGTTATTGTTTTATAATCCTGAAAGGATCCAATTGGCTTACAATAATAGTTTGTAATTATTAATTACAAGCTTCATTTATGATGTTAATGAAAATTTAATGTTTGTTAAAATCTAAGTATCAGGAAATTAATTTCCATCCAAAGACTGATTTTAATATAAGAACTGGTATTGAAAATGTTAGAAATGTGATATGCCAACCATGTTAAAATGTTGTATACAGTAAGAATATGAAAAATTATATTTATAATTTTACTTCTTATTGAAGAGGAGTTTTTTGAGGATCAAACTGGCATATTTTTCTCTCCTAAAAACAGCCTGCTCTGTTTACTATAGCAGAAAGATTTACTTTTTTGTGCTCTTTGCTGTATCAGAGCTATTGTTATTAATATGGTAAGGAGTAAAATTGTCTTTTTCTGACCTTTATTTTTTATACTTCTTTTTGCTATTCTTTAATTTAGTAATTGCAGCCTTTTAAGAAAATTCACAGTAAAATATGAATATCCGTGTATTAATTGTACTAATAAAGAACTTTGTAACCACCTGTAAAGAACTACATTTTTGTCAGTGAGGTTTTAATGAAATTAGCAATAAAATGATATAATTACTTTTGAAATAATTGTATAGGTTATTCAATGGTACATTTGGTTAAAAAAATGAAGGCACTTCTATGTATAAAGTCAAATCTCGGTAAATGCTATATTGAATTCAATACCTTCTTATTGTTAATGAAGTACAAAGAATTCTTTTTGTATGCAGAGCAGCAGAATCTCCTTAATCAAATTTTCTTTATCATCAGTCCCATTTTAAATAGCTAATGTAATACTATTCCACTTGTGGTTTTATTTTCTTTTTTACTTCCTGCTATCTCCTTTTTTGATCAAAATAAGATATAATTGAAGATGGTTCTTTTCTTATGACTTATCCTGTATAAATACCCCAATTTATACAGGATACTTTATATTAGCATAAGAAACTAAAGCAAACAAAAGCTTATGTAATTTTTTTCTTAATTTGTAAGTTTCAATTTCTTGGATACTGCTATGATAACTTTTTAAACATCTCAGATCACTAGGGAACTTTCATAATAAATGTAAAATGCCAGTGTCAGTCAAAGCATGTAAGATAGGCTTTCAAGCACCTATCAGATATTTCTGAATCTAAAATGCCAATAGTTAGGAATTCTAATAATTTGAACCTTCTATTTTTTGATAGATGGATAGATGAATGGACTGACAGGGTCTTATACTTAATTCTTCATCCTCAAGAGCTCTGAACTCCTAAACTAAATGACCCAATTAGGGAAGAGAAGGAATACTAGAAAGAAAACATTTGGGGTTTTGCTCTTTATGGAATGGCATGAATAAATTACAAAGAAGCTACATATTTCTTCACTGGAAGTTACTTGAAAAACATTCCAACTGTTCATTCCGTATCTAAGAAAGTGTCAACTTGTTGTACATATAATCAAATCAAGTTTCGCATTGGTTATAGACCAATGGATAAAAATGAAATAATTACTTTTTCTAGAATTTGGCTTTAGAACTGGATGCAACATTCATATAATTATTATTGTAGGAGATGACCAGGCTGAGCCCAAGGGGGGGTAAATGTGTCACCAGTCATGAGTTCCTTCACACCCACAAGAAATCTAAATCCAGTCCACATTGAATTCCTTCTATTCTTATCTCCCACTAATTTCCCTTGGCCATTTGAATGTGGTAAAAATGACTGGGACATCAAACTGAAAAAGTTTTGGAAAGTTTTCTGATGAAGATCTTATGGGACTTTGACTTCTAAATAGTCAGGTATCTTGTTCCTAATAACAAGAGAGCCATAATAATAGAGTCAGTATGATGTGGTGGTTAAGTCACCAGACTAGAAACCAGGAGACTGTGAGGAGGATATCTGAAAAGAATACATCCAGTACTGGGGGGAAAAAACACATCCAGAATCAGAAATAAGAGAACAGAGCTAACAGATCAATGTTAGCAGAACTGGAAGAACTATAAAAGTTTATCCAGGGCAAAAAAATCAAAACCTTGCCAGAAGCAGCTAAGGCAAAGGTAGTAGAGAAAGCCAGCATAGCTATTAAATCATTTTCATTTCTAAACTAGGCATCCACTTCTCTGCCTTCTCAGAAAAAAACAAAGCTATCTAAAGGAAGAAGAAGAAGAAGAAGAAGAAGAAGAAGAAGAAGAAGAAGAAGAAGAAGAAGAAGAAGAAGAAGAAGAAGAAGAAGAAGAATTGAGCATGTCGAACAGCATCAAAAGAACAGAATAAGCTTGCTTGCATTGAAGCTTTTTCCAAAGAAACAGCTACTGGTAGCACAAGTATTAAAAGATTCTAGTACAAGTAGTCCTTGAGTTATGACCATAATTGAGATCAGAATTTATGTTGCTAACAAGGTAGTCGTTAAATAAGTCACATCCAGTTTTACGGTCTTGTTTGCCACCACACTGTCATTAAGGGAATCCAGCTTCCCACATTGACTTTGCTTGTCAGAAGCTGGCTGGAAAGGTTGCAGTTGGCAAACACATGACCCCAAGATACTGCAGTCCTCATGAATACATTGCCAAGCAGTTTAACAACATACTTCAAGGAAGTGAAATTGAAGCTTGGTTAAAGAGGCAGCAATTACAGAACAACTATCTGTTTGTTAGCAACTTTCAGATAGCTAACATGCAATTCCAGCCATTACATATATAGCTGGAATAATGGATTGGATCCAAGCAGAACTAAAAGTAAGAATATTACAAAAATAATAGCAATGAATTGAGAAGAAAGCAACTGAAGAAACTGTGTACCACCTAGCTACTTGCTGCAAGAAGATTGCACAGACAGTAGAAACAATGGCATGGCAAATAGCAAGAATGATCTATTAGAATATTGGTAAGAAATTCCAATTTGCAAAGCTTGTGGGATTACAAAACTTGTAGGACAAAGTAATAGGAAATGAAGAAGTTAAAATGTTCTGGAAATTTTGAATTTAAACAGGAAAGTACTTGCTATATATAATATCCCAGACCTAACAATTGTTAATTAAGTCAATAATAATAATAATAATAACAACAACAACAACAAAAACAACAACAACAACAACAACAATAATAATAATAATAATAATAATAATAATAATAATAATAATAATAATAGCACAAAAACAACAGAATAAGGCTGTCTGCATTGAAGCTTGTTCCAAAGAAACAGCTAGCACAAACATTAAAAGATGCAAATACTGCAATATCAAGTATAAGCACCAATTCACTGCAAGAAACAAACCAACTCATGTACAGCACAGCTGCAGTTATAAGTGAATATCTGGGATGCAAAATCAACAAAGAAGAAAAACAAACAGTGCACCACAAAAATGGAAGGTTAGACTAGAAAATAAGATCAGCAAGTTAAGATCACATGCAAGCAAGCTAGAACAGATGAAAGAAAAGAAGCTGAAGAACAAGAAGACCAAAGAATACCTAATCAAGAAATACCACTTAGAAACAAGGAACATCAAGGAAGCACTGGAAATAATAAAGCAGAAATAATAGCTATAGCCAGGAAAATCAGTAGATACGAAGCTCGAATTGCAAATTATAGGCAGAACCTCCAATTTCAATCCAATCAGAAACGTTTCTACCAATCCATCAATGAAGAAACTGCAATGAATCAGTCAGTACCTGACAAGGAAGAAACAATGTAGTTCTGGAAGCAGATATGGGATAACCCAAAGAAACACAACAAGGATGCGGCTTGGTTAAAAGAGGTGGATACAAATAAAACAGAAGTTGAAATGAAAGAACTAGTAATAACAACAAAGATGGTAGAAAAAAGAGCAAGGAAGATCAAAAATTGGTCAGCACCAGGTAAAGATGGGCTGCATGGGCTTTGGTTGAAACATCTAACCAGGGCTTTTTTTCTCATAGAATGCTCAGAATGGAGTTCCAGCACCTTTTTTGGAGGGAACCTTGTAGGGTAGGCAATGTAGGTTGTATGACGTGTGAGTTCCGGCACCTTTTTCTTTTGCAAAAAAAGCACTGCATCTAACTGTTATATACCCACTCGCTGCCAAGCAGTTCAATAATATACTACAAGGAGGAGAAATTGAAAAGTGGCTAACAACTGGGAAAACCTACCTAATAATGAAAAATCCAGCAAAAGGGGCAATACCAGGCAACTACAGGCCAATTACCTGCTTACCAACAACTTTCAAATTGCTAACTGGTGTGGTATCTGATGCAGTATAACAGCATCTAGTTGAAAACTATCTCTTTCCACCCAAACAGAAAGGAAACCGCCCCAATAGCAGAGGAAGAAAAGATCAACTCCTAATAGACAAAATGATCTTGGAAAACTGCAAGAAAAGGAAAACCAACCTGAATGTGGCATGGATTGACTAGAAAAAGGCATTTGACTCTCTGCCACATGATTGGATAATCAAGTGCCTAGAAATAACAGGAGTCAGTAGAAACATCAGAAAATTTGTGCAAAGATCAATGGCACAATGGAAGACACAGTTGCAGGTCAATGGTGAAAGACTGGGAGAGGTTAATATCGAGAGGAATATTTCAAGGAGATTCATTATCACCACTACTATTTGTTATTGCACTGTTTCTTCTGTCAACAATACTGAATAACTCAGGACATGACTATCAAACATCAAAAACATCTGCCAGACTATCCCACCTCCTCTACATGGATGATCTGAAGCTGTATGGAAAAACATCATCTGAAATAGAATCGCTGCTGAACACTGTCTGTATATATAGCCAAGGTATTGCAGTGGAGTTTGGCTTGGACAAATGTGCCACACTTATTCTCAAACAAGGAAAAATAGTGAAAACTGAAGGTATCAAGATGCCCCACGAAAATAACATTAAAAGTCTGGATAAGGAAGATTACTACAAATACTTGGGTATCCTTCAAGCTGATAACATCAAGCACACTGAAGTCAAGAAAAAGATTAGAGGTGAATACATCAAGAGAGTGAAGAAGATCTTAAAGTCCAAACTCACTGGAGGAAATACCGTGAAGGCAATCAACATCTGGGCAATTCCAGTCATCAGATACACAGCTGGAATTGTGGACCGGACTCAAGCAGAAATAAAAGCAACGGATAGGAAGACCAGAAAAATAATTTCAATGAATCATGCCCTTCATCCACGCAGTGACATTGACAGACTCTATCTACCAAGGCAAATAAGTGGAGGTGGAATGTTGCAAGTACATCAGATGGTTGAAGAAGAAAAAATGGCTTTGGAAGAATATATGAAGGACAATGATGAAGATGCACTGAAATTAGTATATCAGGAAGGCTTACTGACTACTGGAGAGACCAAACTGGCCTACAAGACCAAATGAAGAACAGAATAGAGGCATGGGAAGACAAAGCAGTACATGCCCATTACATTAAAAAAATAGCTGGGAAAGCAGATAATAACAAGACCTGGCAATGGCTAAGAGCAGGAAAGTTGAAGAAAGAAACCAATGGACTAATTATGGCTGCACAAGACCAAGCCTTAAGGACAAATGCATACAAAGTCAAAATTGAGAAGACAGCAACAGACAGTAAGTGCTGCCTATGCAAAGAAGCTGAAGAAACAGTGCACCATCTGGTAAGCTGCTGCAAGAAGATTGCACAGACTGACTACAAGCAGCAGCATGACAAAGTAGCAACAATGGTGCATTGGAAGATCTGCAAGAAATATCATTTGCCTGTAAGCAAGAACTGGTGGGATCATAAAATAGAGAAAGTCATAGGAAATGATAAAGTTAAACTGCTCTGGGACTTCAGAATTCAAACAGACAAGCACCTGCAACATAACACCCCGGACTTAACAATTGTCGATAAGAAAGACAAAAAAATCTGGATAGTGAACGTGGCAGTGCCTGGAGACAGCAGAATAGACGAGAAAGAACTGGAGAAGATAACAAAATACAAAGACCTACAAATAGAAATAGAAAGACTGTGGCAAAGGCAAGCAAGGGTAGTACCAATAGTAATAGGTGCCTCGGGTGCAATCCCAAAACAACTGGAGCACCACTTGAACACCATTGGCATTGACAAATTCACCATTAGTCAATTGCAAAAGGCGGCCTTACTAGGAACTGCTTCCATCCTGTGACAATATCTATAATACCATCAAACATTCACATCTGCCTATCCCAGGTCCTTGGTAAGGACTCGATAGGTAGACAAAAATGCTAAATCCAATCTGAACATCTGGCTGACTGTGCGATGATCAATAATAATAATAATAATAATAATAATAATAATAATAATAATAATAATAATAATAATAATCGTTGGGAGGGACCTTGGAAGTCATCTAGTCCAACCCACTGCTCAGGCAGGAAACCCTATACCATTTCAGACAAATGGCTGTCAAGTCTCTTCTACCATTTCAGACAAATGGCTGTCAAGTCTCTTCTCAGCGGCTTTCGATACCATCGACCATGGTATCCTGCTGCGGCGTCTCAGGGGATTGGGAGTGGGAGGCACAGTTTTTCAGTGGTTCTCCTCCTATCTCCAGGGACGCTCGCAGTCGGTGTTGACAGGAGGGCAGAGGTCGACCGCGAGGTCTCTCGTTTGTGGAGTTCCTCAGGGGTCGGTCCTCTCGCCTCTCCTGTTCAACATCTATATGAAACCGCTGGGTGAGATCATTCGTGGCTTTGAAGTTGGGTATCATCAGTATGCTGATGATACCCAGCTTTTTCTTTCTACCCGGGTCCATTCGGATATTCCATCTCTTTCTATGGGGGGTGAATTATTACCCCCCGTAGATAGGGCTCGCAACTTGGGAGTCCTCCTAGATTCGCGGTTTACCTTGGAAGATCACATGGTGGCCGTGACTAGGGGGGCTTTCGCCCAGGTTCGCCTGGTGCGCCAGTTGCGGCTCTATCTAAGCCGGGATGATTTATGCACGGTCACTCACGCGCTCGTGACCTCTCGTCTAGACTACTGCAACGCTCTCTACATGGGGCTTCCCTTGAGGACCACCCGGAGGCTCCAGCTGGTACAGAATGCAGCCGCGAGAGTTGTGTTGGGAGTCTCCCGATACTCCCATGTGACACCTCTGCTCCGTGAGCTGCATTGGTTGCCAGTTGTCTTCCGGGTGAGATTCAAGGTGCTAGTAATGGTGTTCAAAGCCCTCCATGGCATGGGGCCGGAGTACCTCAGGGAACATCTGCTGCCGGCATCAAGCTCCCTGCGCCCTGTGCGTTCCCACAGAGAGGGCCTCCTCAGGGTGCCACCGGTCAGAGAATGCCGTCTCGTGGCCCCCAGGGGGAGATCCTTCTCTGTGGGCGCCCCGGAGCTATGGAACCAGTTACCGGTTGAGCTCCGGACGGCGCCCGATCTGCGCTCCTTTCGCCGTGATCTGAAAACATACTTGTTCGAGCAAGCTGGCCTGGCATGAGGGGGATTGGTGGGGTTTTTTATCATTTTTATTGGGGTTTTTACTATGTATTAATTGTATTTTAATCGGGCATGCATTTAATTATCTTTTAATTTTTGTACATTTCTGTGTTTTATTCTTGCCCTGTACACCGCCCTGAGTCCTCAGGGAGAAGGGCGGTATAGAAATATTAATAAATTAAAATTAAATTAAATTAAAAACATCCAGTATTGGAGCATTCACTGCTTCTGGAGGCAGGTTGTTCCACTGGTTAATTATTCTGTCAGGAAGTTTCTTCTAAGTTCTAGGTTGCTTCTCTCCTTGATTAGTTTCCATCCATTGCTTCTTGTCCTGCCTTCAGGTGCTTTGGAGAATAGCGTGACTCTCTCTTCTTTGTGACAGCCCCTGAGATATTGGAACACTGCTATCATGTTCCCCCTCATCCTGCTCTTCATTAAAACTAGACATACCCAATTCCAGCAACCATTCCTTATATGTTTTAGCTTCCGGTCCCCTAATCATCTTTGTTGCTCTTCTCTGTACTCTTTCTAGAGTCTCAACATCTTTTTTACATGTTGGTGACCAAAACTGGATGCAGTATTCCAAGTGTGGCCTACCAAGGCATTGTAAAGTGGTATTAATACTTCACGTGATCTTGATTCTATCCCTCTGTTAATGCAGCCTAGCACTGTGTAGGCTTTTTTGGCAGCTGCAGCACACTGCTGGGTCATATTTAAGTGATTGTCCAGTAGGACTCCGAGATCCCTCTCACAGTTACTACTATTGAGCAAGGTACCACCTATACCTGTACATTTGGTTTTTCTTGCCTAAACATAGAACCTTATTTTTTTCACCATTGAATTTCATTTTGTTAGATAGTGCCCAGTGTTCACGTCTGTTCAAATCCTCCTGTATCTTAAGCCTATCTTCTGGAGAGTTGGCTATTCCTGCCAGCTTGGTGTCATCTGCAAATTTGATGAGTTCCCCATCTATCCCCTCATCCAAATCGTTGATGAAGATGTTGAAGAGCACTGGGCCCAGAACAGAGCCCTGGGGCACCCCACTACACACTTCACTCTGTGTAGATATAGTTTGGTGGTTCTGAGATCACATCTGCCAGTTCCTTGAGAACCTTGGGGTGTACTCCATCTGGTCCTGGTGATTTGAACTCGTCTAGGCTGGACAGGTGCTCACTTACCATTTTCTTGCTTATCTTAACTTGTGTTTCTATTCTGTTTTTTATGGCGCTATTTTTGATAGGTTGTACTGTTTTTTCCCTTTGTGTAAAGACAGATGCAAAAAATGAGTTAAATAGTTCTGCTTTCTCCCTGTTGCTTGTCACCGTCTTACCGCTTTCCCCCAATAATGGACCAATAATTTCCTTAACTTTTTTCTTGTTTTTTACATGTTTAAAGAAGCTTTCTTTGTTATTTTTGATTTTGGTCACAAGCCTTACTTCATTTTGAGCCTTAGCTTTCCTCACTTCATCTTTGCGGGCTCGGGCTATTTGCTGATAATCTGCTTTAGTTATGTGCCCCTCTTTCCACCTTTTATACTTGTCCTTTTTAATCTTTCAATTTATCAAAGAGTTCTTTATGCAGCCATGCTGGTTTCTTTTGAGAGCTGTTATTTTTCTTCTTTGTTGGTGTTGTGTTAGACTGGGCTTTTATTATCTCACTTTTCAAAATTTCCCAAGCTTCTTGAGTTTTTTTCCCCTTGAGGATTCTCATCCATGGAATCCTTCCCAAGCCCTCTCTAAGTTTATTGAAATTAGGTCTCTTAAAATCCAAGACTCTAGTTTGACTGTGTTCTATTGCTTGTGCTTCCGTAATGTTGAATTCCAACAGACTAGCTAGTAGATGTTGTAGTTCCTAAAGACAGCAGAGTAGAAGAGAAAAATCTTGAGAGAATCACAATATATAAGGACCTGCTAAGTAAAATGACTGTGGGAAAAGAAAGCAAACTAAACACCAATATTAATATGTACCTTAGGTGCAATCCCAAAACATCTGAAGCACCACTTGAACACCATTGCCATTAACAAAATCACCATCAGTCAGTTGCAAAAGGCAGCTTTACTTGGAATAGCTTAAATCCTGTGATGGATGATACCTTTAATGCTATCACACAATATCTGCCTATCCCAGGATTTTGAGAAGGACTCAATAGATGGGTAAAAATGCCAAGTCCAGTAAAAACATCTGGCTGACTGTGTGACTAACCTAAATGTCTAATTTGGGCTGAAGAAAAATTTTACAGTATTGTATTAGTTACCTCAGCATTGAGAGCATTCTGTTGCACAATTTGCAATGTAATCTTCAGAAGCAAGAACCTTGAAAAATAGCCCCAATTTTGATCTGTGCATATTTAATTTATTGTTGAAGAAAGGATTTATTACATCCTTTGTATGAAGCACACCAAATATGTAAAGGAAACTAGACCTGACCAAAAAGGTTCAGATAATTAAGACAAAAACCAAATAGTATTGAATAAAAATATATGTCAAAAATTCATTTTTTTAATAGAGAGTATGTGGGAATCTAAGTGAGATTAAGTGATGAATTATGTTTTGCCTTTCCTACTCTTTGTTCTGCTCAGCCATTTAAGTTATCTGACAAGAACCACAATTAGCTGATTTAGATCAAATACGACACTATACAGTAGTTTAAGATTAAATGAAGAAGACTCAGGGCTCATATATTCTCCCTTCCCAACTCATTTGATCATGGCTTATCTGAACCATCTAGAAAAAAAAAAGAAGTCTCTGACTTCAATATGTGGGGACCCTAGTTCAAAGTAAAAGTGAAATTTTAATTCCGTTTTCTGTTTGCATCAGATTAGAAAAGAGAAAAAGCTTGTACGTGATCTCCAGGCTTATCATATAATATAATTACATACATTTACATCATATCTGAAAAGAATCAATGTTACATTCCACATGTCATAGAGACTCTTAAGGCCTGACTTTGTTCTAGGCTTCGGGCTAGGATGTACTGAGGGCCTCTACCAACTTTTTTCTTGGATGTTCTTTATGTTCTTTTTGTTGCATGTTCTTTATGTAGTTTCGTTCAGTAACTCATGTTTCTTTAAATTATGTAATCTTTTTAATATTGTAAACTGCCTATAATCTTTTGGTAGGAATAGTTTAAATTATCTGTAGAAGTAATATGTATGTAAGGCCATTTTCTAGCCTGGTGCCTTAACCATTGTGACAAGCTGGTAGTGGTTAAGCCACTAAACTACCCCACCATTATTATTATTTTTTGCTATTTGTCATTACTATAGTTTGGTTTTCATATCTTTATATAATTTATGCTAGTGTCTTAATGGTAAACTCTGTGTATCAATGTAGATATCTGTTTGTGTATTGTTTGATATAGTTATTAAATTATATTATTTACTATACTGTATTAATGATAAGTTAAATGAATGTTTTACTGAAAAGCTAAATTATGTTTTCATTATTCTTTTCCTGCAATTTTTCTCTATATGTCTTTCCTTTTATTTTTTATTTATCTTTTTTATTTATTTCTAGAATAAATTTCCTTACTAATTTAGCTAGTTTTCTACTAATCAGATTCCTATTAAAATAAAAGCTAATCTTTTCAGCCATAACAAAGTTACTATAAAAATTTTTTCAGTGTTTTCATAATATTGTGACCTTTTTGCCCATCTGAGATGTATGTCAAATATTTCTAAGTAATGCATACAGAAGATGCTCTTCCAGGTCATAAATGTTGAATATTAATTTAGTATTTTGATTCTTATTTTGTACATGACATAATCCAACAGATATCAGTTCTTTGTAAGGGCTGGGAAAAAACTGGCCTGAATATTTAACTCATTGAAAAAAATTCTGTAGTTCTGCTCATTATCACTGAGTTTCCATGAGCAGGTAACAAAAGTGTTCTAACCTATTTCTATCCTGTCTAATGACTTATTGCTTTCTTGCTCTGAAATATTGGAAACATAGTTCAATATTTCTGAGTTTTGTTCCGTATTAAAAATACAGCATGTATACTCGATGCCATTAGTCTCAATCCATTATCCACAATCAAGTTTAAAACATTTGAAAATAGAATTTTAATAATTTTACAGTATATTCTATGATAACTTGATTTCCCTTTTGCTGAATGCAAGCATTCTTTTAAGGTTTAATTTTTTGCTGCTATGTGTGATAGTGAAATAATATTCTCTTTTTAGATTTTTTTGTATAAATTACTGTAATCAGACAAATTTTCTGTGCTTAATATTTAAGAAGATTCTGAATTAAAACAAAATTCTTACTCACGATATTTAATATACTCAGAGCTTCTTTCCAATGTGTTAGAAATAAATGTATTCTATCAGCCAAATATGTGAAAATTGGTAATAGTATGAGAATTTATACAAACATAATTATAATTAATATCATTGAAACTTTATCTCAAATATTTTGCGCTTCAAGTTTGCCTTTTTGACTGAGCAGATGTGTTCTTGAAATTCACATCATGGTGTTTAAAATGTCCTTCTATTTTTTAGAAGGTACTTAGCTGCTACTGCATTTACTACTATCATTATTTCTCACTATAAACATCAGGTACTCTTAAGTTCTGTTGGGGAAAATGTTTTTTCTCTATCTGTTTTTGTAAAATGACTATTAAAAAACGTTAATGATCAGTTGTTCAAGTTATCTACATTTATTTATATTATGTTGGCATTGATCCAAAGAAGCAGTTCAAATTTAAGCAATTATACTACTACATTTAAACAAAAGTAGAATGTGATATATAAAAGATATATGAATATCTTAACATTTCATGTCTGTTTATGTGTTATTCAAAAATTGTTAATAAAAAATGGTGCTATTAGAAATTAAAATAATAATTTGAATAAAAATATTCATATACAAAATTTTATTTTCATTATTTAGCACTTGCACTGGTTGTTTTGACTGATTTTTTTATACTTTTAAATGTGTGGGAACATTTAATGAAGATTTTTTTTATATTTAAATGTGCAGGCTTTCTGTCCAGCAAGTGTCTCATTGTCGCAATGTCACTACATCTCAAGATTCTGACCTTTGCACCATAAGGATTCATGATAGTCCATGTTTTTTTTACAAACTGATTGCTTTTGTCCACCCGCTAGGGGGTATCAAAGCCTTTTGGAGAGTAAATTTGAAGTACTGATTGATTTGTAAAAACAAAAGTAATTTTTTTGCATATACTTTGCACCGCCAGATGTCGCAAAGGCTTCATTCATTAAATGTTTTTAATTCAAAATATGGCACTACTAATTTAGTGTTTAAAGGGCCATAACAGGTCAGTAGATTGTCCTTCAAAGATTTGATTTACACATTAACATATATGTCAGCATGAGAAGATAGTCTAACCTAGATGTTACTAGCATTAAAAGTAAATACAACTACTTTAATTAATATAATATTTTTAGTTGGAACTATTGTACCTAATTTCTCCTATCTCTTATCCAAGAGAGAAAAAAAATCTTTTATAGATTCAGGTATGACCAAAATATGTAACTTTTTAAAAATAAAATTAGAATAATGAGGCATAATGTAGAATGTATTTCAGCTGAAATTATTTACCTGAGTACTAGTTGGCACTTCAACCACTAAAATGTGTAAAGAAGAATTTGGTCCTTTTTTAAGTTTAACAAAATGAGAAAGGGAAAAGAAATTGAAAGAAAACAGGATGTTTTTCAACATGTCTCCAGAATAAATGAGATGCCTGTCAAAAAAACTGAGCAAAACGATTAACTTTTACAAGATGAATTAACATAAGTACATCATTTAGTTTATTGATCATATGCTACATTGTTCTGTTCAGAATATCATACACTTTAAATTGCAAAAGCTAGTTTTATTTGTATTTGGGGATGAGTTTAGTAGAAACTAAAGGCATGTCAAATAAAAAAAAGACAAAATCATAGTCCACATAACCAGATTTCACAGAACTTGAAAGATCAATGGATAATTTTGCTGTTCAATTTTGTTAATCAAAATTAATTGATTCTTGTTATTTATATCAATTTTATATGCACAAAGAGTTTCTTATGGTGAATAACATATGCTCAAACTCACTTTATTCTGTCCAGTTATATTTAAGATTACACAACCAATTATCCTCTACTTTCCACCAATTCATCAAATTAGCCTAGATATTAATTCAATAGAACTAAAATTGTATTGCTGGTGTTCTCAAGGGATTTGCATGGATGAGTGCATATCATGATTGTACTTTCCCACATTGCATCTATGTATCTGTGTGATAGATGCTATCTAATAGGTAGATACTGGCAAGTTTAGAAATTTTAACAATAACATTTTTAATTTATCTGCCATTGTCATTTTCCTTTTTTTAGATAAAATCTTTTTTTAAAAAATGTTTCCTACAGACATTTGCCTGATCTCAGATTTGCAATCTTTTCCCAGCTTTCACAGGAAAGCAGTATTTTCTTTCACCAAAGATCTTAATATTTTATTATTTCATTCTTGAATTTTGTTTACTATAGTTAGGAAATGGTATAAAGCCATTTTCATTTAAGTCATTATAATAATTGATTATGATACATTTATTTATTTATTTATTTGTTTTATATACCGCCCTTCTCCCGAGGGACTCGGGGCGGTGTACAGAGCAACGTATGTATACAGTTAAACAATATTAAAAACAGCAGTTAAATGATTATAATGATATAATAGACAATAAAATAGTTATAAACTTATTTTTAAAATAATATTAAAATATGTTAGATGTACATTAACAAATTGCTTTTTATCGTAGTAATTCTCAACATTTTTAAAGAATAAATCTAAAGATAAGTGTTTCACTAAATTTTGAGATGTTTTTCTTATTTTAATTTTATGCCAATAAGAATTCTATCAAACACTATTTTGGTGATGAATAGATCGTGCACCTAAATATAAAAAATTAATTAGTATAAAATAATCCAAAACCTAAGGGTAATAAAACAAATAAAAGAAAATTAGAGAAGTTTCTTTTTACCAATCAAGAGTCAGGCATGCTTTTCTTCAACAGGCCATTGTACAGAATTTAACTACTTTAAACACACACACACACACAAACACACACACAGAAACGAATACTTAGTTGACAAGCAAAAAAGTAAAGAACGAAGTATATCTTTTCAGATAGGAGGGCATCTTCTGTTGATTTGTTGATTCCCTGTGCCAAGTTCAAAGTGTAGTATCTGTTCTTATGATTTTGGCAAGAGTTGTTTATTATATCTTGTGTAAGAAGCATGTATAAAAAACAGGCCATAGAATATAAATATCTGTGGCACTTCCTACTGGGCTTCTAAAAAATTAATATGTATAGGTATATATTAGCATTTATTAAGCATCTTGCATTTACCACATCATATTCAAATCTAATATATACAAAAGCATATTTTAGAATATTGGTTTACATACATAATTTATGATAGAAATTCAAAAAGTATAGAGAACATTGAAGTAAGGCGAACTATAATAGATACACAGAATTTCTAGCTTTTAAAATTTGTTATTTTTTATAATTTGTTTACAGTAGTAGATTATTGCTATATAAATAATATACATAACATATTTTGTCAATAAATGAATTTTTCTGGATTAGGTGCAGAGTTACGTGAACCTGAATTCTCAGATGAATGTGGGAAAGTTGCAGTAATTTCAGCCAATTATCTATGTAACTACTTTGTCCTCCAAAATCTGCCCTCAGGGGTCAGTTGGGCCTCTACATCAGATAGAAGTGTGCAATTAGGGAGGGGTTGGAGGAAGAAGAAAGGACTGGCAAAAATTATTCCCATTTCTTCCACTTAGTATTTTTGCTGCATCCAACTTCTGTTTGCAGTTGGATCATGGAGAAGATTTGGATCCCCAAATTATTTGTATATTTATGAGTACATTTATTTAAAAAGTATTGTTTATTTATAACCCTTCCATGTAGACTTGATTAGTCCTCTTTACATCTGGCTGGGAATACATACAAGAGGAAAGCTGAGATACATAGGACTGGGCAATACAATGTTAGAACATTAGAAAAATGAATACTTTCTGAAAACCGTATATGGTTCTATTTTTTAAATCCTTCCATGTACTTCTTTTAAAAGAGCATTCACTTATGTTACAAAAACACTGGACCACATTTGGATTTGGGGCCTGTATTTGTTCTATATTTGGAGTCTGTCTCTGTCTCTCTGTGTGTGTGTGTGTATAGTTACACACTCTGAAATTCACGATCTCTCATGATATGCTAGGGGAAAAAATGAATCCATTTCAATAAATTAATAGGGATGAAAATCCCAGTCCATCCTTCTTTTCAGAGGTTCACATGCATTATAATGAAATGCATTAGGAGTTTTGTTCACTTGAAATCCAAATGAGACCCATTTTGGCTCACACCCTTGACAATCTCTTTTATAAGCACTGCTGTCTCTTGTTCATGTGTGGGCCTAGTAAAAGGGTTTCTTTGTAAGATGCACAGAGACAATATAATGCCACGAAAGACGAAGATGTCAAAACACAAAGTTGGAGGCAATCTAACCAATGCCTCCCAATTTTTGTCTTTGAAAGCTCTCTTCATTAAAACTATTTAATTGTGAAGCTTATCTGGAGATAAAGCTGTTACTTAATATTTTCCAGTGTCATTCCTTGGACAGTCATTTGTAACTTTTTTATACACTTTACATTGTTTAGTAAATTGGATGCCTTATTAGCAGGATAGTGCTAGAATGACTTCTGTTTGAATTATTTGGGTGTAATGAAGTACAAATGTTTCATACTTATCCCTTCTCTTTTCCCTCTTCAAAGCTGAGGAGCTTTATACAATATGCAAAAATTACGTATTATAAAATATATTTTAAAATATTATTCAGTATGTTCAATTATCTGCTGCTCTTTCTGTTTTCAATAAATTTATGTTGCCACCAATAATAATATGATTAAATATACAAACATGAATAATTTCCAATATGCCCAAATATAAATAACTGCTATTCAGTTATACAGTTTTTGTAGAAATATTGCATTAAAATAAAACTTAGTTGCTATTTTATATATTAATATATATTGAAATGAGCCATAGCTACTGTGCATGTTTGTTTTAAAATGATCATATATTTATGGACAAATACACTTTTGCAGTTTTTCAAATAAAAATAGTTGAGCCCCTATAGCTTTATTAAATTACTATTATGAATATTAATTTGGTAAAATATGTTAGAAATAGTATATGAAACACAGTGAATTTTTAGTGTAGACATAATGTATAAGAATGAACAGAAGCAACTCTGGACTGTGCAGTGTATATACTTAGTAATTATTTGTGATAGGTGGTTTTTTGAGTCCCATATGTATAAAAGCTCCAGGCCCAGCTATCTCATCTGCTGGCAAACAGATTTTCCAGGTGCTGAATATTAAATTTTAATATATTATTTAAATATTAAGAGAATCATAGCTTCAGTCATTTTATTCTGCAGTTGTACACAAAATATACCAGAAGTAATAGCTACCTAAGAAGGATATATTTGTTTGGAATAGTTCACAACAACAAATATTTGATTTATTTTATTGTTTATGTAACATTCTGTGCATAATATATTAAAAACATTGTACAATTGTTTATCCATGTAGTTGAAACTACTTTTTAAAACAATTTTATGTAAACACAATGAATGAAGGCAGTAGAGTTAAAAAATACAGTCAGGAATATGACTGATTCCATAACTGCAGTTGCACCCTGTTGCCGACTTAATGTCAGCCATTTTAGATTTCATGTGGAAGTTGATAGGCCTTTTTTGGAAGTTGATAGGGAATGTTTGTAGGTGAATAAGGTTTAGTTATTAGGTATTATTAAAGGGTATTATTTATTTACTTATTTATTAACCAAATGTATGTAGCTGCTAATCTCTTTCCAAAGGAAATATAACTTTATGTGCATATAATAAATTTTTAGTCATTATTATTATATAAGTATATATAATTACTCATTGCATCTATATACTACTAAAACTCTTGTGTCTCAAATGGAGCAACTTACATAATATTGGGACCTATTACTCCCATGCAAATAAAATTTGTAAGTTCTTGACATTTGCATGCTGTTGTACTGCTGCTGCTAAGCGCGGTGGCCATACTGCTGCAATCACATGATCCTCATTTACAATGTTCCCTGACACAAATCCATGGGGAAGCTTGGAAAGCTTGCAGGGGACAAAGTCTGTAGAGATTAAATGACCACAGCTGATAGTGGGAGCAAAAAGGCAAGTCTGATTTGCAACTTCCTTCCTGGGAAGGAAGAAAGTTAGTGGCAAACCTTATAGGGAAGGTCACAAGTTCCTTGGGTAAGTCTGCCACATTCAAGCAATCTGTGCTTGCAAATATATCTGAATGGTTGCCTAGAATTATTATTGTTCATAACATACACTGTTATTGTTCATACGGATAATGACGTTTATTCATTGTATTCATAAAAACTGTATGACAACATTATAGATAGATCTTATTGACTGAAATCCCATTCTCTGTATAGCTTTTTTGATATGGCTTCCAAATCTGTAGAAGATTCCTGGAATTAGTGCAATTGGGAGTTAGTGGAGGCATCTGCAGAAAAAAAAGAGAATGAAAACTCCTTTAGTGTAGGTAGAAGTCATATAATATTTAATTTAATCCATTGTATTCCTGTAGGAATATTCATCATATCCAAGGTAGGAATATAGTAGGAAAAAAGCAACTGAAAAAAACCTGGTGACATTTTATCTGCGGTATTATTTCAATTTTTTATGAATAACCACTTCCATCAAAGTATAATTTTATTTTACAAAAACATTTTTTTTAAAAAATGTACTAAAAACAGTGCCCATTAAAAAAAAAGCTTTGAAGTGGTTGCTGCGATCTTTCAGTAAATATTAAATCCTGACTGCTCTTTAGAAGGCCAGATCCTGAAGCTAAAACTCAAGTACTTTGGCCACCTAATGAGAAGGAAGGACTCACTGGAGAAGAGCCTAATGCTGGGAAAGATCGAGGGCAATAGAAGAAGGGGACGACAGAGAATGAGGTGGCTGGATGGAGTCACTGAAGCAGTAGGCGTGAGCTTAAATGGACTCCAGAAGATGGTAGAGGACAGGAAGGCCTGGAGGAATGTTGTCCATAGGGTCGCGATGGGTCGGACACGACTTCGCAGCTAACAACAACAACAACAAGCCTCTGAAATGTAACATTAGTTCTAATCTGTGTCCCCCCACTTTAAAATAGTGTAATAAACTCTGTTTTTAGGATAAGAAGCAAAATATTTAGTGAGATCATTATATTTATTTGTTGGTACCAGAAAAATCACTAGCTCTGGACTCTATTTTTAAACCTTGTGAAGATTTAAAGCTATGGTCTGGTATGATGGTTTAATCTGGCCAGTGATATTTTGCTGAGTCATATGTGGTTTTTTTTTTCAAATGTAGATGTTCCAGTTTATTTTAAAATCATGAGCATGATAAATGTAATATATGCTTATAATCATGGTTATGTTAATGTCAACTCCTAATATTTTTAAGAAATATGGCCTATAGAGAAGGCACTTGGAGTTAAAGTTTAGTATCATCTGTAGTATATAAATGGCTTCTTGTCCTCTAGGTCTTAGAATTGTCCTCCCAGAAAATGGGATTTTCTAGAATTTGCATTACTACCAACTGCGTGCCCAATACCAAAACTACTTCAGAAACATGGGAGAGCCTGTTACTATATTTATCTTGCACTGATGCTTCAAATACCAGGAAGAACTCAAACTATATTTATTTCTCAAACTAGCATTGCCTTACTGAAATTGATTTGCGAAACCACGTAGTCCCAGCAACACGGGAAGGAGCTATGCTGTAACACTTTGCTCATCTGGCTGTACTTGTACATTATATTATAAAAGAGGGTGATTTGCTGTATTACTTGACATATATCTATAATACCATACTTTTCAAAAACTGATAAATATGGAATATATTATGTAATAAAACTTGTTCTATGGCATTTGTTCTATGATATTGTTCTATGATATTTTTGCGACTGACATTCAGTTATAGAAGTTTTGAATTTTAACATTGTTTGCAACACTGAATTCAACAGAAATGACCACAGAAGACTGGACAAATCTAATTGAAGCGTAAAAGACACTATTTGTAATGGATCACATTGTAGTATAATTATGTGCTTTAGATAGAAGCAATTCTACTATTCTTTCCTGCGATGTGTTACTATATAATATTTTAAAAATCAAGCATCTCATTTCCAGGGGCAATAATGGTAGTGTGGAATACTAAGATACAAATCATAGCTATCACTCCTATCAGCTAAGCTATTTTGTTTTTCAGGTTCTTTTTGCATTCAAAATGAGAATTTAGGAATTAAAATCCTGTGTTTGAAAGATTGTCGAGGCCTACAAAACATATGTTCAACACCTATCTTTTTCCATGCTCAGCAATTAAAAAATGGCTTTGGGCTTTTTTACTCTCTGAGGTTTGCCAACTGCTATGCCTTTCAACATTTGTAAAATGATTTCTTCATTTGCTGAAATATGAAATTAATTGAATATGGGAATGGTTTGAAATACTTTGCAAAAAGTTCATTTCAAGCATTCTGGTTTTCTGTGCATAGAAGTTTGGTCTGTTATTTTTCAGATCCTAAAGACAAAAGTAATAAGTCCTTTGTTATGGATAACAAAGAGACGATTCCTTTTGAGTATTTGTATGTTGTCATGCCAAGCTTAGGAAATTAGCCTAATTTATTATTTAAAACACTGGTGGGATTTCTAATTGCATTCATCATTAGATATGACATGTTTAGAACCAAGAACCGTATCCAGTGAGAATTTTTCAGATTGAATTTTGAAACAAAAATATTTTTCAAGAGATCCTCGCTCTTCCTTGTTACCATGACAACAGTTCTATTTGTGTGAGAGCTCAGTCCATGGCCAATGAGAGAGCAAGCAGCATCAACTAAACATACGAATACATCAAAGACAAATTCATATACTCAATCTGATCAGCTCAATTAATGTAAGAACAGAAGCTGAAGGGGGTTAAAAGAGGGCACCCATTCATGATAGATAGAGCTCCTTTTAGCAGAATATCTACATTGGCCTTTGGGGGGAGGAATTTAGCGCACTGTCAAAAACATTATCAGAAAGGAAAGTACTAGGCCTCCTACACCTAACAGATATGAAGCTGTCAGACAAAGAATAGCACTATTCATTAAATGACACTTATTTTCTCCCACTTTACAAGAATACAGTGAACAAAACAAGCAGGGGAGCAGCTGAGAAAGACACTTTTTTTCTTTTCGTAGTGATGACAGACATGCAGCAATTATGGTGATAACTAAGGAATACTAAACAAGAAGCCAGCTTCCATTCTGTTTATCACCTCAATTTTTATGTTACTAAATTTACATGCAACTTTATTATTTACATCTGGGGAAAAATTAGATCTTTTGTTTTTAACATGGCATTTTCAGTTTTGGTGAAAAGTTCCTCTGAACTATATATACGTTTGCTCTTTTCCTTTTAAATGGTGATATCAGGCCTGAAGTACTTTTTGAAGTGAGGTATTTTCAGAGCACAATAAAATGCTATTCTCAATGGCAGATGGAGGAAACAAATAGCATTAGTGTGATGGCAGGTATTGTGTTAAATTTCAGCTACTCATAGTGTAAAGGAAATATAGTGAAAGTCTTATTAACTGCTGCTTTATGGGTGTAGTATAGTACAAACAAGATATATGTGTGCAGTTGATTTTAATAGATTCATTTCAGGTATGTAGAAAAAAAGTAAGTAATAGAAGATGCCAGCCTTCTGTAGTTTGTAACAGGTGAAAGGAAAAAGGAGTTCCCTTTGAGGTGATAGGTTTTATGAACCTTATGTTTAAACCAAAATAGTTTGATTCCAGATGTATTATCAGTTGTCTGCTACTTATATCTGCATGATCTTGGACTGATTGAATCAAACTCTGTAGCCAAGTGTTCTATAATGTGCTGTCAGGAAAACCTGACAATTGTAATGAAAGAACAATAAATGTGGGATGGAAGTAATGTTAGGGTTCAGCTAAACTGTATGAAAACTGATAGCTGGGATATTGGCTCTTAAGTACTCAACGTATACTAATCCCTTTGAGAATTTTGTTTGAATGAATTAAAATAGTCCCCTGATTCAACAAAGAAGTAGGGAGAAAATCATTTAGTGAACCTGTGGATTTTGCCACAAATCCTTACTAAACAAATGGAAACTAAACAAACACACATGAGCATGCAATTCTGGGCATATATAACATACCGTAAAATTTTCCAAGTTGACACTTGGAAACAGTGTTTGCATGTGTGTGTATACATACATACATACATACATACATACATACATACATACATATATATATATATATATATATATATATATATATATATATATATATGAGGTTACTACTTTAGACAAAATTACTTAGAGAATCATTGCACTTCTGAATAAAGATATTTGGACTTTTCATGTGCTGCTTTTAATTATTGATAGGCAGAATAAACCTATGAGCCAGCTTTTACCTCTAAGCTGGAATTGCCTAAATGATTAATAGAGATCTTAGTATGTTAAGACTAGTAGAAAATATAATTATAGTGATAGTTACTTACACTGCATGGTTGTAAATTCTGTTGCTATTCCCACTCATATTACCAATCTGAAATAAATAGCTTAGAAAGCAACAATATGTGGTGATGATTAAAAAAAAAGATCAATAATAGTCCAAAAACATGTCAGAGATATATACTTAAATCTCAATAGACAACTGATACAAGCTACTGAATATCCAAAGTTAAATTTGAATTCTCTGGCACCCCAGACAGAGGTAGACATAAGGGATAAATAAATCCTTTTGACAGAGATATAGTCAGGATAGAAGGGAAAGGATGTCATTCCAATCAAAGCAGTCAGTCAGCGTCATGGTATAAGTGGCCTGTGCATAACATCCATAAGCAATAGGTCTTTAAGAATTGAATCTGAATCTAACTGAAGTACAAAAACACTTATAAAGCCAAAATAAGAGTCTTATTCTACTATGTAGTCTATGGTGAGACCAATTTTTACTGCCTAGGTTTAAAATATAAAACTAAATATTTATTCTGCTTATGATGTTTTATTGTTTTTATGATGCTTTATGAATTTTACTTATTGTAAACAGTCTGGATCCTTAAAACACAGGTGGAATATAGATAAATATAAATAAATAAATGGATGGATGAATATGGAATCATTTGTTTTTCAATCAAATCACTGAAAAACACACGGGGCTAAAATTTTGATTCTTAACTAGAGCTTCCAAGTCAGACTTGCACTCCTAAGACTAATTGGAGTGAAAGGCAGTGGTGAGATTCAAATATGTGAACAACTGGTTCTCTGTGAGCATGCTGCTTCTGGAAGTCCATTCTGGGTCTAGGCCAGAACTCAACAAAAAATTAGCTACCAGTTCTACTGAACTGGTGCGAACCAGCTGAATCCCACCACTGGTGACAGGTAGATAGACCAATGGTGTTATCCATCTAACAATACTTTATATTAAGAGGTAGGCATTGTTTGTGGGAGGAATGATTTGGAAAACCCAAGTTTAAATGTCATCTTGAATCTCACTAGGTGACCATATGCAAGATTACTATATCTCGAAATAATCAACTTAAAGGCTTGTGATGAAAAATGACAAGAAGAGTTACATCACACTGAATTGGTCAGAGGAAAATCAGGGCAATAGTTATAAATAACTGATTGCTTTATAATTTGAAGTTTTTTCCCATTATCCGCCCCATCATAAGGATAAGAAATAATGTAAAAACTAATGTAAATGCTAATGCTAATGTAAAAACAAAAGACAAGTAACAAATATTTCTTTTGTTGAACAACATCAGTAATCAAAAATCATGTGTCTTGAAGTTTAGATGACTGAAAAAGTCTTTCCCATCAATTACTATCCATCAAGCATTTTAAAAGTTATAGTAGTTTTAGAAAGAAAATTATTGTAATCTTGTGTACCTCTTCAAAAGAGTATCTACTGCTGCAAATCCGAAGTTAAAACCCAAATGACCTCCTTCTAAGTGTAGAAGACAGTAAAATTCATCTTATTTCAAATATTCCTATATTGTTTTTAACTTATATAAAGATTGTTATCTATAGTTCTTAGGGGATGAAATTAATTTGATATATATAATGTGCAGTGACATAAATATATTGCACACTGGAGGTCACCCTTGTTACTTAGTCTACATTTTTGCAAAATACAGAGAATTGTATTTTATATGTACATTGGTGAAATATCAGGCAAATGCCAGTTATATGGAGTTGAATGTTACAATCAGCTAATCAGTAGAGAGCACAGAGAGAAATGTCTATAATTTACATTCAGTAATGATGAAAATAGCAAGTTTTTATATTATTAAAATATTAATATTGACTGCTGATTGAAAGATACTGAATTATTTGTGAATATTACATGATCTGCAATTTATCCTATGTTACTGAGCAGAAATCATTTGATACAGAAATATTTTGTGCTATGCGTGACAATATCACATGCAAGAGGCTTTCATCTGGGACTTTTAATGAGCAGTTGCTAGGCCTTCTTCATGTAATTCCAATTGACATCAGAAACAAATTGTAATCCTCTTGCACTTTCTGCCTGTTTTCTCATTCAGTGAAGGAAGAAAATAATATACCAATAGCTTTACTGGAAATGAAGATAGCAAAATGTATAATTCAGAAGCTGAAAAAGAATGAATGCTATTGATCAGTGATATATTTGGGATGTCCCTTTTTCTATTACTTAATATGAATTTAGTTTTCAGTGCCACTTATGTTGTACATTGCAAATCTGTCCTCTTAATCTATTGGCATTCATTGTTAATTAATTGCACCCTAGCATTAGACTCCATCAATCTACACACCTCAGTAATGAGTAGAATAACTGAAAACTAAGTGCTTTTTTAAAGAGTTTATATGCATGGGTTCTGGATTTAGTCTTTTAAATTTGCAATGTTATTCCATCCTAAAAAGTGTTCCTACCTGCTTCCGGAAAACATTAAAAAAATGAGCATATTCCCATCCAGGTTCTATCTATTTCTCACACTTAAGATTTACCTGGATAGATGGTGTGTTGGGAAGTATAGTCTTACATTAGTCAAGAGCCAAGTCACTGCATTTTATCTCATTTGTAGTTCAATTGTATTTTATGAAATTATAATTCCAGTATTTAAATATTAATTAAATTGAAATTATAATTATATTTAATTAAATATGCTTAGAATTTAAATTTAATACATTAAATTTAAATATATAGATATTTAAATGTTATCAAAAGCCTAATGAGAACCATGTTGTTTATATTATTTGGATTACATATTGTTCAGAACTTATTTTACCATCTATTTCATTTATTTCAATTTACTTGCAGTTTCCAATATGTTGTTTAGTGAGATGATTTATACAAATAATCATATCATATTTAATAAAGAGCAGTCCAAGGCAAACAGAGCAAATGTCTTTATCCATAAGCAACCAAATGAGAAATGGATTTTTATTCAGTCAAATCTTTTTAGTCAATGAAACTGCACTTTCATGCATACTGCACTCAAGTGATAATTAATATAGTCTAATTCAGGACATGATACTTGAATTGATGTACTGTCATTGATATCCCATGTTAAAATCAAACTTTGACAGGAGTTTAATACCCTGGAACAGGTCATCATATGATAATACTTCTTTTGCTTTTCAGTATTTGTCTTCAGTCAAGCAATGTATTACAAGATAGGTTAGAAAAAAGAAATAATTACAAATGAAGAATGACACAGGCTGTGAATAGAACATATGTTAGGCTAGGCAGAGGCATCAGTGAATTATATCATTTTGTGATGAAGCAGCACTGAGGCTGAACGGACCTATTTCAGACCTTGATGTATTTTATCTCCACTGTATTTGGACTGTCATCTTTAGAGAAAGACTTTGTGTAATTGAGAGTCAATTCTAATCTTCATGACTCAAGCATGAAGCATAGACTAGATGAAAGTATTATGGAAGAAAGAGAAGCATCTAATAATGTATAAATGAGTTATAACCTGTTAAACCACAGACTTTCAGTGAAGTAACATGCAAAATATAATTTCCAAAGACATTAATTTCAAGTGTGATACATGTAACTCTTTAAAATTGTATCAATTACAAATTTATTTTGATGTGTTAAAATAATGTTAATATACATATGTAGACATACTTTTGACTGAATTTCAAAGCATGAACTACATTACTTTGATCATCAGTAGATTGTCATATTGACTTAAAAATTATTTGATGAAAATAACAAGATTACAGTTTTAAAGTTTGCAGTTATTATTATTATTATTATATACACAGCAATATGGAATCACAGCTGCTAGTTCTTTAGCTGGTGTTGACCTTCATATGCCTTATATTTTTTCCAAGAACCTAGAATATCCGAATGTATGGTTGTAATAGATGTGCAGATCCAAGTAGTGTGGCTTTATGTGATTGACAGATGGCAAATTTGTCAGTGCACAGATTTTTTCAGTTCTGCCCAAGATTTTTGGGTGTGACACCCAGGTTCATTGGGATCACCATGGTTGGTTTATGCCATTATCTTTCAGATTTGATTTTCAAATATTCCTTCTTTCTGATCTTCTCCAAATTTTTGTTTTCTATTTTACTGTCCCCTGATAGTCCCATATCAATTATTCGCACTTCCTTCTTTTCAACCACAGTTAAATCTGGTGGGTTACGAACTTTATCAGTTTGTATTTGGAAATTCCACATTATTTTAATTTTTTAACAATTTTTATTATGGTTCATCATACAGTAGACGTTTTGCCTGGATTTGGCATTTTTATTCACTTATCAAGTACTTTCCAAGAACCTGTGATAGGCAGATGTTGTTGTTTATGGTATTAAAGTTACCATTATAGGATGTAAGCTGTTCCAAGTAAACCTGTCTTTTGCAATTGACTGATGGTGATTTTGTCAATGCCGATGGTGTTCGAGAGGTGCTCCAGATGTTTTGGGATTGCACCCAAGCATGCATTACTATTGGTACCATCTTTGCCTTTTTGCCCCAGTTCTTCTACTTATATTTGCAGGTCTTTGTATTCTGTGAGTTTCTCTAGTTTTTTCTCTTCTGCTGTCTCCAGGTATTGCAATGTCCACTATCCAGAATTTTTTTGTCTTTCTTATCAACAGTTGTTAAGTTTGGAGTGTTATGTAGTAGGCACTTGTTTGTCTGAACTCCAAAGTACGAAAACAATTTAGCTTTTTTGTTTTTTATTACTTTATTTGTGTTGTGGTCCTGTTAGTTCTAGCTTGCAGATAAATGGTATTCCTTGCAAAAAATTCCAGTGCACTGTTGTTGTTACTTTGTCATGCCATTGTTTGTAATTAGTGATCTTGTTGCAGTAACTAATTAGATGGTCAGCTTCAGTTTCTTTGCAGAGATGCATTCAGTTTCTGCTGCTGTCTACTCAATTCTGACTTTAGGGAATAGCCAATACAGGGATGCTGTGACTGGCTTATTCCCATTCAGCTGGTACACTAGCTGTTGCTGGAAGAAGCACTTCTTAGATGCTTCTAAAATCACTCCCAGATGTTCATTTGTTCTTTCAGAGGAAATGCAGCCTCATTCAAAACAGTTAACATCCATCCAGTAGTCTGGAAGACTAAAAGCTATTGAGAAATCATGGAAAATCAGGGAGGTTGCATTGAGAAAACAGTGACAAATACTTCATCAATCCCTTATGCAGTGCTAAACCCCAATTGGAAATCATTTTTTACAATGGCATCTATAGCTTTTCTACCCCTGAATAATTATGTAAAATGATATATTAATTTATTGGTTAAGGTCCAGTGTGTGTTTATTGAGGAATGACTGCTGCAGAGTATGTATGTACTGATCTAATCTCTTTCCTTAGGCTAGTTCATATTAGTCATGAAGGCAGGGATCAAGCAGACATAAGAGCAGAAACTTAAGTTTAAACATCTTGTACACAGTTTGGTCCTCAAAATCTAAACACAAATAATATGGGAACTTGGAGGCTCAACTGTACTTGCATCAATTGTGGCATTCTACTCAGTGCTTGGAAGAGGAATTTTATCCATAAAGTTATTTGCAAATGAGTCACAGCAGGTATTTTTAAGTTCCAAAATAATATATGGTGTGGTACAATAATGAATTTTCATTTATGTTTGTTTTCTGCAGTGAAGCCTTTCTCATTTGTGTGTTATAGAGTGCCAGGAATCCTTGTAGATGAGGGTGGAAGTGATCTAATGACAGAAAACAAATGTAATTTGTATTCCAATAATCTCCTAACCTGTTTTGTTATCTCTAGGAAAATCAAGGCTGTTTGCTGGGCCCATTGCCAATGCAAAGAGTAGGTAGTGGTCTTGGCAGGCATTGGAACCATAGCTTGTTTGTTAATGGGAACATTTATCTATCTTTTTCTGTTAGAGTAATAGGAATGACTTCAGACAGATATCTGAAGGGGACTTCAGCCTAATTGTGCTAGCAAAGGATTACTAGGAATAATGTGGAAGTACACTTAGCGAGCATTGCTTTGATAAAAAAACATGTCATTTAAAGGTCCCTGCTTAAATTTGTATGAAATTTTATCTTATCATTTCATAATGAATTTCATATAGTAGTATCTTGAAAGGTGAAAAATTGAACTGTTATAAGTATTTTCACAGCATAATTTATAAACGTATGTAATTCAAACTCGTTATATTAATTTTTATGAAATTTGGCAGGTTTTATGCCCTCATTAATGGATTTATTTCATTCAAATAATCCATTATGATAAGAAACCTAAAGGTACAAGTATTGTTAGTTATTTGCTTTCACCAGACAATGGGAAGTCAAACCTCTAGTTTTCCTGAGTGGGAATAAATCACGCATACCTATACTCCAGAATGAATGCGAGTTGAGTCGAGTGCTTTCTGAGCTGAAAATCAGTTTCTTTCTCTAAAGGATGCATTTTAGTTTTTATAAAATCCTGTCTTGGGTTCTTCTGCTCAGATATGCTTCTTGGCTTTTATTTTTGTGTTCTGCTTAAAGATTGAAAACCCTGGCAAATTATATAGTTTCAAAGCAAATTATTATCATTTTTAATAAATACTTTATTAATTTTCTATTTTTACAAACAAGTGCTTAATAGACAACGTGTTGATTGGGTCAATTAATAATTCCATTGTACACATAAGCTTCTTCAAACTAAATCCAATATTATACCATCCAATACGTCCTCTCCTCTTCCAGTAATCAACATTTTTCCACATTAAGCAAATACAATTCTTATTGTTATTAATAGATATACAATTGAATATCAGCATTTATTACAGTTTTCTAATAATATCAATGATATCAGTTTAAAATATCTTTTCTAACCAAAACATCCCTTAATTGCATTTGCACTCAATAGCCATTTATTCAGTCAGCATCCTATTTTTGTTTTTGTTTTTTCAGTTTTAATTTCCCATCCATATTCAAAATATCCGAATCATTTATAGTTTCAAAACAAGATATATTTAGGTAACCAAAAGCTTTCCTTATTCAAACTTCTTAGAATTTTCTTATTTCCCTTTTCATGCCAAAATATGATATCCTAATTACCAATCTTATCTATCTAGTTATAATAATATTTCTATTTCTAGCAGTGTATTCTTAACCATATTCAAACATCTAATTGATAATATAATATCCCCTCTAATAGGTCAAAGCTTCTGTTTTCTTCAGTCTTACTCTAGCTTTCTTCCTTTGCCAACAAATTTTCCAAGTCAGTGCATTTGGATCATCAAATAATTCAAATAATAGAAGGAAAACTAGAGAAAGCTGACCCAAAGATGGAGGGCCCAAAGAAAAAAACTAACATCAAAAATGTAAAATGGTGGTGCCTTGCTTGGCTGCGGCTGCTTCAGCTCTCAAAAGTGTGGGGGTTAGCAGCACTTTTTAGAAATAGGGACAAGTAAGCAGAGTTGGATTGCTAAACTTTCATGTGAACTAAAGAGATCATTATCAATTTCAGAAAAGGCAGGCACAGCCACACTTCTTTGTGCATTAATGATTCACCTGTGGAGATGGTTACCAGCATCAAATTCCTGGGTGTGCAGTTAACAAGTAGGCTGGCTTGGTTGCTCAACAGTGAGACACTGGTGAAGCGGGCACAGCAGCACCTGCATTTTCTGTGTCGCATGAGAAAAGCACATCTTCCTTCTATTCTTACCACTTTCTACAGGGAATGATCAAGAGCATCCTGTCATACAGCATCACAGTTTGGTCTGGAAGCATCACTGCTTCAGACAGGAAGGCGGTGCAGAGAGGTGAGGATGGCCGAAAAGATCATTGGCAGCTCCCTCTCTCCCATCCAGGACATAGCACAGAAGTGTTGCTTGAGCAGGGTCCGTAAGATTATCTGGGATACTACACATCCTCTTCATGACCTGTTTTCCTTGTTACCTTCTGGGAGGAGGCTTCGTGGTATCCGAATCAGAACATCCAGATTCAGCCATAGTTTCATTCCATACAGCATTAACCTTGTGAACTCTCAAGTTTCTCCTTCCATTGTATATTTAAGATGGACAGTGTTTAATATTTATTTGTTATGTATATGTAGAGGAGTGGGTCTATATATATATATATATGTTGTATATAATATGCTTAGGTGTGTGTCATTTATGTATTCACTTTGAAAACGGGCAACTAAATTACATTTTTGATGTGTGCAGTTGTGCCCACAGTAAATAATTATAATAAAGGTTATCTTATCTATCTTAATGGACACAGACAAATGAAGAATTAGACGACATAACGATAAAATTAGAAATGGAAAAGACATTTTATCAACCAAGATTTCAGAGCATACTGGAGGATAAGGAAGAAAAGCTGATAGAATTGAAGATTACCAGAACTGTGGGGAATTGGAGAAGGAGGGAGGCTGTTTAATGAATATCAATGGGCTAGCTCTTCCAAAAATACTTTAACTAAATTGTTTATTTTGCTCCAAATAATATGCACAAAAATAAAGGAAGAATTGTTTCAGAGCAAATTATTAAATGCATAAAGGTAAAGGTAAAGGTCTTTCCGACTCTAGGGGCCAGTGCTCATCTCCGTTTCAAAGCCGAAGAGCCAGCGCTTGTCCGAGGACGTCTCCGTGGTCATGTGGCCGGCATGACTAGACACCAAAGGCGCACGGAACGCTGTTACCTTCCCACCGTAGTGGTCCCTATTTTTCTACTTGCATTTTTACGTGCTTTCAAACTGCTAGGTTGGCAGAAGCTGGGACGAGTAACAGGCGCTCACTCTGCTACGCGGCACTCGGGATTCGACCCGCCAAACTGCCGATCTTCTGATCGACAAGCTCAGTGTCCTAATCCACTGAGCCACCGCGTCCCTATTAAATGCATAGGCTAATGCAAAAAAAAAGCATCAGAATGTGAAGATTTTAATTAAGTAACACTAAATGAAAATTGTAGGCGTGAGCTTAAATGGACTCCAGAAGAAGATAGAGGACAGGAAAGCCTGGAGGAACGTTGTCCATGGGGTCGCTATGGGTCAGACACGACTTCGCACCTGACAACAACAACAAATGAAAATTGCCCCATTAAAACCTGTTGGTTGCTGGATTTGTCTTCATCGAATAGGGTTGTAGATGGATTCTTATTCAGTTTATTATGCCATTCAGCAGAGTAATACAGCGGGACATCTTTCTAAGATCCTTCAGAAGTGCCTGCATATGTCTTTTTTAAACCTTGTAAAGTAATTGGATTTGTTAACCAGCATATACAGTACATATGTGTGCTGAGTGACATCTGAATTTAGTATCAATGCACAGGACAAAAATCTGTATGGAAACTGAAAGAGACATCAGCTCAGTGTGCTATAGGATTGGAAAATGAAAATTCAGTATAAAGAGCTACTGTGAACCGGGTTAAATTTAAAATGGAGCTACTATAATAGCATTATAAAAATCTATGACATGGAAATATTGCCAGTAGTGTTGATGGCTCTGGCTACTAAGCATTTAGTTACAAATAACTTCTTTTCAATCAAATGATTAACTTGGGAAAGCTTACTATTGCCCTAAACTATTTTCCCCTTCCAAGATGTTCTTACCTTGCCTGCATGTAAAAAGAAAAAATATTTTTCAAATAATTGGGGTGGGAATATAGGGTTAGGGTTAGTATATATTTAACAACCTCCTTCCATTTTGGCCTTCATTATTTTTTTGCACATTTAGTAAGCAAAATGTGCAACAAAATTTATATATTTTATAAGTTTTGACTTGATAAGTGCCATAAAGTCATTGTCGATTCTTAGTTACCACATAAATTTTCTTGCTGACAAGGTCCTTAAGTTGGCATTTCATATCTTCCAATGTTCTCATTACCATTTCATGTACCTTGCTGCTTTCTTTCTCTTCTCTTTCCTTCCACCTTTCCTAGAATTAGAGCCCTTTCCATAAAGCTAGGTCTTCACATAATGTATCTGAATAGAATAATGTGAGCCTAGTCATTTGTGTCTCAAGTAAGAACTCTGTTAATTTTTTTTCAGTGATCCAGGTTTTGTTTTCTTGGCTGTCTACAGTATTCTCGGGAATCTTCTCCAATACTTCAAAGTTGAAAAGTGTCAGTACTGTTCCTGTCTTGCTTCTTCAAAGACTAACTTCTGCTCAACCTCATCTTCTGTAACATAAATTTGAATGGTTGTCATTTTAAAGGGTTGTCCACAAAGTCTTTGATCGTTGATTGTATTGTGGTCAAGTACTGATCTTGCTATACCTAACTATAAATACAATGCCATTTCTCCTTTGTTTTTCATGTCCTGAGTAATAAACATTGTGATCTTTTGACTGAAAGTTGTAATCCCAATAATTTCATTGAAGTCTATGATGTCAATTGTACTTGTTTCATTTCTTCTTCACTGTGTTGAACTTTCCTGTGTTGAGGTTCTTAGTTTCCATGTTTCTTCTGTAATACTGACTTTGCAGCTTCTGATTTTGTTTTTCTGTATGACATGTAGCTGTCCTGAAGACTTTAATTTAGCCATATCATAAAGATCATTTGTACTTCAAAAGATCTTCAATGATCCCTCAATAATATATTGAGTGCCATCCAAGCAGAAGGCCCATTATCTAGCATGATTTGCCAATGATTTTATAGCTTCTATCTATGTGGTTTTCATGATAAAATTACAGCAGCATTTTACCATTGCCTTCTCCCATACAATATGAATCAAAGCCTTTGCCATTGACCCTAAACTAATCTTCTGCCTCTGGCATCTTCCTGTAAGGCTGCTGCCCATTATAGGTGTCTGCTTGTTTTAGCTGAGTAGCTGAGATGACCTTCACATCTGTGAGAGTTGTTTTCCAGGACTGGATATGCCACTGTTTACATGATAACTGTATTCAATACTTTATTGCAGCCACACCTTCCAAGACTGTGACAATTTGCTTAAGCCAACTCACCATGGCCAACTCACCGCAGCCAGCTTGCTATGGCCAACTCGCTGCGGAACAAGAGTTCCACTAATATTGAAGAAATGGTGGAATAGAATCATTAAAGAAAGAATGCAAAAGGAGGTACAAAATGAAATGTGAATGACAAAAATTAAAATATTTTTAATTATTTTAAATAATTAAATTGAATTGTTAAATTGCCCCGGGGTGAGTTGTCCCACAGTGAATTGGCCATGGCGAGTTGGCCTGTGTGAGTAGGCCACAACAAGCTAGCCACAGCAAGTTGTCCCATTTTGCATCTTCCTAACAACAGGCTGATATCCTGGGTTAACTCTACCCTCCTAGGAGTTTCAAGTTGATGTAGCCATGTAAAGAAGTCTTCGATGGCTATTCATGCACTCGTGACCTCCCGATTGGACTACTGCAACGCTCTCTACATGGGGCTGCCCTTGGGGACCACCCGGAGGCTTCAGCTGGTGGAGAATGCAGCCACGCGGGTTGTGATGGGGGTTTCCCGATACTCCCATGTAACACCTCTGCAGCGCGAACTGCATTGGCTTCCGGTTGCCCTCCGGGTGAGATTCAAGGTGCTGGTGATGACCTATAAAGCCCTAAATGGCTTGGGTCCTGGATATCTGAGGGAGCACCTGCTGCCGGCATCAAGCTCCCTTCGTCCTGTGCGTTCCCACAGGGAGGGTCTTCTCAGGGTACCGCCGGTAAAAGATTGCCGGCGGACAATACCCAGGGGGAGGGCCTTCTCTGTGGGTGTGCCGGCCCTCTGGAATCAGCTGCCTGTAGAGCTTAGGACTGCCCCTGACCTTCGCTCATTCCGCCGGGACCTGAAGACCTGGCTCTTTGAGCTCTCTGGCCTGGTCTGAGCATATTAATTGGGATTTTAACTGTTTTTTTAAGTGGGATTTTATTGCAAGGTTTATATAATTCTTTTAATGGATTTTAAGTTTTGTAACTGTTGTATCTGTTTTTTAAATAACCTTGTGAACCGCCCTGAGTCCTACGGGAGAAGGGCGGTATATAAATTAAATAAATAAATAAATAAATATTCCATATAGCAAGATTCTTAAGGTTTTTAAAGTTGCATGAAACTTTTGCGTCTCTCCAAAAGTTTATGTTGGGATTAGGTGCTGCCTCAGAATGGTTACTCTTCTTCTGATTGCTAGCAAACTCTAGGCCAAGCTCTAAACCAAGCTCCAGGCAGGAATCATACCACAGTGGGCTGCCTATTGTAGCTTACGGTCCTGGCAGTTGGTTCCCTGTAATACTTGTAAATTGCCAGACATCACTTCCTGCTTCCTCACCTACTTGCTATCTTATCCTTTTCATCTACACACCTATACTTTTGTAGGCTAAGAGCTTGGGTTGGTGAGGCTGCCTATGAACTTGTACATGTTTCGAAAAATACCAGGGTATGGCTTAATTAATTGTGCACCTGGAATGGTCGCATGGATGCTTAAAGTAAACTGTGAATGGGAGAAGAATGAAGGAGCCCCTCTCCTCTCTTAAGTTTCTGGGTCTGTAAACTTTTAGTGCCCTTTGGAGAAGGGATGGGCTGAGCCTGTCTTTAGGGAAGTAGGATTGGGAAATATGTCTGCCTGACTGCAGCTGCTTTTCCCAAATGTAGGCAGCAACCCCAGTTTCATTTTCTCACAATGCCTTGGGCAACCCTGCTGAGATATACTCATGGCACACATTCTCAAGATTGTTCATTCATCCCAACCAAGAGATTCCCACCATCACGATGAGGCAACACAGCAGGACTTGGGAGGACATTAAAGAAGATGTGTTGAGTTTACCTCTAATCAGTGCTTTTTTGTAAAAGAAAAAGGTGCCGGAACTCACACATGTCATACAACCCGCCTTGCCTACCCTACAAGGTTCCATCCAAAAAAGGTGCCGGAACTCTGTTCTGAGCGTTCTATGACAAAAAAAAGCCCTGCCTCTAATCTTTAGGATGTTCATATTACTTTCATTTTTTAAACTAGAATTGTGTCACAGTATGGTATTTTTAAATATAACATTTAAAAAAAAACAGCAATGGATCTTATAACTTTATACATAGTTAATGTATTGTTGGATAATGTAGAAAATATTTTAAATTCTTGCATATTTTTTTCTGAATAACAGAGTGTCAATGAACTACAACAAACTAGTTCACTATTATACAGTTAATTACAGGATTTCCTTTCCAGATTCCAGTTTCATGTAGCAGCTGGTCATATTGAGTTTCCGTCTGTAACACCAATCTCATCTTTTAGCATTAAAATTAATTTTCCTCATTTTGGCATACAAAGAACATAGAATGCCCCCTTACCTCATTACCTGAAATTTTACAGTGTTAGCAACAGCAGGGGAAGTTGTGGGACAATTTTTAGAAATCAAAAATAGAAGTATTGTGAGTACTAACATTCATAGACTCTGTTGATGTAGCCCTTTCATCTTTTAACTATGATAACATGTAATTCTTCCATGCTAGTTTATTTTTCTGAGTAAATTATAACTATTTTACTTTGTAGCTTTCCTTATATCAAAAGAAAAAATAACAGTCATATATTTAATATCTGTCTCAGGTATACTAATTGATAACCTCAGTTACCATTTCCAGTTGGAATTCAAAGTCAAAATGGGACAAGTAATTTAAATATTCCTTTGCTGGAATGGGAAATCCCATGAAATTAAGAAGAGAAAAGTTAGACAATAGACAATAATGTGGGTTGAGTAATACTAAGAAAAAAATATGGCTTATGAAAGATGAATTTGTGTTCATAAAAATGAATATTTACTAAACGCATCCAATACCAATATTGATTTTTCCAAAAATAAAACTTAATTTCAAATACTATGTATAAGAATTCTGCTGTTTAGTTATATTGAAAATGTTTTGAAGCAAATATGTGTGTGTGTGTGTGTGTGTGTGTATATATATATATATATATATATATATATATATATATATATATATATATATACATATATTCAAAAAGCCTTGACAAATACTTAAAACACACACACACACACACACACACACACACATATATATGTGTGTGTTTTATATATACATATACATATATATATATAAAATGTTTGTTAAATATTTAGATTACCTTGCTAGGCCCCAAACATGGGACAAATCTTATTTCCTGTTTCAGCCTAACCCAAGGCCATCCACAGGCAGTGGTCACAGTAGTGACAGCTCATATTTGTGTTAGCAATCCAAAAAATTTACACACACACACACACACACACACACACGTATATGTATATGTATGTATATATGTGTGTGTGTGTGTGTGTGTGTATCAATAATTCTATTTCACATCATGTCAATTGTATTTGGCTCAATGAATCATTTTAAATATATAATTTGCTAGCAAATAACTAGAATTAGGCACAGAGGATGAATTTAGAATATCTGTTTCCACACAAGTCTACAAATGACAGAACTGAAAATTACTCTGGGCATTTCTAATAGCAGAATAAGAGATTTTTAAATAGGTTCCCTATATAATTGTTCATATGTCCAACATTTTTTTCAAAGGCTCTACCAAGCATTTCCTTTGCTGCATCATCAGTTTCTCTATTTTAAACCACAATGTTAAACCATTCTGCAGGTTCAGACATATGTCTTACCTCTTCCCATAATGTGTTTAATACAGTAAAAATAAAAATTGATTTATCTAAAAGACATCTGGTGATTTCTGCTCAGCTGCAAACTGCTCTTGCTGGTTCATTTTAAGATGAAGATATTATTATTATTTGAATTCAGAATTATGGCTTCTCTATACAAAATAAGGAATTGAAATGAACTTTAATAAACGAGATTTTCTTTTTGGGTTTTTTAGATTAAACAAACTATGGTCCTAGATTTAGAGAACACTATTTAAATGAATCTCATTTTGAGTGATTTGTATCAGGTACCTGTTAAATGCAGAAGCCTTTAGAAGTGTTTGCAGATAAAACAAAAGTTGACTTGTCTATATCATGCCTATGTACCTATAGTATTTTAATTATGAAAATTCTATGCCACAGTGTGTCATAGGATTTTTGGTGATAGTAAGACTTAAAAACTTTTTGAACTCTACAGATACACACACACACACACACACACACACACACACACACACACACATACACCCCTTGCTAATCCGATCTTTAATGAAATTTGTAGTAACCTTTACATTTTTATGAGTATTGTTAAATGAAACTACATGGAAATGTTCTGTAGCTTTTTTGACATTAATTAAGTTTAGGCAGATGGAGAATATTAGGCTTAGTTTTCTCTGGGATCGGAGCAGTTTGAAAAATTACTCATATTTATTTCAAGCATAGGCTGATACACAAAGACACAGACATGCTCACAACACAGCTGAAAATACCTTAGCTTATTTTTAAAGACAGTCCAATTTAGTATGTGTACGAAAATTGGTCAGAATAAACTAGTTGGATATATACAAACAAAGCAAAAAAATTGGAAACAGCTATTTCAACAATTTTTATATTGGCCCTCAACTTATTTTGAGATAATCTTTTTATCAACAAAAAATAGCGATTGTATTACAGATTGTTCCTATTGGGTAGAAAATGTTTTATATAATCTAGTATGTACCCTTTGTAAACTAAGAAGTATAAAGTTGGAAGGAACCATTTAACAAGCCTCCTATTTAGTGCTGAAATCCAAATTAAAGCATCCCAAATGGCTACCTAGTTTCCACTGGAGCATATCCAATGAAAAGAAGTCTACCATTTACCTGGGTAATTGATTCCACTATAGATCTAGTCTTTTTGTTATGATGTTTTTTTTCTAACATTCATTTGCAATCTACTTCATGTAACTTAAATAAATGATTTGATAATCTCATTCTGAAATGGAAAAACAACAGGGCTTGACTTTCTTTTATAGAATAACCTTTCAGTGGTTGAAGATATTTTTATTAGGACTAATGTATAGAATTTTTCTTTATAAGATTTGGAATACTTAGAAAGGTAGTCTCCTGATCCATATGTATTTGTTTGATTTATTCCATCTTTATTTTTTCTGAATTCAAGGCAGCATACATACCTAATGCTCTCACCTCCTAGTTTCAACACACACACACACACACACACACACACACACACACTTACTTTCCAAGGTGGCTGGCCCAAAGTCATTTAGCTGATTTTTATGTCTAAGGGAGGACAGCCCAGTACCTTAACCACTACCCCGTCTGATTCTAATTCCCAGCTATTCCATCTAGTCCAATTTCTCTGAATTTTTTTCAAGTGTGACCAGAACTGGACACCTCAAGTCAGGTCTGACTACAGCAAAATAAAATGGAATTATTGCTTCTGTGATTTTACAATGACACTTCTGTTATGCAATTTAAAATCACATTTGTCTTTTTGCAGCTACATCACACTACTGACACATATTCAGTTGTAGCTAATTATTATTCCAAGATTCCATTACCAACTAAGAATTCTCCATCTTATTCTTATGCATTTGATTTTTTTTTCCAATTCTATAATTCCATGTGTTTCTGTGAAATTCCATTCTGTTTCTTCCAGCTCATTTCTCCAACCTATGAAAGTCATTTGGATTTTATTTCTGTCTTCCAGTGAATTAGCTATTCAACCTGGTTTAGTGTTATTTGCAAATGTGGCAAGTCTTTTCCTCATCTCATCATCCAAATTAATAATACTGAAAAATAGGAAGCTCTGGATTGTTACATGTCGTATCCCATCTGATACTTCCCCAACTTGATGACAAACTACTTATGAGTACTCTTTGAATATCATTGTGAAGCTACATTTAAGCCAACATTTAAGTAGCTTGCTAGTCCACAACTTCAAATGTGTTGCTGAAGTCGGGTTTTGCTGTGTTGATATCATTATCCCAGTGAAGAGAATTACAAGATCAAAAAAGAGATAAAGTTAGTCTGGCAAGATTTGACAAATCAAGGCTGATTTCCGGTAATTATTGTATTTTCAAAGACATCTGTTTATGATTTTCTGTTGAACCTTTCTGGGCAATAGGTCATCACTATTGTGCTGTCATTGTTTTGTTTTTAAATTATTGCAATTAAAATGCCTTGTAATTTACTCTAGGAAAGGGCTTTATACAGTGGCATACAAAAGAAATAAATAATAATAATTATCCTGAAAATATCTTGAAATGCAGGACCGGTGGAATACTGTAAAGAAAATACTACTCGTTCTTAAAAATTGTGAATCAGATTGAAAAAGTATCCTGGGAAACATTGTATATGATTATGATCAAGTCACAAGTGAAGCCTTATGTCTTCAGTTTGCTCCATATAGTTCTAAAATCTACTTAACTGCATGTCTTGTTCCCATGTGAGATAAAGTAGTGGCAAAGTTAATATTGTAGGTAGCCTGATCATTTTGCTGATCTTGCAATTCACATTACCACTTATTTGTTTGTTTATTAGATCTATATTTCACCTTTCTTCCAAGAGCTCAAAGCAATGTCCATAGCATTTACTGAAGCATATGTAGGAAAGAGAACAATAGTAAAGATGCACCCTAATATATGATCAAGCAATTTTGTTAGTATTGCAATATTATAAATCCTGTTCTGTATGAACTTTCAGTTTAGGTTTGATTTGAGAGTCAAGCCAAGTAAGAAAGGTGCAGTCACATTTGTAGTTTATGTGTTTGTCTCAGGCACTAAAAATAAATCTGAGGAATGAAACAGAATGCATTAATAACAAGAACCCAATCCTTTTTCCCCCTTTGCTATAGCCATCTGCATTCTGCTACTGAATCATTTTTCTAATGGACAAGTTGTACTAGAAACATTATGATAAATTCTTTTAAAAATTGGCTTATTTCATCTTCCTTCATATCCCAATTTCAAACATGAAGAGGATAAAACTTCAAACAGCAAATCTGACTATGCTTGTCATTCTGACCTGGTGCTTAGAATGTAGCTGAAGCTATTAGAATAAGAAATGTAAGTATTCTCAGTAAATTTTGTAAAGACATTACAAGAAACCAGTTCACAGACTTACTAAATAATGGAACGAATAGTATGTGTATATAATCCTAAACAATGTAGGATTATATATGGTATTTTTAATATATGGTATTTGTTTCATATTGAGTAGTTACCGTAGCTGGTGCCAGAACAAACCTCCTTCATTTCAGGTTTGTTAAGCTTCAATTACTATAACCTACCAGAGAACACTGCTGTATAAATCTAAAACTTGGAAGACTATAGGTCTACATAGAGTGTCAGGTTGAAAAAAGCTGCTTTAGAATTACCATATTGCTTTTGTACATTATTACATATTCTTTAAATCTATATCAACTCAAGAGTCTCAATGGATAAAAATGGATTAATTTAAAATTTGACAACTGTTGCTATAAATATGATTTACAATAATTTATGTATATTAGCATAGCATCAATATAATTCCCAGATATGACTTTTGCATTTTAGAAGACACTACTTTGGATTTCAAGATTATAAAACATTTATCTTTATGTTTTTTAAAAAAGTTATTTATTAAAAAGGTTTTAAGTTTATCATATCACCACCAGTAAGAGTTTCTGTTTACTTCTAGATATTTCCAAAGAATGACATGTTGTTTGACAGTAACAATGTCATGTTTCAGAAGCTGAACATGCATAATTAATAATTTTAATACTTATTTTTATCTGGTTCTGAATTATTCTTTTTATGTCCCCTTGTTTTAAGTATATTAATAATAGAAGTAATTCTTACTTTTTAAAAGTTTTTTGTTGTTACGTTAAAATTCCTTCGTTTTCATATTACATATCTATATGTTAGTGAAAATATTTCATTTTCCTGGTATACTTCCAGAACTGTATCATGTAGTGAAGGTTTTATAGTCAATATACAGTGCAGCAGATGTCATTCCATTTGCTTAAGTCCTGCTGACATTTGGAGATGTGGATTAATTGAGCTACAGAATGAAATTTAATTAAAACTAAATACAGACTTGGCCATTGTATCTGTTCATTTCCAGCACTCTAGTGTGTACATTTTTAGTCAGTGCCATAGTTAATTTGTTTAATCAGGATGCTATGTAGGAGAAACTGTACTTAGTTTAAAGCAGAAGGACAGAAAGCATGGTAAATGCCAAGCTGAAGTGTTATCATGCTAGTTTCTGCGAAAGGTGAGACTGATTCATCTCTTGGAACCATTTAGAAGGTGTAAGATATTCATTTTCTGAGATACTAGAAAAAATGATTGTATAATCATTATAGATTTTCTGTGAAAAGTGTACTTAAAAACTATAAGTCATTAATATGTTGCAGAGTATGTAAGAATGACATAATCATATCCCAATGTCCAAAATGGTAAAAGGTATTTTTAATAATTTTACACTAGGGAGTTCTTGATTATTCATATTCTTTTGGCTTCTGCATTGCATGCATGTACCATACAAGGCATTATGCCAATCTGACAAGTATAGAACAAGTTGGCCTTTTTTCTATTTAGCGGTATCTGAAGGCCTTTTTGGAGTCATTGTCTTGTTATTTTAAAGATATTATATGTTTATAGTAGGCAATTTAATCAGTGAAATATATGGGCAATAACTAATTATAACAATCAGGATGATCTCCATATTGAACTGCTAAATATATATATTTTTGGGGAAAAAATAGATTCATATCATAAAATGTAAGCAAATAAGACAATAATTTAAAGAGAAAGCAGAAAAAAGCATCAGTTTCTGTCAAAAAAAATCAAAGTGTGGTCGTGTGACAGTGGGATGCTGCAAACAGTTGTAAATGTGGGCCAGTTGCTGAAAGCCCAAAATGTGGTCACATGACTGCAGTTGGAACCAGGCCATTGAAACTTCAAATCTGTAGCTTGCTGTTTGAGATCTATCTTAAATTGGAACAGACTCTAAGTGATAAGCTGTAAATTAAGGACTACCTGTATGGCACTAAAAACTAAAAGGCAGCTTTCTTTGAAATATATGAAAAAAATCCACATGTATGTGGAAAACATATCATCTAAGAAAAAGAAACCTAATCATGGGTTGACCTAAAATTCCATAGATCAATCCTTCATTTTCCAAATATGTTAGACTCTTTAAGTCCCCCCCCCATCAATACTGAAAAGACTACCGTTTTCACCCCAGGTTTAGACTCATCAGTTAGTCTTTAGACTAGCATTCCCCAACCTTTCTGGCTTTGCAGACTGGTGGTGGGGAGGGGATGGTTCTGCGTGAGCGGCCAGGAAGTGCATGCGCAGCTCCATTTGTATGAGTGGTGTGCCTGCTGCATGCACATGCTAACCCATTGTTTGCAGAAGTGGGGATGTGTATGCACAGGCATGCACGCACACTGTTTCTGAAGCCCGGTTGCAAACACCTTGCGGCCCACTAGTGGGCCATGGCCCAGGGGTTGGGAACCCCTGCTTCAGACAGAGAAATTAATGAACAATTATTCACTCTAGTTTCTCCAATATATTCACAAATATTGTGTTTTGTACAATGATTTATATCAAATCATTATACCATTAGTGATCCCCTTCTCTTTATTAATACACTGGTACCTTAGCATATTGTCATTTGATTTACTATTTGCTGGGAATTGAGGTTCTTATTTGCCAACTGTTCACACCCCATTAAATTCTGTAATGTTAGTGATAATTGGATGATAATCATTAGATGATCCGTATCAACATTTTTTTGTCTATAAGAAAATATAATGCTGGTAATGACCTATAAAGCTCTAAATGGCTTGGGTCCGGATTATCTAAGGGAACACCTGCTGCCGGCATCAACTTCCCATCGTCCTGTGCGCTCCCACAGGGAGGGCCTTCTCAGGGTGCCGGTGGTTAAGGAGTGCCGGCGGGTGATTCCCAGGGGGAGGGCATTCTCTGTGGGCGCGCCTGCCCTTTGGAATGATTTACTGGTGGAACTTCGGACCGCCCCCGATCTGCGTTCATTTCGCCGGGACCTGAAAACCTGGTTTTTTGATTTATCAGGCCTGGACTGAAGGGGTTTTAGCTTTTAATATTGTTTTAATTGTTGGGCTTAAGTAATTTAATCTATTTTAATTTTATATTATTTTTATATTGTATTTTATGCTGCCCTGTAAACCGCCCTGAGTCCTTCGGGAATAGGGCGGTATAAAAATTTAACTAAATAAATAAATAAAAGTCATGAGAGCCATCTCTGCTTATAGGTCTCCTCAGCACCAGAGGTGGTAGTTCATGCTTTTAACCATTCTTCTCCTTTTATATTATTGAAGGTTCTTTTTCTCATCTGTATATCTTCAAGACAAATTCTGCAAAACGCTCATTCTTTCAGTCCTTGGCAAAATCAGATGGGCACAATTTTTGATTTTTGCAGCTTATACATTCCAAAACAAACATTCAGACACCCTCTCATATAAGCTGGAGACATGATGTTCCAATGATTCTCTCCCAATGGGGTATGATACTCTAACCATGCAACTTTTGAATTGCACCATAAATTAGATCAATACAAAACATGATCAATCATAGAATGCTTTATTGGTATGTCCTCGTTTCAGGCTGACTTCTACCCAAAGACAGGGAGGTCCTGGCAGACAGCAATAGATATGCATGCACTGCAACTGGTGCACCATTTTCATGATCAAGACCCTAGTAAACCCCATTTTCAGCAACTACTGGCTTTTCAGGTGTTAGGCGCTGAGAGGTAGAGCAAGGGGATTTCTTCTATGGGATGGAGGAAGCCTCGGGGATTGTAAGAAACCAAGTCACTGTACAGTCAGTCACTTTTGCATTCAATCAACTTTCATCATACATTAATTGCTGATCTTTTGTTATTTCTTCTTACTTACTACGCAGGTTCTTAATTTAACATCATTTAACTTCATTTAACATCTTTGCCTCTGACATAATATATGACATGTTACACACATTCATATAAACAAAAACAGAAGCGTGCTCATGGACACATTGACATCTCTGTACAAAAAATATTTTTGCATAAGACCATGTACTATTGACCATTTTCTACCAATATCTTAAAATTTCTTCATTTTTCTATCTATCTGAAACATTATCAAGGTACCAAAATTATTCTATTTTTCCCATTGTTTTAATAATGCATTGTAAAAATAGTATATTCTGTGATGAAATTTTCCTTGGATTTGGTGTTATTACATTATTAAGTTATTGCAAGTTGCTTTTTATTATTTTTTACAAAAAGATTTTTTTAAAAAAAGAAAAAAAGAAAAGTTAAGAAAATCTGATGGTTTGCAGTGGTAGAAGGGAAGGAAATATTCTTGAAAATTAGGATCAATCAATATGGGTTCAGTCAAAATATTGTCTGTAAAAGATACATTTCTTTTTGCCAGAATTTTGCTCTAGAAGGCACTGAAGGGATTTAATATTTTTAAATAGAGACATCAAACCACTAAAATAATGTGGATTCTTGTTTAGAGGAGCTCACTCTACGAATGTGAATTGTAAATATTTCTCTGTTCCAATTTTCTTATATAAGGTACTCTAGGAAATTAGGAATTACATAATTTCATCTCCAGTGGGATATTTTGTACATTGTTGAAAGTTCAGAAATGTAGTTGAGAAACAGAAAAATTTTAAAATAATGTATGAACCCATGCAACTGCTTCTTAAGGCTGTCAAGTATATTTCTGAACAGTAACAAGGAGATTTTTGTATAATGTTCTTCTATGTAAAAATATATATTTAAAAAGCTAATTTCTCCTTACTCCACTGCAATCTACAAAGCATGACTAATAATAGATTTAAATTTGCTAAGTGCATATACTCCTTTGTGCCGTCATAAAGAGAATCTATTACTGCAAATTGAAGCTTAGTTCCAAATTGTGCCATTATGAAGTTTTCTTCCAGCAATGTTTTGTCTCTAATACACTTCCCTCATTGTAATTCTATTGCAAACCTGATGTCTAGCATCAAGTCTCACAATAATTATTTTAAATTGCTACTAGGAACAGTAGTCCTGGTGGGATATATTACTACCATTCTAACAAGATGAATTTCAATGCACTTGTAACAGTGTTATAGAGTATTGAAGGAGGTAGGATCTTTGAGTACTCAGTAGACAAGCATATAAACAACATTGAAAACTTATATCGACCTCATTTTACACACCATGTTATGTGTTATAATTTTATTTAAATATTTAAAATGGTGTAGTCATATGTAATAATGCAATATAACATTCTACTATATTTTCCTGTCATATTTATACAAATTAAGTGTTTCTTGTAAATTGTATTTACATGTGTATTATTATTATTATTATTATTATTATTATTATTATTATTATTATTATGTAGCTGACTTTATTAATATTAAGATATTAAAAGGCTGATCAAATAGAGAATAAAGAAGTCAGTGCATGTGCGTCCCTCCGGTGCTACTGCCGCCCTGCCCTGAGCATCCAGTGAGCGCTACTGCCACCCCCCTGAGCATCCTGTTTGGCGCTAGTGCTGCCCCACCCCCGAGCGTCCCACCAGCACTACCGCCATCCTGCCCCTGAACATTCTGATGGTGCTACCACAGCCCCACCCCTGAGCATCCTGTCGGCACTAGCGCTGCCCCCACATGTCCCACTGGCACTACTGCCACCCCGCCCCCGAGTGTCTCATTGGCGCTAGTGACGTCCTGCCCCTGAGTGTCCCACCAGTGCTATTGCCACCCCAGCCCTAAGTGTCCTGTCAGCACTAGCGCCACCCCCCCGATGCTAGCACCGCCCCCGCATGTCCCATCCGTGCTAGCATCGCCCCGCTCTTGAGCGGGGCAGTACATAAAACCACGCCCCCTCCGGTCCACAGAAAAAATGCTGTCCACAGAACCAGTCCCTGGTGCTGAAAAGGTTGGGGACCTCTGATCTAATAGATATGTGGCATAATGTGTTGAAATGGTAATACAGAATTCCTGGACCATCAGCTGAGATTTTAGTTAGCTCAGTGTTATTTATGCTTATGTGCAAAGTATTCTTTGCTGCACTGTGTGACCAAACATAGAAATTATGGCAGTGCTGGGGCTCAGACATATTGAGTGGACCTATGATGAGGGGAAGAGGGACGCGGTGGCTCAGTGGGTTAGGACGCTGAACTTGTCGATTGGAAGGTCGGCAGTTTGGCGGGTCGAATCCCGAGTGCCGCGTAACAGAGTGAGCGCCTGTTACTCGTCCCAGCTTCTGCCCACCTAGCAGTTCGAAAGCACGTAAAAATGCAAGTAGAAAAATAGGGACCACTACGGTGGGAAGGTAACAGCGTTCCGTGCGCCTTTGGCGTCTAGTCATGCCGGCCACATGACCACGGAGACGTCCTCGGACAAGCGCTGGCTCTTCGGCTATGAAACGGAGATGAGCACCGGCCCCTAGAGTCGGAAACGACTAGCACGCATGTGCGGGGGAACCTTTACCTTTACCTTTATGATGAGGGGAAAGGTCTTACAAAGAAAGCAACTGTAATCTTAGTAAAATATTGTTTAATGCAAGGGTGGGAAAGAAGTTACTGAACTGCAGTTCCAGACTTCTACAAGCATGCCTATGCTAATGACCTATAATCCAACATCTGTATGGCCACAAACTCCTAAGCTGAGATATTATATATCTAATATTTACAAGATAGATAGATAGATAGACAGACAGACAGAGATAGATAGATAGATAGATAGATAGATAGATAGATAGATAGATAGATAGATGATAGATAGATAGATAGATAGATAGATAGATAGATAGATAGATAGATAGATAGATAGATAGATAGATAGATAGATGATAGATAGATAACCCTTTTTCACCTTTATGGGTGATATGTGTCTTCATCAATTTCGGCTCTTCTACCAGATGCCTGGGAGGTTGAGGGTTTTACGCAGTACATTAGCTGTTGTCTGTGAAGATTCTCAGTCTTCCAGGTCATGGTTGTCCCAAAGGTGCTTTTTCAATAGGCAACTGGACTTTCTTGTTTTTCTTTGAAGAAGTTTTGCTTCTCATCCAAGAAGCTTCTTCAGTTCTGCCTGGGTGGTGGGGAGTGGAAGGATTTATATTCCTTGCAGACAGCTGGTCACTTGCATTCTTTTAGAGAGTCATTGAGGCCACTTGGAGGTTTATCTGTGTCCTCAAGGTCATCTGACTGGTGCAAATGGGTGTCGAGCCTTCTTGGAACCGTTGAAAGGAAACTTCCTAACAGTGAGTACAATTAACCAGTGGAACAGCTTTCCATTAGAAGTTGTGAGTGCTTCATCACTGGAGGTTTTTAAGAAGAGACTGGATAGTCGCTTGTCTGAAATGGTATAGGGTCTCTGGCTTGAGCAGGGGGTTGGGCTAGGAGACCCCTAAAGTCCCAGCTCTATTCTGATTGATTAATTGGCCCCTGCTTCTATGGATCTGGTGCTTAATGTCTGTTCTTACTCTATTATGATCAGTGCCTTTATGCGGTCTTTTAAATCCAGCTCTTTCCAGCCACTGGTGGGATTTCCCAATGTCTGTTGCCTCCGCTATCTGTCGATGGTGCATCCCATGAAGGGTCTTGCTTTGCCAGGCACTTCCTCTGCTTGATCTTGATCAGTAGTTCATTTTGGGTACTATCTTACTGATTTATTCCTGGATACTATCCAGGACAGGGGCTTTGACACTCACCAGACTCAGCCTGCCCTCTCCATCTGATGTACAGTATCTGGGTGTTGGAGTTGGGGTAGAAACATCAGTACATTGTGAGAAGCTTCCAGGTCTTTTTATCAAGAGCTTCCATGCTATGGCCAACTCAGTATGCAGGCAGGGTATCTGATGACTGGCAGGGCATACATATTGATGGTGTGGATCTTGTTTTCCCCATTGAACTGGTTCTTCAGGACCTATCTTAACTTTTGTTGATACTGTACTTGCATGCTGCTGTCTTCCTTGCTTCCTCATCATAGTTCCCATGTGACTGTTGGATACCAAAGTACTTGTAACTATCTATATGTCTGCTGTGTGGCTTGCTGGTAGCTTCACCCCATCAGTTTTAACTACTTTCCATCTCTTGACTATCATCCGGCTACACTTCTCCAATCCAAATGGTAACCCCATGTCCTCATTACAGATCTGTGTCAGATTGATCAGCAAGTCAATGTCTTATTTACTAATAGCTTACAACTTAAACTTGAGTAGGTGTGTGTGATTTACTTTGAGAGTAGATTACAATGGGTTACTATAGATAACCACTTTATAAGTGTTATTTCCATGTAGCAGTTAATAGACCTAAATGTTTTTATGGCTGATCTGGAACACATTGTTAAGTCAATCAAAGCTGTAGGATTCCTTTAGATAACTTCTCTGACACATAATTAGTTTATTTTGGGTCACCAAGACTGAAGCAGTAATCTTAAAACATGCCTATGCTAAGAATCTGCTGATCTGAATCCTGATCATAACTCAGTTTCCAAGCAACAATCTAAGTTACAGTATAGCTGTTCTCTGTGTGGTTTCACTAGGCAGAGATTTCACATAGCTACAATATTAGGTACCTGCTTGTACAGAGAGTAGAGTTGTGGATTTGCCTTTGTTAGTCTGCTGAAGCTTTTAATCCACTTCTTTGACCAACCTAACTGAAAATATGCCTGCCCACAGTTGCGTGATTGCCAGGAGGTCAAGACCAAACTTGTTATGTTTGCTGTCCTGAAAAAAGTATTGCTATTTTTATACCGAAAGGATTTGAATAAATTGTTTAGGAAGATAAATTATAAGTGCCATAATTATTCTTATCAACCTTGTCATCATCATAATTAACTTGTTATTATCTATTCTAGCCTTTTAGCAAAAAAGTGCTTGCAGGAACAATTGCAATTTAAGCAACTAGAAGCTCTAGAATTGCTTAACATTAATAAAATAAAACCAACAAGAAAAGTAAATCGATACTAATTTTAAAGGTTTAAAAAGTCTGACAAAATATTTGACAAAGTAACATTAAACTACATTTAATTCAGAATATTCTTTAAGAAGGATAAATTTTCTGGTATACATAAAACTGATTAATGCTATGTAGGAGGGAAAGGAAGTTATTAAAACTATTTTCAAAGTCCTACTTAAATTTCAAATCCTGCTAATATTTGAGCACTATATATTAATAAAATAACTATTTTCCTTCTTCTTTCTAAAAGTTCTGCAGTGTTTTTATTGTAAGATCTTTTTGCTGTAATTTACAATTTTGACTCCTGACTAAAATGGAAAAGAAGCACAAAAATATAAACCTGATTTCCATGCCCCATTACATTATCCCAGCGGATGTATTTTGAAACAAGCATGTGAGTTTTGCAGACGCTTTTAATGAGCAAGTGAGTGGAATTTATTTGTACTATACACTTCTGTGGAATACTGCAGCTAATTTTGGTCACCATATCACAAAAAAGATACTGAGAGTTTGGAAAAAATTCAGAGAAGAGCAACTAAGATGATTAAAGGCCTGGAGACTAAAACATACGAAGAATGGCTACAGGACTTGGCTTTGGCTAGTCTAAAGAAAAGAAGAATAGGCGAGACATGATAGCAGTATTCCAGTATTTGAGGGGCTGCCACCAAGAAGAGGGGATCACGTTATTCACCAAAGCACCAGAAGGCAGGACAAGAAACAGTGGTTGGAAACTAATCAAAGAGAGAAGCAACATGGAATTAAGGAGAAACTTCCTGACAATGAGGACAATTAACCAGTGGAACAGCTTGCCTCCAGAAATCGTGGGCGCTCCATCACTGGAGTTTTTTTAAAAAGAGGCTAGACAGTCACTTGTCTGAGATGGTATAGGTCCTCCTGCTTGAGCAGGGGACTGGACTAGAAGACCTCCAAGGTCCCTTTCAGCTCTATTCTATTCTATAATACAGCTAGCCAATGAAAGTGAAACCTAGGGGAAAGTACAATTAATGAACAATATAAAAAGTTGCTTTATAGATAGGTAGAATATTTAAAGTAATAGCTGAAAGTGAATTGTTTTGTATATGCTGTGCATTACATGAGGTTCATTTTTGCTTTAATTTTAGTGGTGCTAAGCAAGAGCTACTGAAAATGTGTGATTTTGCTTTTTTTAATTGATTCAATCCCCTCCTATGAATCAGTTTGGATCCACCATGCTGGACCAGTGCATGATTCCTCTAGTACAGGGGTCCCCAACCTCTGGGCTACGGCCCACTAGCGGGCCATGAGGGCATTGCACTCAGGATGCAGAGACAGCCGATGAGTGTGCGTGTGCGCATCCTCACTTGACTTGGATGATTTTTCCATGTAGAGAAACAATTTTTTTTCCATGCAGACAGTCAAGATAATGGTTCCACGCAAGTGGCTGGCAAGCCCATCTGCATGCAACTCCATTTGTGAAAGTGGCATGCACAACTGCCTACCACTCACACAAATGGAGTGCACATGCACGTGCTTGCTCGCTCTATTTGCATGAGCTGCAGGTGCTTGTGCACGCCACTAGCACAAATGGAGTTGTGTGTGTATGTTTGCCAGCCATGTGCATGGAACCATCCATCTTGACTACTGTATCTGTATGGAAAAATCTTGATTCTCTACATGGAAAAATCATCCAGGTCGTGGTTGTCCCAAAGGTACTTTTTTTGGGAAGAGAAGCAAAATGTTTTCAAAGAAAAAACCCAACAAAGTTCAGTTGCCTTTTGGAAAAAGCACTCTTGGGACTCAACATGGAAAGTAATCAGTTCTCAGTTTGGACATTACATTACATTAGATCTGCATGTACCCCATTGCCGGCAATGGGAAAAAAGTCATGATACATCAAGACACGTCACGTGACATTGTGAGTTTGACACCCCTGAGTTAGGGCATCAACTCCCTTCTAAGAAAAATAAAATATTATCTAAGACATTCTGCTTTCTCACTATCACTTGTAACTAATTACACAACTGTGAGAGGCTGTGAGGAGACTAGAAAAAGAATGGAAGGGAAAGCAAATATAAACAATCAAGAGATAGGCAATTGACAGCTTACCTTTTGAATGGTAACTTACTCCAGGTGGGATGGCATATTTTAAATAATTTGAAGTGATTCTACCTAAATTAACTATTAATGAGAATGTGAAATTCAGCTTATAATTTTCAGGATTTTTTGTATTTATCCCAGACTAGCATTAATCATAATTTACTGAAATCTGTACAGTATTTGCTTCTTTGTATGGTGTGGGGCTTGATAAGCCTCTTTGTCTTTCCTTTTATTTTTTGCACACCTGGAAAATCCTTTTCTCATTTCAACATTTCTTTCAGCCTTTCTTTCACAGGATTTTCTGTTCTTCCCAAACATTTTACCCTTTAAGTATTTCAAGCCATTGAATCTAATGTACCATTCCTCTGAGTTCAGCAAAACATTCTGTTCTGAAATCTAGATTAACTCCTCTGTATTCCTGTTCCGCTTGATATCATAAAATAGTATGGGCATTTTCTCACACAGTCCAGTGACCCTTCTTTTTTCAACCTTTTTTTTACCCTTGTGGAATCCTTGGTGCCATCTGAGTTTGTTTGCATGCAGATGTTCATTACCCAACTAGGTAACATCTTTGGTGCTAGTGAGAGTGGGGTTTTCTTCTCGTTTATATGCAGGATCTTGCTATGCCATGGTAGGTGGGGGCGTAGTTTTTTTCTTGGTAATTCTTTGATTAAGGTATTGTTTTCTGCTTGATTGTTTGCCTGGTGTTGATCCCTACTTATCTAGGTATTGACTACTGAAGAGGATGTGTTCTGGTCTCTTTGTTTCCTTCTTAGCTTTTTTTATTATCTCTTTCAATAGTGTGTAAATGTGGTTTATCTTTATGTGTCTATCAATGGCTGATGGACTGTGTCTGAGTACCAAGCTTCCAGGAATTCTCTAGTTTTTTAGGGAGTATCTTAGTCTAGGATGCTCACAGTTTCCCAACTGAAACTTTTGTTTCACTTTTATTATTGAAAAATATGTATTCAGTACTGATAGTTTAATTACCTATTGGAAACAAATACTGTAATGGAACACCTATCTACAGCAGTCCTTTTCAGGACTCCAAATATTCTCTGAAAGAAGTGGAAAGCTTACAAGTTAAAAGAAAAAAAACCCAAAGGTAAAGTCACATTCTATAGGTGGAAATCTACTCACTTTTTTGAAATAGCACAATAGCCAAAAAAATGACATATTCCTTAATTAGATGGAATTTTCCAAAGTACCTAAATATTCATTAGTCCGTGACAGTTATACATGAGTATTATCTTCTAAAACAATAAAAGCTTGGTTTAATTGCTGACAAACATGCATTTTAAAAATATTTAGCTCTGCTTAATTGAAGGAAACTACAGACAATGCTCTACTTAGAAATGGATTATATTCCCAGAGGTTGTTCATAAGTCCATTTTGTTCACAAGTCCAACAAACATAAGAAACATATGCAGTACAATTCTTACCTTAAGTTACAGTCTTCTTGTTCAGTGGATGGATTGCAGACTAACCCTAACCTCATACCTTGGAGCAGCAGGAAGCTCCTTGGCTTCCTCTCACTCCTAGTGCAGGGCAGACATCCCACAGCCTGTTGGGACTAATGCTGGGGAATAGCCATTGGTGAGGCAACCTGGTACCACTGATTGCACAATCTGTGGACAGAGGGATAAGGTGTACACTGGTTGGTCTGAACCCTACAAGCAGTGATGAGCAGCCCCATGGCCCTCCATTCTCCATGGACATAAATAGGGATGCTTTGGGTTGGGTCCCAATAGCCATTCTTGTGCCATCCAATTTCCTTACTGCAAGCCTCTCTGGGAGCATTCAAGGAAGATGTGGGTATGTACTGTCCCTCTGGATGTTCCCACACACATGTGGAGCTCAATTTATTTCTTGTCCACCTTACAATCACAGACTGTATTGGGGAGAGGCCTCCACAAGACTGCCCTCTTGAATCAGCTTTTAGGTAGATTAGATTCCTCCCTGCCTCAGTGACTGTCTTGTCTCCTGGGATATTTAGATTCTTTTCTGGGCGGGTCCACTCCTGCCTCCCCTTTCCAAGGCATTTCATCAGCCCCAAGGCATTTTATTCCAGACATATCCTTCTCAACAGGATGTTCATGCAATGGCACTAATAAGCATATGTAAGGAGCATGATATAAACTAATCCTTTCCCTCTTTGTCCCAGCTTCCAAGACCTTTTAGGTTAGAGCTGTGGACGGGCTTGTTAATATCAGTAAAAGTTCACAACTTGAAAATTTGTAAGTAGAGTGATGTCTGCAGTGAATTTTATAAGTAGCTTTTCATATACTACCAGGCAAAGATGCTTTCACATTCAGTTAATCTTTGTAATCCAAGTGATGCTGTGGTTGCCCTTTCACTGTGTCTGGAAGTGGTGGGGGCCTGGATGAGGGACAACAGGCTTTAACTGAACCATGGAGTGGCTGTGAGTATGTGGAGCCTTGGCATCTGGAGGTTTATCATCTTTAGTTCTGGAGGGAGTGGCACTACCCCAGATACCCAGTGCTCAGCTTGGGAGTTCTTCTAGATTCACAAGTCTTGCTTGAAGAGCAGGTGGCAATCGGGGCTAGGAGAGTTTTTGCACAATTTCTTGTAGTGCGCCAACTGCTCCCTTTTCGGGATCATGAGGTCCTGTACTTAATCACTCATGCCTTGGTCATCTCCAGCTTGGATTACGGCAGTGTGCTCTATGTGAGACTACCCTTGAAAAGTAATTGGTCCAGAGCACAGCATTGTGGCAGCTTTGGATGCCCCTAGGGTGGCACATGTAATACCACTGTTACACAAGCTGCACTAGCTACTAATCAGCGTCTGGTAGATTATTATCTTTAAAGCCCTTTATGGCATGGGTCCAGGATGAGAACTGTGTAACTGTATTTTCCCAATGAGATTGGCCCATTCCACTAAGGGTCCTACTGCAGATACTTTCAGCCAGGGAATTTTGGCTAATGGGATCCAGAAGAAGAGTCTTTTTTGCCATGGCTCCTGCTTCTGGAACATCTTGCCATAGGAGATCCTCCCCCTCTTTTAACCTTCAGGAAAAGCCTTAAAACCTGGCTATGCTGTCTGGCATGGGGTCCTGAAGAAGAAGGACTAACACAGAAGGAAGCCATGCCTACTCCCCTCCAAACCCTTTTTTTAGTTTGTTTTAACTTTTGTAATTTTGATTTGGTTTTATAATTGTCAGATGTCTGTGTAAGATGTCTTTCTGTAAGCCTCTCAGAATTACCTTAAACTGTGAGATGGATGTCAAATAAATTTGACAAATAAATAATCATTGGGTTTTGCCCAATCATTCATGACACTTTTTAATCCAGTTTACTATTTTTCACTTCTTCTCTTCAGTCTATGTAACACTGCTTATCCCAAAAGGGAATATTGTGATGAATATATATCCATCTACATATGGATGCATGCTAAGGAATTTAAAAATGAAAATACCGTATATACTTGAGTATAAGCCGACTCGAATATAAGCCGAGACCCCTAATTTTACCCCCCAAAATTGGAAAAAGTTAGTGACTTGAGTATAAGCCGAGGCTGGGAAATGCAGCAGCTCACCACCAAACCACACCAAACTCACGGAGCTCACGGAGCTCAGCTCGACACGTCTGCCATCTTAGTTGAGCCTGTTAACAGACTTCATCAGTTCCAAAATCAAGATCACACCGGCAAGCTTTGTCAGTTGTCACTCGCGGCAGTACAAATACACTAGTACGGAAAGCTGGCATTCACTTTCGGGGGGAGGAAAAAAAAAACACAACAACACCGCACGCTTTAAAAGATTGGAGTTTTGCAGCCTTTTTTCTCGGGCCCGTCCGCCACCTTTAACTTAAGGCTGCGCTCTCGATTTCCTGGTGTGTGTGTGTGTGTGTGTGTGTGCGTCAGACCCACGGGAATGGCTGGTAGGGAAGCGGCATTCCGGCATTCCCCCCCTTCCTGTGTGTCGAGCCCACGGGGCTTGACACACAGAGAAACGCAAATGCCGGACTGCCGCCACCTTTACTAGCCATTCCTGCGGGTGTGACACACACACACACACGCACGAGGGGGAGAAACAACGCTGGACTGCCGCCACCTCTGCCAGCCCTGCAAGCCTCTGCCGCCCCGGCGTTGGTGGTCGAGCTCTTCGGAGCCGGCAGAGAATCTCCCGCAGGAGGAGGTTGCGGCTTTCTCTCTTGCTTAGGACTGCAAGGATTTAAACTCCAGGAACAAATCCCGATGGAAGTTTTTTTTAAAAAAAATACTCCTCCGGGTCGGACAGGGGACCCAGGCTGAGGTCTAGGGGTAGTGGGGGGGGGGGCTCGCAGACATAGATGGGCTCAAGTGGAAGCCAAGCAGCCCTCCCGAACCTGGGCTTCTGGACGGAGCAGCCGGTGGTGCGTTTCAAAAAGCAGAAAAGTTGGATTTTGAACTTTTCAGCAGCGCATCTGCACCCGCTGCTTTTATGACCGACCTGCCGTTTCCCCCCCCTCCCGGTCCTTTCCCCCGTCCAAGCGGACGCTCCAGGCTCTTTGGGGGGGACGGGCAGGCGGGGGGGGGGAAGGAAGCGTGCCGAGGCGCCGCTCACCTGCGATCGGCGAGTGCGCTGGACTCGGCTGCGTGTCCGGCGGAGGGTTCAGATCATTCCGGGCCAGAGCGGCTTGGCGGGCGGGGCCGTTGGGCAGGCGGCGTGGTGCAGCGGGGGAGTCAGGGCAGCTCTGCCATGGAGCAGCTGGGGTGGGTGGGTGGGGGGAGGAGGAGGAGGAGGAGGAGGAGGCGGAGAGGAGCGAGCGAACGAAAGACAGAGCTTCCGGTGGCTACCGCTGCTGAATATTGCAATGAGCCGCCCTCTCCCTATGACCGCCGGCGAGGGGATTTCATCAGAGCACGCAATCGGGGCTCCCCGCCCCTCGGTCCTGCCCAGATGCAGCAGCAGCAGCAAGACCACCCCCCACACACACACACCTCCGGTCTACCTTACGGCCCGGTGACTTGACCCCGGGGATAGATCGGAAAGAAGGCAACAGACCTTCCTGCCCCTTCGCTGAGAAGGAGCTCCAGCAATGAGAAGAGCCAAGGGGTGGGGCACCGTGGAGAGGTTAGTGGGTGGTGGTGGTGGTGGCTCTTAGATACCGCGTAGACGCAGGGGTCTTCAAACTTGGCCCTTTGATGACTGGTGGACTTCCTGGAGAAGGAAAAATGCCTGGAGAAGGAAAAATCGGCCGCAGCCTCGGGGTAGGCTTCTCCGGGGGCGCCGCCGCGATTCTGCAGGTCTGTTGCCTTCTTTCCGATCTATACCCGGGGTCAAGTCACCGGGCCGTAAGGTAGACCGGAGGTGTGTGTGTGTGTGGGGGGGGGGTGGTCTTGCTGCTGCTGCTGCATCTGGGCAGGACCGAGGGGCGGGGAGCCCCGATTGCGTGCTCTGATGAAATCCCCTCGCCGGCGGTCATAGGGAGACGGCGGCTCATTGCAATATTCAGCAGCGGTAGCCACGGGAGGCTCCGTCTTTCATCCGCTCGCTCCTCTCCGCCTCCTCCTCCTCCTCCTCCCCCCACCCACCCACCCCAGCTGCTCCATGGCAGAGCTGCCCTGACTCCCCCGCTGCACCACGCCGCCTGCCCAACGGCCCCGCCCGCCAAGCCGCTCTGGCCCGGAATGATCTGAACCCTCCGCCGGACACGCAGCCGAGTCCAGCGCACTCGCCGATCGCAGGTGAGCGGCGCCTCGGCACGCTTCCTTCCCCCCCCGCCTGCCCGTCCCCCCCAAAGAGCCTGGAGCGTCCGCTTGGACGGGGGAAAGGACCGGGAGGGGGGGGAAACGGCAGGTCGGTCATAAAAGCAGCGGGTGCAGATGCGCTGCTGAAAAGTTCAAAATCCAACTTTTCTGCTTTTTGAAACGCACCACCGGCTGCTCCGTCCAGAAGCCCAGGTTCGGGAGGGCTGCTTGGCTTCCACTTGAGCCCATCTATGTCTGCGAGCCCCCCCCCACTACCCCTAGACCTCAGCCTGGGTCCCCTGTCCGACCCGGAGGAGTATTTTTTTTAAAAAAAACTTCCATCGGGATTTGTTCCTGGAGTTTAAATCCTTGCAGTCCGAAGCAAGAGAGAAAGCCGCGACCTCCTCCTGCGGGAGATTCTCTGCCGGCTCCGAAGAGCTCGACCACCAACGCCGGGGCGGCAGAGGCTTGCAGGGCTGGCAGAGGTGGCGGCAGTCCAGCGTTGTTTCTCCCCCTCGTGCGTGCGTGCGTGCGTGCGTGTGTGTGTGTGTGTGTGTATGTGTCAGACCCGCAGGAATGGCTAGTAAAGGTGGCGGCAGTCCGGCATTTGCGTTTCTCTGTGTGTCAAGCCCCGTGGGCTCGACACACAGGAAGGGGGGGGAATGCCGGAATGCCGCTTCCCTACCAGCCATTCCCGTGGGTCTGACACACACACGCACCCACGAGGGGGAGCCCCGATTGCGTGCTCTGATGAAATCCCCTCGCCAGCGGTCATAGGGAGACGGCGGCTCATTGCAATATTCAGCAGCGGTAGCCACCGGAAGCTCTGTCTTTCGTTCGCTCGCTCCTCTCCGCCTCCTCCTCCTCCTCCTCCTCCTCCCCCCACCCACCCACCCCAGCTGCTCCATGGCAGAGCTGCCCTGACTCCCCCGCTGCACCACGCCGCCTGCCCAACGGCCCCGCCCGCCAAGCCGCTCTGGCCCGGAATGATCTGAACCCTCCGCCGGACACGCAGCCGAGTCCAGCGCACTCGCCGATCGCAGGTGAGCGGCGCCTCGGCACGCTTCCTTCCCCCCCCGCCTGCCCGTCCCCCCCAAAGAGCCTGGAGCGTCCGCTTGGACGGGGGAAAGGACCGGGAGGGGGGGGAAACGGCAGGTCGGTCATAAAAGCAGCGGGTGCAGATGCGCTGCTGAAAAGTTCAAAATCCAACTTTTCTGCTTTTTGAAACGCACCACCGGCTGCTCCGTCCAGAAGCCCAGGTTCGGGAGGGCTGCTTGGCTTCCACTTGAGCCCATCTATGTCTGCGAGCCCCCCCCCACTACCCCTAGACCTCAGCCTGGGTCCCCTGTCCGACCCGGAGGAGTATTTTTTTTTAAAAAAACTTCCATCGGGATTTGTTCCTGGAGTTTAAATCCTTGCAGTCCGAAGCAAGAGAGAAAGCCGCGACCTCCTCCTGCGGGAGATTCTCTGCCGGCTCCGAAGAGCTCGACCACCAACGCCGGGGCGGCAGAGGCTTGCAGGGCTGGCAGAGGTGGCGGCAGTCCAGCGTTGTTTCTCCCCTTCGTGCGTGCGTGCGTGTGTGTGTGTGTGTGTATGTGTCAGACCCGCAGGAATGGCTAGTAAAGGTGGCGGCAGTCCGGCATTTGCGTTTCTCTGTGTGTCAAGCCCCGTGGGCTCGACACACAGGAAGGGGGGGGAATGCCGGAATGCCGCTTCCCTACCAGCCATTCCCGTGGGTCTGACACACACACGCACCCACGAGGGGGAGAAACAACGCTGGACTGCCGCCAGCTCTGCAAGGCTCTGCCGCTCCCTTCTCTCAGCAGCCTGTTCCGAACGAAGGGACAGTTCTTTTTTTTGTTGACTTGAGTATAAGCCGAAGTGGAGTTTTTCAGCCCAAAAAGTGGGCTGAAAAATTCGGCTTATACTCAAGTATATACGGTACGTACTACTACAGAATGCACGTTTAAGTGTTAAAGGAAAAAAGCTTTAACAGTAAACTCATACCATCACCTATCACTTTCTGGGAATCATCATGTCCTTTGATTTAAAATATGAAATAAGCCTTAATAAGTAAAGTTACCATTAAAATTGTTTATTTCTTTGCATTTGCAAATGGATTTATTTGCTAGTTCATGAAACAAAAAAGTGGTGCTGTAATATCTCAATATCTACCTTAAACCCACAAGATATTTATATTTTTATATTAAAAAATATGGAATTCTAACAGAATACCTACCTGTTTCAAATTCTGTAGCTTCTCAGTGGATTTCCTGTCGAGAAACAAGCAGACTGAAATTTAATGGAATACTGGAGCTGGAATACTGGAAACTAACTCCATGATGTATTAACCCTAATAATAATGTTCCTGACATAGGGGAAAATGATGGAAATTAAACATCTAGTTATGCACACTGTGACTGCACAATGTGCTGCATGCACCGCATGTGTTAGAATTTCTTCTGAGATCTTTTTTTTAATCTTTTATTCATAGCATTGCAGGTGATAAAAAATTTATGCTTTGAGTCTGGCACTGAAATTAAATGCAAAATGAAAACAGAAGCAGTTTATTGTAACATCTTAAATATCTTCATCTAACATACTATTCTGCTATAAAAACCACAGGATGTGTTTTAAAATTTCCAAGTGCAAATATGTAATAGTTGAGCAATAAAAAATAATGGGTAGTGTACTTATTACCAGTAAATGGGTACATCATTATTAGTAAAGGACTTAAGGAATTATTACAATTTCTCATATATATATTGTCCTATATAAGTTGATAAGTGGCAAATAATATGAAAATCATGTGACATACACATACAAATAATGTGTATTAAACTTGATAAGCTGGATTTTTCTATGAGCAGCAAATCTTGAAATTTGAATATAGATATCAGACAAGGTCTAATTATTCAGGAAGTGCACTAAGTTAAATTTTTGTCACATTTAATTAAATGTTCAGCACACGTATGCTTAAGAATGTCATTTGTTGCTACTTCAGTTTATTTTAAAGCACAAATGCATTATAAAGTGTTTTTAGACATATTTAAAATCTTCGCCACAGTTATGTTCCTTATCCAGGCTGTACTTATAAATTACTGGTGTTATGAAGTTTGTATTGAGACTAGGTATTTAAAAAAGTAACTTTTTACTCAATTGCCCTTGTTTGGGATTACTTCAGTTGTTGAGAATTCTGAACTGATTTATCTATTAATAACATGGAAATAATTGCTGCTGTCTTTAATTAATGCTGCAGTGCCACATTTCCAATTTACATAACTTTGTAAAGTTACAATTACAACAATTGAAAGTATTTATAGAAGTAAAAACTAAAGTTTTAGGGTTTTGGACCTTAGTAAGATAAGCAATAAATAATTGAAAAATGAACATTAATGTATTGCCTATAATTTTACTACTAGTTTATGAATTTGTATGCTTTTATATTTTCTTTATAAAATGAATATGCATTATTGTGTAAATAATGTTATATATTCATAATTGTCCTAAGAGTACCTGAAATATATGTAATTTAGTTAGTAATTCATATATTAGTGGTATCCATAGTAAAAAGTTTTGAGGTTAATTTGAAATATCTGGGATTCTTTAAATTTTAAGGTATCGAGTATTATGATAACTTTGTTACTCATAACAAGCATTAGAGTTAAAACTAGAAAACATTTGATAATTAGTAACAACTTTAATTCAAATCTTTTTTTGCCTTTAATAATTTTTCAGCATCAATATTCAGAACTTATATAATATTTTTAAAAATATGCATATTTTGAAATATAAGGCATTTTAACAGAAATATTGGGCATTGATCTGGTGATTTGGTGTATTGTTATTTGAACAGTTAAAAAAATCTACTTTGAAAGCACATATGAGAAACAGAAACTTGTCAAGTTAAATATATAATATTGAGCTGTTGTTAGGAGCACAAATAAATATGATAATTTGTACATATACATGGATTAATATAGTCCATTGGTCTGCAGCAGCTATGTTAGGTTTTCTGTGTAAATTCCTCTCATTTCCTTAATCATATACAAATTTAATATCTGCATGAATGAATCTAAATTGTTTGCTTCTTTCTTCCTAATTCCTGAAGCTGTATAAAAGCCTATAGAGGTTTGAAATGACAGGATTACAAGCAAGGTTTTGCATACAAGGCCTTTAGGGAACAGCGGCTATCTTGCATCTAATAAATAAGAAAGTGAATTCATTGAATAAAAATTATGCAGCATAAGTTGTGATAACAAGGACCAAATGAAACTTCTGATGAATGATATTTGCTTTGTGTGGAGGTATCTTGAAAAAGCTGAAACACTGCCAAGACAGCATAGAAAAAAGATCATTAAGATTTTTTAAAAACACTCTTGCAGAAAATGTCTCATTTTCATTTTCAGTGGGTACGATTGCTGTTGCTTCTTGAACTATGGCATTTATTCTATCAAATGAACCATCTCCACTAGGAAAATCACTTTTTCCTTTATTCTTTTAGACCTTTGCAAGTAAATTCTAGTTGTAGATAGATCATTGTCATCCTTCAATTAAATAAAGATATCTAATTTGTTGAACCGTATTAAGGTCAGCATCTGATAATAAAATATTGCTAATCATAAAATATAGCTAGTAATGTCCAGTTTGTATGTGGCCTTTATATTGTTTTATCATTCTTAAATTATTGAATTGCTTTGGTATTTTTATATTGTTTTTAATTGTTTATAAGCTGCCCAGAGCCACAAAATGAGATGGGTGACCATATAAATTGGAAAATACTAAACAACTAGTCTTGAACTGAATTAAATTAGTAATCTGTTCTTTCCTCCAGTATAGGTTCACAGGAATGCCTAATCTGCTATGCCAAATAAAATATTGCATTATGACAAATTGTATTTTAAATTGCAAATGCTGTTTAGTTTATAGTGAAAATCTCTTCTTGAGTCTACAGTTCATTCATAGGTAGTATTATTTGACTGTATAATGATCAAATAGAAGTTATGAAAATAAACTTCTAGAATAAATAAGGTTGTATACAGAAAATGCTTTATTGTAATAATTTACAGCAACTTAATGGAAAACGGGATGGCAATGCTCCACTTTTAAGTGCATTGGTTTAAATACATTTCACTGAAGCAATGTGGAATAATAAAGTTAATTATTAAATACTAGGTCGGTACCAAAAAAAGATGTTTAGATTTGTTATGTTTTGTTCTTTATCACCCTCTTGAAGAAAACACTACTTTTTTAAACACTGGTGAAGATATCTGCTAACAATAGTAACAAATTTAATTGTGATGACACTAATGTGAATTATATAATGAAGATAACTTACAAACTATTACTGTTACATGATATTATAATCTAATTTTTCAAGTGGATTAAGTAACAGATTATCTGAAATACAAGTTTTGAGAATTAAAGATGGACAGCAGCTCAACTTTTTTTCAGTTGTATTTTGCACCTAAATATTTGTTGTTAATTTAATCATATAATAGATTTATTGTCAGCACAATAGCACAGAAAGAAAAATAAATGATAGTTAAATGTGAAAACTATGGAGTGAAGGCTTTGCATCTAATTTTCCCTACTTTGTCTAACTTTTCTTCTTCTTTTTTTCTCTGCATGGCCTTTCCCACAACTATGATCCTTTTTCACTATTCTCTAGATGAATGAGATCTGATTTGTGCATATATTATGTATTGCCACAATATATTTGTCCATTTTGGGGCTGCTTTGTAGATTAACAATAAAATTCAATATCTCTAAATACTATTATTTTACCTGCAGTGATCAAAAAGGAATAACTACTAAATTGCTTTAAAGAGTATTAAATATTCTTAGGATTATATTCTAAGAATATATGCTTAGAATATAAAATATTTTAGATTTACTGGATATTACTGAATAAAATGTTGCTGTTATTTAAACTATGACGCAAGGTAGTCGGAACACAAATATTTTATTCACTTTTTTCTTCATATGTATTTCAAAATACATTTAGTTATTTTAGATTTAATGTCAGTTGGATGTTATATAATATTTGGGAATGCTACCATAATGTGGATATTTTTATTGTACCATCCCTTATTTTATATTGATCATTGTGCAAACTAAAATGAATTCAACTGATGTCGTATTTTATGATAGAAACATTATAGAGCAACCCCAAAAATATATTTTATATTTTCTGCAACACTACCTTTCTCATTCATTTAATTACCCAGTATTTATTTGTTTAATTTTTTGAACTGCCCCAGTCATACAACTTTCAGTAGTTAACGTTACATGATTTGTCAGGAAAAGTTCTTATGTCCTAATTTAGGACATAGGAAGCTGCCTATAACAGACTACTGACCTCAATTGCTCGGCATTATCTATACATGGACAGGCACTGTCCCAGCTATCAATTGAATTCTTTCTAGGCTTAGGTATGAGATTTTCTGTGTGCAAATGAGAAACTCACTATGGAGTAATAGCCTTGGAAACAATTATGGGCATTCTGTGCAGAGTCTTTTGCAGGGGAACATTAGGGAGAAATGGATATTGGCTAAATGTTTACTGTGGGTGACAAGATATATGCCCAATGATATGTTTTGAAAATTTCCCACTTGTGAAAATAAAGGGAACATCACCCTCTGGACAAGTATATGATCAATATGTCCATTCAGCAAAAGCTGTTCCTTGCATATTATTCTTTCTTCCAAATGCTTATTGATGTTTCTAAAATGAAGGAAAGATGTGTAAACCAGTGGAAGAGCCTCTGCTTTGCAGACAGAAAAATATAGTTTAAACTGAAGTTTTATATCTATTCTTCATAGTTGCTTTTCTTTAACATATTAGTTCAGGAACTGTTAAAAAGTATAGAACATGGTTGCCCAACAGTGGAGAGGAAAAATAAGGGATCTATATAAATTCAGGGGAGAATGTAAGGCTAGTAAGGTTTGAGCCAAAAAACACTTTATGGCAACTGCCTCTCAATTTTTTAAACTATTGGAATGATAAGCCCACCTTTTAGAATAATAATATGGTTCAGAATTGGGCATATATTTATTGTATATTTCAATAAAACATACCTGATGATTCACTTTAGATATAAAGATGAGTTGTATAAAATGTGGGGCTCACACAGGCAGAATAAAGTAGCACTGCCTATTCATAATTCAAAAACTGCATAGAAGTAACTATAAATAGTTTTATCAATTAGATTCATAATGGGCTATTAAGTAATTCAACTGTGCTGTAATTAAATTCATCATTGAGCATCCAGAAATGTCTTTGCCTTTAAGGAATTCCTAACTAGCAAATCAGATAATTTGTTTAGCTGACTTAAAATATCTAAATCTGAGGAAAGAGTGAGAAAACTGTATTTGTTTGCTTCAATCACAGAGATGCATGCAATTATCCCTATAATTTTCAGACCCACAGTTTGGTAATTATGCTTTGAATTATAGAAATGCCAACACATTGCTATTCAAATAAAAACAGTTCAAGTCTTAATATAAAATAAAATATTTAGAAAATAAAATGAAAATAAGGAGGAGCCATGGTGGCGCAGTAGTTAGAATGCAGTATTACTGGCTAGCTCACTGCTCACTGTCAGGAGTTTGATTCCGACTGACTTAAGGTTGACTTACCTTCCATCCTTCTGAGGTCGGTAAAATGAGGACCCAGATTCTTGGGGACAATATGCTGACTCTGTAAATCACTTAAGAGAGTGCTGTAAAGCACTATGAAGTGGTATATAAGTCTAAGTGCTATTGCTATTTCTGTAACTGACAGTGTGCTGGGATTCTTCCTGTGAGGCCATCTGACTCCCTGTCTAGGTGAGTGGGTGGGTGGGTGGGTAAGTGGATGGGTGGAATGAGTATCTGCATTGATGGGTGATAGGAGGGAGAATGGTCCAACCATCTTGCACGTCAGCACCAGAAGCCTAAGGCTGCAACTGAAAAGTAACATCCATTTGATGCTTATTCAGAGCCGGAGCTGAGGCATCAGTGTGATAGAATGCAGTAAGGAGGTGGATTCCTAGGAGGAAGGAATGCATTTTAGAGGAGTAAGAGGAAACTCAGCCCAGATACTATATGTGAGAGGAAGAGGATGAAGGTAGCTCCTCCCTAAGAGTTCACAAAGTACATTTTAGATGCAGATAGTAGAGTCTTCAGTCTGGCAAGATTTTGCCTATAAATGTCACCTCTGCCACAGCTGGAGTATTGTTTCTCCTCTGCAAGGATGGTGTTCTATGGTATTTTCTTAGAAAAACGTATCCCTACCTTATATCTTTCTTGACAAGAACAGATTTCATATTCCTTCTAACTAAAGGTTCTAATTGTTATAGGGTTAAAGTTATAGCCCATGTTATAAATATATATTTTTATTGATATAGATGGTATGGAATAAGATATTATTTTTCATGGAAATAATAAAGCAGAACATAAGTAAAAAACAGCAATAACTGGCTCTTTACACAAGCTTGACATAAATCCATTCTAGCAGATGAAGCAGTTTTATAAATAGATTTTAACATTTATCACATCTAGCAAACTTGATTGTTCATTCATTTCTTTATAATCTTCCTCTTATTTAGTATCTCTGTGTTTAAATTAGCTGATTCTAGTTGTTAATTCCACAAAATGAAATGATTTGGCATTTGTCAAATAATCATGTTAATGGTATTATACTATAGAGCACTGTAATAATTAATTAACCCCTTTAAAATGATAAAATGTGCAATTATATACACATTTATCTAAGAATAACCATTTTAACATACGAAATGTAAGATATACATGTTTTAAAAGTTCATTAAATTAAAATTGTTAATTTTTCCAAAGAAGCTGTATGAGATACCAGTAAGTGCTGGTGCATTGACTTTACAGAATAATAATAATATCTAAATGAAAATATTGGCAATCTGAAGCAATAGTTTCAAGAATTTAGTGATTATAATTACCGTATTTTAAATTGGTCTGGGGGACATTTATTAGAAAAAATAAAAAAATCCTTACACTAATCCACAACTAAATTTAAATTAATAGTCATTACTAACCTTCCCCCTGAAGAAATCAAATTAGATTGTTTTAATCCTATGATGTTTGGAAATAATGTCTTCAAACCAAGTGCTTTGTTCTCTGAAGATCAGAATGGAGGCAAGACTGGGTTTGCCGGATGTTATTTTACTATCTTGGCAAGCACTTTTTAAATTATACCCCTAGAGATCCATAACATGCTCCCAATAATTGAAATTGTATTTATATTGGCTGCATTTTTTAAATGTACAAGATATTCTGTATAAGATTTTGAATATATTTATACAACAGAATACCTTCTTATATTGACTATATTGTGATATTAGTATTGTCAATGTATTAGTAGAGTAATCAGATTTCATTTAGTTATGATAAGATAAGTGCATTCTTGGCTCATGAAAGAGTAAGGTTTGCTCTCTCAAGCCAGCTATCCCCCTTTTGACGGTAAATGTCATTGCCTGGATTTCCCTTTGTCAGTTTGTCAACTCTGAACCCCTGTTATAGTATCCATTTATTTGTCTTGTTTTCAGCTACATTAATCCATTCTGTTTTGACAAGTAGACTGATGGGTAATTGATAACTGTGATAGACACAAACAGAAGAGCTAGATGCTGAATAATTCAGCACTTTTCAATATCAATAAGAGAACAGGTTGAAGAATTTTTGTCTCTATTTACACTTAAACTGAACTAAGTCAGCCTAGACATTTATGCTGCCAGTCTATCAGAAAATCAACAGTGTACATTGGTTTCTACCCAACAAAATGTTTTATAAGCTTGTAACAATATGTGTGAAGCTGCCAGAATAATAAATAGGTACAGCAGCCCATGCATGCTAATGTTATGTTGTAAGCAGTTTTGTTGACAAGTGCTAATACTTCTTTCATACTATCATCAAAAGCAGCTAATACAACAGCCATTATTTGCTGGCTTTCCAAGCAAAACATGATGGATTGTGACCTTAATATGGGTTAGCCAAGTTTTGAAAGTTAAACAACTTGCAATAAATCATAGAATTATTACAATGCAGTTTAATTGGTTAAGGACTGTTTATTTCCTAAACAGGGTGAAAAATTTCTGTTTCGGTGCTTCTAATTTGCAAAGTGCATTTTCATTATGAATGGCAGTTTAATATTCACCTCTTTTGTCATGCAAAATATGCAACACAGAGACAATCTATTAATTGGATAAAAATGCATTGCAAGCGTAAATTATCCTTTATATCATCACTTGTGAGCTTTTACATCTATTAAATGTGCTAAATAGAACTTACTTAGAAAATATATAACATACAGTTAATCCTTAAACTTAATTCAGTCTTAAAATTATTTTAATGACCTTTTTGGCAAAGTAAAGTAATTAAGCAATTGTAAACACATAAAGCAAGTTACCTTTACTTAAAGCCCTCGGTGGGTATGTTTCATTGACTTGGCAGCTTAGTGATATGTATAATTTTTTAATATGTAGCAAACCTGTTTAGCTTTCATTCAGACAAATATTAATATAATGTATCCATACACAAACAGAAAATGCTAAAAGTTGATTTACGTTTGTACTATATATTATGCGTAGTATCTTTTTAATCATATATGAAACATTTTGTACATAGGTAAAGGTAAAGGTTCCCCCCACACGCGTGCTAGTCGTTTCCAACTCTAGGGGCCGGTGCTCATCTCCGTTTCAAAGCCGAAGAGCCAGTGCTTGTCCGAGGACATCTCCGTGGTCATGTGGCCGGCATGACTAGACGCCAAAGGCGCATGGAACACTGTTACCTTCCCTATTTTTCTACTTGCATTTTTACGTGCTTTCAAACTGCTAGGTTGGCAGAAGCTGGGACGAGTAACAGGCACTCACTCTGTTACGCGGCACTCGGGATTCGACCCGCCAAACTGCTGACCATCTGATCGACAAGCTCAGCGTTCTAACCCACTGAGCCACCGCGTCCCTCTTATTTTGTACATAGAATATTGTAATAAAACTATTATTTCTTGTATATCCATCTAGGCATTTCCATGGCTGTATGGTAGGCTTCTTGTTCCATCTTAAAACTGTGAACTTTTTCACTGCATCACGGGTTTCTTCATAGAGCCATCTAGTTTGATCTAAATGTTTTTCACAAGTTGGATAAGTACTTATGTTACACTTAACTTTATGTTATATTTATAGTTCTCCAAAAGGGACGTGGTGAGCAATGGATGAAGATGGATAGGACACTGAGAGGAAGTTGCTGAAGTTGTGATTGACAGCCATTATCCCCTGAGGTTCTCAGAGCCCTGAAGAGGGAATTAAGCTAAACTCTAGAAGAAGGTTTTCAAATCCAATTCCTTAAAGAGTAGAGTAGTTAAGAGCTCCTAGCTGTTGATCCAAAGGTGGTAAGCTCAAATCCCATATAGATTGGGATATTTTAACAAAAAGATTAAAAAAATGCAGAGATGGGAAGTTTTTTTCCCTCCAGAGGAAAAAAAAAGCATGTAAGAATTGCCCTTGGGAAGGCTAATCCAGCAGAAATGACATTTGGAGATAGAGGAAAGCAACAACACTATAGTAGTCTCCTTGTCAGAAATGACAAAATTTTGGTTGTTTTTTTTCTCCCCCTCCCATTCTTCCTTTGAGTAATTTTGAAGGTAGAGGTCACAAACTGAAGGAAACTGGTCCCATTGGTCAGCAGTCCTCAGCCCTGGCACCAGAGACTGGTTTCATAGAATACAATTTTTCCATGAACTGGGGGCATGGTTTCATGTGCAATCTAGCACCCATGCTTGTGCAACCCAGTTCCTAACAGTCCATGACCCAGTACTGGTCCATGGCCCAGGGGTTGGGAACCCCTGCCATAGGTTGATGCCCTTTTATCTGCTGGCTGCCAGTGTAACATGGTATGATCATGAGCATAGTTAGATAAGCCAACCAGAGTCATCTAATCGGAGAGAATACAAGGACTTGCAAATAAAAATAGAATGACTGTGGCAAAAGAAAGCGAAGATAATAGCAATAGTAATAGGCACTTTGGGTGTAATCCCAAAACAACTGGAGAACTATTTAGACAGCATTGGCATTGTCAAATGCACCATCAGTCAACTGCAAAAGGCAGCTTTCCTTGAAACGGCTTACACCCTATGACAATTCCCTTAACACCATAAAACATCCACATCTGCCTATCTCATATCCTTAGAAAGGACTCAATAGGTGGATAAAAATGCCAAATCCGGTCTGATCGTCTGACTGTGCAACAAACTACAATAATATAAACTTGCTCAGTTATGAATTTAGATCCTTCTTTATTAAAATTGATTTTTATGAGGCACTGTTGATCTCCTTATGGTTCCTACTAATTGCTTTGGTTCTAGTTAGAACTCATTACACAAGGGAGAGCGAACAGAACCATAAGATAAATTGGTGGAGGAAGACATACTTAATGGATTTGGTATTGTAGTATCAACTCTCTTAATGTTTGCTTGTAATTTCTGTTGTTTCTGATGCCTCACTAGACTATCTGGTAAGATTTCTGAGCCAAACTCCTTGGCCATTACTGATAAAAATGTACATTTTACTGTTCCCCATAACAATATATATTCATACTAAAATGATTAAACATTTTCCTTATATGTTAGAAATTATTTTGGATTCTCAGCTGTTAGTGTATATTGAGTTCTATAACTCCAATGAGCAACCTCAATAGGACATGGTCAACAACTATTACTAATAATTCTCCATTATAATATATCTGCTTCTTTTGGAACTCCTCAGTTCTGCCACGAACTATCCAGAGACATCCATCCTCAAGAAACTTCTTTTTTCAGCCGGTTTCAAAGAGAAATTAGTGCCTTAATTGGGGAGAGTTGCTAGAAATGTCTCAGTGTCTTCCTGTTGTAAAGAGACTGCATGGTCAGGCTAGTACAGATTACTGTAGTATGGAAAATAAGCACAAGCAATTTGCTCAGAATTGCTTCATGTGATTCAGCAATTTTCATCTATTCATATTCTGCTGCAACGTGGTGTTCTAGCACCTGTGATGCTTGGTTGAGTGTAATTTCTCACAGCCACTTCTTTATTGGATCATTACACCCCAAAACAGGTTAGAGGGGAGTCACCACTGTAATCTTAACAGAATTTCAATAAATCCTCGGATAAGAAGCTAATCTTGCCTGCCTTCAGTTTATGGTCAATCTGTGCTGGAAAGTAATTCCCCTCCCTTGGTACCAATTTTCACTCATGAGTCACATGGAGCACCTAGCACAACAAGGTACAATTCCTTAAAATAGCTTGTTTACATTTACTTGCACATACAGGTTATGTATGTAGATAGATAATCATCCTTACAACATCAAGGCCTTTGCCTAGTTGTCTTTCAGAATCATTAAGGTAACAGATTATTGTATATTAAGATTATTTTTTTCTGTGCTGACATATTTTCAGCAACTTTTCTTTCCCCAAAAGTCTTGGCTGCTTTCCAGGGATCCTTTCTTCCCAAACTTTACTGTGCTCCAATCCTTAAGTGCTCTGAATTTTCTTTCAGAATTGGGTTTGTGTAGATCTTGGTGCTCTCTGCTGATGTATCATTACCCAACTAGATAAACTGATCAGTGTGGAGTTTTTTCCCCTGTTTATATACAGTAACTTTTGCTGCCAATTTTGGTAGGCTATGGTTTTCTCCTTGGTAGTTCCAAGTATTTTTTCCTTGATTGTTTGCCTCATGTTAATCCCTGGTTATCTAGGTATTGGGTGCTGGAAATCCTGCATTTCTAGTCTTTTTGTTTCCTTCTTAGCTTTTTTTTAATTGTCTTATTTGAATGGTAAATATGATTAATTGCAAGAACACAAGTGAATGGTCAGACAAGGAGACCTGAATTCATTGGTAGCCTCACATTGCAATGAACAAAGACATACATTTAATTTTGCAGCTACGAAGATAGTTGGCCATGAAGGTACAAAGATAGCCAGCAAAATGATAGAAGCTGGGAAATGGGCCCTTTGTCAATCAACAGGAGTGCTGATTTACTGCCAGATTATCAGGTATTTAGGGCTTGGCAGCACAAGGTAACAACAGCCAGTCACTAACCATCAACACACCAATCAGCACCACACAAATATGACTCATAGAATAGCCCCAAACACATGTTCCAGTAGAGAGAGGTTCCTTGAGGATGGGCTCCAGCACGAGTCTGAAAGCTCAGAAGACTAAACCTCTGGTCCCAGTGACCAACCCAGATTGGATCTTGCAATATAATTTATTTCTATGTTTCTATGGATGACTGATTTGTTTGAATGCCAAGTTTCCAGGAATTCTCTAGAGCTTTCAGATTTAGCTTGGTCTAGGATCATGACAGATTCCCAGTTGAAATTGTGGTTCTGTCTATGTGTTGTGAAATTAAGGAGTTTTCATTGTGTCCTCTGACTGCTAGTTCATGTTCATAGATGTATTCTATAGTTTTCTGCCTATGTATCATACAAAGTGGTTGCTAGTTTCACATTGTTATAGAAGACTTCTGATTTTTCCCCTTGGCTCCTGGGTCTTTTGATTTATTTATGTTTTGTAGGGCTTTGATGCTACGTGATTATAATAGTTTGTTGGTTGTTTCTAAAATGTTTTTAATGCAATCCTTTTTATAGCTTGTGTGGGTTTGCTGTAGAGGGGTGAGTAATCAAACACTTCTTGAGAAAGTTGTGTGGATATTCATTTTGTTATAAAAAGTTATATAAGCAGTCTTGTTTTCTTTTTCTGGTGTTCTGGATTGCTGCAGTGGCTCAATTGCGTGACCAAAATAATCTTTTAGCATGCAATGGAAATATTTCTAGTGGGCATCTTTCAAGGTAGAATTTAATGCAGATGTTGCCAATGCTTTCAAAATTAATTTCGGGAAGTGTTGACAAAATCTCCATTAAATTCCAACTTGAAAGACATTGGCTTTTAAAATAGTTGAATTTAAATAATTTTGTAAATGTTACTGATGGCTGGATGTGTTAATGGTAAGACAGTCTTATTACAGCCTGAGGCAGACCACTCTATGGCAGTGTTAATCTTTTAATTTCCATTTATTGAGTTGTAGCTGTTCTAGGTCTACCTTAGTAAGAGATTGTCTGTCTGATGGATAAGTTCCACAAAGATTGCTTGCTCCAACTCATTCAGGTCCAAATAAAAAAAATACAGTGATATTTTTTATCTTGATTTATCTTGGCAATAATCAGAAATGAGGTGGAAAATGCATACAGCAACCTGAAAGCCATGATACCATGGAAACATCTACTGCCTTCTCATTATTATTATGGAAACATGAGAAGTATCAGTAAATTCTTATTTAGCCAAATTTGTCCAAGTGTCATGAGCCCCTTCTTGATGACAAATGAAAGAAAATCATCCGAATGAAGAGAGCTTTCTCTGTTAGCTATCCACTGGTGTCTCAGCCAAGCTGCCTGGACATTCATTTGTATAGTATATATAATTTATCTACTGCCTGAAACCTGTTAGACTCTAAATAGCTTGAGATAAGATATTCTTTAATATAGTCCAATGAAATGAATTTCAAATGAGAGTCTGTCTTCTCAATGAGCTAGTAGTTTCTACTGGATAATTTGGAAGCATGATCTTCTAGTAACATGTGAGCTTTTGTTGTCACCTCTGGTCAGATCAGAACATGTATATTTGAATTCAAGTGTTATTAATTTAGCTAATGGCTGTCAGCTATGGTAGATTAATAAAATGTGACCACTTTCCCTGAATTACCTTGCTACCGACTGAGGCTTTCCAGTCTGAGAAACATGATCTGCAGCTAAAGTCCTTCAAGTGTATTTCTGAAGATATAGCGTGCCAACCAACATTGAAGCGACCAGATAACCTGGAGGGAACATTATAAGCTGTGTGGATTTAATAGGGGCAGTGAAGTTTTTGCAATGCCTTGAAACCGAAACAGATCCAAGCCACTGAAGCTGCAATCACTATCCCTTAAAACTCTGCCAGTGCTATCAAATAAGCAAAGAAGAAATTTTCTTTATGAGAGCTTCCAGGAATTTGGTCATTTTTTGGAGGACACACAAAAAAAAATTACCTTGTGTGATACAATGTTTACAGCCACTCAAAAATGAAGGATGTGTTGAGAAAGTTGCAAGAAACTTTTGGATTAATTGACTAAAAAGCATAGTTCTGTAAATGCAATAATGTCCATTGCGCATTCAGGACTGATTTGGAGAGGGATGGAGCTATGATCAGCAGACTTTAGTCCTTAAGAATTCCCCCAAGGCCACTATAACCATAGAACACAAATACTGTAGAAGCTAGATATTGACTAGACCATTGATAGATATACTGTGCTGTGCCATGTGCAGTCCTCAGGAATCCCCTTTACGTGGGCTGATCAGAATATAGAGATGTTCCTCCATCAGTTCCAGCAGAAATCCCCAGGAAAAAAGCCTTTGATCTTAGGGCTTCCGTTAGGAATTATTGTGAAATTTATGAAACAATTTAACTTCATATCCAGCAAAGAAAAATAAGGAAAATCGAGAAAACTCTATGCTTTCTATAATCAAAGGTTATATCAAAAGTACTGATTCTGGTTTGGTTTTATGCTTTTGTATAGTTGTTTTGTTTTTAAAAGAAACAGCACAGAGAAATAACATTATAAGATACTTTAGCTTATAATAGTTTTAGTGCTGTTCTTCAGATGTTTTCATTAGCAAATTAAAACAAAATTCCGTATTTTACAAATTATTTTATGTTTGATCATATAAGTTAAAAATGAAACCATGGGTATCTTGTATAAAACCAAGATCATCACTCTTTGCTACTGTTATTTATGCTTAACCAAGCATTTATTTATCAGTTCTTAATGACAAAATCTAATGAGTTTATTACACCTGAGAGAAAATATGTAAGATATATTTTCTAATTAATCACAAGAAGGGTTCAAGAAGGTCTGGCTATTTCTGTCTATAAAATATCTTATGAAATTTATTTCAAGTGTCTATTTGTAAAACTCCTGCTAATACATTGTTTAAAATTATTTCAGTTTTTGGGTATGGGTGTTAATGTTTCTAAATCAGATCATACAATAAATGTACCTAGTAAAATATGCTTATGTGTAATCACTCTTAGCTGGAAAAGTGGCTGAAAAAAACAGAATATAAGAACATTAAACTCAGACAACATACAAAATTGTTTTACATCCACTTTCATTATTTGTCTCTTTAACCCAGGGGTATTCAAACTTGGCCCTTTTATGACGTGTACTTCAACTCCTAGAATTCTTCAGCTAGGCATGCTGGCTGAGGAATTTTGGGAGTTGAAGTCCACAAGTCATAAAAGGGCCAAGTTTGAAGACCCCTGATACTTTGGCTTTCAAGGTTAAAACAAAATCCTATCTTACATATAACAGCATGGGCAAGAAAGCTGGGAGCATTGCTGGGCTTCAGTTATATTTGTGGCTTACTGGCAAAATGTGCCCAATCTTATTAGTAATGTTCTTACTCTAAGTAGTGAATTCTGTAGGACACATGGGTATAGCAAAGGCAGATAACCTAGTCCTCATTTTTCCTATTTTACTGAAAAGTGTTATGTGAAATCCTTCATTAACTAAAACGATCACGTTCAGGAGAAATAAATATATATGTATGGTTACATCTGGTCATGATCATGTTGTGTGTGAGATTGCAGTCTGGAGATTTGCGTAGAATAGTAGTGGTATATTAAATAATAGAATTGAAATAAATGCTATCAATATTAGTGGCCAAGAAAAAATGGTGAAACTAAGTAATAAACTGCTTCAAGTAATAAGTAATAAAAGTACTAAATGCTTCAAGTAATAAATGCTTCAAGAACATTGACAAATGGTAACGTTCCAGAAGTAAATTATCCAAATGGAATCATGTTAAATTATATGTGGGTGTGATTTGCTTATGGGATGGCTTTCAGCTTGTTTAATGTGGTTGTACAAACTGCATCTGTGGAATTGGAAATATATCATTGGAATTCAGAATTGGGAATATAGTGTTATAAAGAATACATAGCAAAGGTGACTACAAAAATGATATGGGTATTAGTTTCTTAACACTAGTTAAAATTGTTTTGAATTATATCAATTTAAAAATTATATTCTCAAAACCTGTGATTCTGAGAAAGAAAATTGATCATATATTTGGTGGCTTAGAGAAAAAAAGGGAATAGGCTTGAATTATAGAATTGTTTGTATGAATATTGAAGTGAAGGTTGGTTATGGAATGTGAGAGGAATATTAGGTGATGGAAGTAAAGCATTTTTATTGATTATGCACATCATGTTAATGGCTCTTAACAACTAGACAGATTTTCTCCAGGAGGATCTGTCTCCAGCCTGGTCCTTCACATCTTCCAATAGTGTACCACCATCTCGGTAATTTAGTCCATCCCACATTCCTTGCACTTTTCCCTGCAAAAGCGCTCTCCAGGGTGGTAGATCTTTACATTGTATGTCTGAGGCATGATAATTTGAGCTGATCATTTGTGTCTTGCGTGAAAAATTATTTTTTAATAATTGAGTAATTATTTTAATGCAGAAAATTAAAATACAAACTCCAAAGGAGAAAATATTGAGATTTTACAAGAAAAAACAAAATGTATTAGTTATTTTATCTTTATTTAGTCTTTATTTAGAACTCTGCATTTATTTATTTGTTCAATGATTGATTTGTTTTCTTGGTTGCCTGCATGATTCTGATATTTGTAGATATAGACACAACACAGCATATATCTTCTTCAAGGCCTTCATTGTTAGCTTACCAGGTATTAGTCTCTGGTGTATTTCTTGATCACTGGTTCATTTAATGTTGACAAATGATCCTAAAAGGCAGAAGCTATTTTCAGTATGAATTCTAGGGTTGGTTGCTGTACTTGTTGTTATTAGTTGGTTCTTCTTTATATTTAATGTTAGTCCTATTTTTTCCATAGTATTCTTTAAATTTAAGTTTTTCTTTTCATCTAGCAGAGTAGTATCTTCAGCATATCAGGTAATATTTCCTCCAATTCTGCTTCATTCAATATATATTCCATATATAGGCTAAATGTGATGGAAGTAAAGCAAGCATATGCAGTGAAGACATTAAATATTTGCAAATAGTTCAACACTGGGCAAAGTATAAGACAAAGTTATGTGATGTCCTCTCAGTTATCTAATATGTTTATAAATAAATTTACAAGACAGTTGGTAGTAATCACAGATGTGGATTGGTAGAGAAGAGAAGAGAAGAGAAGAGAAGAGAAGAGAAGAGAAGAGAAGAGAAGAGAAGAGAAGAGAAGAGAAGGAAGGGACCTTGGAGGTCTTCTAGTCCAGTCCCCTGCTCAAGTAGGAGAACCTATACCATTTCAGACAAGTGACTATCTAGTCTCTTCTTAAAAACCTCCAGTGATGGAGCGCTCACAATTTCTGAAGGCAGCCGTTCCATTGGTTAATTGTCCTCACTGTCAGGAAGTTTCTCCTTAATTCCAGGTTGCTTCTCTCTTTGGTCAGTTTCCAACCATTGTTTCTTGTCCTGCCCCCTGGTGCTTTGGAGTATAATTTGACCCCCTCTTCTTTGTGACAGCTCCTCAAATACTGGAATATTGCTATCATGTCACCCCTATTTCTTCTTTTTCTTTAGACTAGCCAAACCCAAGTCCTGCAGCCATTCTTATGCTTTAGTCTCCAGGCCTTTGATCATTTTAGTTGCTCATTTTAGAATATCTATGTTCTTTTGCACACAGATTATAGTGTGTGTTATCTGAGAGGCTGAAAGTTTTGCAGGTTGATTGTATGAAATCTGAATTGTATGGATCTAAACATTTGATAAATAAAGATCAATGTAGCTGTGTTTGATAGGGAAAATGAAGTGAACAATTGCAGGTCATACAGAAATGGCAAAAAACATATAGCCTTAAATTGTGACAACAGATGTTAAGACCACAGACAATATATCACTTTCTATCTATAGATTAGACTAATCATCTTGGTCCTCTGTATTTTATCCAGTTCTAGATATTGCCACACAGGATTGTGTTTAGAAGACAGGTACAAAATAAATGGCTTGGGAAGAACAACTTATGGTAAATGGTTGGAGGCAGTGGGTACATTTAGCCTGGAAATGAGAAGTTTGAAGACATGGCAGCTGTCTTCAAGCATCTGAAAGGCTGTCATGTAGAAGACAAGGCAGAATTTTTCAGAGTTGTTACAGAACAGAAGATGTTTAAATTACATGGAAATATATTTTGGTTGGATGTCAGGAAAATTTTCCTAATGCTATGAGCAGCTCAACAGTGAACAGACTGCCTTGGGAGATAGTGGACTGTTATTCAGTGATAAGTTTAAACAGAAATTGGATTGCAACTGTTAACCTAATAGATTCCCGCCCTGGATTACTGATTGCTGTAGATAATTGCCAAAATCCTTTCCTTTTTCAAAATAAAGGAATTTTATCAAATTACCAAAACTAATACAAATTTTAAAAAAGAAAAAATAGTGCAGAAAATAGAGGTAAACATAGAAAATAAGAATATAGTAAAGAAAAAAAGGAAATATATAAAGAAATTACTTCTCCCTTCATTACAATTATAAACAATTTCAATAAACTATCACCTTCTCTTAAAATACAAAAAATCTCTTCTTCTCATATCGTTAAAGACTCATTGTTTCAGTCCTGATCAGCAAAAGTCCATTAAGGGTCACCAGAAATTTTTTAAAAAATCTATTTTTACCGTGATCAAAGAAACGAACTTTATATTCCTTTCTTTTGCATTTGACAATCTTGATTTTTAGTCCCTTCAGATAAAGTGCTGGAAGTTGATTTTTTTCATATTTTCCTGTCCCTTTTCACAAAATTCTGCAAAGCGTTAGTGTATCTCTTTTGTAAATCCATTATACGAAAATTATTCAGGCCAATCTCCTGGTTTGTTGTTTGTATATCCTTTTTAATTATTAAAATGTCAGAGTTTCATTTGTATCTCCATATCATTCTTGTAGCCTGGCATTTTAAACTTTTAAACTTTCAGATCTTTCTGAATCTTATAAGATTATACTTATGACTCCTTTGTAATAACTTTTAACCTTAATCTATCTATAAAGGCAAACACTCTTCAAATTAAATGAGTCCAGTGTTTACTCTGTATTAGTATGTACAATTTAAGTGTTAATAATAATAAAGTTGGAAGGGACCTTGGAGGTCATCTAGTCCAACCCCCTGCTCAGACAGGAAACCCTATACCATTTCAGACAAATGATTCTCTAGTCTCCTCTTAAAAACTTCCAGTGTGGGAGCATTCACAGGTTCTGGAGGCAGGTTGTTCCACTGCTTCTTGTCCTGCCTTCAGGTGCTTTGGAGAATAACTTGACTCCCTCTTCTTTGTGGCAGCCCCTGAGATATTGGAACACTGCTATGATGTCACCCCTCGTCCTTCTCTTCATTAGACTAGACATTCCCAGTTCCAGCAACTGTTCCTTATATGTTTTAGCCTCCACTCCCCTGATCATCTTTGTTGTTCTTCTCTGTACTCTTTCTAGAATCTCAACATCTTTTTTACATTGTGATGACCAAAACTGGATGCGGTATTCCAAGTGTGGCCTTACCAAGGCATTGTAAAGTGGTATTAACACTTCATGTGATCTTGATTCTATCCCTCTGTTAATGCAGCCTAGCACTGTGTAGGCTTTTTTGGCAGCTGCAGCACACTGCTGGGTCATATTTAAGTGATTGTCCACTAGGACTTCAAGATCCCTCTCACAGTTGCTACTATTGAGCAAGGTACCACCTATACTATACCTGTGCATTTGGTTTTTCTTGCCTAAATGTAGAACCTTACTTTTTTCACTATTGAATTTCATTTTATTAGATAAAGTCTGTCAAGATCCTTCTGTATCTTAAGCCTATCTTCTGGAGTGTTGGCTATTCCTGCCAGCTTAGTGTCGTCTGCAAATTTGAAGAATTCCCCATCTATCCCCTCATCCAAATAATTGATGGAGATGTTGAAGAGCACAGGACCCAGAACAGAGCCCCTGGGCACCCCACTACACCCTTCCATGTAGATGCAGTTCCATTGGGGTCCACATGCTGAGTACGGCTGGTCAGCCAGCTATGAATCCATCTGGTGGTGATGCTGTCTAACCCACATTTTTCTATCTTATCAAGTAGTAGTTTGTGATCTACTTTATCAAATACCTTACTGAAGTCCAAGTAAATTATATCCACAGCATTCCTCTGGTCGACTAATTTTGTCACTTGGTCAAAGAATGCAATAAGATTTATTTGGCATGATCTGTGTTTGAGAAACCCATGTGACTTTTGGTAATGACTTTGTTTGCCTCTAGGTGTTCGCTGATTCGTTGCTTGATTATCTTTTCCAAGATCTTCCCAGGTATTGTGGTCAGGCTGAAAGGTCTGTAGTTTCCTGGATCCATTTTTTTTTAATATGGGAACTACATCAGCTCTTTTCCAGTCGTCTGGTAGTTCCCCAGTGCTCCAGGATCTTTGGAAAGATGATGAAGTGGTTCTGATATCACATCTGCCAGTTCCTTCAGATCCTTGGGGTGTAATCCATCTGGTCCTGGTAATTTGTTCTTCTTCTTTAATTGGAATCTTTAGTTTCTTCTGATTCCCTTTAATATCCAACCTTCAAATTCTAATCCTAATGAATTTTAAAGAATTTTTAAAAAGCATTTTTGCAGCAAGATTTATTTCAGTTAATTCCAAAATCTTATTTAGAATCCATCGCATCCTTAGTCTATTTGTAACTTGCCCAAATCAATCACCCTTTTACTGTTTATACTTCTCCTATTTTTTTAAAGTCTTTAAACTTGTATTTAAAACTTACTTTCATAAAGATTGAAGGAAACTCACCTGGTGTTTTCAGACTTGTCGATCCAAAGATTCTTAATAGTTAAATATTTGTATAAATAACTGTATATCAATATTAATAAAACATGAAGTCTAAATTAACAATAAATAGTATATCTATTAAAGCAGGGCTTTTCAGCCAGTGGTACGGGTACCACCTGTGGTACATTGGCAATTGGTATGCGACCATCCTAGAAAAGTAGCGGGGGAGGGGAATGAGCTGAACTGGTAGCAGCACCACACAAGCCTGAGCGAGAGACGGATGGAGCTGCAGGGCTGCCAGGGCTCAGCAGAAGCGCCAGGATCAGCGCCAGGCTCCAGCTGGAGCTTGGTGCTGATCCTGGCGCTTCTGAGCCCAGAAGAAGCGCTGATCAGCTGGAATGTTGCAGCATCTCCAGGGTCTTGTGATTTACATTCAGATGCTTGGCAACTGATTCATATTTATGATTGTCACAGTGTCCCAGGGTCATGTGAAGTGACCAAGACCTGCTGCAACCACCCAGCAGAAGGGGGGGAATAAAAACCAAACATCCCCCACCCGACCCCCGCTGCCAATCCTCAACAGAACTGCTCACAACAATGAAAACCTCGGACAGGAGGAAGAGCGCCACCGGGCGGGCAGGCAGATATCTCGCTCGCTGTGACTTGGGGGGCACTTTTTTCAGTGCCATTGTAACTTCGAACAATCACTAAGCAAACTGTTGTAAGTCGAGGACTACCTGTACTTCATCACTTTTTTCCTTTTTTTTTTTTGGTCATCATGTTTTTGACACCGTGCTAGGTGACTGGTGTTACTCGGATGTTGCCATATCCTAAAAGTGGTATAATGGGTGAAAAGGTCGAAAAGCCCTGTATTAAGGTTCCCCTCCTGCAATGTACACTTGAAATTTAAGGCTAAAATGGTACATCCAAACAATTCTCTTACTGAGAAACCCTACCCAACTATATCATTTTGGTGAAAGGTAGAGCAATTGTCTAAGGTAGCAGTTTTGTTCCTCTAACTTTTTAAAAGTTGACTCTTTTCATTTCAAGTACATTTTTAAAAAGCAAATTTGATTAAATTATTTGGATTTTGGGGTTTATTTCATATAGTCCATAGTGGCGTATTGTTTGTGTAGTCTTCAGAATGCATTGCTTAGCATGGGTTTTGAAGTATGGGTTTGTGTCCAAATTCATGTATTCTATTGATGCTCTTCTGTGGGATGCAGATGCCTTTGTGCGAATATATATGAACATACACACCCAGCTACCATGCAGACAACTATGCAACTGTTCTAGAATTGGTATCTAAACTTGGAATCAGGTACTCCCCCAATCCGAGAAAAGATAGAATTCTGAAAGCCAATTTTACATGGATTTTTATCATGGACATTAAATATGACATTACATTTTCAGAACTACAACCTATACATATCCAGCTAAATCTTTAACTGTACCGTCCATACAGATAAGAATATTGACTTGAACATCTCTTATAACTTATTTTCCATTTCTATATTTTTCACATAGTATTGATATTTACAGTACTCACATATGTACAGCAATAGAACATGATTTTGTTCTTTAACTATAAAAGAAAATAATTACAGAATGTAATTCCACCCCAGCTCATGATGTTAATCTGATTCGTATGAGTACAAGATTTAAGCATATGTGCATGACTATAAATTATGACAACATTAATTCTACAATTTGTATGAAAATAAAATTGTCTGGGATAAATTTTCAAAGTTGTTATGATTGTTCTTTTACTCATAAACAAAGTATTCCATACTGTCACTAAGATTTGGACCAAATTATTACATATTTGGACAGCAAATTTAATTTAATCTTTGAACGTGCTAATGTGATCCTAAATAAGGTATGTGCCAGTTATAAATAGACTTATCTGAAATTCACATTGTTGTTAATTTGGAATAATATAAATTGAAAGCTGGCAATTCAGCTCACAGAGCCAGGATTTTAAAATGAACACATTCATCTAACTTGAACTGGTATGTGATCAGATCTTGCCAAATGATGCTGCCAAAATAGTGTGATATATTTTGGATATGCTAATAAAGACATTTCTATTGTGGACATCTCTGGAGCTTTCAGTACTAAGTTCTGCTTTTTATTCAGATGAAAATAACTTCTTGGCATCTGAGTTTCTTATGTCTGGATTTCTTTAAACGTAATAATGCAATTACATCTAACCAGTATGCAAATTATACTTGATAAACCCCTAGGTTTTCATTTTAGAAATCAAATTTTTATCACTCAAATAGCGATAGACATTTTCAATAGGTATAGAAAACTGTTACTGAAGATGGACCTTTCTTACTGAACTGAACTGTCTTAAGATTATTTTTAAGTGGATAAACAGCTTGTCATGTAAGGAGTATCTCAGTGCCATATTTGTGTTACTCAATTTCACAAAATTTAAATGTTTTATTTTATTTTTTCAATGTTTTATTTATAGTTTATGTTATATGTAAAATAGGAAACATCTTATTAAGATAAATATTTCAAATTAAATTTGTGATCTCAAAACACCTGAGTCATAAATTCATATTAAGGTTACTAGACATGTGGGATTCATTCTTTGTGATACACCATGGAATAGAAAAAGAACTCTACCTATTAAATTAATGTATTTCATGTGAAATTATTGGAAGATATATGACATATCTGTTTGTATTTTCTGACTTTATTATTCTTATTTTCTGCTTTTCTCTTGCATCCTTTCCCCCACTTTTCATGGGTATATCAAACCTCTTACTCTAAATTAACATTCAGAACATTTGGATGAAATCTAGTTTTCATACGATCAAATGCCCAGATTCACCTTGTAGGGAAGATGGGCGGAAATATTTTTAAATTTAATTTGTTAAATAAATCAGATATATTTAATACATTTATTAAAAATAAGTAAACAAATGTACACAGTGTGAATTCCAAGTCTGTCCATTACCAAAACAACAGACAGGTGGAAATTGTCCCTCCCACCCAAGAGAGAGAGTTACTTCAAGCCCTGTACATAGAACAGAAAGAAGAGTACAAAATTGAACATTGTAGTATAAACAAAACTTGAAACAAAGCAGTCACTGAAACTATTTTGTAATGGCTTATTTAGCCTTTTCTTCATAAATCAGAAATTATTTTGTCTTGTATCTTTGTATTCTTCTGTCTGTTCAATCCAGCTTGCCCAGAAGTCTGGCAGGTTATATACAAGTATTTCCTTGTTGTTCTGCCTTGCAGCAATGCATTAAATAAGTGAGAAAAATATATGCATTATTAATAAATTGGTAAAATGAGTACCCAGAAGATTATATCTCTCACAACTATGCTGGTGTAGCTAACATTGCAAAGGTCAGAAGCAGGTGAAGTTGAGCAATGTGCAGAATAATAATGCTAAACATGGACACTTAGCTGACTCCTGTGCAGAGTTTTAAGCTGGCTGATTCTGGAATGAGTAACCTTTGCTTAATAATGACAACTCAGAAAAGAAATGCATGGATGGAAGTTTTTTTTACCACTTATATATCTTCCTCTCTCTATATTGAGATATAGGTTTCTAAGACATCCCTTCTGTCTATAATTACTATAGGGATAAGAGGCTTCTAGTGCAGTCAGAGATGTAGAGGGCTCAGAATCTTATTATTTGTTTGCTGATAGGCACCGAAACACATAGGAACAAATTCTGGTCTATTTTGTTTACATTCCTTTTATAATTTACAGCAATAGCTCTATAAGCTAGTAAATAGATTCAAAAGAGAACCTGAACATAATAAAATTGAAAAATTTACAGAATGAAATATTCTGAGACTTTTTAAAAAAAGTATCTATCAGTGCTAGATTTGTAAAAATAAAAAAGGTTGCACAAAAATATAAGAAAATTGTAAGCTCAGTTATAATCTAATAATTGTAATATGTTCCCATAATACAATGCTAACAATAATTTATTTTTATTCCAGTGTGGCTAACATAAATACCTCATAAATTTAATTTCAGATGGGAGATGAAAGAGAAAGAAACTCTGAAAGAGGAAGAAAGAGCGATGCTAGAGAAATTACAAAAAAATTACCTCACACCACCTTCTCTTACCTCAGAAGATAAGGAATAACAGAGGACTTGATAAGAAATATCTTTTAGTTATGCATTCTTAATGTCAAATAGATTTTTCTGAAAGATGGCATTCAAAAAAAAACCTGCTACAAATTTTGTACACATTTTATTGTATTGGTATTTTCTAGGGAACAGCTGCATCTTGTATTTTATAAATGCTTTTTTAAAATTTTCTCCTAATATTTTGTCACATGCAATATGAGAAAAAATAGTTTTAACAATTCTTAACATAATAGTAAATTATATATATATATATATATATATATATCTCACAGCATAATATACTAAAATCTACAGTAGAATGCCTGTGTGTGTGTGTGTATGAAAGCATATCTTAAACATGGAGCTCTTCCCTCATCTCTTCTATGCTCTTAACTAAATATTACTATTATAGGTTCTTTTCTGAGTATTTTCTAGAGAGTTGCATATGTGTTACAAGCAAAAGTAAGAATGATAGGTGAATTGCTCTGCTTGATTTGCTGGCATTGCCATTACAGTAGTCCTTGTTTAGTGACCATTCAGTTATGACAGTGATCAAAAAGTAACTTTGTGATTAGTCCTCATATTTACATCTGTAAAGCAAAGGAAAGATGAAGTACAATCATAAGTACAGTCACAGTTTCACTTAGCAAATGTTTCATTTAGCAAGTTTCATTTAGCAACCAAGTTGCTGGTCCTGGTTGTAGTTCCTAAACAAGGACTACCAGCATAGTTACACTCACACATGTAACTGCTTACTTTTTACATATAGTTCTCAACCTACAACTATTCATTTAAACAGTTCAAAGTAACAACAGTACTGAAAAGGTATTTCCAACCGGTCATCACTCTTACGACCATCGTAGTATCTCCATCATCAGTTGATCAAAATTTGACAACTAGTATGTAGTTATAATGGTTGCAGCATCTCAGGGTCATGTGATCACTATTTGTGACCTTGCCAGCCAGCTGCTAACACAGAAAGTCAATGGGGGGAGCCTAATTCATTTAACAACCATGCAATTTACTTAACTGCAGTGATTCACTTAACAACTGTGATAAAAATGGTTGTAAAATTGACTATGACTCAATTATGTCCCTAATTGTGGTCATAAGTTGAGGACTATATTTGTGTGTCTATATTTCTGTATATATTTCTGTATTTTTTTAACAAGAACACAAAGGAGAAAACTGAGAAGATAAAATATCACAATCCACCTTTTGGTCATATTGAAGAAATATGCACATCAGATACTACAAGGATGTACATCTCATATTTGGAAGAAATTCCCGCTCATGGGCTGTCTTTGTAGAAAGATAGCCATATGCGGCTAGACACACCTTGACTTTATTGGAAGAAGATTTGAATTTATTTTTTCTTCTGACGAGAAACTGAAACCTTGGAGTAATTCTTATTTGATAATGGTTGCTATTGGCATTTAAGAGAATCATCAACCTCAATCAGCTACTAAATAACAATTTTAAAACTATCAAAATTCTACAAAATGAATATAATTTATATAGAAATGACAGTTAAAACTACACTGCACAGCCTTGAAGCCCTTCTGACCTTAGAAACTAGAGATTTTAAAGTTATTGGAGATGGCCTTTGGTTAAGGTCACAACCTAAGCTATTATTAACAAAAATTAAATATTTCACATATATATTTGAATAATCTCCCGTAAATTTGGGATATCCTATAATTCCCAATGAAAGGCTCCCAGTTTTAAAGAATACAGGTAGTCTTTGGTTAACAATGGCAATTGTGACAGGGATTTCCATGACCAAGAAACACTGTCATAGAGCGCGATGCCTCATGAGTGTGCCAGCGAAAGAAATTGCAGCAGTTCTGGCTGCCTTTGTTAAGTGAAGACATCACCTGGCTGCCATTTGCCTACTTCCTGCTGGTTTCCATATTGACTTTTTTTGTAGGCAGCTGGCAAAGGTTAGAAAAGATAATCACATGACCCTAGGTTGCTGTGATATTACAAGCTAGTCCTTCAGATTGTGATCATATGATGATGATGCTACAATCAAAGTTAAGTACATGGTCCATTCATACTTACAACTCGTTCAGTGCTGTTAATATGTTTGTAAGGCTTGTAAGGTCACTGAACAAGTGGCCATTAAGGTTCATCAGTAGTAAATGCATTTATTATAACTTATAAACTTAGCTTATTCAGAAAAAAATATCCCTAGGGTCTGTAGGATCCTCACAAGATGTTTACAAGGTGTTGGCTCTCAGCCTTTTTTATGCTGAAGACATTAAATTTTGTACATACGTTAAGGGCTTGTCCACTTGTATTTCCATGTTGCTTGGATATTATTGCTATAGTGAACCAAGTTCTTCAAAGGCAGTTAAGGATTAAAGATGTTAATATTTTATTATATCATGTTTAGAGAGGTGTAGGATAAGAGATATCTTGCATTTAACTTTAAGACAGATGATTGGAAAGGGTGCTATTTTGCCCAATGTTCTTCTTTCTCTTTTGCCTTAACCTATCAATCATTTCCATTAGACTAAATATTTAACAAAAATATTTGGAATCTCTAAGGTGAAGTCTATTATGAAACAGCTCTCACATCTTATAAAAGCAAAGAATTTCAACTTTTAGTGTATATACTGATGGAAATCAAGAAATCATAATGAAAAACTTAAATTAAGTTGCCTGGGTGAGATGCTTCTGTTTCTGTTTACAGATTTTGAAGATTTCCAGCTATATATTCAGGAAACTTAGCTAGATTTCTCCTTTGCAAAGAGTGCTACAGCTGCGTGCTTTCAGAGATAATTCATACTCACAATTTATATTCATGTTTAATTGTTGTTAAGCTATTATGATAAATAGTTTTATATATGGATACAATTTGTTATTATATATCATCTATTAAACAAAAATCTTAAATAATTTGACCCATTTTGGGTTCCTTTTATTTTAACACATTGTGTATTTATGTCAATAAATCAAAATATATGAGGTCACAGCCCCAGACTGCATATAAAAAATACAAGGTATAATACAATGTATGTTATAGCATGCATGATAAAAGGATCTTTAATCATGTTTAATCTATTTTGCTGTCGGCAACATACGAGTTTTACAACTATATACAAATAACTGCAGCAGCAAAAGTTATCTTGAGATCTAAATATATTAGTAATCCATTGCAAATGTCTTAATAAAAGTTACAGTATAACAGATTCAATATACTCATCTTTACAAGCATAAAGCTTTTCAGCATAAACTATTTTGCACTATTTCCCTCTAATGCTGCTGATGGGAAAATATTAAACTGCAATATTTGCAAAGGTCTTTCAAAATGTATTTATAAGTTGCTCCAAATGTAATACTAGTTTGATATAAAATGTATATTTTATATCAAAGAATCCTTTTTTGAGAACTAGCATTGTTTTATCGCATCTGAAGGCACATTTCACTTGAAAATCCACTTGTAATTTGTCTTTTATTGGGATTTTCTAAGAGGAATAATATTTGAGTAACGGGGTAAGATGTAACAGACCCTGGGGATAAAAGTGAGTTTTTAGCCGATATCTGGACACACCTAGCCATATTTTGGTTTTTATAAGTTTCACCTCCAAACATAGAATAACATTACTCACACACTTTCTTACCTAGAATAACTTCCTCTGGACTCTCTGGTTCCTCAGCTAACATATGGATTTAACTCAGCTCTATTTAGGAACTGTAGCAGTATTTTAGCTTCAAAAGGAGTTGGCACATACTACGTGTTTCTGGATAAAAAGACCGAAATCCTCCTGAAGTCTCTGACCATTCAGAACAACGGATAGTATCAGATATAAAAGTATCAATTCTTTTAATCCAAAGCACAAAACCCAAGTACTTAAAACAAGGGTGTTGTTCTATTTTGTGTTTTTTTTTTAAATTTTTTATCCCATTTATATCCTGCCCTTCTCTGAAGACTCAGGGCAGCTTACAATCTAAGCACAAATCAATGTGCTTAGCAATAGCCTTCATTCTATGTATATGCCTGCTTATTAGGGCTTTCGCCCCCCCCCCAAGCGGCATTATTAGAAAGTCAGCTTATTGCCCCCAACAATCTGGGTCCTCATTTTACCGACCTTGGAAGGATGGAAGGCTGAGTCAACCTTGAGCCTGGTGGGATGCGAACCTGCACTAATTGCAGGCAGCTGGTGTTACTTAAGGAGGCATTAGCCCACTGCTCCACCAAGGTTAAGCAGAATTTTTTGAAGTCCCTCAGAAATTGCACACACATTGTTTTCTTAAAGTTTATTTATAATGAATCATAATCATAATAGTAAAGTTGGAAGGGACCTTGGAGGTCATTAACAAGATCATGCTAAGAGTATAATGGGATGATAATGAACTACGTATAGTTACTGAATACGCTCATTATATCACAGATGAGTTAAATTATGCTAATAGAGGAACACATTCCAAACCCAGTATGTATGAACAGTATATAAAAAGATTTTTCCTTTTGAAGGGGTCTCTTATCTTGTATGCAGGAGGGATTTCTTTTTTTACTTATGCATATATAAAGATATTAATATACCTTTCAGCTCAAATCCTATTTTGTCAAAGGCACACCGGGCTAAGAACCATTAACAAATTTTCCAAGAAATACAGCCTCTTTGCAGCCTCCATACTTAGGTCACCAGATCTTCAGATGGCAAAGTCATGTCTTCAGAATCTTGGGAAGGCCAGCATGTTCGGGATATTCTAAAGCAGAGGTCCCCAACCTTTTGAGCACCAGGGACCAGCTCCATGGAGAGAGCTTTTTCTGCGGACTGGAGGGTGCGTGGTTTTGTGTGCTGCCTGCATCTTGCGGATGGGGCTTTGCTTGTTTGTGCGGACCGGTTGCTGGCATGCCGCAGCCTGAAACCAGTCCACGGACTGGGGGTTGGGGTCCCCTGTTCTAAAGAGCACGTGCAATGGCAGAAAAGACTTTTCTCCTGGCTCCTGTCACATGATGTTCCTTTGTGGATAGGACCCACAACATGCCCTTCCAGATGGGATGTGATTGGAGAGGGGCGGTCCCTCACATGACCCAGCTCATGACGTGGGGCTTTATAGATCATTACCAGCATCTTGAATTGAACCTGGAAGCAAACTGTTAGCCAAAGTAGCTTGCAGAGTAGAGGTGTAACATGCTAATATACTGGCACTTATAACTGCCCATGCCACTATATTTTGTACCAGATAAAACTTCTAAATGTTCTTCAAGGGCAGAAATGGATGTGTTACAGTAATCTATGTGGGAGGTTACCAGGGCATGAGTTACTGAGCATAGGGCTTCCTGGTCTTGGAACGGATGCAACTAGTGTACAGTCCGAAGTTATGTAAAGGGCAAAGACTATCTAGCCACAACTGCCATGTGTTCATTTAGTAGGAGTCTTGAGTCCAAAAGACTGGATTGTGCACCTCAGATCATGCCTACAAATGACCTCACCCAGCAGTTAAGTAGACATTAAACAGAAGTGGAGAAAGAACTTGTGGCACCACACAATGTGAAGGGATACCTCCAAACTCAGCGTTTTTCATTCCTAGTTCTTTCTGAACTCACCAACAGTCATTGAATCTGCTTGCCAGCTTCACTTTATATTGTACCTTTATTTGCTTTATTTCTTAGCAATCAGAAAGCACACATTTTTTAAATTTCTGGTTTCCATAATACTTAAGTATTGTTTGGTTGGCAAGATAGCCTTTAAGTATAAAGCAAACTTTAAAAATAAAAGTACAGCCCACCCCCAGTTAAGGGTATTATAGCCAAAGTTTAAAATGAACAATAGACAATGGACAGCCATCTTTCAAATTGGATGAAAACCTGTCCAAAAGGGCAGTTAAAACTATAGTTATTTAAATAATACTGGAAGATGAAAAAGTTTCTGAAGTCCAATATATTAAATATATATTACTTTTTAAGAGGATGCTTTGCTTTTTCTGAAACTAATTTCCAGTAAGCTTCTCTTCAAATCACACATGTCCAGCTTGACTTCTTATGCCATCGTAAGACTTTTTATGCTAAGTCTATGTTATTGTCTTGGTTGCAAACTAGACATGGTTTAGTACTATCTTTTTTCAGAATGTTACTTTAAGTTCCTAGTGATAGTATTACCCTGCAATTCTCTAGTGGAATCTCATCAAAGGACCAACAGTCCTAATTCTGCTTAACTTGTGAGCCCTGCTGATTTGAATACTGATTTAGGAGAATAGGGCTGAATTGTGCTAATACAGATTGTAAAAAACAGAAAAGGTATACAAATTAAAGACTGGGTGTCTATATGCGGGCCAAGTTGAGTAAATAACATGTTTATTGCAATAGTAACACTACCTGTATTAGAAAGTTGTATAGATACATGTAGGGACGCGGTGGCTCAGTGGGTTAGGACGGCAGTTTGGCGGGTCGAATCCCGAGTGCCGCGTAGCAGAGTGAGCGCCTGTTACTCGTCCCAGCTTCTGCCAACCTAGCAGTTCGAAAGCACATAAAAATGCAAGTAGAAAAATAGGGACCACTCCGGTGGGAAGGTAACAGCGTTCCGTGCGCCTTTGGCGTCCAGTCATGCCGGCCACATGACCACGGAGACGTCCTCGGACAAGCACTGGCTCTTCGGCTTTGAAACGGAGATGAGCACCGGCCCCTAGAGTCGGAAACAACTAGCACGCATGTGCGGGGGAACCTTTACCTTTACCTTTTATAGATACATGTAAAATGCTGAAATTTCTGGATTCAATAAATGTCTCTACAGAACTGACAATGCCAAACGATTGCCAATACAGCAGGCACCTTGGCACTTTAAAGAGTGATCTAAAAAAATCAGTTTTCTGATTTTGGGCGAGATTTAAAAGCAAGGGCCCCAGAAAGTTCCATCATAGCCAAAATACTTAGAAGTACATCAACGTTATAAAAGGCTACTTAAATAACAAAAGTGTACCCTAAATTATGTAGGAGTCAGTCTGATTAAACTCAACAGTTTAATTTCACATAGCACACTAAGCCCAAATATAGCCTCTTGGCTCGTTTTATTTTTAGTTTACTGTGATTTGTAAATTATTTTACAGCTTAAGTTTCTGATCACATCCAACCAAGTGGGACTATTCAATAAGTCATGGCTATACAAACTATGATTTAGTTTAGCTAGGTCAGGGGTAGGCAACCTCGGCTCTTTTATGACTCACGGACTTCAACTCCCAGAATTCCTCAGTCAGCTATGCTGACTGAGGAATTCTGGGAGTTGAAGTCCGTGAGTTATAAAAGAGCCGAGGTTGCCTACCCCTGAGCTAGGTCTATCAGATTTGGGCTGCAAAAAACGCGGATGACAGCCAGACGGGAGTAAAAACAGGCGTTTCTTTGCCATGTCACCGCCGCCTAGTGGCTGACCGTGTTTCTGCAGCGCCGATTCCGCAGCCCGATTCCGCACGCCGCGTGAACTCAGCCAAGAGCAAAGTACTTCCGAGGGAACCAGTCCGCGATGCATCAGCTCCAGCTGTCAGTCATATATATATTTTTTCCCCCCCCTGAGGTAACGAATGTAAAGACGGGAGCTCATTCCGCAACGAGAGAAAACACGAATAACTTCCAAAAAACACAAGATACAGCTCCGACTCCTCGGTCCCTGCCCACCAGGGCAACCCGCCCGCGAAAAGACACGCACGGCGTTTTATCGTTTTGTTTGCGCCGCATCCGCCTTTCGAACTGGGGGTGGGGTGGGGTCGAGGGGGAGAAAGAAGCGCGAGCAAGAGCGCGAAAAGCGCGAACTTTTCGACGCCCTGGCCTGGCTTGGCTTGGCTTGACTACGTCGCGTCACCGGAACCGGAAGCGGGGTTCGACATTTGCGAAACGGAAGGGGCGGGCGGGGTGGGGGTGGGTAAGCCAAAGCAAAACAGTAAGAGGAGAAGAGGCGGTGCGTCTCTCGGTAACCAGGTTTGGCCCCGCCCCCTTTGCCGGAACTGCAGGTACGTGTGTAGCCGCTGCGCTTTGCCGTACGCCGACGGCAGTCCAGGGCCTTTGCCCCTCCCGATCGGGCGGCGACGAGCCCTCCCGACCTCTCCTCGCCCCCTCCCTCAGGTGTGGGCGTCGAGAGCGAGGAGGGACGGGGCAGTGCAGGGGAAGGAACCTTCCCTCCGCTTCTGGTCTGCGTCCTTGGCCTTCTGGGAGGCGAAGGGCTTCGCAGAGAACGTCGCTTTCCCCCCGGTCTCTCTCCTATCGGCGGCACGGCTGTGGTTACCTGCCGAGGAGGGGAGGCGAAAAACTCCGGGGCGGTAGCGACCCCGTGTCCCTGTTGGAGGGGAGGGGAAGGGGGAAGGGTTTGCCTGTCACACGAACAGGAAGTGCACGCAGCCGTCCGCGGGAACCGGTTTTTTTTTTCCCCTCCCGCTTCGGCGCGCGCGTTTTCGAGCTGCTTTTTCCGAGTCTTCTCTGAGAGTTCAAACCTGACCTTTCAGGCAGGTCTTCAAAGGAATGTGCCAGAACTTAGCCTTAAGGGACAGACTCGTCTTGGGGGGGTGGGGGTGGGAAATAAACTCTGGACCTGGTTCTGGTTAATTTTGCTGTGCTCGATACAGGCAGGCGGCGTATTTGAGGCTGAGCTGGAGGTTTTAAAAGTGCGAGAGAAGTATTTTAAAATTTTTTTTAATTTTAATTCCATTTATATCCCGCCCTTCTCCGAAGACTCAGGGCGGCTTACAAGCTTAGCAGTAGCCTTCATTCTATGTATATGCCTGCTTATTAGGGCTTTCACACACACACACACACCCCAAAGCGGCATTATTACAAAGTCAGCTGAATTGCCCCCAACAATCTGGGTCCTCATTTTACCTACCTCGGAAGGATGGAAGGCTGAGTCAACCTCGAGCCAAGTATCCTGATTTCCTGCAGAATAGTAGTAATACCTTGAGATCGGTCACTAACAATGTTCACCCACGTGGAATTTTTAGTACTACCGGTACATCTTCCAAAGCTCCTCACTGAGAGGTCGTATTCACCGGTGTACATTAATGGTGGTATAATAAAGTATTCTGTTCCTAATTCAACTTGCAAAATAGTAACAAAAAGTAAGGTAGTTATCTTCTGCCTAATACCGGTGCAGTTGCTTTAGAAAGCAGTTGTAATTCTGCAGTACTTAATCGAATTGTTGGGATTCACACACAAAAAAATGCAGTCTGGTTGACTGACCATATTTTAAAAGTATGTTGTGCAAACTAAACTCGAATGTCTATGTTGTAAAAACTATAGCTCTTCTTGAAAAGTGGAACGCAGGGTTAGGTGGATCATTGATAGCTACTGGATTATGCTTTTTTCTTCAATATGCCAATAGAGAACAAAGAGCATTCCATTCTATTTTTTTTTATTGAAAAGTTTTAAGATACAATTTTCCTTTAAAAATCCCCCCTCCCTCCTCCCCCCCCTACCTCCCCCCTCCCCCCCCCAACTTCCCAGAGCATTCCATTCTATTATGTCACATAATCATTTTATCAGGCATTCTTCTCCAGCCTGACAACCTTCATAGGTATTGAACTGCATTCTTGTGAACCCAGATGTTACTTTTAGCATCTGTGATGATAACAGGTCATAGTTTCACTATAGAACCATGTTATTAACAACTGCAGTGATTCATTTAACAGCTGTGTCAAGAATGGGGCAACTCAACTGTTTCACTTAGCAACAGAAATTTTAGACTCAATTTGGGTGTATATGTGTTGTAAGAAGAGGACACAACAATGTAACAGTGTAAAATACAACAAAGCAAAATAAGGAAATAAAATGCTGATGTATAAATGTTAATGCCTTTTCCCCTGAGGCACTGGTAATATTAATCAGATATTGGAAGAAGCTTTTATGTTTTTTATAGTACAATAATAGTGTCAGGATAAATATTTACATAACTACTTTATTTATTTATTTATTTTTATTTATTTATTTGATTTATATACCGCCCTTCTCCTGAAGGACTCAGGGCGGTGTACAGGGCAATAAAATAAGAATACATTAGTTAAATAATTTTAAAACCCAAATCCATCAGGCCAGGCCGGCTTGTTCGAATAGATAAGTTTTTGATAAGTACTTTACAGTTTCATCTTTATTGCCATCTCTTTCAAGAAGGCTATCTGATGTTTTATCTGTTCCACGGTCCCCAGAGAAAATAGGGAATACATCTGTAAGTTTAGACAACAAAAATTTGGGACACTGATTCCCAGTGGTATAATGGAAAAAACAAAACTTTGCAAGTTGGAGTTCTTGCAGTCTATTTTCTTATAATGCCCCAAAGTACAGGATGTAGATCACAAAAATGCTGTGGATATAGTATACTTAGATTTCAGAAAGGTATTTGATAAAGTAGACCTCAACCTATTCCTTGGTAAGCTAGAAAAACATGGAATAAACAGCATCACCACTAGATGGATCTGTAGCTGATTGGCAAACCATACTCAACGAGTAGTCCTCAATGGCACTACATCCACACGGAGAGAAGTAAGCAGGTTCCATCTTAGGCCCAGTACTCTTCAATATCTTCATCATTGTCTTAGATGAGGAAAATGAAGGGGAACTCATCAAATTTGCAGATGACACCAAACTAGCAGGAGTAGCCAACACCCCAGAAGACAAACTCAGGATCGAAAAAGATCTTGACAAATTTGAACAATGGGCCCTAGCCAACAAAATGAGTTTCAGTGTGGAGAAAAGCAAAGTTTTGCATTTAAGCAGGAAAAACCACAGGTACAAGTACAAATTGGGCGAGACCTGGCTTAAAAACAGTAAATATGAGAGGGACCTTGGAGTCCTAGTGGACAATCACTTGACTATGAGCCAGCAGTGTGCAGGAGCCACCAAAAAAGCTAATACAATTTTGGGTTGTATAAACAGAGGCACAGAATCAAGATCACGCGAAGTATTAGTACCGCTTTATAAAACCCTAGTAAGACCACATCTGGAATACTGCAGCCAGTTCTGGTCACCATATCACAAAAAATATGTTGAGATTTTGGAGAAAATTCAGAGAAGAGCAACTAAGATGACTAAAGGCCTGGAGACTAAAACATACTAAGAATGGCTGTGGGACTTGGGTTTGGCTAGTCTAAAGTAAAGAAGAAATAGGATAGACATGATAGCAGTATTCCAGTATTTGAGGGGCTGCCACCAAGAAGAATGGGTCACGTTATTCACCAAAGCACCAGAGGGCAGGCCAAGAAGCAACAGATGGAAACTAACCAAAGAAAGAAGCAACCTGCAATTAAGGAGAAACTTCCTGACTGAGGATAATTAACCAGTGGAAGAGCTTGCCTCCAGAAAACGTGGGTGCTCCGTCACTGGAGATTTTTAAGAAGAGGCTGGACAGTCACTTGTCTGAGATGGTACAGGTCCTCCTGCTTGAGCAGGGGGTGGAGTAGAAGACCTCCCAGGTCCCTTCCAGCTCCATTCTATTCTATTCTAATGGAAAGTAACCCTACACGATCCATGTATAAGTAGCAGGGGTGCATCTATTGATGTTTGAATGGTGGTTCAAAATATATTGTATATAATTGTCATGAGATTTGTTTAGGGCTACTTCCAACTGGGGATGCGGTGGCTCAGTGGGTTAGGACACTGAGCTTGTAGATCAGAAGATCAGCAGTTTGGCGGGTCGAATCCCGAATGCCGCATAGCAGAGTGAACACCTGTTACTCGTCCCAGCTTCTGCCAACCTAGCAGTTTGAAAGCACGTAGAAATGCAAGTAGAAAAATAGGGACCACTACGGTGGGAAGGTAACAGTGTTCTGTGCGCCTTTGGCATCTAGTCATGCCGGCCACATAACCACAGAGACGTCCTCAGACAAACGCTGGCTCCTCGGCTTTGAAACAGAGATGAGCACCGGCCCCTAGAGTTGAAAACGGCTAGCACACATGTGTGGGGTAACCTTTACCTTACTTCCAACTAGATGATAAACTTGTCTTCCCATCTCTAAATTTCAGCCCTATGCAACATTTGAAGTATCACCTTGCCCTGATGTATTTTAAAGGGAGTGTCTGCCAGTTGCTCTCCTTTGGAATTGAAAAGATAACACTCACTATGCATTGGGCAATTGATTAAATGATGGATCTATGTGTGTTCATATAAGGCAATGTGCCATTTGCATATTGCTGTATTTTAATTTCCAAAAGTAACACACTCCATTATCTTATTCTTTGGTTATTGTCATGTTTATTACATTGTAAAATCTATTTCCGTAATTGGTACTTTTTCAGTTTTTTATTATAAAAAAATAGGATTACTATAACTGAAATGGTATACTCTAATACAGTACAGTGTTATGATAAAGTTTGCTTATTCACACATACCTTTCACTTGTACAACTTCATTAAAATTGCTCTGAAAAGTCAATTAGAAGTTACCACATTAACATTCTCTAATACACTTTTCTATGTTTAATACATTGTGAAATGCATAAACACTTCCCCATTATCTATTTATCACTTGGTATTGATATTTAAATGGTGTATCAGAGAGTAAGCAATTGTGAGCAATTTATTGTTTAACTATTTCAAGTCAAAATGTGTTATTCTAAAGAGCTTGCTGGAAGCCTTTGATCATCATCGATTGGCTGGCATATTGTTTATATTGTTTAAATCCTAAAACCCTTAAACAGCTTTAAGGCATTTTAATTAAAAATCTGATATACATTAAAAGAACACTAATAAAATGAGAAAATAAGATCAGTGTATCTTGTAGTCTCATAAAAACCAAAATATAAGCATAAATTGCTATTGTTAAAGTATCATAAATACAAATAATCTATGCATTTATAATTGGTAGCTAAAAATTTTTCTAGATCTGTGCAATCATCTTCAGACTGGTACTTAACTGAAAATCAGTCCCACCAAATACATTGGTATACATGTTCAAGATTATTCTGTTAGATGGCTATAATATATATATTGCACATATTCTTTGGAAAGTTAGAGGAGGTTGCCAGAGATTTTTGAGATAGTGCAGATTTGATTTTGAAGGTTAGAAGCTGAGGCAAAAGTGTGAGGTTCTATGTAATAGCTGGCTGTAATTGTGGGTGAAACACTTAGGTAAGTTTGGTTTTTAAAATCAGTGTCAGTGTTTATATTTATGAAACATTTTTTCAAGACTGTCTAAAAGAAAATATAAACTAAAGGGGAAAAAATCCTGTAAAACTGTTTGGAATTAGTTTTCTTATTTAATATAATGATGAAGGAAGCATGTAGGTAGCATGTACCTCCATATGATACCTTTTACATTATGTATAAAGTCTTTGTTTTTGCACTTATTCATTGCCTTTATGTATTGTTTTAATCGACATGTTTAACAGTTGAAGCACAATATCAAAATAACTACAGTTGGTTAGGTTATGAACTTGTTATGCTGACAAATAAATGGATTTGAGCTATATAAAGATTTATTCCATTAATTGATAAATACAGAAATGTATCCATGCTAGAAAAATCATAGTTATGATGAACTTGAGTGAGAAAGAAAAGACAGAAAAAAATGTGTTTTTAGTGATAATTTGAAAATAAAAAGGGAAATGAATGTGGATGTGGAAAGAAGTAACTGGCAGCTGAGCAAGGAACAGCATATACAGGTTAGGTCAGAACTGAAGAGACCATGCGAGCAAAGTTAAATTTTGAATAGAATGAGAAGGGTGAAGGAGGCTAACAACTACAAAAGAGGCTTTCTTAATTATATTTAAATCTAAGGGAAAGGAAAGAAACAGTGTATCCATTATGTATAGGCTAACCCAGGGGTAGGCAACCTCGGCTCTTTTATGACTCATGGACTTCAACTCCCAGAATTCCTGAGTCAGCTATGCTGACTCAGGAATTCTGGGAGTTGACGTCCATGAGTCATAAAAGAGCCGAGGTTGCCTACCCCTGGGCTAACCATACCTTGTGTTAAATGGTCTGCAGGAAATGACATTTTGTTGCTTTCGATCGGTAAAAGAGATTGGGGAAAATTGAGTACCCGGTAGTCCTAACTCAGGGGTGTCAAACTCAATTTCATTGAGGGCCGCATCAGCATTGCAGTTGCCCTCAGGGGGCCGGGTGGGCGTGGCCTACTGGGTGGGTGTGGCTAAAGTGCATATGGCCTACTGGGTGGGCATGGCCAGCTCTATATCATTCGCATCAAGGGTGCCTATGGGGGCCTGGGCAGGAGTGGGACAGATCTGAGGGTCTCTGGCAGGAGGAGGGTCTCTGGGCCAGGGCCAAGCCAGTGGGGGCCGTTCCCTCACTGTTTCCAGGATGGCTTCGTGGGCTGCATGAAACCACTTCGCGGGCCGGATCTGGCCCCCGGGCCTTGTGTTTGACATGTCTGTCCTAACTGATCACCACAACTGACCCAAAATTTTTGCTGTTAAGTGAAACATTTGTTAAGTGAATTTTGCCCCATTTTATGATCTTTCTTGCCACGTTTGTTAGGTGAATCACTGCAATTGTTAGTAACAAGGTTGTTAAGTGAATCTGGTTTCTCTTTTGACTTTGCTTTTCAGAAGGCCACGAAAGATGATCACATATATTTATTCATGCATTGACAAAAAGCTTGGAGTAAAGAATTACTTCATATTCTTTGTCTTAATCATACTACAACAGAGAAATATATATTTAAGAAAGTGTATAAACTTTATAATATAATCTTTCAAAATCAAAACTAATGTGTGGCTACAGATGTGCAGCAGCCAATGACAGGGAAAAGGATTAGCTCAGTTATTGGCTAAGCAGAATGAAATTGCTCCTGATCATATATCATCAGAAGCACTGCATTATGTGCCAGGAAGTGTTGTGCTCAAAAAGTAATGTAAATGGAACACGTGCTGAAGTTTGTTAAGCAAACAGTGAATTTTTATATTCTTGAGGATTGTATCAACATCAATTTTCTTGAAAATGAAGGTGAAAAGGAAGGTTTATTTTAGTATACAGAACTTTGCTGACTTTCTTGCCATACATTTTTGAAGTTTTGACAACTTCACCATGAAATCAAAATTTTTGGAAGTGAGGGTAGAGTCACAAAAACAAGAAGAATTGGTCAACAGAGTTGGCTTTCATTGTAGATATTATGAAGCATTTAAATGAATGAATTTAAAATTACGGGGACAAAATCAGATTGGAATGTTTATTTCAATGTTTATTTTGTTCCTTTAATTTCTGCAATTATGATTCAAATATTTAACAATCACTATTGAATTTTAAAAGCAATTTGAAGGATTCAAAATGGATGAAAACAAATTTTATTAATCAGAGATCCTTTTTATAATGTTGAGAGAGTGAAAAATAACATTCAGATGAAACTTGAAATTTAGTGTAACAGTGATAAAAGAAAAGTACTATATAACGAAGTTAGTGTTTCATATTTTTATTCTAATTAAAACATTTTGTTGAAATGTGTATGTTTGCTATAAGAATGTTAATGTTTGGTAGTACATAACAATGTGAACATTTATTTTTACTCCTGAAGATAATTAAAACTTCACACAGGGCAAGATTAAAAATCAACATTTATTAGCCCTATTGAAAACTGTTATCACAAAAGCTTGAACCCAATATTGGAAAAATAGTTTCTGCCAAAAAGTGCCAATTTTCTCGCAAAGATTTTGACTCTTCTTATGGTGACATGTTTTGAAATGCTTTCAAATCTATTCAATATTAATCATGAAATTGTATGCATCTTTTTACAAATAGTTCTTTGATTATAGCACTTAGCAATAGCACTTAGAGTTACATACCGCTTCACAGTGGTTTACAGCCTTCTCTAAGCAGTTTACAGAGTCAGCATATTGTCCCCAACAATCTGGGTCCTCATTTTATCGACCACAGTAGGATGAAAGGCTGAGTCAACCTTGAGCCAGTGAGAGTCAAACTGCTAGCATTGGGTAGTCAGCAGAATTATCCTGCAATATTGCATTCTAACCACTGTGCCACCATGGTTTTTATGAGAACAATTGGGGTCTAGATTTCTGTTGCTAAGCAGTCGTGAAGTGCAGTGTCACATGACCACATTGCTTAGCAATAGCAATCCCACCAGTCCCATTTATCATCATAATCTCAGGACCACGGGGTTGTTAAGAGGGAAGAGCAGGTGTAATGGTCTGTGGGAATGATCTTAGGAGATGGGGCAAAGAATGCTGTCTAGGAACAATCAGATAAGAGACAGCATAGCCCGCAACTACATAGTGGGCAGAGGAAGAGGCTTCCCTAATTTCTCAGGCTGTAAAGTTGCTGGTGGGAGAATTGTACTTTCAGACTTGCAAGATTCTATTAATGAACAGTAGGTTTAGAATAAAGTGGAATTAGCTTATGAATTTAGGGGAGGAAGAATATATGGTAGTTTAGGTATACCAGGAAAAGATAGCTACCATTTGAGAATAAGCTCTGCAGATCTGCAGACTTAAAAGTGATGGAGGATCAAACAGATTTAGTCTGCTACATCAGCAAAGGCGATCTCAGAGACAGACAAATTACTATGATGAGTAATTTTTTGAAGTAGGTTGTAAGACTGTAAAAATAATAAATTATATTGATGAGAGAAATATGGAAAGTGAAGTTGCAAAACTTGAAGCTGTTGCCATCCCAGTCATAGTGGGTCCTCAAACTCTAGATACTAGATTACAGATTAACAGCTATTTCTGCGTTACTTGTACATTATGCGATCATCCTATTTGATTAAGAGGTTCCTTGAAAAGGAATTATGTGCTTAAGAAATAAAGGCAGATGACTAAGGCAGAGAATTTTGGGGAATGAGATAAAAATTCAGACTGACTGTTACTGATTTTATTGAAGAAACTGCCAAAAGCCTTGACAAAGATGGAGAGCAAAGGCAACTTAATAAATTTGCAAAGCAAATTGGGAATGGAAAATAAGTGCAAAAGCAATCCCTTAAATTAAAAATTATTGTTAGGGAGGATATCTAGAATTATATGCCTATGAGATACGTTTTATGATAGATGTTGGAAATATTTTTTCTTGAGCCATATTATTTGTTTATATAGCAACACTTATAGCCCATCTCATTTCAAACAGTCTAGCACCTTTTTTTTAGATGGAATTGATTTTTTAAAAACTTTGATTTCTGTAATGATTTTTTCTGGTCAGGATATTTCCAGAAAATAAATTTATCGTTCTAATTTATATATTTTTTCAGCTTATCACCTCAAGATTGATGCATGTTTTCATCATTGTCTTAAACTTGCTGAGAGTTTGGATAAACATGGCTCAACTCCAACAAGGAGGTCCTGATGAAAAAGAGAAGACTACAGCATTAAAGGGTACAAATTAATTTGGAACTTCTCCTCCATAGGCACTCCGTAGACTGTGTTCTGATGAACTATAATTTTATGGTTAGTAAAACAGGTGAGCAAGTGCAAATGATACAACCCACATTTCTTGGCTGCAATAAACCTCTTACATACATCCATAATCCAGAATCTTTGTTCTTTGCTTCAAAAAAAGGATATATCAGCATGCAACAGGATTGCTGTTAGCTGTGATAGAGATGCCATTTGGATCCCCCTGAGGACAAAAATCCTATAATGGAAAGAAAAATGCTACAACTTATGCATATTAGCCAACACTCAGAATGAACAAAGTAGTGTGTGGGAAAAGCTTTAAAGAGTAAAGAAACATACCTTAATTGCAAAAGTTGATACTGAATTAACGAATTATAATAATTTCAAAATTATTTCAGCGGAAGGATATACAAAACTCCACCATAGTGGTCTGGTTGAATTAGATTTCTTCCTCCCTCCCTCTGTATTGGGAGGAATTTTTGCTTATTTGGTTCCTTTTAGATTTCTATAACTTAAACTGATGCAGTTTGGGATTTTGAATCTTATTCCCTGCTGAACTCTCTTCAACATGCCTTTTTTTCTTCCTCTGAACATAAAATGGGATTCTATATCCCATTTTATATGCTGTTTCTAGTCTTCAGAAAAAAAGTGCCGTATAAACTGTCAATCAATGTATGCTATCCTGAACTAGAAATGTAGAAAACTGACAGGACATAAATATAATCAATATGCTCCTCGGAGGCAGTATTCACGTGATAGCTTCAGACATTTTCACTCTTAGAAGGCAGGGCAATTGAATCTCCTCACTCTCTTAGTGCTGTTGTCTTCTGCACTTTCCCTCAGTCAGTTTAGATGCAAGCTCTGGGTCATGTATTGTTATTATTGCAATGGATTTGCATGATTACTGTTTATCTTTAGATAGAAAGAAAAAGAAAAAAAAGGAAGGAAGGAAAGAAAGAAGTGTGTCTGTGTGTATGTATATGTATGTGTGCATATGTATACATATATTCCTTATTAAGAGAATAAAGATAAGCAGCAATCATGCAAATTTATTGCAATCTTAAATTTACATATTAATCCAGTTTTGCCCAAAGAAGGAGTATGTATGAGTGTATGTATGTATGCATGCGGTAAATATTTAGATTTGTTTGAGTACCCTTCTAATTCAAATATGCTTAGTGCTTTACTCATTTAGGAAAACACATTTCTAAGACCACCTAATCTCCAAAATTATTCTAGATGGCTTGCAAATTAAAAAGAAACATCACAATATAAGGGGGAAAAATGAAGGAGAATATTCCATAAGGTTGGAGTGGCCATTGAAAGAATCTGTGATTCTTTTCCTGGCCAGTAGGCGTTAAGTTGGGATGAAATCAATATGTAAATACATACTTAAAGAACACCTGGACCCTTTCCCATAAAAAGAAAAGTAAATCTTAAAGCAGTTCAAATTTAAATTTTCAGCGTAAAAGAAAGCTCTTCTGAGGTCATTTTGAAAATAACAAAAATACAAAAGATAAAGATTTTTGCTCCAGTTCCTGCAAACCTAGCAGTTCAAAAGCATGCAAATGCAAGTAGATAAATAGGTGCCACTTCAGTGAGAAGATAATGTTTTGTGTGCCTTGGCATCTAGTCATGCTGGCCAAGCTAAGAAACGGAGATGAGCGCTGCCCCCTAGAGTCAGATATGACTGGACAGAGGAAACCTTTTCCTTTATCTTTAATGTTAAATCATCTTTTGTTGCTGTTATTAGTCATAAATTCATAGACTCATTAGATCAGAAAGGATCTTGGAAGTGTTCCAGTCCAGCCTTCTACCAAAGCAGGACTCCTCAAACATCCTAGTCAAATCTCCTGTTACAGAGCACCAACAGCTTCAGGTGGCTGGTTATTATGTTGCTTTACAGCTCTCACAACCAACAAATTCCTTAGATCTCTGTAAAATTACAACCGCTTGATTTTTGCATATGGAGAATAAATCCAAACTCTCTCCCCTGTGATAGCATTTCAAGAATTGGAAAACTGTTACCATGTTTTCCCTTACCCTCCTTTGTTCTCAGTTATTTTAACCATTCTTCATTGAATTTATCTTCCAAGATCCTCACATTCAAGAGCACACTTTGTTGCTCTTCACTGTTGATTAAGCCCAATATTGCACTGACTCTGGATAGGTACAGCACAGTGCTAACTCATCCTTAATATGTTGTCTGCCAGCAAATTGAAATCCTCCTAACAAGTACTACTGAGAAGCCAGGTACTGTCTATTCTATATTTGTGCATCTGTTTTTTTATTTAGTTGAGTGCAAAACTTCACATTTCTCACGATTGGATAGGATTTTGTTGAATAGGATGCAATATTCAAGTCTATCAAGACCTTTTTGAACCCTGAATGTGATGTGTTCTCTGTAGATTTGCTCAGTATCCCTCCTCTTTCTTCATCTAAGTCATAAAAATATTGAAGAGCAGTGGGCCCAAGATGAAAACTCTCCATGTACACATAAATCCATTAAGGAGCATGTATTATGCATGATTGTTTAACCAACTGTGAATCCATCTGGTAATAGGACCATTATTCCGTTTTATTAAGAGGTTGTGGCCTTAATCCTATCTCAATCCTTACTGAAGATATGAAGTTTAGGTGTATTATATCCACAGTAGTTTCTTGATCTACTAATCTCATTACATTAATCCAAAAAGATTATTTATTTTTCACATTTCTGAACAGCCCACCTCCCTCAAAGAAGGAGTATAATAAAATTTTAAAATGTAAAACAGTATGTATAAAGGTTAGACATTTCAAAAGGGGGCAAGAGTTGAAAATTAGATAAAAGGTAAAGGATGATCTTCCAGGGGCCCCCACAGCTGCATGCTCCTCTAGGCTCCCCATGCAAGGCCACAGAGCCATGTTTTAACTCCTTTTCCGAAGGCCAGGAGAGTGGGGAGCTGCCTTGCCTCTAGGGAGAGAATATTCCATAGAGCAGGGACAACAGCAGAGAAGGCTGTCTTCCTAGATCCCACCCTTGACAGAGTCTGCAACATATCTTCCCAGCCTCACCAGTTGGGATGGGCTAATGTAATGGGAAGAAGATGGCTTTATAAATAGCCAATTCCATGCCATGTAGAACTTTATAGGTCACAAACTTTGAATTGGACCAAGAAGCAAACTGGCACCCAATAGAGCTCACAGAGTAGAAGTGTTACATGAGCCCTTCTTAGGGTGCCTAAAATTGCCTGTGTGGCCACATTTTGTTCCAGCTGAAGCTTCTTGGTACTTTTCAAGGTTATCCCCATGTAGAATACATTGCATTAGTCCAAACGGGATATGACCAGGGTATGATTGACCAACGAGAGTGCCTTCATATCCAGGAAAGGGCATTCAGCTGAAATCTGTTGTTTCCAATCCAGGCCCCTCCAAGCACCATGAAAGAATGTCTACTGCATCACTTACTTCACCTGGGACGGAGTTATATAACTGGTGATATACTGGTGATACTTCATCCCATAGTGATGGATGATCTCACCCAGCAGTTTCATTTAGATGTTAAAAAGGAGTGGAGAACATAGAACCCTGTGGTACCCCAAAAAGCAGGGGCCAATAACTGGATCTCTATTCCTGTTAACAGTGATTGGGGGCAACCTCAGAGGAAGGAGATGAACCAACGTAGAACTGTGCCACTCAGGCCCAACTCACTAAGTCAACCCAAAAAAACTCCATGGTTGATGGTAATGAAAGACTAGCAAGGATGCATATACCACCTGTGTCCTGCTCCTGACAGAGATTATCCATTAGTGTGAACACTTCTGTTTCAGTCCCATATCTGGGCCTGAAGCCTGTCTAATAAAGGTTCAGATAATCTGTTTCTTACAGGATCCTACGGAGTTGCAATGTCAGCACCTTCACCACCACCTTTCCAAAAAATGGGAGGTGGGAGAATGGACAAAAATAATCTAAAATGGTAGGATTCAGCAATGGCTTCTTGAGAGGGAGCACAACAACAGCTTTGTAAAAGGAGCTGGAAAATTCCCTCCAACAATGATGAATTCACCACCACTTGGAACATCCACAGGACACCTCCTGAGTGGCCTTAACCAGCCAGGAGTAGTATGGATCTAATGCACAGATGGTGGTGTTTTCGTTCTGGAGGACCCTTTCCACTTCCAAAGGTCTAACAGAATCAAACCGTTCCCAGATAACTGTAAAATCTGCTCCCTGGGCATCTCTACAATATTTGTACATGCTTCATATCCAACAGGAAATGAATCAGAATGATTTTATCCTCCAGAGGCATGGAAAGTTCCTCCACATGATCCTGTAGATGGGCCTCTGGACAAAAATAATCCTGTAGATGGGCCTCTGGACAAAAATAATCTAAAATGGTAGGATTCAGCAATGGCTTCTTGAGAGGGAGCACAACAACACCTTTGTAAAAGGAGCTGGAAAATTCCCTCCAACAATGATGAATTCACCACCACTTGGAACATCCACAGGACACCTCCTGAGTGGCCTTAACCAGCCAGGAGTAGTATGGATCTAATGCACAGATGGTGGTGTTTTCGTTCTGGAGGACCCTTTCCACTTCCAAAGGTCTAACAGAATCAAACCGTTCCCAGATAACTGTAAAATCTGCTCCCTGGGCATCTCTACAATATTTGTACATACTTCATATCCAACAGGAAATGAATCAGAATGATTTTATCCTCCAGAGGCATGGAAAGTTCCTCCACATGATCCTGTAGATGGGCCTCTGGGCTCCTTTTCCTGAGGACTGTCTGGGTAACCCTAAACAGGGCCATTGGGTGGCATTCTGTGGATGAAATAACAGTGAAGAAGTATTGTGATTTGTTGAACATGACCTATTATTAACCAAACCATGCTGGCTTGTAATAAATATGATGTTGTTTTCCAAGTTCTTGCAATATTTTCTTGACTCCCGCCCCCCAAGTATTGGTGTCAAGCTGATTGATCTGTAATTTCCTGGGTCCATTCTTTTCCCTTTTTAAAAGATTGCAATAATGCTAGTTTTTCTCCAGTTTTATGCTGTTTCTGCTGTACTCCAGAGTTCTCAACGATTACTGCCAGACGTTTTGAGATTACTTCAGGCATGTTCTTTAGCACACTGTGATCCAGTACATCCAACTCCAGAAATCTGAATTTATTCAAACATATAAATGTTCTTTGTTCCTTGCCTGTTTTGACCTGTATTTCTCTTGTCTCCCAACCCCCAATGCTGCATAATCTGGAAGGTTAGGCCAGTTTTTCCTTTTGCAAAAATACAGATGCAAAAGATTATTGTTTTGTCATTTATTTTAAGTATAAACTCTAGTCAGAAATGAAACCAAACAAGATTCCTGTATAACTAATCATACTAGTATATTTCTGGAAATCCCAGCATTTGTAAACAGACCAAATTAAGTTTTTAAAGTTAGAAGGGCAATTCTTCTAAAATAATCCAATAGCCTCAAAAAATTGAATGTGGGTTGAAAACGAAAATTGGGAGATTTGAATTGGCAGCTTCAAAATATTAATGTCGGTAACCTGAAAAAAGACAGCCTGATGGAACTTGTAGGAACTTTGTAATATATTATGATCAATATTTTTATAGTTGTATTAAACGTAAACATTTTTATGTATATGGGAAGTTGCTGAATATGTTTATGATAAATTAACAGTTCTTTTAAAGTCACTATTTTTGTTAGAAGTAATAACTTTGAGGTCTACAGAAAGACTATCTTCTTCCCACCTTTTTTCCCCAGACTTGTTGTCTAGAATAGACTTGGATGAACTGATGAAAAAAGATGAACCACCTCTTGAGTTTCCTGATACTCTTGAAGGATTTGAATACACTTTTAATGAAAGTAAGTAATAATTTCAGGAGGAAAAATCATTTTAAAATAAATATTTTTCCATGCCTTATTTTTATAGCTTGGTACTGATTATTCTTTTACAGATGTATCAAATAATTAGTACAAGCAATAATCTGAAATAATTTTTCCCTGGTTAAAAAAGTACAGATATTCACATTCTTGCTATACATGAATAAAAAAGAATTGTAAATATACATCGGGAAGAAATCTGAATCTTTTTCCTTGAAATAACATTGTGAACTATACCTTAACAACTGATCCTAAAGATACTGCAGATTTTAGTTTAACGATACTAAAAATATATTAGCTTTTCTTGTGTCACCTTTTCCAATTTCATGGAATATTTTTTAAAAGAAATATAATCATATATATATATAGCACTTTAAATTGTTGATTACAATTACATTGTCTATCCATGTGATCTAGAAATCCTATTAATGAAAGTCAGGGAGCAAAGTGCAGAAAAAGAACAAAGATTACATATAAAGAAGGCCAAACTAATGACAGCAGGTATAAAAGCTACCCTTAGAATTGACAACAATGATAATGTATTAGTAGATAGTGTCTGGCTTTTACATTTGGCTATTAATCATAAAGAAACCTGAAGAAAAATGGTAGTTACAGATCTCTGCTTGGTAAGATAGCAATAAAGGCTTTGGAAAAGGTATACATATGCTGTGATTTGTTTAACCTGTGAAGATCACAGTCATGCAGGCAATGGTTTTCTCTGTGATACTATGGGGAAGCAAAAGATGGACTTTCAACAAGCAGAATAGAAAAAGTATTGACATTTTTGAAAGCTAATACTAGATGATCAAGAAAATAAATGGATCATGTGAAGTTCTTAAATTACCATATTTGGTACTCATGGTGCAATGAACTAGCTCTCTTGAGAAGTCTATAACTCTGGGAAAGGTAGAAGGAGAGGATGACCATCAACAAGGTGAATGGACTCAATTACATCAGAAAATGGGTGCTTTGTTGGAAGACATGAAGGAGAAGATTGGTGACAGATGATACTCAAGAATTTCTATGTGGTCACTAACAATGACTTCATGACACATAAGCAATTAAAAATATAATACTTAGCTATTCAGTAACCCAAAGAATTTCATTGGAGAGTATTTAAAAAAAATCTTGCTTGTTAAGTTTTTAATTCTTTGAAACAAACAGTTCAACTATTTAAAGCAGTATTCTTCTGCCTTGTTCTCGGACTGCTCATTTAATAATGCATATTAGCTTGCTAAAAGCTAGTAACACATAAATGTTAATGTGTGATGCTAAAAGGTTAAAAGTTCAGCCATCCATGTGATTGAAAGGCTCTACTATATTCTAAATAATTCTTTATTCTACATCATCCTATTGGGGCTGTTACTAGAATTTTTAGTATGTCTTTTTAATATCCTCATTCATGGTTTTGTGATTTGGAGGCAATTTTATTCTGATTTACAAAAAATCTAGTAGATGGATAACTCGGTGAAAATTAAGAGCACTTCAGAATATACTGCAATTCAAAACAGTGCTCTAATTTCATTAGGGAGAAACTTGTTTTGAAAATAAACACAAAAATTGAGCAGGGATTTTTAAAAAATAGATGTGCTAGAAGAAACAATGATTGGCATTAAGGAAGGTATATTGGATCTGAATGTGAAGTTGGAGTGGAACATTTAATTGGCAGTTAGTAAACACATTGAATTTGATAATGAATAAAAAGGTAAGAATACTTTTTCTTCATTAATATATTAAGAGGCAGAAATTCTGAGATAGCATAAAGTACTGTACATACTTTATACTAGAAATGACCTCAAACAAGAGATCTATTTGTTTAGACAAAAATATTGAACTGTATACAATTCAATATAATTTCTATGAATGTAAACTCTGCTCTTATATCTATTTGTTTTCATCAGTAATTATATCTATGAGAATAAATCCATAATGTATGGAAAATAGTTACTACTTTTTTGTGTGAGAGAGACTTCTGATGATTGCCTGAACTAGTCCCTGCACTTTTCTTGGCAAGTTTTTTGGAAGTGGTTTTAGGTGCAAAATATCACTTAAAAGAGGGCTTTTCAACCTTTTCACCACTTTTAGGATATGGCAATATTCGACTACCACCTAGCAAGGTGTCAAAAACTTGATAACCAAAAAGAAAAAGAAAAAAAACCTGTTCAAAGTTGCAATTGCACTGAAATGACGTATGAACATTTTTCACACTTATGACCATTGCAGCATGCCCAGGGTCATGTGATTTTTATTTGGATGCTTGGCAACTGATTCATATTTATGATGGTCACAGTGTCCCAGGGTCATGTGATCCCTTTTTGCAACGTTTTGACAAGCAAAGTCAGTGGCAGGGCTGCTAGTGGCCAAGTGCTAAGGCTGGACTTCCTTCCCTCCATCTCCCCCTCTTTCTCATTCCCATCTCCTTCTGAAGGAAGAATTTGAAACACCCCCCCATATTTTCCCTCTTCCATATATTCATCAAACAAGGAAAAGCCTCCAGAGACAGAAAAGACAAGCCATTGAGGGAACTAGCTTAAAAAGGCGCACTCCCCTTTAAGAATTAGCTACTGGCTAGAAAGTAAAGTTAAGAAGCGTAGCTGGCACTTAAGGAAGGAAACAAAATGTAAATAAGTACTGGCTGCCAGCTAAGGCAGCCTCCCCAAATGGCTCCGTTCATAAGTAAAGGAATGCTACAGGCACAATCCATTCAGGAGAAAAATACTTTGAAATCCCTTGCAGCAAAACTTACAGCTAACAATAGCAGGGCAATAGAAGCTAACACAAGACATCAGCCATCAGCCAAATAGAAATTGCCAAACACTCCTTAAGAACACAAAGCCCACATTGCACAAATCCCAGAACTTCAAAGTCACAAAAGCACATAAGAATCCTTCCACTCTCTCTCCCTCCCTCCCTCCCTCCTCTGTGCCTCACCTCCAGCCTTTCTTCATTGCTGCCTTTCTTCATTCCTCATGTAGGGCGACCTCTCCCCTGCTGCATTTCTTGCCTGTTTGCTGCTGCCAGCACAGGTGGCTGCAACAGCAGTTGCAGATCGGCTCATGGCCAGCCTGCTTGATCTCCTCTCCCCCCCTCCTCCTCCTCCTCCTCCTCTCCCTTTGGTGCAGCTAGAGTTGAGTCCACCTCCTCCCAAGGCTGCCTCTTTTTTTCCTCTCTCCCGCCCAAACTACCTCCTTCTGTAGCCTCTCCTGTCTCTGCCCCTCTCCTCCTCCTTTCTCATCTGGGGGTGAGCTGGAAGTGAGCCTGGGGCCTTTGTCTCGCCCCAGCCACTCTGCAACTCTGGAGGACTCTCTCACTGTAAGTCCTTGCCTGTGCTGGCTCGTTCCCTCCCCCACTACACTTGGCTGGGCAGGGCTGCGTACCACCTGCCATGTGCTAATGTACCACAGGTAGTACGTGTACCACCTGTTGAAAAGCTCTGACCTAAAATAGCAGTGCAATATCACCATTATATTTCAAAAACTCATTGTTTTGACACCTGTATACAATACGAAATGTAAAGGGAATGACTGAAATTTAACACTACTATTTTTCTTTATAGAAGGGCAGTTAAGGCATATGAAAACTGGAGAGCCATTTGTTTTTAACTACCGAGAAGATTTACACAGGTGGAACCAAAAACGCTATGAAGCTCTTGGAGAGGTATATATTATTTAAAAATAATATAATAATGTATACAGTCTGCCTGTTTTATTTTATATTTGGGTTAATAAAGGGAAAGAACTTATTATTGTAAGGATAGCATCGTACTTAATAGATTTGAGAGCAAGGAATAATCTTATCCAGAAATTACCTGTACTGCTTTAAGGGTGAACTAACTGTTCAGTGAGGTTTATATGTATATGCCTAATTATAAAAAATATAACATTTTCTCTGTATTGTACAAAAACTTGCAGTTATTATGTCAGAATTATTGTTGCAAATTCAGATATGAATACGAGGCAGTTCCATCTATGTTTATTTGTTATATAGTTTTTTACACATTTAACCCATTTGTATTGATTTTGAACTCATTGATACTTTATCAATATCAAACAAATGTCAAGTTCTTGTTAAATAATGTTTTAGATTGTCTTGTGTACAAGTAGTCCTCACTTAACAATGGTAAGTGAGACTGGAATTTCTGTCACTAAGTGATGTGGTCATAAAATATAAAATCACACGACTTCCACATAGTAACAGAAATTCTGGCACTTAGGTTGCTATTATTAAATGATTCATAGCTGGATGTTAAGAGAGGATGTCACATAGTCACCATTTTGCAATCTCTTACCAATTTCCCCAACTTTGCTTGTAGGAAGCTGGCCAAGAAGTTTGCAAATGGTGATTACATAATTGCAGGATTCTGCAACTTTGTAATTGGAAGCCCATTACCATGTACCATGAGTTATGATCACGTGACTGCAGGAATAATGTGACAGGGACCTAATTGAGTCCCCCTCATTCAGAGCCACTGTAAGTTCATCTGGTTTTTGAATGAGTGGCCATTAAATGAGGACCACCTGTAATGGATGACACAAGAGAGACTATCAACTCCGGCATAGCTAGACATTTGTCAGTCTCTTATTCAGTGTTTAGAGGAGTGACAGACTAAGCTACTGTAGTATGCATTGGTGTTAAGTCTGATACTGAATTTAATAAAATTTAAAAGGTTATGTTAGCTTTTCTTTTGTGCTTATGTTGAAAGCATGTGAGAAATAATGAACCTCTGATGTCAACAGTTTAGTATGGCAGAAAGATCATCTGTAAATGTGTCCATGTGGTCAATCAAGTAGGAAGGCTTTTCGAGGAGCTATGCCTGGTCCGCAAGAGGGAATGCCATTGGACCTTTCAGGCATCAGGTTCAGAAAGTAGCAATGGGAGAAATAAGAAGCCTTTTTCAGGCAGCAAGTACCAGAATGTGTACAAACTGTCCTTCAAATCAAATCATACAGCCCTATTTTTAATTGGAGTAAAGCTTCAAATAAAGCTGAAAATGTACCTTATTTGAACATTAATATGGAGACTATAAATGGAAAAAGTTGACTCTTTTCCTGCTGTTGGTAACAGCTAAAACTTAATAGGATATGTTATCTCATTGTAGCTTCCATAAAACACTGATAATCGAGGTGTTGAAAAATATTAAATTGAATCTTAACTCTATTTGGGGAGAGAGAAAATAATGGATGGATTAACATAATCTATCAATTAAAGCATAAAAGTGATTTAAAAATTTAATAGAAGCATTAATTTTTGAAAATAGTGTTTTTCTTCTCCTATTAGTAAAAGTGCCAAAAATGAACAGATGGAGTTATCTTTTTCAGGAGAATGGACAGTGTCACTTTTATTCAAAATACTTAATACTTTACTTTCTAAAAGATTCTTATCTTTGACCAATTTATTATTTATAGCAAATCTCTCACCTTGGGTATTGAACTTCCCATGGCATTGACTGTGACTTGTTTACATCTTAGCAATATGGTAGGCTGCAAATGAGCTAAAAGGTTTTCAAATTACAGATTTCAAACTACGCTATAGATTATTCAGCATAATTTAGTAGCATGCTAAAAATTAACAATTTAAATAAGGCACTCTTGCTGAAGCAGCAGCAGCTGAAGCCTCCATAGCTTTAGGAGTGCCTGGGAGCAGAGGCATCTGGCTGCAGATGGTACAGAACTAGTCGTGGAATTGGGGAAATGAAAAATAAGGGGGAGAAAAGTATGTGAATTAGGCTATTCTAAGCTCTTACACAGTTCTTGCATTATTTGACATTATGTCCTGTTTTAAAGCTGAAAACAATATAAAGCTAAAAGTACAGAAAATAAAATCCACATTCCCAGCTGGCAGTTGTAATTGAAACAGCAAATATCTTAAGGGATGCTCCTATCAGAGGAAGTATTGAATATCTTAAGGTCAGTCTCAGAATTAAATGCTTGTTGATCATATTTATTTTACTCGCAAATGTTTATTCCCAGTTTTGATGCCAATCAAAGATAAATAAAAATAAACCTTTATTGTCAAAGTACAACATGTGTACATTGAGATTAACTGAGCCTCCCCCCCGTGCTCTCTCCCCCCAACACACACTGACAACAAACCCTCCATCCTACCACACCATGTGAACCAACTACACCACACACCGGTCTCCCAAGTCAATTCTGCATAAGATTATGTCCCATTTAAAAGCCTAACAGCCCACGGATAAAAGCTATTTATTAGTTAAGTAAGATTTCTGGGAATTCTTACATTGGAATAACTGCTGTTTTGGTGCAGAGCAAACCTAGAAATGAATAAATAAAGGAGCTGGAACACAACCTAACCCCCCCTCAAAATCCCCAAACACGCTGAAATTACTGAGAAGTCCAAACTCATGTTAGCAAAATAAAATTAGCAATGGACATTTCTTATTGTCCTAGAAAATACATCATTTGCATAAAACAGAGTATAACATTATACTCTGTGCCCCTACTATGATCCTTTTAATATATTCAGGCATCCTAATATAAGTAAAAATTTTGATGGCAAATTTAAAAGGTGATAGTGAATATTTATCACAAAAATTCACAAGAAATGACTTTGGGAAACATTACATTAATTAAACAATGCATATATAAACAATTATTAAAATATAAAACAATCATAAAAATAAATGTTGGAATGATCATAGCATAACTTAAACTAAAATGATAATACATAGTAATAATGCTTGATTTAGGTTTTAGATTTTATACTTGATATAAAACAATTCTGTCTAAGCTTTAAAATTTTGAGAAAATTCATATTAATTTTTGCTTAGTTTGAATATTTCCAAGAAACAATACTGAAAACTTTCTTGATATCTAAAGAAGTAAGAACTTCTAGATTCTGCCTATTTTAAGCAATTGTGTCAATATTAACAATATTACCAGAACTTTGATGATTATATATTAATGCAGCATTTCAGCATGCACAACAGTTATTAAAACATTTTATTTTACAAGCAAAAATACTATTTTTTTAAATTCCATTTATATCCCGCCCTTCTCTGAAGACTCAGGGCGGCTTACAAGCTTAGCAGTAGCCTTCATTCTATGTATATGCCTGCTTATTAGGGCTTTCACACAGACCCCAAGCGGCATTATTACAAAGTCAGCTTAATTGCCCCCAACAATCTGGGTCCTTATTTTACCTACCTCGGAAGGATGGAAGGCTTACTCAACCTTGAGCCTGGTGGGATGCGAACCTGCACTAATTGCAGGCAGCTGGTGTTACTTAAGGAGGCATTAGCCCACTGCTCCACCAAGGCTCTATAATAGTTAAGCATTCATATTTATCAAATAAATGTATGGGTAATTGATAGCAATAGCACTTAGACTTATATACTGCTTCATAGTGCTTTACAGCCCTCTCTAAGAGGTTTACAGATTCAGTGTATTGCCCCCAAAAATCTGGGTCCTCATTTTACTGACCTCAGAAGGATGGAAGGCTGAGTCAACCATGAGCTGGTGAGAATCAAACTGCTGGCAATCAGTAGAATTAGCCTGCAATATTGCATTCTAACCAGTCTGCCACCACTTCTCTCTTGATACAAATACTACATCCTTACCTTGCTTAGGATGAAAAATGTTTACTTCATTAAGGTGATAAGAAAAATTTTCAACTGAAATCTCCAATAGAAGATTAAAACCCAATCTGCCTTGTATCAGAGAACTAGAAAACTCCTAGAGTCAAGAGAATTTTCTACTTTCTTACTACTGATTGTAGAAACAATTTCTTGAAGAAAAAGTAGTGGAGTGAGATTGCATGCAGCTCTAGGATAGATGTAGAGAATCATTTTTATCTATTGATAGGAGATTTGAATTGTATAATTTGGAACAATGGTTTTTTAAAAAAACTATTGCTTGATTAATCTAAGTTGGTATATATTTTCCCACATTATATTAGAAATTGAACTTTACTTCTTGCTTAATTTGTTTAAATCTCAGGAGATACAGGACATGAATAATTGTTTAAGTTCCTTCACTAGAAACCTAAGTTTACAATAAATGCCTTTGTTGTTTACTATATCAATGTAGTGATGAAACAGAAATTTGATATGAAAGAATTCTACAATTTCTTGATTTCTCATTTTAATAAATTATTATTTTACAACAATTATATATTTAGTTCATTAAAGTTACCAACATCACAGGAGCATAGTCTGAAATATTACATTAAATTATTACATTAAATACTAAATAATGAAATATCAGTAAGTTTAAATGAAAAATTTTCTGCATGGAAAAGGAGACATGTATACTGGGAGCAATTAGAATGCCAAATACCAGACTATATTTGCACATATAATCTTGCAGAATTTATTTGTATATATCATGTTGAGATATTTCTTTAGTCAATTTATATGGCTGCCTAATTCATAGACTGTGACCCTCCAATAATTTATATTCCAACTGTTACAGATGTGTTTATTCAATGTTTTAACTCTGTGCCTAAAATAGTTTAACAAATAGTTAAGTTTTAGTTTTTTAACTAAAAACTTATTTTTATTTTGCTTCAAAATTATGCATCAGAAATAGTGTTGCCATATGGAGTATGCTGAGTCTGGCAGAGATCCTATCATTATTAATATTTTAAATATTAAACCACTTTGGTTTAACAGCTGAAAACATGCATAAGCTCTGTCTTTGGGACGGAATAATTGCTTGGAAACATGTTTAGCTAAAATGTCTTTTGTATTTGAAAGTGATGAAAGGGGTTCAAAAATTTTTTTAATGGTTATATTTTAAAACAAAGACACAAAATGTTTTTCCATTGTTATTTTATGTAAAAGTTGTTTCAGTGGTTAAGTTTAGTATCTTACAACCTAAGCTTTTGGTTTGTGTCCGTTTCAATTGTCAGAAGAGAATGTTATGGATATTCTTATTTACCTGTATTGTTAATCTGTCTTTTTTTCCCCCTATTCTGCGTTATGATTTTCTTTTTGTGCTTTTGAGTCAGCCAGTGGCGTAGCGTGGGGGGTGCAGGGGGGCCGGCCGCACCGGGTGCAACATCTGGGGGGGCGCGCTCGCACTCGCAGCTCTCTGCCCCTGCCTGGCTCACTCACTCACTCTCACTGCAGTGCTGGCTGTGCGAATCCGATCCGAGCCGCCGGGTCGCCGCCCACTGTGGAGGGGTGTGTGTGCCAGGCGTGTGGTTAGGGGGCGCAAATTACTTGCCTTGCCCCGGGTGCTGACAACCCACGCTACGCCACTGGAGTCAGCCACAACTCCTGATGGTTAAATGGACAAGCCCTGCAGTTTTCTCAGCAACACTTTCAGAAGGGGTTTGCCTTTGTCTTCTTCCCTGGGCTAAGAGACATTGACTGGCCCAAAGTCACTCAGCTGCTTCTGTGCCTGAGGCAGCATTACTATATCTTGCAAGTAAAGTGTAACAAGGCCTCCTGGATTAAAGATATTTCAAGTAGTACTCAGCCCATTGTAAAGTTCAGTTCTCCACAAGATTTCCATTCTCCATTGAAAGGGTGTGACATCTGAGATATCTTTGCAAGAGAAATACTTAAAGTACTTTTTCTATTTCTTTATGGCAGGGGTGTTAAAGTGCCGGCCTGTGGGCCGGATGCATCATGCCGAAACCGCCCACCCCAATGCCGGCAATGAAAAAAAAAATCATGATACGTCGCAACACACCACATGACTTTGCGATTTTGACACTCCTGCTTTATGGGATTCTTTTTTTAATCTAAGCTTTCCTTCATTTGTCCCTTCCGCTATTCATTGTTCATATGGGCCAAGAATTGGATATGCCACAATAAAAATAAATTGTTCTAATAAATTGTTCTGTGCTTATTGCAAATTGTTTGAAATAATTTTAACTAATTAATCCAAGAGTTATATTTATGCCATTGATTATACATTAAATAGATGGTTTTTATCCTGAACTTTTAACAAAAATATTCACATAGCAGCAGGAAGCAAAATCCTAGATCATATATTACATTTCTGGACACATTTATTGAGGCTATAAGGCAGGAATTTTTGCTTCTTAACTAGACTATTTAAAAAAAACTATTTATTTTGCAAAATGCATTGTATTTTTCTAAACAGTAGCTTGATAAACCACTTGCAATTTTTTTACAAAATTTTATAAAAACAAGACCTATTTGTAAATATTGCACAACTTCTTTTCTCTTGTAGATCATCACTAAATATGTATATGAATTATTGGAAGAAGAATGCCATTTGAAAAAAGTATATGTTCCAGTAAGTTAAATGTATACAAATTTTTCTTAAAGTACATTAAGTTGTAAAAATGAATGTAAGAAAATAAAATTTTATTATAACTTTTCTTTGTGAGGGCTTGTAAAACTCCATTTCTGAACAAAGATAGTTCATAAATTCTATTATTGCTCATGTTAAAGAACTCATTTGATTTTAATTTTTCCTCAGTTTTATGAATCTCACTAGGAAATAGAAGTCCCTTATTTTGTTAACAACTAAACAAAAGAGTTGTTCTGGGTAGTGGTGGGGATATAATACTACCTGTGCTTGCATCCAGTTGCTGCTTCATTTTAGCTTAGTTTGGAAGAGGGTGGAACATAATAGAAGTTAAACAGGCTGTGAATTTATACATGTGCATGTAATATAAGCCATATTTTATTTTGAAGCATTACTTCAAGGTTAAATGCTTTATTCCAGATGTAAAATGTACAGGGTGTAATGTGCATCTATTGTAGAGATAAGTCTCCATATTAAGTCTCAAATGTTGTGTCTGCACTCCGTCATGATGGCAAGACCCATTTTCTCCTATTTAGTTTGATTCATAACTCAGCAGTGCTCTAAATGTGTTGTAGATGCTTTAAATTTAAAAATTCTAAGGACATTTTTGAATGAAATAAAATTTGACATTGAATGAAATAAAATTAATGATGCTATGCCATAAAAATCCATAATGGATATTCTTCATTAACTGTTGTGAAAAGAAAATCTGCTGATGCTACAGTTCATCCAAACTTGTATCTGTGATCAACATGATTGTCTGGCTTTTGAGATCACTTGATTATCTCAGGTGATGTTTTTCTAAGATAGGTGAAGCTTCATGATGGATACTCATGCTGTTGCAAATTTTATGGCAGAAAAGAAAAGGATGTTTTTGACAATACGACAATAGGTTTGATGACTGAGCACATGTCTGATATTTGTATAGTTATTCTTTGATGTACATGGGTACATTCATATAAAGGGGACATGCAGAGTATTTTTTCCACTGAATTCAAGAAAGCGTTTTTTTCTGTAGTTCTATGTTTATGTAGTATTTATTCATGTCCATTATAACAATCATTTCACATATCCTCTTATCATATCAGAATTATACATCTTAGAGACATTGGCCTAACGATTCAAATATAATAATACATTTCATGAACAGTTAATTAGAGCCAATCCATATGGATGTTTTTATAGAATGTTTCATTTTTGCCATGTAGAGTGATTTAAAACGAGGCTGCTCCATAGATATCGATCATCTATATACTACTAAAACTCTTATGTCTGTAAATTTTAATTGGGCAAAATGGTGCAGCATAGAGCATATGTAGAATGCTGTGATGATTTTTTTTTGCTTTTATTTATTTGTAATCCCACCTTTATTATTTTTACAAATAACTCAAGGTGGTGAATATTTCCAATATACCTTCCTCCTCCTATTTTCCCCACAAGAACAACAACAACTCTGTCAGCTGAGTTAGGCTTGAGAGAGTGACTGGCCCAAGGTCACCCAGCTGGTTTTCATGGCTAAAGTGTGACTAGAACCCATAGTGTCCTGGTTTCTTGCCTGGTACCTTAACCATTAGAACAAACCAGTTCTTATTTACTTTCAATTACTCTCAAAGGAATGAAATTTGGGGGAGTGGTGGCTCCTTATTGGTGCAATATATTAGTTGTTCTAGTATCCCTGTTGAATTTATGGTGTAATAATACATAAGAAATGGATTTAATTTCCAGGTGCTTGGTTAATGGGGTGTTAGAGTGTCTGTCTTTAGCAATATGGATGATAAGATATTATGTCTGGCTTTGAAAAATGCTGTCCTCAGCCTGGGGAAAATTAGGTTCTGTACATATTTTATTGATTCCCAGCTGTCATTATTTATCCAATTTTTGCCATGTTTGGATAATCTATTAACTTTAGCCTGGAACTCTATATCTTTTATTCTTTGGGTGAGCAGTATATTGGCTTGGTCATACTCCAAAGACATTAGGAATCTTGTGAAAGCCTATATGATGCCAATATCTGTTCTACAGCTTGTTTCCTAGGAGGACAAAATATATCTTTTTTTTTGAGCTATCACTTAACATATAATGCTTCAGCTACTATTCATAATAGTAACGTTGGAAGGGACCTTGGAGGTCATCTAGTCCAACCCCCTGCTCAGGCAGGAAACCCTATACCATTTCAGACAAATGGCTGTCCAGTCTCTTCTTAAAAACTTCCAGTGTTGGAGCATTCACAGCTTCTGGAGGCAGGTTGTTCCACTGGTTAATTGTGCTAACTGTCAGGAAGTTTCTCCTTAGTTCTAGGTTGCTTCTCTCCTTGATTAGTTTCCATCCGTTGCTTCTTGTCCTGCCTTTGGGCACTTTGGAAAATAGCTTGACTCCCTCTTCTTTGTGGCAGCCCCTGAGATATTGGAACTCTGCTATCATGTCACCCCTCGTCCTTCTCTTCATTCTCTTATTATTCAGAGTGCTAGCTTTATTCTTTTCAAATAGTAAGTAATCTATAAAGAAATTTTTTTTCAGCATGTGAACTTCGTTGGAACAAACATTTCAATGGATGTTAGATTAGAATATTTCCCTTGTTCAAGAATTTCTGATATTTTTGAACTTATTTTCTAATAAAGGATGAAGAGTTGCTTTTAAAAAGAGATTAAAGAGACTATACAAGAGACTAAAGATAAGGGAGGACACATTAAATTACTACATTGGTTGATGATCAGATTAGCACGTCTCATATCATGATCATTTAAAAGAAAAGTGAGGAGATTTATATCATGAAAATAAAAATTGCTAGAGACATTCTCACCAAACAAATTTGATTTGTCAATAAAGTGTGACTGTGTGGTACTATGACCTTTTTATAGCTATAATTTAGTGAAAGTTTCATTTGATGTTTGAAGACAACTTGAAGATAATTTGGCTTGAAAGAATGTTTCCAAATGTAATTAAGATTGAAGTTGTAAGCCTTGGTACATATTGACTAATTTGTTTGTAGGCATGGATCTTTATAATAAATACTTTTCTCATAGTTTTACATTTGGTCCACTAATTAGAAATTTTGTTATTAATAGTATGTAAAGCTATAAACATCAGTCTTAATTATCTGCAGAGGATAAGAGTAAGAGAAAGAAAGATCAGTTCACAAACCCCTAAGATGTAGTGGAATGGGAAAAAATGTATAAGTGGAAGACAAAATTGCTTTGAAAATACAGCTTTTTAAAACCAGCCAACTGCCAGCTACCTGATTATTGCAGCTGTGGAAAGAAACATCACAAAAAAATATTCTTCCTCAATCACCTTCCCAAGAGACAGTAACATTGTTCATTATGTATTCTAATTTAAAGTAATATATTGATTCACAATTGAACAACATGATCTAAAGGTGGCTTGTTTCCCAGCTAATATTCTTTCTTGGTTCAACAAGTCAGCTAATTTGTAGTAGAAATATTTCACATATATTTATTAATTAGTCACAAAAGGCTTATTGGATGATAATGAGCTGGGTTGGTTTTACTGCCTTTTTATGGATTGGAACCACTACTCCATTCCTTGGGAATCTGCAGCAAATTATCACTGTAGGTAAATACAGGAACAGAGATAGACGCCCATTAGGGATCTTTAGAGAAATGATATTACCTACCCCCTCCCCCAACTCAGAGCTCTATATTGCTATTTCTAACAAATGGTTTAGCACACCATTTATTGTAGTAGTGACCTCTGCTACTACTGTAGCCATTCTCTCAATCTAATGTACCTAAAATATTCCATTCTGGGCTCTTTGAAAAAAGGATAATGTAGAAAGAGCCAAATTAAAAAAAATGCCTGCTGATAATATTGGATAGATGGTCTGCTGTTTGCTATTGAAGACAGTGTGCTCCCTTCTCCCCCCCCCCTTTTAGGGCAAGGCACTATTGGTTAGAAGTTTATTTTTTATATGTCAATCATAAATACTATCTGAACTGCTGATTGCAGGCAGTGTTACTTCCTGTAACTTTTTATTATGTGACCAGTGTTAATTGCTTATATTCATTAAATGTTGTTCTAATTTTAGGTAGATGCAGAAGAGACTGAACCTAGGAGTTTCATCTTTATGAGTGAGGATGCACTGATAAATCCTGAAAAACTGATGATTTTAATTCAAGGCAGTGGTGTTGTCAGAGCAGGACAGTGGGCAAGAAGGCTTATTATAAATGAAGATCTGGACAGCGGCACTCAGATTCCTTATATTAAAAGAGCTATAGAGGTAAGATAATTATGGGCTTTCCTAAAACAGAGGTGCACAACTGATTCCAAACTTCGTGTCATGCTTTGGTTTCTGAATGGTATACTGTATTGGAGGCCAGAATTCCCAAAATGCTAGATAGGGTTAGGACAGAAATTAAATATGGTTGTTTTGAATTTAAATTGAATTTCAATTTAATATAATTAATATAGTTATTATACTGGTACATATTTAACAAGCGATCACTTATATTACAAATTTAAATTTAATAACAGCTTTTAGAGTTTTCTGAGAACTGTGTATAAAGCTTTTTAAATGACCATACAAGGTTCTAAGAGTTCAAGGGAGCCTCTTTTTAATGGGCTAATTTGGGGGATTAGTGTATACAATTCTGGATATATATGTTATTTTAATGCATATCAAATGTGTCCTTATTGTTTTATTTTCAAGTCATGCATGCAATTTCTGTTCTGTTTCAGAATCTTTAAATGTTGTATTGAAATTCATTGTTGTACATATGGTTTAAAACAGAGAAATTAATATAATAATTTGTTAAATTGAACCTTTTTTTAAAAAAAGAATTTGTTTTACTAGCTTAAAAGGTTTACTTTAGTTCTGTCTCAAATAAATTTTTTGTCTACTTATAAAAAGTTGATCTTAGAAGCTCCTATGGTTTTATAAAGAAATGCATTTAAATACAGTATGTTTCTATAAAGTATACTAGTGAACCAAGTGGTTTGTCAGATGCTTGCATTGCCATGTTTTATAGTAATGTGTTGCTATTGATTTATGTAGGTCAAATTCTGTGATTGATTTTATAATACCCCACTACAAGGATTTTCTGATTAGTGGCAATTAAAGTTTCTAATAAATTGATAATAAAACTTAATTTTCTTGGATTTTCTAAAAATCCGTCCTTTGCCACGCTTCTATTAACAAAATCCAGCAATAAAATTAACAGAAAAATAACAATGCAATACTTTTCATCAAGTAATAACAAAGCTGATTATTAGTATCTACAAAAAATCAACACATGCTGACCCAATTCAACTCAAATCACTCAGAAAGAGCATGAAATAACAGGAGGAGATAATAATAAGATAATAGTAAGAGGCATGAAGATAAGATACCAAGATGGCAGATTAGGTTTAGGAAAATAAAATTATATCCACTTCACCTATAGTGACTACCTCCACTGACAAACATTTACAAATACACAGGTAATTAAAAAAATCATTTTTCAGTTAATGTATGCATTTACGACAAAATTCATACACCTGACAACTATTCATGCCAGAGTGAATAATTGTGGTATAGGTGTATGAGAGAGCTTTATCTGAATAAGGCTGCACCAAGCACTGATCATTGCAGTCTCCCTCTCTCTCTCTTAGTCACATGATCATTTAGCAACCCTTTTGCTTTACGATCTGGTCACTGCATCAGAACTTGGTCACTAAATAAGGATGGGTGTATAAAATATGCCTTTATGAGCAATAACTACTCCATAAGGAAAATTTGACAAGAAGTGAAAATTCTAAAATTTAATTCTAGCAAGCAAAAATACAGTGCACCAGTCATTGTACCCATATAATAGGATGGATTCCGTGGAACCCCAGGATTATATGAGGACTTGAATGAATTCCATGGGACTGGAGGCAGGACATTGTGCAAGGGACTAAGGGAATAAAACTCACTTCTCTCTGCAAGAAATGAAGCCTTCTTTCCCCCTTAGTTCCTTTGTGGGGATCTTAATCACTCAGATATAACAGAAGGGCAAGAATTGTTAGCTGACTTTCAGAAGCACCAGCCTTGTTTATCAGGGATTCATGAAAAAGTCTGCTCCCTTACCATGCTTGATATCCTTTATATTCGTTTTATGAAGATAGAATTATTTAGGATGTATGTTTTTAATTCTTAATAGCTAAAATGAATATGAATCAGAAACTTTTACGATAAAACTAGAAGATGAAGAATGTCCTAACCAAGAAAAGATAGCAAACAGTTGTATGTAATAAAAAATATAATTCAATTTTTAAACAAGCCTTAATTGCACAGAATCATATTGCGCAGAGATCTGATTCAGAGATTTAGAATATGTACATTTCTACTGAATCGGAGGCTAAATCAGTCTTTATGTTTCCTGTACAATATCAACTAAGATACTTCAGTTGTTCATATAATTGATTTAGCCTCTAATTTTTTTCTAATATTCTCAGAATTATGGAATTTTCCAAAGCTGCATCAGATAAAAAAAACACAAAATGTAATAATTGCTTTAATTTATTATATTGTCATCCTGCAGTTGTTTGCAGTTTATATTCCTTTTGTAACCTTAGAGCATGTTAAAAACGTAATGAGCACTTTGTTGAACCAGTGTCTTCACCTCATTTTTGGCACAATCAATTTTTAAAAAGAATTTTTTAAAAAGAAATATCTGCCAGTTTAAATGATAAATATCCACTAGAGTCAATTTCTTATGAGAAAGAGATTCAAATGTAAGTCTCCTTCTCAATAGTACAAGACTTTTTTCCCTTTGGTTCTGGGAATACAATTAAATTCCAATTAAAATAAGAGCCAACTAGGCTCTTGGTTTTCAGGGGAGTCAAATAATTACTATTTAATCCTTGATGTTCTCTTGAGTTTGGCTGGGATTTATTTTAAGATATTTCATTACCTAACGAGGTAACATCATTAATGCTAGTGACTAGAGTGGTCCTTCAGTACTCATGCTTATTTTCTGGGAGACGCATCGAGTACTAAAAAGGACGAGTAGCAAACAAACCATGCAACTTAACATGTGAACCTTTGTTTCATCTGGGAAGGACTTCCTATCTATTACTTATCTTATGTAAGTGACCTTGTTAGTATGACAGACTTCCTGTCTACCTTCTACAGCTGTCCCCCACTTCCTTTTCCAGCAACCTTCCCAGCATGACCAACTTCCTATCCACCCTCTGTGGCTGTTCCCCACTTCCTTTTGTAGTGTATCTTGTACCAAACAAAGATGAGTACCGATACAACATTTTCATGTCAAAATGTGTATAAGGTTTTAGAAAATAACTGTCGTTTTTGCATATTTCCATAAAATCTTTTTTGTTGATTGGTAATATATGAGATTCATTCCAGTCTATTGTATATCCAGAAAAATCTGTCATAGTGTACAATATTAGGTAAAGCATTTTGGTAATTACTAGTAAGGCCTGACATATCATTTGTGTATAATAATAACACGTATTCAATTCCAGCCACTAGTATACTTTGAATACAAAGATTCCAGAATCAAATTAAAACAACTGTATATAAAGAATCCTTGACAAGTTGTATGATACATCTTAACTTGTAGTTGATAATGTAATTTGTAAGAACTTGAGCAGAAGGAATAAAATCAAGAAATAATGAGAAATCTATTTTGTTTCTCACGATAGGCTCCAGAAATTTACTCTGTACATGTTAAAGCTTTTTGCATAGCTAACATAGCCATGACTGTCATTTCAAGATCTCAGGGTGAATTGCTGAAATATACACTAATAATATAATATTAGATTAGAGGCTTGGTATCTGTCATAAAATCAGATTGTGCAGAATATATTATTTATTTGATTTATTTGTATAATGCAAAGTCAACGATTCATGACACTTTACACTTTTAAAAAATATAAATTAAACCACAACATCAATACAAAATAAAGCAGACTATATAACACACTGCAGTAATATAGTATAATAGTATTAACCTGCCTTGGGTCACGTCAGCTGTCAAAGGACCTATGGAATAGTTTTGCCTTAGCAACCTTCATAAAACACACCAGAGTCGACACAAATATGACTTCTGGGGTAGGGAAACTATTATAAAAGAATATCTGCTCTAATCCTGTTTGTTTCTGTGTTTTTACCTCCATGAATTCATTTATCTTACAATGGCTTTACTTTGCAGAAAACCCTATAGTATATTTACACAGAATGTCCATATAATATATTTTGTCTTAAAATACGCTTCTATACACTTTTGGAGTTTTGGAGGCTTACATTAATTTATACTAATTGTTATATTAATAGTTGGGGTAGGTAATCATTTTATGCATTGATAAATGGAGAAATACTGTACAGTCTTGTTCTTGTACACAAAGATTTTCTTCTCTTTTCAGCCCACACACATTCTACATTTTTATTACAAACAGATTTTGAGGATATATGAATGTTGGGGGAAGGGGAAAGAGGGTAATGAGACTAAGTAAGAGTTCCATTGCCAGAAAAACCTCTTTCATCTCAACCAGTAAGATACAAATATCAAGAAAATAAATTTTATGAAATATGCAGAGCACTAAGTGTCAATTTAAAAAATACATTTTTATTAGGAATACACAGTAGCGTCTGTGAAATTTAGATTAAATTAATGACTTTCCAAAAGATGGCTACATGGATATTTCACACAATTGGTTTTATGTTGAGAATTTGGGTATGCTTAGAAAAAGTGGCTTACGGAAAAGTAAGGAGAATAGTTAAATTCTCATTGACAGACTGTATGAAGCCACATTGGCCCCCAAGCCAGTAGAACAAAACAATGAGATGACAGCTCTAGTGTTTGGAGAGAGGTTATTAATGACAGCTTATTCCTTTATGATTTCAACTCTTGACAGAAGACAGGTCTGCTTGTTGCATCACGGCAGATGTATCATTACCTCCTGGCCCTGTCATGACTGAATTGGAATAAAACCACTTGCAGTTCTGAAAATCCAATTACTTTGTGGAAGTTTGGGAACACTGCTATGATTCATGTGCAAAGTAGTATAAGTCTCATTGCAGTAGCTGTACTTGAATTTTAATAGTGGTGTGAAGTTTCAGATTTTGAAGATAATGGGAATAAATACATGATGGTCTTTTCTCTGATCATTAGTGAATCTGTGTTATAATAGGATATGATTTGTAGCATTGTTTAGTTAGTATTCCTGCACAGTCTTGATGTTTTTAAAAGTATTTCTACAGTTTTAATAACTCATATTTAAATATGGAAAATATCCTAGCAACTGATATTTTTTATTGTTTTAAGAATTGAGGCGGTATTTTCCTTAATTCATTTGGACATTAGAATTCTGTAACATTAATACTTTGTATGGGATACCTTATAGCATGGGTGTCAAACTCGCCACGTCACATGACATGTCATGACATATTGTGACTTTTTTTGCATTGCCAGAGCTGAGGTGGGTGCAGCCTGTGGGTCGACAGTTTGACACCCCTGTCTTATAGTGATTCTGAATATTAGAGAAGGGGAAATATAGATTTATGTAGGTATATAAAAAGACTTGCTGATTTAGGTATGATTAGAATTTCAGACAAGTGAGATGAGTTTAAATACAGAAAAAGCAAGTATAAAAATTGTGCTTAATTTCTATCATATTGTTTATGTTTAGTCACTCTGAAATATTTTTCAAGACTGTTTATTTCTCTTTATGATCCTCCTCCACTTTGTATTTCATTTCAACTGCTGGCCTCTTTTCTGTGCAGCTTCTGCCTTTCATATCAACTGATGTGTCTTAAATTGGTGAATCAAAATTTGGGAAGGAAACAGTGCTTAAGATGTAAAGTAAGTGAATCTCTAGGCAGAAGATAACACTTCTTGCAGTTACAATCAATGCACTTGACACTTTCAAAGGCAAGAGAAACTATAATTTGCTCAAGGGTTAAACTTTTTAAATAACTTCCCCAAGGAAATCTGTCAATAAGACATAATAATTAATTGAACATTTTTATTAGCTTGGCCTAAAATGAAAAAAACCCTTCATGGATTACTGCCTTGTCATGGCGAAGCGGCTTGCGTAATTCAATGAAGCTATGAGCTATGCCGTGCAGGGCCACCGAAGATGGATAGGGCATAGCAGAGAGTTCTGACAAAACCTGATCCACTGGAGAAGGAAATGGCAACCCACTCCAGTATCTTTGCCATGAAAACCCTATGGACAGTACCAAAAGGGAAAACGATATGATGCTGGAAGATGAGCCCCTCAGGTCGGAAGGTGTCCAATATGCTACTGGGGAAGAGCAGAGGGCTAGTACTAGTAGCGCCAGAAAGAATGAAGCGACTGGGTCAAAGCCGAAAGGACGCTCCTTTCGAAAGGACATGTCCTCCGAAAAGACATCCGTTGTGGATGTATCTGATGGTGAAAGGAAAGTCCGATGCTGTAAAGATTTTTTCTCCATAGGAACCTGGAATGTAAGATCCATGAATCAAGGAAAGCTGGACGTGGTTAAACAAGAGATGACAAGACTGAACATCGACATCTTAAGAATCAGCAAACTAAAATGGACAGGAATGGGTGAATTTAATTCAGATGACCATCAGGTATACTACTGCGGGCAAGAATCCCTCAGAAGAAATGTCACAGTAGTCCAAGTCTATGCCCCAACCACCAGTGCTGAAGAGGATGAAATTGACCGGTTCTATGAAGCCCTACAGCACCTTATAGAACTAACACCAAAAATGATGTCCTTATCATCATGGGGGATTGGAATCCTAAAGTAGGAAGCCAAAAGATAACCGGAATAACAGGCAGGTTTGGCCTTGGAGTACAAAATGAAGCAGGGCATAGGCTGATAGAATTTTGTCAAGAGAATATGATAGTCATAGCAAACACTCTTTTCCAACAACCCAAGAGACGGCTCTACACATGGACATCACCAGACGGTCAACACAGAAATCAGATTGACTATGTGCTTTGCAGCCAAAGATGGAGAAGTTCTATACAGTCAGTAAAAACAAGACCAGGAGCTGACTGTGGCTCAGACCATGAGCTTCTCCTTGCAAAGTTTAGGCTTAAACTGAAGAAAGTAGGGAAAAGCACTAGGCCACTCAGGTATGAATTAAATCATATCCCTGTTGAATATACAGTAGAGATGACAAATAGATTTAAGGAATTAGATCTGATAGAGTGCCTGAGGAACTATGGACAGAGGTTCGCAACATTGTACAAGAGGTAGCAACTACAACCATCCCAAAGAAAAAGAAATGCTAGAAAGCAAAATGGCTGTCTGAGGAAGCTTTGCAAATAGCTGAGGAAAGGAGGGAAGCGAAAGGCAAGGGAGAAAAAGAAAGATACGCCCAATTGAATGCAGAATTCCAAAGAATAGCTAGAAGAGATAAGAATGCCTTCTTAAATAAACAGTGCAAAGAAATAGAAGAAAACAATAGAATAGGGAGAACCAGAGATCTCGTCAAGAAAATTGGAGAGATGAAGGAAACGTTTAATGCAAAAATGGGGATGATAAAGGACCAAAATGGCAGGGACCTAACAGAGGCAGAAGAGATTAAGAAGAGGTGGCAAAATTACACAGAAGAACTGTATAAGAATGAACTTAACATCCCTAATAACCACGATGAGGTGGTCACTGACCTCGAGCCAGACATCCTAGAATGTGAAGTGAAGTGGGCCTTAGAAAAGCTGAGCAACAACAAAGCTAGTGGAGGTGACAGTATTCCAGCTAAGCTATTCAAAATCTTAAAAGACGATGCAGTAAAAGTGCTACACTCAATTTGCCAGCAAATTTGGAAAACTCAACAGTGGCCACAGGATTGGAAAAGATCAGTTTACATTCCAATTCCAAAGAAAGGCAGTGCCAAAGAATGTTCAAACTATCGCACCATTGCACTCATTTCTCAAGCTAGTAAAATTATGCTTAAAATCCTACAAGCTAGACTCCAGCAGTATGTGGTTCGAGAACTACCAGAAGTACAGGCAGGATTTCGAAGAGGCAGAGGAACTAGAGATCAAATTGCCAACATACGCTGGATCATGGAGAAAGCTAGGGCGTTCCAGAAAAACATCTACTTCTGCTTCATTGACTATGCTAAAGCCTTTGATTGTGTGGATCACAACAAACTGTGGCAAGTTCTTAAAGAGATGGGAGTACCAGGCCATCTTATTTGTCTCTTGAGAAACCTATATGCGGGTCAAGAAGCAACAGTGAGAACTGGACACGGAACCACTGATTGGTTCAAAATTGGGAAAGGAGTCCGGCAAGGCTGTATACTGTCCCCTGCCTATTTAACATATGCAGAGCACATCATGAGAAAGGCAGGGCTAGATGAATCAAAAGTTGGAATTAAGATTGCCGGAAGAAATATCAACAACCTAAGATATGCAGATGATTTTACTCTAATGGCAGAAAGTGAAGAAGAACTAAAGAGCCTCTTGTTGCGGGTGAAGAAGGAGAGTGGAAAAGTTGGGTTGAAACTTAACATTAAGAAAACCAAGATCATGGCATCCAGCCCTCTCAATTCCTGGCAAATAGATGGGGAAGAAATGGAGGTAGTGACAGATTTTATTTTCCTAGGCTCCAAGATCACCGCAGACGGGGACTGCGGCCAAGATATTAAAAGACGCTTGCTCCTGGGGAGGAAAGCCATGGCAAAGCTAGACAGCACACTAAAAAGCAGAGACATCAACCTGCCAACAAAAGTGCGTATAGTCAAGGCTATGGTCTTCCCAGTTGCAATGTATGGCTGTGAAAGTTGAACCATAAGAAAGGCTGAGCGCCAAAGAATTGAGGCCTTTGAACTATGGTGCTGGAGAATACTCCTGCGAGTCCCTTGGACTGCAATGTGGTCAAACCGGTCAATCCTAGAGGAGATCAACCCTGACTGCTCTTTAGAAGGTCAGATCCTGAAGTTGAAACTCAAATACTTTGGCCACCTAATGAGAAGGAAGGACTCACTGGAGAAGAGCCTAATCCTGGGAAAGATTGAGGGCAATAGAAGAAGGGGATGACAGAGAATGAGGTGGCTGGATGGAGTTACTGAAGCAGTAGGCGTGTGCTTAAATGGACTCCAGAAGATGGTAGAGGACAGGAAGGCCTGGAGGAACATTGTCCATGTGGTCGCGATGGGTAGGAGACGACTTCGCAGCTAACAACAACAACAACAGCAAAATGAAAAAAGGTAGTCCTTTTATTTATGAATCTTTAATCTTTTGTCTACATTCTTATTTTTTTAATAAAAATTGAAATCTTTCTGCTGTGTGAAGGTGTAATAAAATAATCTTTGTTCTTTCTGTAATCAATACTCATGTTTCTTTTCACATACATGACACAATGCATTATCACTAAATACAATGTAGAATTAATACAAATTATTTTCGTTGCAGAAAATTTAGTGAGATTTAAATGGATATTTGTACTGATGAAGATTACATGCAATATGGAACATGTAGGGGGAAAAATGCGACGGTAACTCATTTTGAAATATCTACTACTTTGTTTGAACGTAGAGTTTTCTGTTTCCTTCAACATTTGACATGAAGTTTATGGTTTTAAAATCTCAGAAATACATAAATTCCTCAAAGTAATACCTGAAATACACTAAATATGGGTTACTTAATGCAAGCATAGTTCAGTGTGAACATCAGAAATAAGAATAAGATTAATAACAGCTAACACAGAGATTTCATGTTTTCTACTGGTTAGAATTTCAGATAGAACTGGTGGCTGTATTTATAGTATAGAACAGAGATCCCCAACCTTTTGGGCACCAGGGACCAACTCCATAGAGAGGTTTTTCCGCAGACTGGAGGGAGCATGGTTTCATGTACTGTCTGCATCTGCAGATGGGGCTTTGCTTGTTTGCACAGACCAGTTTCTGGCATGCCACGGCCCAGTGCTGGTCTACAGACCGGGGGTTGGGGACCCCTGCTATAGAAGGTATAACAATTTGCAGAGGATTTTGTTGAGGTTGAGATTTGTGCATGCTATTAAGATTCTGCTTTCCAAAGGTAGGTGGGTACCTTCAGGCAATGACAACTAGTGCTTCATTTTCTTTCACAGTGCTTCAGGAAGGATTTGCATTTCGGCTTTTAATGGCCAAAGCCAGTCCATAGGATGTGGTTAGAAAACTGGAGATGGCAGCTGGAATAGTGTGGTTCAGGTTTTTCCTGTTTTTAATGTGCATTGCATGCGAAAACAGTTGGAGCTTTGATCACACTGTCACAGCTTAAATTTTTTTGTCATACCCTATGGATTCCTCTATATGTAAAACTCCTAAATAATCCCCTTCTGTTAATTTTGGATCTGGGAAAGTCACAAGAATTTTAATGCAAATACTTTGGTAATACTGCTCCCATATGAAAAGTGGAAAGAAGGACTATTTGTTTTCTTGTTCTCTGTGGAGCTGCATCATCTACACCAGGGGTGTCAAACTCAATTTCATTGAGTGCCACATCAGCATTGCAGTTGCCCTCAGGGGGCCGGGTGGGTATGGCCAGGGTGGGCGTGGCCTACTGGGTGGGCGTGGCTAGAGTGTGTATGGCCTACTGGGTGGGCATGGCCAGCTCTACATCGTTCACATCAAGGGTGCCTATGGGGGCCTGGGCAGGAGTGGGACAGATCTGAGGGTCTCTGGCAGAAGGAGGGTCTCTGGGCCAGGGCCAAGGCAGTGGGGGCCGTTCCCTCACTGTTTCCAGGATGGCTTCGCGGGCCACATGAAACCACTTCACGGGCCGGATCTGGCCCCCGGGTCTTGTGTTTGACATGTCTGATCTACACCATTGCAGACCTTTTGCAAGAATTTATTAATAATAAGTCTTTATTGATTAGCCCTTGGGCCATATCAAAGTGCAAAGTTCCAGCAACAAATTGTTATAAAATTTGATAAAGGCAATTTAAAATGGTATTTGATAAAATATAATTTAAAATGGAATTAAAATAAAATACAATTTAAGATGAAATAGTAATAAAATACAATCTAAAATGAAATTGTAATAATGTACAATAATTTAAGATATAGATAAAATATGATAACATTATATTTCGGAGTCACCCTTGCAATCTACCCCAATCAGTCCAACATATGCAGATCTCAACCGGATCATTTTGTTTAAGTACTGTGCTACGTTAAATGTTATTTTCAAGTTCTGGCTGGATATAAGGTAAGTTATTTTGATATGGGGATCCCAATGGGTCATTCATTTGGTATATAGACCAAGATACCTGTCTCTCACCCTCTTATACAGGCAACAGTCAAATAGGATGTGAGCCAGGTCCTCTACCTCTGCCGCTCCGCAAATGCAGAGACGCTCATTGTACAGTATAGCATGAAATCTCCCATATCTGACCATTGTGTCAAGCTGTTCGAATCTTGCTCTCGTAAATATCTCCCTAAGATGTTTTAGGAGTTGTAACTTCAAATAACTGTCTACTTGAAAAGTACGTTTGTATTTACTCAGCCATTTCAAGTTACCCACCTTACTAAGGATAGCTATATCAGTTTGTGCTTCTATATCCTTAATTCTTTGGGCAACTCTTTTTTTTTTGGATTGTTCTCCTGTTACACAAGAGACAGGAAGGTCACAGCTTCTTACAAAATTTGTTAGTTTGGTGATCAAGAAGATTTGTGATTGTAGTTTTATTTGCTCTAGTAGGCATAATTTGGGGAGTCTTATCAGTCTCCATTTCATTAACTTTGCATCAGCATTTATAAGCTCTAATTTTAGATAATGCCTGACTTGTATGAATTCCCAATTCAGTTCTAACTGCTGCAGCAGATGTTCTTGGATCTACACCCAAAATACATCTCACATGCTGGGACTGTGTTTGTTCTAGGACTGTGGTTGAGTAAAGACCCCAAATTTCTGCTCCATACAAGAGCATTGTGGTAACCTTAGCCTTATAAACCTTGATTAATGGGGCTAGGGACCCTGTAACTATGGTTCTTTAGTTTGAGCAATAAATTCAAATGGGCTTTTGCTCTAAATGTACTCTGTTGATGATGATAGGCCCAAGATTGAATCTTGGAAAAAGTTATGCCCAAATATACAAAGATGTTAGCCTGTTCAATTGGTTCACCATCTAATTGCCACTTATGTCTCTGATGGTTTCTTCCAAACACCATTATTTTTTATTTAGATTTGCTAATGATTAGGGAGTTATCCTGGCAATAAGAGCTGAATCTTCTTAATAGCCTACGTAATCCTACTTGTGAGTATGATAATAAAATCATATCATCAGCATAAAGCAAGCTGTTACAGTAAGTATTTAGGATCATCGGCATGTGTACCATGGTATCCTTCATTAACCCTGGCAATTCATTGATATATAAATTAAATAATAATGGGGCCAGGATACACCCTTGCCTTATCCCTTTATTTGTGTGAATCCTGTTAGTCAGGGCCCCATTAACCCCATACCGCACCCTCAAACAGGTACTTGTGTAAAGGGCTTTAATCAAAGCCAGGAGTCTGGGTTCTATTTTAAGAGATGTCAGTTTACTCCATAGTATGTCTCTATTTACCATATCAAATGCTGCTGTAAGGTCTATAAAAGCAGCAAACAGGGGTCTCCTCTTATAGGCATATTTGGCAATTAGATGGTTCAAGACAAAGCAGTTATCAATAGTAGATCTGTTCTGTCTAAAACCTGCTTGTTCTTCTGTGAGGATGTTGTTTTCCTCTACCCAGATTTCAATTCTGTTCAAAAGGTACCTAGCATATATTTTTGCTACAATGTCAATCAGGCTGATGGGCCTATAATTACTAGGATACTTTTTATTCCCTTTTTTATATATGGGGACAACTATTGCCATCTTCCACCCATCTGGTATATGGCAGGTGTTATTTATGTGTGTAAAAAGACCTGCTAATACAGGGCCTCACCAATTGGGAAATTTCTTAAATAATTCTGCTGGTAAAAAATCCTCACCTGGGGCTTTATTGCTCTTTAAGCTTTTAATCATGGACTGTATCTCCTTTTCTGAGACTGGTGGCTAAGTGGGGGGGAGTTCTAGGGTTTACTAAATCACTGTTTACTAAATCACTGATCCAGTGCACTACTTGAATTGGCTGAGTGGTATGTATAAGGGTATGTGTAATTCTTGTCCTTACCTCCCAAAATGTGGAGATTACCCTTAAAAATCAAGGAGACTAGGAGCAGGCCAGCTGCATTACTTTTACAGTCTCTCGAGAGCCACTGAGGATGGTTATCAAAGAACTCCCCTGGGATTCCCTTCTTCTGGGCAAGCTCATACAGAGAGGGACCTAGTCTAGCGTTCACATCTCCTAATAATACGACTATGAACTGAGGGTACAGTATAGATATATCTTCTAGGATAACTTCCAAGCCCATCCAATATTTGAAATTATAGTGCTGGGATGTGCTTGGTCTCAAACCTCGTCCGGAGAGCAGGAGATTCAAGCAACCGAGACGAAAGCTGAGTTTCCAAAACGGTTTAATAAGCAAAAGCAAACGATCTTCAAACGGAACAAAGCCAGCGTTGGCTGCTACCCGCATCCAACGCTGTTAAATACACATTGCATGTATACACCCACGCCCCACCCAACCGCACCCACTTCTGCCCATCCCCTACTTAACTCCCGTTTCTCCCAAACACCTTCCTTTGCGACACGCCCCGCCACCCGGCACCCTCTACCTCCCAGGTGAGTCTCCTCGCGAACGCTCGCCCCATCGCCGCTAGTCACCACCCCCACCCCCATCCCTGAACCCGGCACCTTCCCTCCTGTCGCGAACACACCTCTGCCCTGCTGCCCGGCCCCCCCTTGCAAGCCTGGCAAGCCCCCAGTCCTTTCTCGTCTTAAACGGGCTCCGCTGCCGAGGGCCCCGCCCGCCAGCGCCGCAAGAGCTGAGTCACTATTCGGTTTGGGCCCATGGTCCTGCGAGGCCACCATAGCCGGCAGGACGGAGCTGAGCCCAGGACCCTGTGAGGCCACCGTAGCCGGCAGGGCGGGGCCGGGTCGCACGACGCGCGTGCGCACTGTCGGGGCTTCAGCCGGCTCGGTCGTGTGTGGAGGCCGTTGTCGCAGCTGTTGGGCGCTCTCCCGTTCCAAGCCGCCAGACACTCTCCCGGCCCGAGCAGAAGAAGCAGGAACAGAGGTAACTGGCGCCGGTGAGTGTCACGCCTGTGGCGCCGCTGGGCGTCGAGCCCGCGGGGCGCGACATGCCGCCCCTCCTACCAGGGTCCCTCCTGCAGGGGAAGACACAAGAGGTAAGTAAACGTCCACCCTGTCCGCGGTGTTCCCCCGTCCTCCCCTCGGCTTCCCAGGGTGCAACCGGTGAAATGCTCGCACCAACCGAGGAGCATGAACATCTGCTTCCCCCACCCACGTCGCCTCCTCCACAGGATATCCCTTCCACCTGATGAGGTACTGGATGCCCCCCCGACGAACTCTGCAGTCAAGGATCTCTTGGACCTCATAATGGTCGCCATGGGTGGGCCCAGGCCCACCCTCCCCCACTGCCATTGCGCCTGAAGTGGCAGGCTTCAGTAGGCTACTGTGGAACACTGGGTGAAGTTTGCCTAGGATCTTCGGTAGTCGTAGCCGTACTGTTACGGGGTTAATTACCTGTACCACCCGGAATGGTCCGATGTATTTGGGCCCTAGCTTTTTACAGGGTACCTGGCCACGTAGATACTTGGTAGACAGGTAGACCAAGTCCCCCACCTTCGGGACTGCGAACGCTTTTCGCTTCCTATCAGCCTGCTCCTTATATGTTATCGCAGCCTGTTCCAATGCTTTTTTCACTGCACCCCAGGCCCCCTCAATCTGCCTCATCCATTCCTGTGGCTGACAAGGATCCTCGTGCCCCGGGCTGCATTCGGGGATGGGGACAAAATCGTTACCCGTAACCACTTTGAAGGGGGAAAACCCCGTACTACTATGTACAGCGTTGTTATACGCTACTTCCGCAAACGCTAAAAGATCCACCCAGTTGGTTTGCTGGTACGATACGTAGCAACGTAGATACCGCTCAACGGCTGCATTGGCTCGTTCTGCTGCGCCATTGGTGCTAGGATGGTACGCCGTACTGAGTCCTTGGGTTGACCCGATGAATCTAATAAATTCCTTCCAGAAACGCGCCGTAAACTGTACTCCCCTGTCCGAAATAATACGGCGTGGTAACCCATGTAAACGGTAGACGTGAGTTACAAAGAGCCAAGCCAATTGACGTGCTGAGGGCAACCCTTTACAGGGAATAAAGTGGGCCTGCTTAGAAAATAAGTCCACCACAGTCCAAATAACAGTATGGCCCTTACTTTCGGGTAACTCCACAATGAAGTCCATGGCTATATCCTGCCATGGACGGGTAGGGTCGGCCACCCTCTGTAGAAGGCCCAAAGGTTTTCCCACCATAGGTTTTGTGGTGGCACAAACGTGGCATCGCCGCACATAGTCCTCCACCGTTTTTGTCATGTGTGGCCACCAAAATTGCCTACGTGCCAAATGCACGGGCGCGACACTTGGAGGAATATACACATTTACCAATATTAACTCAAACTGGTCATATTCAAATTTGATAGCTAGAAAGTACGGATACTTATCTTCGTTATATAATTTCTCTCCCTGCCATTGCAACTCTTGCTTTATAAGAAAGCATAGCCCACCAGAGGGTCTCCCATTGTTCTTTGTTTTTTGGGCTGGGGAGGCCCATCCCTGAAAGTCTGGCAGTTGTACTAGTTCGTCCACTTCGGTTAGCCAGGTTTCTTGAAAGGCTATTACGTCAAAGCTAGAGAGGAAGCTCATTAGTCCACTATCAACCATCCCTTTCCAGCCAGCTATGTTCCAGGTCATCAACTGTATGGGGTTCTCAGAGGCAAGGTGGTCTGGCTTGGTTGATTGGCTAGATGGTAAAAATGCCAGGTGTCAAATTTATTAAAATTTCTCAGAATGAATAAGCCATGAATCAGATTTCTGGCAAAGAGTTTTATAAAGTTTCTTTGGCAGACCTGTAATCCTGAAGACTGTCAGTTTATAATACAATTCATTTTATTCTATATTATAAATATTTAATAATTGGCTAAGATTTCTCATAGCTGTTTAAACCCCAATCCCAATGAACCATGTTAATATATTTAGGATTTTCTGTAGCTACTAAAGCAAAAATAAAACATGGAATTCAACAGATAAAAATATGATGATTAAAACTATTGAAAATATAGCTGAAAAACATTCTTTTATCTATTAGAATATTAGTTTTGGAATAAAAATCAAGTATTTCTATTTTCTATGGCAAAATCCTTGCTGTAACTAATTATGAAATAAATCTGCCACAGGGATTCTCATGCAAAAATTATGTAATATCATAATCTTCTGAAAACAGTGTCTTAAATATAATCTGTCATCTTTGATTTAAAATCCTTTATAAAATCTAATAACACAAGAACAAACTGTAGGTGTTGATAATTGTCTTTTTTTCTTGAAATTACCAACTTACAACATGAAAACATTTCCAGTGAGACATGTAATAGGTCATTTGCAGCTGCAGGCATTTTTTCTCCTTCAGGATGGGCTTGTTTAGTTTCTCTCACTTTCTGCCTGTGGCACTGTATAGTGAAATTCAGACATGTTCTTCTCCTCCAGGGAATCTCTAGGGTTGAGGATAATTTATACAAAATTAATAAAAAGTGCTGCTTTTCCATTATAAACATTCCAATGCTATTGCTATAAATTTTTTTGCAATAAAAACATTATCTATAAAATGTGTTACATGAAAGTAATATCCCTGCATTCAAGTTTAGAAAGTAAAAGATTATCTTATGGAGAGGGAACATCTGATTAAGAGACATTACAGATGATTCCCAAGCCCAGGTAGTGAAATCCACTGAATAATAATGTTGAAAATGTTGTTAAGAAATGTGTGGACAGTAGTCATGCTAAGAAAAATATTCCCAAAATGTAGTGACTTAGCAAGGTGATTACCAAATCTCAGAACTATCCATCAACTTTGCATAATATAAATTTTCCATTTTGTATCTAAAAGGTGAATTATACTTATCCAAATGTATTTATGAAATAAAAATTCCGTAATTCTCACTATAATCACCTAAGATTTGAACCACATCACTATGAATTGTCATAATGTTAGAAAATGTTAGAAAATCTTGGCTTTGATGCATTCTGAAAAGTTTCCTGGGAACTCTTTTTCCCCAACATTATATTTTCAGGAGGGGTACCTGTTTTAATGTAAAAAAAAAGGTGAAAGGAAATAAATAGCTGGATCATTTGCAGTTTATAAAGTTATATTGTAAGTAATATTGTTGAGTTCTTTGTCTAGGAAAGAAAATTATGTTAATAGAGTGAATTTGAAATTCTTTTACATTGGCAATTAATATTTTAAGTTGATTAAATGCCAGGTTGGTAAATATTAAGACAGCCTTAGTTTTCCTTGGACTTGGTCATAATCAGAAGTCCAGAGAAGTAAGCCAAAATGTAGTCTGAATTACAGAGGGTCATAGTGTTGTAGTGAAATCATCAATTGGTATGGCTTAAAAAGAAGCAGAGGGTTTCTGGTGAAGGGAAGAGTTGTTCCAAATAGGGAATTCTGGGCAGCAACAACTCTTAAATGGAATTTGCAGCAGATACAGATAATCGAGGGGCACCTTTGCCATGTAAGAAATCTCACATCTTTTCTGCTCTGTGTGTTTTAGTCCTGAACCCCCTCCCCCATGTACTGTAGCTTCCAGGTGATGTGAATGTTTCTCAGCCTCTGGGAGCCTGAGCTGACATCACAAGTAAAGGTCAAGCTACAGCTTTAGAAAATTCTGGAAGAAATGAACTATCTGTACTCTTCAGTCAGAGTTCATGGTGGGCCATATTCTTATGACAGCATTGATCTCTCTAGCGTAGCAGGAGTGGGGTGGTCTGATCATCCTTTCTGTCCTCAATATCCCAGTGATTCTCAATACTACCGACATGGTATCCTTTTAGAATGACTATAGGGATTGATCGTGAGGGATATGGTGATCTCCCCTTTTTTCCAAATTTCAGTTGATATAAATGGAGAACAAATTAAACCCCAAATCCTTGATCTCTTGCTTGTGACAGAACCTGATTCTCTTGTCTCCTATTTAACACCTATATGAAGCCACTGGATAAGCACATCTGACAGCAGAGAAGCAGGAGCCATCAGTACACTTGTGATACCTAGCTATGTATCTCAACCCAGGCTGTATGAGTAATTTTGTCAAGGCATTGTTCCAGTGCATAAAGGTTGTGGGGGAAGGAATAGACTTAAAATCAACCCTATCAAGGTTAAGTGGCTATGGACACTATGGATCCATGGAGCTTCCAGTTCTAGTTTGAAATGGAGTAGCAGTTCCCCAGATGGAACTGATATGCAATTTGACGGCCTTCTTGGATTTTTAGTTCCATTTCAAAGAGGAGTTAGCAACTGAGGTGTGGGAGGCTTTGCAGAGATTCTTTTGTGTGCCAATTGTGCTTAATACTGGACTGAGAGCCTCTTCTATGTGGTGCTGTTCAGTTTCTTTGCTTCTCATTGTATTCTATACATCTCCCAAGAAGATGATTGGCTTTATAAATGTGACTAGGTAATCAATCAAAAATAAAATCTGTAAAATTGGAGGCCATTTCCGGGCAGATACCGCTTCACTTCTGAGAGGGAGGAACCTTGGAGGGAAGTGTCTGTAGTTTTTTACAAGGTGAACTGATTCATTTTTCACCTTAATCTTTAGTTTCTTTTATAACTGAGCAAGCAATTTCATGTAATCCTTCTTTTCTTCCTCTTGTATCATTTTCCATTCCATCATCTCTTAAAACTATTTTTAACAACAACAAAAAGATTTTGTATTACCAGAAAGGAGAGGATAATTAAAATGTTTGCATTTTCCATGCTTTACACTCAGTGTACTAAACGTTATCTAGCCTTTGTAATGCTGCTTTTGAAAAAATGATACTTGATGGGCTATGCTGACTCTTGGAATCAATGAAATATTTAAATTTCATGTGGAGATCTGAAATGAACTATTTCTTATAAGGAGCAATGTTATTTGTCCTGCTTATTCCTAGCCCAGTGGTGGTGAACCTATGGCACACGTGCCAGAGGCAGCACTCAGAGCCCTCTCTGTGAGCACGCGTGCCGTTGCCCCAGCAAAGTTCACCAGAGTAGTGAGCATGTGGTGTTTGGAAGCGACAGGGCAGGAAGTGGGCAAGCAAGCAGCGTTGACCCACGGAGATGCCCTGGAGATGGTGAGGGACTGGCCTCCACAGCCCTGTCCCTGGCCATGCTCACCCAGTCTGCCATTACCACTGCAGCCACACCCACCCCAAGGGCATCACAATGCTGATGCAGCCTTGGCACTTTGCAATAAATAAGTGGGTTTTGGGTTGCAGTTTGGGCACTCGGTCTCTAAAAGGTTCGCCATCACTGTCCTAGCCTGTCTAGAAGGCTCAGGTTGAAATCTGATGGATAGAAAGGGGAATTTTGTGGTAGATACTCTATACAGGTAGTCCTTGACTTATTACCGCAATTGAGCCCAAAATATCTGTTGTTAAGCAAGGCAGTTATTAAGTTAGTTTTGCTCCATTTTACGACCTTTTTGCCAGAGTTGTTAAATGAATCATGAAGTCATGAAGTGAATTTGGCTTCTTTCATTAACTTTGTTGTAAGCCAGCTGGAAAGGTTACAAATAATGATCACATGACCCCGGTACAGTGCAGCTGTAATAAATATAGGCCACTTGTTAAGCTCCTGAATTTTGATCATGCGACCATGGGATGCTGCAATGGTCATAAGTGTGAAACTGGTCACGAGTTCCTTTTTTCAGTGCCATTGCAACTTTTCTTTAAACTTTCATGCTAACCCTGCAGCAGTTAAAGTTTCAATTTAAACCTGAAAAACCATTGAAAGTAGATAATTCATGGATGGAATATAGTTTTCTATTTTGAATTAGAAGTCAATATATTTATCTTGTAGTAAAACCAAACAGAGTATTTGATGATAACTTTATTGTCACTTTGAATGTACACCAATCGGCATACATCAAAATGAAATTTCGTAAGCTAGACAGATTAATATTCTAGGTCAGGGAATATGAGTTTTGGTAATGCTGTTAGGCAACACCACACAGAGAGTGAATGCTTAAAATACTTTCTTAAGTTTCTGCAATTTTCACGAACTTTTAATGCAACTTCACAAGAATTGGAAAAACTACTTTAATTTCCCCAACAGGATAATTATTGCATATGCTGATTTTTTTAATGTTCACTAAAAACGTTAGCCATAGTTGAAATGATGTTCAGTTCCTTCAGCCTCTTTATAGGATTTGGTTTCTAGTACCTGATTGTTATTAATTTTGTCATCTGAACTTGTTTCAGAGTGTTTAAATCAAACTTAAAGCATGATATCCAGAACTGGATGCAGTACTTGGATCAATATAGAATAAACTGTAAAAAAAAAACAACCCAAGATTATGCATTCTCTTTACTGCAGTGTTCTTACTATTTCCACTCCCTTGACTTAAGTCTTCTCTATAGATTAGTATCATTTCAAGAATAGCTGATTGTTGCACGTCTTCTTTCTGAAAGACAAAGTTGTCAGCAAGACAAATAAGACATTTTCTGCAAGGACCAGGTTTGAAAGACTTTGGCTCCCGGCAGATGAAAGGATAATTAAAGTCCCTTGTCACTGTTACTTCATACAGTACAGCATTGCCACTAAGATTTTCTGTGTTTCTTGCTTCTTGATATTTATTCATTTGTTTTGAAGTCTTCCTTATGGAGAATTGTTTTCACTGTCAGTTTCTGTTGTAGAACAAGTTATTTTTGAACTGATAAATCTTCTCTGTCTCATCAGATAAGTTTGCTGATGTGTGTGTTTGTTACGCCAAACTTTTGTCATTTTGTTCAAGGACTGCTACAAATTTACACTGGTTACACTGGGTACAAATAGATGGCAGGGTCTTCTCAGACAGAATGACAAATGAGCCATGAACATTGCAAGGCATCACTCCTGTTTCGTCTTCTCTCCTGTTTCTTAAATCACCACCAGTATATTTTTATCTTGTTCCTTTCTCAGCTATAGACTATTTGGAAGGAAAATTGGCTATGCATTCTGTCCTAAACTTGCTCACCAATCTTCACTGGAAAATTATTTTTAATGATTTCCTTTTACTTGCTTGCTATGCTATGAGGGTTTAGCAAAATTAAAACACAGTTTTTTACAGACTTCCTTTTTTGGTTTATAATGTTTATAAAGTGTTTCTTTAAGAAGAATTTTGTTTTTATTATACAAAAGTGGGAAAGTCAGCCTAATGCAGTTTTAAGTGGTGACTTCTTTCTAGGCTAATCTTCCAGGATATATAGTCCAGTAAAAAGTTGTTGCTACACTTAAAATTGTGAGAAAACCTCTAAATCATAAACATTATAGGGTTCTTAGTTCATGTAATTATTTTTTTATATAGCCATGCACAAAAAAGTTTGAACATTCCTTAATCTGGTGAATTTATGATCTAAAATCAACCTTATTTTAATCCTCAGTTTCACTGGAAAAATCAGTAAAGTAAAAATATTAATAAATGTGCTAAACCTGCAAAAAATCTTTTGAGTTTGGGATTCTAAATTGAAAGCTAACCATTTCTAAATCTTGGATATATTTGCATGATCCACTAAGTAAAGTCTGATGCAAATCTTGTATAAATTGCTGACATATAGATGAGCAGACATAGCTAGCCATTCGCTTTATTATTCACAAATATCTCAGTTAGTTTTCTGTTTACTTTGACTACTTTTCTGTTTCTTTTATTTAAATTAAAACAAACACAACAGTTCTATTATCATTGCATACGAAGTAAAGGAAGGATCCATTCTGGGTCGGTCACCAGGACCAGAGGCTTTCTCTTCTGAGCCCGTCCTCAGAGAATGTCTCTCTAAGTTAAGGAAAGCTGGTATCTTATTTTACTACAACATGTAAACAAATGTGTTTTAAGAAAGTATGCTTAACATTTGGATAATGAAGTGGGCAGCATATAAATCAAATAAATACCTGGTTAGTAGTGCAGATGAAACGAATTGCAATCATTTTGCTTGTTGTGGGAACGGCCAGAATTTGGTCTCCCAAGAATTTGGCTTTTGACCTTTCAGCCTTTCCGTGCCTTCCTAGTTGGGCCTCTCGGCAGCTTCAGTGCAGAGAACACTCTCCTGGCTGGGAGGGGGGCCTGGCATGTGGGAGGTTTGGGAAACGCTATGATAAAGACTTCACATGCATCTTATGCTATCTTGTTTTTGTGTGATCTCATGAGCACCTGAGTATCCAATTATTTCTGTGTATCCTGGTTGTGAGAGACTGATGTAATCTTTATTGGAGGTGAATAAAAGTTCAGCGGGCAGTGTACTCTCCAGAGTTCTTTTGGAGATGAGGCTGCCCTGCTGGTTCAGGACAACTCTATCGACCCGGGTCTGAATTCCTTTCCCTTCGTCTTAATTCTTTTCCCTTCATCTGGTGCCCCGTGTGAGGCTCATCCATTGCACTCCGGGTGTGCTGACCCCTGCGATTTCCCCAAATGCGGGAAACTCGACTGCATAATTTGTGGTAGCAGAGGATGGTTTTTTTCATGTGGACAGGGCCAATCTGTCCAGTCCAACCTTTTGTTGTTTGAGCCGTTTAGCGCTCATCATGCCTGACAGTAAAACCATCAGGCAAGCATCTCCGGTCAATCGTAAAAGGCGTGCGTACAGTGGCGATGAGTTAGACTCCACCTGTGACTCTTCCACACGTCTTTTCAACAAGGAGGAAATTTTAGCCCTGGCTTGCTTTGTTCCTCGTGCTTTGGCTGCTAGAAATAGCAGAAATATTAATTCTCTTGCATGTCTTGTAGCTAAAGCCTTGAATCATACTTCCTCTGCTATTGCACAGTTAAATGATGTACAGAAGGAGTTACGCCATGCTATTTTAGAAAATAGAGCTGCTATAGATTATCTCATGTTTTTACATAATACAGGGTGTGAAGCAGTGGAAGAAATGTGCTGTTTTAATATAACTGATAATTCCAATGCCATTCGTAACCATATATCTGCTTTGCACACATTAGTTCACCAAATTCGTCAGGATAAAGGATGGGGTATTTGGCAGTGGCTTACATCTTGGCTACCGGATTTTGCTTGGCTTAAGCATTTATTTGTTTATGGTATTTTAACTATAGTTATATTGATTAGTTTGTGTTGCTGTATCCAATGTATTCCCTCTTTGCTGGCATTGTGCCGTTCGCTTTTTGTTAAACGATCTCACACCTCTACCTTCAATGCCAAAGATTTACATGTTATGCAAGCTTATCTTAAACATTCTGCTTCTGTCATTACACAAAAAAAGGGGACATGTGGGAACGGCCAGAATTTGGTCTCCCAAGAATTTGGCTTTTGACCTTTCAGCCTTTCCGTGCCTTCCTAGTTGGGCCTCTCGGCAGCTTCAGTGCAGAGAACACTCTCCTGGCTGGGAGGGGGGCCTGGCATGTGGGAGGTTTGGGAAACGCTATGATAAAGACTTCACATGCATCTTATGCTATCTTGTTTTTGTGTGATCTCATGAGCACCTGAGTATCCAATTATTTCTGTGTATCCTGGTTGTGAGAGACTGATGTAATCTTTATTGGAGGTGAATAAAAGTTCAGCGGGCAGTGTACTCTCCAGAGTTCTTTTGGAGACGAGGCTGCCCTGCTGGTTCAGGACAACTCTATCGACCCGGGTCTGAATTCCTTTCCCTTCGTCTTAATTCTTTTCCCTTCACTTGTATTTCTTCTGTTTCGTTGAGATTAGTTAATTCATATTCATCACCATTTTGATTAGTTTTGAATGTTCAACCTGAAAAAAACAAAGCTTTTCGGCTGAAAAAAAGGATCATAATCTAACTTTTTTGAGCAAATTGGTAGCTGTTTAGCTGGAATAAAAATGTCCGATATGAAAATTAAAACTTGATGGAATGGACTGAAATGTGGACAACTGGAAAGAAGAGAATCAGAGCAGATATAGTACTGAATGGGCAAAAAGTCCAAGACAATAATGAAGGAAAGAGATTGGATAACCAGAAGAATCAGATGTAACTAATATCCTAGAAAATATAAAAGTTTAGGCTAAGGAGTCAACAAAATAAACAATAACCAGGTCACAAGTTAACTTGTGAACTTTTCAAGAGAAGCATGGTATAAAGATATAATCATCAGTATCCTTTTAAGTACATAGAGACAGAGTTAAATTTTAGGAATCTCTCACACTTTTGGGAAAAAATATATTTAGCACTTACAAAGTCTATACTACAAATCCAATTAATTTTATGTTTCATGAAATATATTTTTAAACATTAAAAATAGTTAATGATTAGAACTGAAATATTGGTTGCGAACTATTTTGTCAGTTTGTTCTATGACAACGAATGAATGAATGAATAAAACTAAATTAAAGTGAATATTTACAAGTTGACTAATGTCATATTCTTAAAATATTCTTAAATTTGAAAATAGTAGAAAATGTAGACTTGGATCCCATGCCCCTTAAATTGAAATTGATCCATAATAGACTGGTTAGGAAAGTTGTCTGCCTGAAATACAGGCTACATTGGTGAGTGTACAGCAGAAATGGAATAAACAGGCATATTAATTTTCTAATGTAGTCTTTAAGCTTCACTTATTTATGTCTTTAGGCATTCATGAATTTTCAGGTAAAATAAAAAGGTATATATTTCCTAAGAACCAATAAGAGATTAACCAATTTGGCAGTAATAATTTTAACTATTTAAAAAACCTCTTAAAAATGTAGTCAAATCTAGGATTAATGAAAAATAACATTTGGAGACATAGAAATTAAGTAAACTGATTCTTGTAAAAGAATTAAATTTACTTTAAAAATCTTTCTGATGACTGTTTTATGATAATAATCATAGGGCTTGCTTTTTTATGTAAAATACAGTTCTTGTTTTAATCTTTTGCCTTCTCTGTATGTAGTTTATAGTCATGTGGAACATTTGAATTGAACTGTGGCAAATTTACTCTATATTTCTGAAGGCACTAAGTACTGGAGCTCATCTGATTTTATATATGAAAGCTTTTCTCATTCCTATAATTTTTTTAGCAGTTGATAAAAGAGATGCTAATTTTGGGCTTTGTGCCCTTTCTCATTGTTTTTCATACTAATGAGTTGAAACTTTCAGCTATAAAGAACCATCTCCATGCTTTGACCTTTGTGACATTTTCTTTGTGTTATCTGACATTAAGGCAGTAGAAAGGGAGGATTCTGCCATTCAGCTATTGGCCTATTCGTTCAGAGATGCGTTCCCTGATGTCAATCTTGTCAGTCAAGTTACTTTATATTGGGGGAATGGTAGTTGAATGACTTTTGATATGTTTTTCAGCTGTTACCACCAAAACATTTACTGCTTAAACTCTGAAGTAGCTTCCTTCTGTTTTATTTTGAAAGACCATAAAATTATAGTTAACAAGATTGACTTAGCTTTAAAATCAATCTTATCAAAAAGTTCTATCATGAGGAAATGCAATTTTTTAAACCAGGTAAGGTGGGGTGTTTGTTTGGTTTTTGCAAATTTGCTGCATGGGGAAATAAAATGTGAAAATTAAGATTGTAAAGTATGAAAATGTATACATATTGTTTTAATGGTGAAATAAATATTATCTACGTTGTTAAGTTTGGGAGAAATTGATAAAACCCCAAAACCTTGTTTTTCAGTGTTACATGAATAATATATACCAAAAATGGGGATGGGGGAGAGTGAGGGAGTAGGACTCTTTAGCACATGCACCAAGTCATTTTCAGCTTCCCTGGCACTCCTTTAATTCATCTCATTCTGGTTTTGCTTTACTTCAGTGAAACTGTTCTGCTAAGCAAACAAAACTGTTTTATTATGCAAGAGATTTCTAGAATACAAATCAGTTCTTTCTGTTAAAGTTTTAAGAACGGTGTGAAAAATTGTTGAGGCCAATGGAGTCTCAAATTTCAATCTATTTCCAGTTTCCAGTTATGAACTTGCAATAATAGATAAATTTACACAGTGTTTGGGGGGGGGAGGAATAGGACTCTGCTTAGTTTCTGAATAGTTTTTGTGCTGCAAGAAACAAAAATCAAGTAAATGAGAGGTAGGGAAAGCTTGTGTCTGTTCTTGATATTTCTTAACTATGATTAAAATAGCCCATGTTAAGTGATGTAACTGATTACCTATATAGCTTGTATCAAGTTATCTTTAATGTAGTGATCTCATTTTATGATGTTATTTGGCACAGGCAATCATGGGGAACAATAGTTCCCTATCAATGCCATATGTAACACTGGTCTACAAATTTTGGGAAATTATTGACCTCTGAGATAAAATGTGTTAATTCTTTTCAAGATATTTCACAATAAAGATTTATACATAGGTGAGTATGTATATAAGGGAGAGAGGTGTCTAATGATCATGATGTCCCGTGACTTCTCAACAAAGTATGGTAAAACTATGAAAATGGTACCACATGGAAGTGTATAAATTTATCTTCACTTTGAGGCCAAAGATTATTTCCTAACTGTAATTTATTGTTCTTTTATTGCAAGGCACATTTGTCTTGGTCAGATCTACGCATCATATAATTACATCTGGTGGCTTGTAAAAGTGTCATTGCCTACCATTTTCAAGGAACAGTTGCGTGATATTTTCCCTCAGAAGCCAAGATACTTCAAAACTGTGTAAACAATGCAGATATCTTTTGCTACAGTTGTGGTGAGATTACATTTTCATCTCAAAACTGCAGGATGACAGCGGTGGTTAAAAAAGGCATAGCACCTATATTTTGGATGCAAAATAGGGGATCAGAACAAGAGTTAGGCCTCTATTATTATTGCATTACATGTGCAACTTATGTGCATCATTGGCTAAACAAGAAAAAAAAAGTCCATGCCTTTCACAGTTCCAGTGGTATGGAGGGAACCCACCAATCATAGTAGTGACTGCTCTTTTTCAGTGGTTCCCCCAATTGCAAAAGGGATCTCAAGAAAGAAGACATGGACCATGGAATATCTAAACATTCCATCCGCACTGCATCCTGTACCTCATAGTGAGGATTTCCCAATTCCAGATCCACCAGAATCCTACTCTCTAGACTCAGATGATGATAGATGCTGAACAGGATGCAGCTGATCCGGAGCCATCTATCCGAAGCTCACCATATCGTCCTCCTGAACCGCATCTAATTTCACAGAGTGAACTAAATGATCTGGTCAGAGATTTGGAATTGAGTAAGGCAGAACTACTGGGCTCCAGATTACAACAGTGGAACCTCTTGCAAAGTGAAAAAGCATGAAAATGTTACATGGTAAATCAATAAATGAATGGAAAGTTATGTTATTGGTATCAATAAAAAGATAAATTTATATTGATTGGTGTAGCACCATTCTCATTGCTATATCACATTTTGTAGAAAAGCTATAGAGCATAATCGCACATCCCCCTCGTAATTTTGAATTATTTTGATGCAATTTTGACCTGAAGCTGTATCTTGGAAACGAGTCAGTGAATACTCAGGACTTAATTTTCTTTTATTAGAGATCCAATTCTGGTAAAATCTAGTTTCTTTCATTTCTGAGGCTTTCTCCTAATAGACCGGTGTAATTGATACAAGCATATTTAGAAAAACATTCCCATGAAGTTGTGCTGAAGAACAAGGTGAAACAAGAAGCAGCCCATACTCAAATACCTCACTTAATATTTCAAAGGCAAGAAGCCCCTAGTGAGTGACATTCTGTCAAACTATCATTTGGCCATGATTTTTGTGTGTATTTTTCTGGATGTTAAGAGGAGTTATTATTTTTATGTTTAATTTTGTTTCATGATTTTCATATGCAGATTTTTGGTTTGTGTTTTTGCTCAATACAGCAGAAAATTCTGTCATTGATTTTTAACAATCACAATTTGTGGGGGCTCAGGAAATTTTTTGTTTACTCTGCTTTAATAGAACGGGATTCATAATTGAGGAAAGAACATAAGTGCTCACTGGCATTTGTTTTACCATTTCTTTTCTGATATTCAAAGTTGAATCAGAACTCAAAAATCCTTGATGAGTCAGGAGGTTTCATCTTACCTAGTGTTTTGTTTTCAACATGCTTGAAAGTGAGGTATAAATTTCAAAAATATCGAACCACAAAGTTTAATAATGAACAGGTCCAATCAGTGACACGTAGGAAATATCTAGATATTTCCCTTTGTGTCTTCAGTGTATAAGGCTTAATTAGGGACTGGCAAGATTGCTATAGATATTGAAATAAAATTGGTGTTGTGATACTTTTAGATGACTTTTCAATACAGAATTTAAGTATTTATAAAGTTTATGTTCTACATTAAGAAAAAAAATACTGACAGTTGGGGCTAGAAAAGCATCTTATGAGTTAAGGGAATTTTTATTTTAAGGGCTAAGATGTATAGTAGCATGCTTAGTACAGGTGCCCTTCACCTACGGCCACAATTGCGATCAGAATCATAGTTACTAAGAGAGACACTGTGACTGCTTCACTCGGCAACCACAATCCTGACTTTCCCAGTAGTGATGGTTAAACAGAGTACCAGAAAGAGAGCTCGGGCCTCCTGGTCATGGTATGGCAGGGAAAAGGATCCAGGCCTTCACCCACTTGGTAGAACTATCACAACAACGATGGCATTCACCAGCCTTTCACCAGATTTGATATCCATGCCTCCAGCATACTATTTTCCCTCTGGAGGAGAAATCCCTTGATGGCTTCAGGGAAGGACCTCATATCTGACAAAAATGCTAGTGAATGCCATCATTTTGGAAGTCTCAGAACCCTGGTCTTCACTAGTAATTTCTCCTCCTCTCCAGAGGTGAAATAAAAAATTCTAGTGAAGGCCAGTGTACCGAGACTTTCAGAAAACTGGTGTTTGGAGACAAAATGCTAGTGAACACCAGCATTCTAACAGGCTCAGAAAGCTGGCCTTTAGTAAGGTTTTTGCCCGATTTGAGGTCTGTTTCTCCAGCCTGGAGTCCTTCCCTTCCCTCAAGAAGAGAGGGGAAATCCCTCAGTGCACTGGGGAATGGACCTCAAATCCAACATCCCTTCAACTTACAACTTTTCTGCTGATTATTCCAGTGACTTTCTGGGGAAGCCAGCATAGAAGATTGTAAATGGCTATCATATGGTCACAGGGCACATGCCAATTGGTTGTAAATGTGAACAGGTTACCAAACATCTAAAATGTGACCATTTGTCCTGAAGGACTAGTGCAGTGTTTTACAATGCCCAGAAGTATGTAGGGCCTGTAAAGCACCCATCCTGAGTCTGTCATGACAATTCATCAGTCAAGGTCTACCTGTATGGAGAGAGTAGCAGAGATATTATTCCACAATTATGACCCAGGCCAGCAAAAGAATTCAGTTCCAAATTTTATATAAGTTAGTCATATTTACTTCATGGAATTAATTACCACATGTTATTCTAGACCTAGCACCTAACAGCATTAATTTTGAAAGAGAATTAACCAAATTCATAGAAGATACATAGCTGCTAGTTATGGAATCTGTATGTAATGGGCCTCTGAACACAAGCTGCTATGTACTAACGATGAGGGCTATTGTATTTTGCATGAGCATTTTTGAGAAGCTTCTGAAGCTTTTACATTTGTGTAAAACTTTGTATTTAACTAGGCTATATCTCTCTTCTGATCCATGAAGGCTGTTCTTCCAGTGTCATGACCAGTGATTTTTATCTTTGCAACCAAATACTGTCATTGTACTTGCAATGTGTGTAATTCTTAATATGATTGTTCTGCAAGCTATCCCCCAAAAAATCCCAAGTCATGCTGACAGCAAACCTGATTTACTCTCTTATACTTGTTAGTAAAGAACTTCAGTGTAGTAAATATTAATGGTTATATAGAAAAATTAAATGATATACTTGAATAAATGATGAGACAATTCTATGTATCTATCTATATCTGTATCCATATCTATAATCATGGAATGGTGTTCTAAGGTATATGTTTTAATAGACCTTTGACCATACAAAAAGGTGAAATTTAAAAAAAATCAATTAAAAAACAAATGACGTTTAATGGTTGTACAGTCATAATGCAAAAATACTGTGTTGGGGAAAAATCAGAAAATAAACTTACAAAGGATCATTTAACTCATACTGAACAAAGATTACTGGATGATTAAATTTTATAGGTCATAACTAGCAAATGAAGATCTTGAATTCAAAACATCAAGCAATTATTATAGGAGCCTGTCTGCAGCTATCAGCAGTTTAATAAGGAAAATAGACTTTGGACCAATTGACGTATAAGGATACTTAAGAAAGGTGAAAAGAATTCTAATAAAGTGATATTAATAAAAAAGGAGGGATTGTAAAAATTGTCAAATTTTGTTTCCTGTTAGCGGATCTTACCCATCTTACCCTAATAAGATAATGTGTGAAATTTGAGGTAGCTGTCAGTATCTTTGAAAGTCCCTGTTTATGGAAATATTTGACAAAGCTTTGTGATCTGTTGTGAGCATCTTTAAATAAGTAAAACTACTAAACAAGTATTACAAAGTATCTTTCAAGGGATTATAGAGAGAATCAGTAAAACATATCAAGAGCAGAATTACATTTATTGAGTATTAAAGGAAAGCAATATAATTAGAAACATGTGGAGAGGTAACAGTGCAAACATTCAGGGAAGCTAAAATGTAGAGAAAAAAATCTTTACAGAAAATAAAATGTTTTAAAAAATCTACTCATCCAATTGTCTGAATTAGTTGGGGAAAAAATATTAGATTTTTTTATCCTGCCTTTATTATTTTTGAAAACTACTCAAAGCACTGAACATATCTAATATACCTTTCTCTTCCTATTTTCCCCAAAACAACCATGTGAGGTGAATTGGACTGAGAAAGTCACTGGACCAACGTTACCCAGCTAGTATTCATTCTATGGCAAGATTAGAACTTAGCTTCTTGGTTTCTAGCCTTGTGCTTTAATCACTAAACCATTACTGGTTATTGCTTGAAATGGAAAAAGTCCTGGTTCTTGGGGATTAATTAAGGGAATTTGAATTAATTGAGAAATATATAGCAGATTTCTTCCCCATAATATTTTCTTTGGAATATTGAAAGTTAGGTTATTTTCTTTCTGTTCACTGCTAAGCTTGTAAGCCGCCCTGAGTCTTCGGAGAAGGGCGGGATATAAATGGAATTAAAATAAAAAAAATATCTGTGCAGGATTTTTACCTCAGATACCCAGGTGGTCCAGTCAAAAATGGGTACACCAAACAATCAAAAAGGGTTAAGAAGTACATCACTAGCAGATTTTTAAGTATCATTTTTTTCTCTCCAGAATGGTAAAGATTGGGTTTTTTAAAATTCTTGTTCTCTTTAGAATATTCTGGAAAAAGAACTAAAGAGAAACCTTATTTTGGCTAGGCAGCAGCGATATTTGTATTCTTGAGTGATTTTTGGCCATGTTTGAGAGAATCTTCTGCATTAAATGTACAGATCTGAAATCACCCAGGTCTGTGCTTGAATTAATGCATTTGAAAGGGCAAAAAGCATTCTGCTTTTTTTATTCAGATTTTAGATGAAAATGAAGGAAAGAAGAGTTAAAGGAAAGAATATTTTGGAAATAAATGACCTTAACAGGTTTGGGAAATTAACATTCAAATGAATTACTGTTTTTTAGCATCGTCGATAATCAGTCATTTGAGCTGATGCTCTTGAGAGATTTATGGAACTGTAAAGTTATTAGAATTGATTAAATGTTGGACTGTCAATTTTTCTAAAAATTCAGAATTATGTCTGTTTAATATGTTGCTAACATGAATGTATAATTTGCTATCCATTATTTGTTGTAACTCTTAATGGTAGCATTTTTTATCTTCTACAATAAGTCTGTTATTTTATTTTTTATTAAAGTTATGTTTTATTTTGTGAATAAAGATGTGCCTATTAGACATGCAGACATTGTCTTGTTTTCTTATGTTGCGTAATTATTTTTCACTTATAAAACAAAAGAAAGAGAAGAAAAATAGACCACTCAAAGGTTTTCTCCTCTGCTTCTAAGTAGCTATTTGTAATAATTGCTGGGCTGTTCATGCATTACTGAAACATAATCTATTTTGTTTGATTGCTATATTAGAAAGCTATGTACTGTTCTAGAAGCTATGAACTCCATAGCTTGCCAACAAAGCAACAAAGATGGTCAGGGGACTGGAGGCTAAAACATATAAAGAACGATTGCTGGAATTGGATATGTCTAGTTTAATGAAGAGAAGGACTGGGGGTCACATGATAGCAGTGTTCCAATATCTCAGTGATTTCCACAAAGAAGAGGGCGTCAAGCAGTGGTGGAATTTAGCCAGTTTGCACCACTTCGGCAGAACTGGTAGCTAATTTCTTGTTGCCCAGGCCCAGAATGGACTTCTAGAAGCGGCAACCACACAGAGAACGGGTTGTTCACATATTTGAATCCCACCACTGCTGTCAAGCTATTCTCCAAAGCACCTGAGGGCAAGGCAAGAAGCAATGGAGGGAAACTAATCAAGCAGAGAAGCAACCTAGAACTAAGAATAAATTTCCTGACAGAACAATCAATGGAACAACTTGCAACATGGAGAAAGCAGAACTACTCAACTTGTTTTTTGCATCCGTATTTAAACAAAGGGAAACCTATCAAAGTCCAAACTATCAAAAATAGTGCTGTAAAAAACAGATTAGAAAACAAGTTAAGGTAGGCAAGAAAATGTTAAGTGAGCACCTGTTCACCATAGATGAGTTCAAATCAGCAGGATCAAATGGACTACACACCAAGGTTCTGAAGGAACTGGCAGATGTGATCTCAGAACCACTGAACTATATCTTTTAAAGATCCTGGAGCACTGGGGAACTACCAGAGGACTGGAAAAGAGCTGATGTAGTTCCCATATTAAAAAAAATGGATCCAGGAAACTACAGACCTATCAGCCTGACCTCAATACCTGGAAAGATCTTGGAAAAGATAAGCAACGAATCAGGAACACCTAGAGGCAAACAAACTCATTACCAAAAGCCAACATGGGTTTTTCAAAAACAGATCATGCCAGACAAATCTTATTGCATTCTTTGACCAAGTGACAAAATTAGTGGACCAGAGAAATGCTGTAGATATAATTTACTTGGATTTCAGTAAGGCATTTGATAAAGTAGATCACAACCTACTACTTGATAAGATAGAAAAATGTGGGTTAGACAGCATCACCACCAGATGGATTCGTAGCTGGCTGACAGGCCGTACTCAGCGTGTGGTCCTCAATGGAACTGCATCTACATGGAAGGAAGTGTGTAGTGGGGTGCCCCAGGGCTCTGTTCTGGGCCCAGTGCTCTTCAACATCTTCATCAATGATTTGGATGAGGGGATAGATGGGGAACTCATCAAATTTGCAGATGACACCAAGCTGGCAGGAATAGCCAATACTCCAGAAGATAGGCTTAAGATACAGGAGGATCTGGACAGACTCGAACACTGGGCACTATCTAACAAAATGAAATTCAATTGTGAAAAAAGTAAGGTTCTGCATTTAGGCAGGAAAAATAAAATGCACAGATATAGTATAGGTGGTACCTTGCTCAATAGTAGTAACTGTGAGAGGGATCTCAGAGTCCTAGTGGACAATCACTTAAATATGACCCAGCAGTGTGCTGCAGCTGCCAAAAAAGCCAACACAGTGCTAGGCTGCATTAACAGAGGGATAGAATCAAGATCACGTGAAGTACTAATACCACTTTACAATGCCTTGGTAAGGCCACACCTGGAATTCTGCATCCAGTTTTGGTCACCACGATGTAAAAAAGATGTCGAGACTCTAGAAAGAGTACAGAGAAGAGCAACAAAGATGATTAGGGTACTGAAAGCTAAAACATAAGGAACAGTTGCCGGAATTGGATATGTCTAGTTTAATGAAGAGAAGGACGAGGGGTGACATGATAGCAGTGTTCCAATATCTAAGGGGCTGCCACATAGAAGAGGGAGTCAAGCTATAAGGAGATTTTTCCTGACAGTTAGAACAATTAATCAATGGAACAACCTGTCTCCAGAAGCTCCAACACTGGAAATTTTTAAGAAGAAACTGGAGAGCCATTTGTCTGAAATGGTATAGGGTTTCCTGCCTGAGCAGGGGGTTGGACTAAATGACCTCCAAGGTCCCTTCCAACTAATTATTATTATTAGTAAATCCACAGGTTAATTATTAATTAATTATTAATTAATTATTAATCAGAATATAAGGAAAAACGGCTGGATGACAGATTAAATAGATGGAAAACTAAAGCTTTGCATGGACAGCATTTGAAAAACATTGAAGGAAAATGTGATAATAACTTGATATGGGCATGGCTTAAGATGGGAACCATCAAGAAAGAAACAGAAGGCTTAATACTAGCTGCTCAAGAACAAGCACTACAAACTAATGCCATGAAAGCGAAGATACAAAAATCTACTGACAATCCAAATTGCCGACTTTGTAATGACAAAGTTGAAAATGTTTCACATTTAATATGTGAGTGCACCAAAATCGCGCAAACTGATTACAAAGCTAGACATGACCGAGTTGCTAAACTAATCCACTGGGCATTGTGTCTGAAAAGTCGTGGGAACATAGGGTGGAAAAAGTTGTTGAGAATGACAGGGCGAAGATCTTGTGGGACTTCCCAATACAGACAGATCACCATTTGGAGCACAACACACCAGATATCACAGTTGTAGAGAACCGAAGTGTACAGTTGATTGATATCGCTGTACCAGGAGATGCCAGAGTCGAAGAAAAAGAACTGGAAAAAATTACAAAATACTGCGACCTGGCCATCAAAACTGCGTGATTATGGATGAAACGTGTAACAGTGATGCCCATTGTCATGGGGGCACTGGGAACTATGTCCAAAAAGTTTGCAAAATACATCAAGAAATTGCAGCTTCCTTCAATAACTCCAGCAAAGCTACAAAATACTGCGCTACTCGGAACATCTTATATTTTAAGGAGATACCTGGTTGATACCTAGGATGCTGGCAGCAACCCGTGTCAGTCAATTTGAGTGTTCAGTTGACGAGTTTCATGTTTTATGAATAAAAATTTTATATAATAATAATAAAATATCCACAGGTGAATTATTAATGCACAGAGGAGTGTGGCTGTGCCTGCCTTTTCTGAAATCGACAATGACCTATTCTATTCTATTCTATTCTATTCTATTCTATTCTATTCTATTCTATTCTATTCTATTCTATTCTATTCTATTCTATTCGCCTCACCCTGTCTGGTTACATTCATTTTTCTAGAAATTTTGCAGACTAGACTAAACATAAGTTTGTAAGACCTGTTTAAAGAAATTTCACCCATGATACAAAATAAAGTCAAATACTGAATCCCTAGTACCATCATTATCAGTAGCACATTTTTTTCCAGAAAACAGCTTGAAAATTTGTATCAGTAATTGGGAACATATGACCTTACAAGACATTTTTGGACTACAAATACTTTCATCCCAGCAAGCATAATTTTGAAATGCCATATATTTCTATTTTATTTTATTTTATTTATATTTATTTCTGAGATTAGAGGCTGCCTGACTGCAAAGAAAATAATCATCCTGGCCAGAATCGTTAGATCAAATAAAGCCAGTTAAGAACAATAACAATAAAAAGGAAGTCTCCTACATCTACATCACCACCTTACCCCAAGGCCTGGGAAAACAGCCAAGTTTTTAACATCTTCCAGATTATAATCAGGGTGAGAGCAACACAGATGGGCAGAAACTATGGGAGATAGTTAGATAACTTGGTCCTATGCCATGAAGTGCTTTACTGGTAATAACCATTGCCTTGAATTGCAACCAGAAGCCCACTGGCAACTACTTTGCATTCTGGACCAGCTGTAGTATAGATTCCCAATCACTATACTATATTCTTGATTATTTTATATTTTCTTGATTTTTCATACATTGTGTCATTTCCTGAACACCCTTTTTAAAAAACTGATGCTTTATTACCTACCTCAAAATTCTCTTTTACTTTTTTTTACAAAAACAAGTTATATATTTATATACTTATTCACTTGAAGGTATGTTCTTTGGTGAGTAGTGATTTCTTAATTATTAATTTGTTAAGCCAAGCATTTAATATTTTATCAGCTCAGTTTAAATTCTTCAGATGCCTTGCATGAAAAAAGTCAGTTTGGAAATATTTCTCTCTCCTGCATTATCTACTCTGAAGATTAAAAAAAAAGAGCTTTCTTGCGCTCTCCCACAAGTACATCTTTAATCCTTTGTTCAAATATCTTGTTTGTCTTTCTAGTCAAATTCAACCTCACATTCTCCTGGCAAGACCAGCATGTGGCAATTTATGACTTTAAATAACAGTAGCTTTGACAAAATTCTTTAAGAGGCAAAGGAATGAGGGGGATTGAGACTGCCTGATTTGAAATTCTGTTTTGCAGCCAGCTGCTTGGTTTGAATGAAAAAAGTAGGCTGTTCCTGAGAAACAAGACAATTATAAATTTAAAAAAGCATGACCTGAGATTTGGATAGTATGGGTTTCTTATGGTACAATAAAGTTAAGGTTAATGTAGATTTTAAAATCATGTCAGAAGTGACACACTAAGAATGTGGTATAGATAACATACCAGGCTGTGCCCAAAAATGTCTTGTGAATTTTAGCATGAGAAGCATTTTATAGAAAAGAAACAGCAGAAAAAAAGAAATGGTTGACATATCAAGAATTGTTCGAACAAAAACATGGAGAATATAAGATGAAGTCAATTGATCCACTGATCACAAAAGGATTTAGTTTCCAATGATTTTCATATGTACAGCCAAGAAAAAGATTTAAAGTAGACAAAAGAACATTTGGAGCTGAACAACACAAGATGTGTTGTTGAAAGATAATATGTAATTGCTTAAATGTTGAAATTTGAAATGGAAGAGCAAATTTATTATAAAATAACCTAAGAACCTTGGTTATAACATACAGATGGATCAGTGGAAAAATGTGGCTGAAAGGACTGAAATTCATACTGTTATAATTTAAAAGAGTATTATTACAAAATGATGTATTATTGGCATATGACACTAGAAAAACTTTCTGGAATGTACAGTATAAAGGCACTTTAAATCTATGTTGGACATGTGGAAAACCAGAAAGGTCATTTTATTATACATGGTAGTATTGTAAAAAAAAAAAGCTAGAAAATTTTGAGTTCAACTATGTGCAGTGATGTAAAAAATGTTAAGGTTTAATATTTAACTAAAACCAGAACCTTTCATGATGGGACTTACAGACACTGAGAAAAGACTTATCAGTGATTCTGTATATACATGATATACACGTAGTGAAATTATTATATGCAAAAAGATGGAAAGACTTTGAAATATCCACAATAGATTACTAGAATGGCTGGTGAAGATGACAGAATTTGCAGAGATGACAAAATTGATTTGTTTGATTAGGGAAAAGAACAACATTTGTTAGTGACCCTAACCCTTTATAGCTGAGAAAGTTTTTTAAAAAAGAACCTGTGATTTATGGATTTGATGATTAGAAATGATAGAATATGGAAAGGAGGGGGCTGTGATGTAACCTTAGAAAAAGAGAAAAAATATGAATTCATTTATAACTACTGTAAATAAGTATTGGAAGTCATTTCTTTATATTTACTGTTTTTATTTTCTTTCTTTTTTCTTCAGATTTTTATTTTATTTTGAAAAAAATCACAATTTAAAAATAAGTAGTAGTAGCTTTGGATATTGATGGAAAAGGAAAGTAGTCTGAAAGTATCTTCATCAAGGTAGTGTTCAGCCCCTGGTAGCTTCATATAGGTATTAAAGGTTGTGGAGATGGAATAGAGCACTTATTGGCTTGATGGCTATGTTCTTTCAAAACTACAGTTTCAGACTGATGAACAGGGTGGGAATGAAACCACAAAACCATGTGTTCAATATTCAGTTCTCTTATTTGGCCCAGGAAAATATGATCAATGGCATAAAAAGCCAATAAGAAAACTAGGGGCATAAATTAAGATGCACTGTCCATTACGCTTCCTCAACACATCATCTGTTGTGACCAGATTTGTATGTATTCTATGTCTCAGCCTTAAGCCCCAAACTAGATTTAAATTGGTCTAAATAATAGGTATCATTCCAGAACACATTTAAATGCATGGCCACACCCAGTTGAATGACATAGTTTGGAATGGTAATATACAGACTGGTCTATATGAATCAAGATTATTTTTATTAGCACTTTTAAAGTTCCTAGCATTATCCTAGCCAATCTCAATGTATACATAGTTGTACTTTGACAATAAAGGTTCATTCATTCATCCCCTGAGTAATATCTAGGAAGATTTTAATGATAATGTTATTTTCTTTCAGTATAAGCCAAACTGGAACAAGAGATAGTAGCACAAGTTCATTCAACAATCCTATGCATATCCTCAAGGAGAAGAAGTAAAAAATTAACTAGAGACTGTACTAGCATCTTTGTTACTTCCTTTGTAATTAAAGCTGCCTTCAGTCTGTTTATAGGTAGATATGAGAGACTTTCTCTACAAAAAAAAGTTTGAAAAATTAAAATTCATTGATGAATTTTTGATTTGATGAACTAGATAGAATGAGCTCAAGACACAGTAAAAATTCTAATTTAGTGTCCTTTCTGACCAGATTGTTTTTAAAAAAGGTTTACACTCAATCATAACGTACTACATTTTCTTAAATAAAGAACAACTTTCTGTAACTAAATATCTTCAAGAGCACACGAAAGCCCCAACATTTACAGCTTGGTTCAGGTCCATGCTTTCCAGTGGACCAGTTCGCACCAGTTCGGCAGAACCGGTAGCTATTTTTTTGTTGCCTAGGCCTAGAACAGACTTCCAGAAGCGGCATCCACACAGAGAACTGGTTGTGCACATATTTGAATCCCACCACTGATGCTATCCTATTATCCTTTGGGCAATTTTTAGTAGATAGTATGATGGTGGAAGAAAAAAAAAGTCTTATTCTCTGCCACCAAGATCATAGCATAGCATGTTCTAATGGCTCCTAAGCAGTGTTCCACCTGCACTCTAGCCATCTCTCAGCCCATTTCATTATCTCCATGCCTTTGGTAAACCAAGGGTCTCTATATATTTTAGTGGTTTGGCATGGACATTCCAGAGCCAAAGCTTAAGGAGAGCTAGATATTCTAGTCTGCTACTAAGCTTTCCAGCTGTAAGGTTATTGTGGACTTTTAAAGTTCTGAATTGTATCTCTTAAAATTAAATGTTTACATCATTGTCAAGTTATAGGAAATTTGCCAGAGTTTGATAATTGAGTTTATTCTCCATGACTGACTGAATTTTTTTAAGAGGCCTTCTTTGATTATCTGTCTTTTCTCCAGTGGTCACAATAAGCAGTCGTGTTGCAATTGGTCATTATTCCCCCACCCTCAGTGTGGTACTTCCAACTTATGAAAGTAAAATAAGGGCAATTAAAGAACGAACACTGTTTGCTTGAATTCCTTACAACCCATTTTGACTGTAACAGCGAAAGAGGAAAAATAAATTAGAAAGTGAATTTGAAATTAATATGCCATTAATACATTTTAGCTTATGGATTTCAAAAAGCTTTGATGCATGCAAATTCTTTATTTTATACTAAGTTCAACAGTAAACCATAAAAGAAAGATGTTCTTTATTTTGAGATAATGTACTGAATTATGATTGAGTGTAATACTATTTTTTAATTTGGTCAAAAAGCACACTAAATTAGAATTCTCACTGTGTGCCTTGAAGCTTACTCTATCCAGCTCATCAAATGAAAAATTCATCAATTAATCCTCTGACAATAATGATATATAGACAAAAATCAATCTGAAATTGATTTTTTGAATCAAAACATGAAATCCAAGCCCTGACCTGTTCATAACTTGAAATTTCTCTTTGTTTCAGTGATATTGTTGTATAGAAAAGCTGAAGTTGTTGTATAATTGTTGGTTTTTAAAATACTGCTGAAGGTACATGTTTGAATAACAGTATATAAGCTGGCAAGAGGTGCTGAAGTACTTTAAGGTAATAATGTTGTTAAATACAAGTAAGAATCAGAGATCAGAATTTTTCTGTAATAACACAGTACCGATAAAAAGAGAGATCATTAAAACCCAGTTGGGGACCACCCAGTATGCCTGAGAGAGATAAAGCGTGAGAGTTTGTACAATTCAAATAGATTAAAAGACAGGCTAAGAAATTGTTTTTGTGTATCCATGTTTTGTGGCTTTTTCTGTTTCCTCTTCTTGCAGAGTTTTTCAAAGGTGTTTGGGAAGAATAAAAATTGCATATTTCAATTTGAATGTATCTTAAGTTGTATAATAAAATTAAAAACAAAAGAAATGTTTTAAAGAGATCACTATCCTTCTGCTTTTATATTTAAAAAATGATTTTGCAGTGAATCAAAAAGACTTATCTGAAAATGTACCTTTTTTTATTCCCAGAGCAACATTTTATACAAAATGGAGATACATATATTTAAACTTCTACCGTAGAAGTTTTTTGTAGTCTACTGTTTGATGCAAACTATGCAATCTCAAATTTATGAAAACTAGATGATAAAATCAAGGTTTTATTTCATCAGGAGGACCATCAGATAGATACATTTATAATCCTTAGATATAGGAAATATCCTGATACATTTTATAAATTTTCTATCACTATTTTTGTTCAGGTTTCTTAGGCAATTTTTGTGTTTTTTTACATTTCCGAATGTATAGTTATTGCATTTGTCACACTAAATCTTTGAAAATATATTCATATCAATGTTTTCAGTAATGTTTTTCATATTTTATTACATTTTTAAACCACAAATCTGAGAGAAAGGCCCTGAGTACAGTTTAGTTTTTTTATAAACAATTATCTGTAGAACAAATTTAAGTATTTTTGAAATTCATTTGTAATGAAGAATACACATTTTAATTAATTTGAAAGCAGAAAACATGCAATATTCATTGTCATTTGAATAATTTATTCTATAGTATTGTGCTTTCCTTATAGCAAGTAAATCATTTCATTAAGTCATTTTTAATAGTTGAAGCAGGTGGTAATAAGTTTTAAAAAAACTAGGGAAGATATAATGATCAGAACATTGAAAATAATTTTAAATCTTAGTTGGATTTTTCTGACTTTTAAGATATATTACCCCATGTGTTTTAAAGCTGTTAAAATTTGTTAGAATTCTAATAACCTTACATAATACAATAGTATATTGTGCTGTTAAACACAGGTAATGTAAATGCTGGTATCTTAATATGTATGTAGATTGAGCTGTTCCATTCAAAACTTTTCCCTAACGTATAATGCAAAAGTATCTGTGAAAGCAGTAAGTTTTCACATTTAACAATCATTAGTTAGTCCATTCTAATCAATAAATGGGAAAATATACAATAATCTCAATGATATAATGATGAATATTAAAAACATACAAATATGGTATTTTTGAAGTGAAATTAATATCTCCAGAAATTCCTTTTTTTCTTTTTCAAGCTACATAAGCATATTCAAAGTATGTCATAGAACTCCTTTTGCTTAGAAATGGTGAAGAAGCTATTGTCATAACAGCAGAATGCTGCTATGAAGGTGTGTGTGAAACCTGTGGAACTTTTGTATAATATACCTGGAGTCTTCTCACCTAAGCCTTCAGCAGGAGTGGAATAAAATAAATTTTAATTACAGCATAAAGCTAAGAAAATTATATTGCTTAATAGCTACAACTAGCAGATACCATGTCTTGTAAAGGTAAAACTGCATAAAAATGTGAATCTATTGATAAGAAGAGCTTTGTGTTTCTCTCTCTCTCTCTCTCTCTCTCTCTCTCTCTCTCTCTCTCTCTCTCTCTCTCTCTCTGTGTGTGTGTGTGTGTGTGTGTGTGAGAGAGAGAGAGAGAGAGAGAGAGAGAGAGAGAGAGAGAGAGAGAGTGTCTTTCTACAGGGTATGGGTGTTAGTGTGTACAGAGATTTTTCCTTCCATTTAGTTGGGGAGAATCTCTGAAATAGTCCTTTTCCCCTCAGTAACAGTATTTAGCCAAGCAATTTCCATCTGTGAACATTAATCCGTGCTGTTTATGTTTATATTTGCTAAATTCATATCCCATCTTTATTTTTTAGATTTTTTTATCCTGTCTTTATTATTCTTTATAAATAACTCAAGGCAGTGAACATATCCAACACACCAGCTTTCTCCTGTTTTCCACAGAACAACAATCCTGTGAAGTAGATTGGGCTGAGAAAGAATGACTGACTTTGAAGCAGGACTAGAATTCACAGTCTTCTGGTTTCTAGTCCAGTGCCTTAATCACTACACCATACTGGTTTTCTATTATGTCTGTCCTGAATGTTTAGAGCTAATAACAGTAGGAATCCTTGAGTGGGTATGTGTGGTAAGGTAATGCCATCTTTTAACCACTTATTTAAATAACTATTTTAAAGCCTGAAACTTCACTCAACATTACAAAAAAATGCGCTAGGAGGTGTTTAAACAAGGTGCCGTGCAGTGTGAAACATTTACACAGTGAAACATTCAATTGAAGTAGCTGTATCTTCAGCTGAGGAGATCAGCATGATTCTCCTTGGGAAAAATTCCAGATGGTATTCCTTTTGCTGAAGGAAACAGTCTAGTCTAGTCTATATCCTTGGCCATTTTCAATAGACCTAAAGAATCTTAATGAAGATAAAGTGAATAAGCAGACAAAGAGCAGAGGCTGATATAGCTAAAATCTTTGTTTCTGCCTAGTAGGTGCTCAGATTGTACTTCCTGTTGTGCCAGTTTTTTCCATTCATTCAACCCGGAAATTACTGAGGTGGTAATCCAGCATATCTTGGAAGCATTTATTTAGAGAAGCTGACAGTAAAGGAAAAGCAAATGAATTATTGTTCTCTTTAAGTCAAAATTGGAACCTTACTTTGAAGAAGGCTATGCAGCATTTTATATTGGAAGGCAAAAAAGTTGTTCAAACTGCCTGTGCAGCTTCTTTTGTCAACATGTCTCTTTTGGCATTGCATTGCAATTACACAATGCCAGAAGAAGATACAGGGGCTTTAGGTTATTGCCAGCAGATTCTACGTGAGTTTCCTTGTGTGCATTAGAATACCATTTTATCTTTGAAGTGGCACACTATTCTAAAATAATGTTAGCAATCAAGGTGTAAGTACTGTTTTCTTTTCTAGAAATTATCTACAAACAACAGCTGCTGAGTTCTCATGCAACATCTGTAATATTTCTAAAAATGAAAGGGAATTTTGTCATGTGAATAATAAGTAAAAAGCACCATATATTTCCTATAACTGAAATCTGAATAGCTTCCTTAACATTCCTAAATATGTTCATATAACATATATTTGAAAGTGGGACAGAGTATGGCTCTAGATCTGTTTTTTAAAATAAAAATAATTCTTTTTGATACGCTTCTATGCCTTTTTGAACTATATAGGAAGTTAAATTAGATAATGGTTTTAATAGTTAGACATGCTATTTGTTTAACATTCTTTTAAATCTAAATTATTTTAAATCCTTATCAGTGACAGTAGACACAAGAAAAGTGGATTATTTTTGTGCAAAAGAAAAAGAGAACTTATATTTAGGATTTATTTCTCAATCTATATTGTTACATTTTATGCCCTTTTTATCATTTTGAGCAGATACTATAATTTTGAACCATTTGCTTTTTTGGTCTTTTATTCCCATCTTTCCCTGATCTCTATTAATGGTTTCTTTTAAATTAGTGTCCAGAGAAACATTGTAATAATTTTAATATTTAATAATATAGTTGTTTTCAATAGAAATTGATATATTCAACTAAGTATATGTATTTTTGTTTTCTACTCCTAAATTAACATTGATAACTGAAATTTCCAATAAGTCTATATATAGTTTTATTGTAACTTCATAACATATTTCTGTTAATTTTTATGCAAAATTACTGATTTTCTGATTAGTAATGCAACAATTGGAATAAATAATTCAATGTTTGCTTCTTTTTATGGCTATAAAGTGCCATGAACAATTTTTCATCTTTTCATTAAATCATTAATTTCATTTTACATTCCAAACCATGTTCAAGGTTACAGAGAAGATTTCAAAATATAATATACCTAGCATTAACAAATTATTAAAAAAAACCTCAAGTGGTACATACAAAAATGTACAAATTTTAGGAAAATAGGTACTAGTACGTAAACAGCATACTAAGATACAAATTTAAAAGCTAAATGCATAAACTTTGACAATATGCAAAAGGCAGCATTCAGTATCTTGATATAAGAACTTTCCCTCTAGAAAATAGATCTGCCATTCTGTAAATAAGAACAGTTACGAATTTAGAGCTCAGCATATTAAAAATAAATGTGGAAAAAATGTATCATGTTTGCAATTATTTTATAGAGCTGGTAAAACATAAGTGAAGAAGTCTCCTCCCACTCCTTCTCTTGGAGTGTTAAACAGCCACATCCTTTGGAAGGTTTGTGCAGCTGTTTCAAATGCTGACCCTTGTCTGTATTTGCGCACCCAGACAACCCTTCTGGTGAAATTGCCTACATAGTGAAGTTACTGCATAAACACACAAACAAGTAGACACTTGGTAAAAACCTTTGAAGCAGTTTCATGAGTCCTCCAAGTGTTAAAGTTTTAACACTTCAGTGAGTAGTTTCAGTTGCACTAAGAGGTTTTGTGAAATACATTTTGAATTATCGTAGAACAATTTACGACTGCAAAGTCAAACAATTTGATTTGCTCTTCTAACAGAGGATGTTTAATCAATTTGTAGTTAAAACTGATAGGGATATAAATCATAAAAATACTACATCTCTGTCTAACTGAACCTATATGAATGGGCAAACCCTTGTAAAACAAATTTGACTTACAATTAGAAATAACTAACATAGCTGGAGAAATAATTAACATAGCTGATAAATCTGAATGTTGGTATTGTTTTGACAAGACTTTTGTGGCTGTTTCATAACTTCTGAAGTGAAAATGTGAAAAAAGCCCAATTTAAGTATATGGAGTATGCATGAACCACTGTTCTTTGCATTGCAAATCTCCAATATTAAATGGTGTTTAAAAAACTAACTTTTAAATACTTCAGGAACTAACAATTTAGATGTAAGAAGAGAGCCTTACATTATCAGTAATACATAAGGAGTAAAATGTGACATGTTCTGCTTTATTTAAAACTTTATTCTAGAATACTGAATCAGCAAAACCCTAAAGTGGAGCTCCCTATGAAAGAGAAAATAAAAACATTCCTTTGTATAACTCCAAAAAAGGAATCAGTCTGTCACCTTCCTGTGGCTGAAAATAAATGAAATTTTGTTTACATATTTGTGGAAGAATGTACCACAGCCTGCTTACACTAATTATTAAATGAAGATTGTCTGTCTTGAGAGTGCTCAAGAATTTAACCAGAATACTAGGATTCTAAGCACTTTGCATTTCCATGCTTCAAAATTAATGTGCTCCATAATAATAGTAAATCTCTAAAACAACTGCATTCTTCTTATTTTCTCTTTTGAATAATATGATTGGCTTGATTTGGGTGAGAAGCTGACACATCATATATTATTTATACGGCACCATCAGTATACGTGTCGCACACTGAATATAAGTGGGAAGGTCTCTGCCTCAGGGAGCTTATAATCTAAAATTTAACATAGAAATCAACAAAAGTGGAGGCAGATGTAAATAGTGAAATGATGAGTTTAGCTACAGGTTGACTAATAATATGGCACTAACAGCAGAAAGTTGTACTAGTTTTCATGAAAATAGATGCATTTTAAGAAAGGATTTGGCGATATAAGTGAAATGACATCATATGGGTGTTCAGGGAAGCAAATTCAAGCATATCTATTTACTAAGCCTTCCATCACTGAAATGCTTGTTGTCAAGAACCGTTAGCTAAATTAGCTAAAATCTAGCCCATAGTCACATCTTAAAACTTTTATTAGCTGTTAGAATTTGATGTTCATATGATTCTTCCAAATCTATTCATTATAGAGTTGATTCATGTTCTTTGATCCTATGTCTGTTCTGCTTTAGACACAGAAATTGAAAACAAGGATATCATTCAGGTATCTTTGCCTTTTAGTTAATATTCATGTAGCACTTATGCCAGAAATATTACACAAGCATGCTGAAAATTAATGGTTATAAATTTTATATCACTGCACAAGTGTGTACCAGCTGTATAAATAAATACATATAAATCAGGACTGTAGGGTGTTACTTTTATTTTCTAAACTAATGCACCCAAGATTGCCATTTGATTGTGGGGAAAAATAAAAGAAACCAGTAAGAATGATGTATTTTCAGTAGCTATAATAGTTCAGTGAAGCATATAGTATTGGGAAATCTCTAATTGTAGAATTCCTCAAAGAAAATTTGTTTTTACAAACACATTTGGAATTTAAGAAAGTAAAATGTAAAAATAGCCTCTTTAATTAAGATTTATCAGTTCTCTAAAGTTCATACTTTCTTTTTTCTTGTGCTTTATGAAACAGGAAGCCATAGCCCATTGCTCATACTAGGCTAAAAAAATGGAATGTTTTCATTTCAAATTAACCCACAGTAGGTTAACTTCCCACTTACTAGAGTACTGTCAATTTTGATAAAAGAATGCTATGAGCTTTCTTGTATGCAGTGTGTAGCTACCTCAGAACATTGGAGTTCTCTCCACATGCCCCAGTTCAGCGGTGTTATTTTTCTCTCAAGTAGAAATCTAAGATTAAGTACAATGAAATATTGTATTTACATTTGGTTTAGTATTTATAGAAAACAAAATGTATCTGATATTTCAATTCAGATATTTATAGTTATATATAATAGTTTACATTCTTGTTGGATCCTTGATACATTTCCTTCCTTCCTTATGATTCAGTACTGCACTCCTGTTAGAGGAGCCCAAAATGATTTACAAAACAAGAGGGAAAAGTCATAGAAAATCTTTCAC